>NC_089654.1:27571216-28209325 GCF_037042795.1 Molothrus aeneus | reverse complement strand
CACACCACCACAGCAGAGAGGCAGAGGGGGAAAGGGAACAGCACCAGGAGAACTGGCCCAAAGTGCCCCCCTGGCCTGAGGGAAGTGGCTCAGAACATCAGAGTCACCCCAGTGTAGCCACCAGAGCACAAGAGTCACCCCCTGGCTGCACCAGCCCAATGTCCACCCATAAATTGCAGCCACGAGCATCCTGGGGATGCAGGAATGAGCAGAAACTCCGGCTGCCATCACCAGAGTGCCACTCACAGAAGTTCCTTTGGGTCACCACCAGGAGCCCATCTGGCAGCAGCAGAGGTGCTGGGGGAGTGCTGGGGGGACCGGTTTCTCCTCTCAGCTGTCACTAAAGTCACCGGTGTGGCTGTGAGTGATTCACAGCAGTGCATGAAGAGCTGTGAGTCACACGCTGGATGCAGTGGGTGGCTGCATTGACTCAGCCACGCCGGGGATGGGCCACGGGGGGCTGCAGCCTGACATGGCCCAGGGGACAGGGCTGCCAGAGATGTCACACACGTGCTCAGGTCCCCGTTAGTGCCCTCAGCAGCGTGGGTGAGCCAGAGGGAGGCTCTGCCTCAGCATCAGCCTGTCACCTGCCCCAAAAAGGTGCCAGGGTGCCAGGGGCCGGGCTGTGCTCTCACTCAGCCTGTCCCTGGTGAAAGGTTTGCACTGCCCTGCGTGGCAGCAGAGGAGGAGGAACCCTCCCCCAGGTGCTCAAGGGGTGCAAATGCTTCCCAAACTACAGCAAACAAACTTTCCAGGCATTCCAGGAGGAGCAAAGCAACCCTGCCAGGCAGCAGCAGAGACAGAGGGGAGTTCAGTGCCCGGGCCTGATGCCACCAGCAGCAGCAGCTCCTCCTCCACCTCCCAGCCCCATCCAGGGGAGGTCAGCCCGCCTTCTTTGGGCAGAGGGGGCTGCAGCAAACGCTGACATTTGGGTGGTGGCTCCTGTCACTCAGGGATGTCTCCTGTCACTCAGGGGTGCTGGCTGTGCCCCAGCCTTGCCAGAGCTGTCGGCAGCAGCAGCTGGAGCGCCCGGCTCCTCCCGCTGGCAGCGCCCTCCGTGCTGCTCTGCCCTTTGTGCCAGAGCAGCCCTGCCGAGGGTCGGGGCCAGCCCGAGTGTCACCTCACCCAGGGCTCAGTGTCACTGCACCCAGGGCACCCTGAACTCTGAGTGTCACCTCACCCAGGGCACCCTGAACTCTGAGTGTCACCGCACCCAGGGCTCAGTGTCACTGCATCCAGGGCACCCTGAGCTCAGTGTCACTGCATCCATGGCACCCTGAGCTCGGAGTGTCACTGCACCCAGGGCTCAGAGTGTCACCTCACCCAGGGCACCCTGAGCTCAGAATGTCACTGCACCCAGGGCACCACGAGCCCAGAGTGTCACCTTATCCAGGGCACCCTGAGCCCAGAGTGTCACTGCACCAAGGGCACCCTGAGCTCAGAGTGTCACTGCACCAAGGGCACCCTGAGCCCAAAGTGTCACTGCATCTAGGGCACTGCACCCAGGGCACCCTGAGCTCAGAGTGTCACTGCACCCAGGGCACCCTAAGCCTGCAGTGTCACCTCGTCTGGGGCACCCTGAGCTCAGAGTGTCACTGCATCCAGGGCATCCTGAGCCTGGAGTGCAGCACGAACCAAGCCCAGAGTGTCACTGCACCCAGGGCACCCAGAGCCCAGAGTGTCACTGCATCCATGGCACCCTGACCTCAGAGTGTCACCTCACCCAGGGCACCCTAAGCCTGCAGTGTCACCTCACCCAGGGCACCCAGAGCCGGTGTGCAGCACGGACCGAGCCCGCAGAGCAGGCTGAGATCACCCCGGGGCTGCGGGAGGGAGGTGTGACCCTTCCTGGGCAGGGTCCAGGTTGTCCCTTGTCACCCGGGATGTTGGATAAGTGTTATCCCTGGCCCCGCTCCAGCCGCTGGAGCCACAAGCTCCAAAATGAGCCACGAGCACCCAAACACACGCTCTGCAATGCAAGAGGAGCTGGGAGAGCTGGAGCAACGAGGCAAACAATCCCTGATTTAGGACCCCACTCACTCATCACTGTCAGCAGCATCACCCAAGCGCTCGGGAGCAGCACCTGGACCCACAGAAAACAGGGAATGGGAGCAGGGAGACAACACGAGACAGAGCCCCGGGAAGAGAAGAGGAGCAAAGGGATCCCGCTCATCTGGGAAGCCCTGGGCTGGCGAGGGAGCTGGGCTGGAGCCGGAGGAGCCCCGAGCATCCCAGCCAGGGCTCCCCAGGGCACCCAAGGCAGGGGAGCAGAGGGGCTGACACCTCAATCCGGCCTCACCCACCGAGGCATGAAGGTGGGCACCCCCGCTCACACACCATCCTTCCCGAGCGTGGCCGGTCCCCCGGGACCCCCGGTCCCCCCCTGAGCACAGAGCCAGAGCCCAAACTTTGCCAGAGCCGATCCCCACGCCTCAAAAACCTCGGGAACGGGCAAAACCCAGAGCCGGGCTTCAAAGTTGGGGTGTCGTCCCAAAGAGGTGCTGGAACCCCCGAGGTGGCCGGGCAGAACCCACCTGTGGCCGCCGGCTGCCTCCTGCTCCTTCCCCTGCGCTGCATCCGCGGAGCCCCGCGCATCCCGGGAGCGGAGACAGCAGCGGTGCCCACCGGGAATCGCTCGGAGAGAGGAGGAGGAGGAGGAGGAGGAGGAGGAGGATGGAGACAGCCCCAACTGGCGTCTCCCGACCGTCCCCAACAGGTAGCAGCGAGCTGGCGTGGGGCGGGGGCACACACGCGATGTCCCCGCGGACTTTGGGAGAGGAGCGGGAGCTGGTCCAGGGCCCCCATCCCGCTGGGCATCCTTACCTGGGCACACAGGCATGGATCCGGCCGGGGGGGATTCCACAGGCATGGTTTGTAATGGAAAAGGGAGGGAAAGAGCCGTGGGGAAGGGAGGGAGGGAAAAAAAGGAGGGAGGGGAGAGGAAGGGGGGAGGGAGAGACGAGAGGAGCGGGGATGGAAGGGAAGGGGGAGGGGGGGATAAAACGAAATTTTAAAAAAAAAAAAAAAAAAGGGAAGAAAATAGAGACAGTTAAAATCTGTCTCCTGCCCACACAGTGAAAAAGAAATTTCTGACAATCGGAGGAAGGGAACTCGCACATAAACCAGAGGGGGCAGACGGGGGATAACAAAGGAGGGAAGGAGCCGAGACAACAACACACGGCGGCGGCACTGTCCGGGCACACAGCCCCTGGCACAGCCCCGGGCACACCCTGCCCTCTGCCCAGCCAGGACACCCCGCAGCAGCGCCCCCAAACCCGGCAAGGGACCCCCAGTGCCCCCAGCCCTGTCAGCGCCTCCTCCTCCTCCTCCCTGGTGACCAGGGCACGGTGACCGTGACAACCAGCCGAACGCAGGGCAGCGGTGGGGACAAGGGACACGGATGCACATCGCCCCACAGCCCGGTGCGAAGGGGCTGTGCACGCCGGGCTGCCTCTTTCACCCCCTGTGCAGAGGGGCATCCCCTCTCCTCTGCCTGGGCTCTGTTTGCCTTTCCCGGGCTGGCCCTGGAGGTGACACTGCTGCTCTGTGTCACTCGAGGAGCCCCCCCAGCACTGCCAAGGCAGCACGGAGATGGCTCACACAGCTTTCTCACATTCCCCCTGGCACGGCACAGCTGCTGGGCACAGGAGCCCCCAAAACCTCATCCCTCCTCTGGGAGGCCACACCCTGCAGGCTCCTTTGGGTGGCCCACACTTCCATGGCCCTTTGCCTGGGCTTTTTCCTTTCACCACACTGCAAAAAGGAGACCTGTGTGGCTTGGCAACATCCAGCAGCATCCTGGACTTGTAATCTTCCAGGGCTGGCCACAAAGGCTGCCCCAAAGCTGTCCCTGAGCCTGGGCAGGTGCTGCTCTGTGGCACAAAACCCCAGAGCTGGGGCAGCACTTGTGCTCCTTGTGCTTTGCCAGGACAGCCTGTGGCTCTGCAGTGCCCTGCTGGCACCTCTGTCACCCCTGACAGGGACACTGTGCCACCCAGCCTGGCTGCTGTCTCTTTAAAAGCTCCGGCCCTAAAGCTGAATGAGGAGAACCTTGGACATGAGTGCTTCATCTGAGCCTCTCATCCAGCACTCCCCTCGCTCATTCATTCATTCATCCTCCTGCCAGAGGAAAACCTACACGTTCCCATTCTCCTTGGGATGGACAGAAATCCCTCAAACAACTCCCAGGTGGATAGAAAACCCTGCACACCACAATCCAGCCCAAGTAAGGCTGTTCTGGCACTTCCAGAAGGGTGCAAATGCTGCCACAGGGTCCACTCCTGTCAGTAATTCTCCCACTCACTCTCCTGCATTCCCACAAGCTGGCACTGACAGGGATAAGAACATTCCCTTTGGAGGGCATCTCTCCAGCTCCCCAGAGCTTTGCCAGCACCTCACAGCCAGCCCTGCATGCACGGTGCTCCCAAATCCTGCTCTCCATGGGCTCTCTCAGCCGGGGCTCACCCAGCTGAATGCCCCCAGCCCCGTGCCAAGCCCAGGGTGTGTTTGTTTAAATCCACACGTGCTGTTCCTCGGGGACCCGGCGTGCCGTGCATCCTGGTGTCTCCATGGTTACCTGCTCACGGTGGCAGCCGGGGGTGACTGAACTCCGGGCACTTCAGCATCCACCACCCATCTGTCCCCGTCCCCGTTCCCCTCTGCCTTCCCCTGTCCCGCTGCTCCAGCTCCAGAGCAGCAGGAGGGGGAGGAGAAGCCAAAGGTTCTCCCCAGGAACTCGTGAATTACGTGAATAATTCCGCCGGCTCCGCGGATGACAGGGCAAGAATGCAGATCAGCTTCCTCATCCCGAGAGAGAAAAGACATTCCTGATCGGCACCGAGACAAAGCTGAGCATCTCCTCCCACCAGCCGGAGCCAGACAGGAGTGAAATGCGGAGCGACAGCCCCGGGAGCATCACCCACATCCCTGGGGGGAGCAGCGGCATCCCCGAGGAGCTGCAGGAGCTTCCCCCAGCCCAATTGTCTGCTGGTCCCATCAGGTGCTGAGAGCAGGAGAGACCCAAATATTCACCCTGCAGGGTGGGAGTCCAAGGAAAAGAGCCCAAAACTGCAGGGCTGAAAAGCCCAGCTAGGCTGGAATGAGCTTTTGTACATCCAGGGGTGTCCAGCTCTGAGCAAAGGTTTGTGGAAGCACCTGCAGATACCTGAGGCTGTTGTCCAAAGCACCTGGACCTGATTTGTTGCCTTTCTTACACTGATTCTCTGTGACCGTGTTCACAGGGGTCCCAGGATGAGGGAAGAGATGAGGATCTGACTCCATGGTTCAGAAGGCTTGATTTATTATTTTATGATATATATATTATATTAAAACTATACTAAAAGAATAGAAGAAAGGATTTCATCAGAAGGCTGGCTAGGGATAGAATAGGAAGGAATGATAACAAAGGCTTGTGGCTCAGGTCTCTGTCTGAGCCAGCTGGGCTGTGATTGGCCATTAATTAGAAACAACCACATGAGACCAATCCCAGATGCACCTGTTGCATTCCACAGCAGCAGATAACCATTGGTTACATTTTGTTCCTGAGGCCTCTCAGCTTCTCAGGAGGAAAAATCCTAAGGAAAGGGTTTTCCATAAAAGATGTCTGTGACAATCCATGAGCTCTCCTGACCCTTTATCCCCACCCAGCAGCACTGTGCAGAGTAACCTCAAAGATCTCCAAGTTCTAACCCACAGAACAGCACAAAATCCAAACTGGTTTTCCTCCTCCTCCTCCTCTTCCTCCTCACCACATCTACAGCCACAATCATTCCAGGTGCAGGCTAACATGGGGGAAGTTCAGAGGATAGCAAAACACAATTTACCAGGGGAAAAACTTGCCTGGAAGAATTGGATTTGTCTAGTCTGGAAATCAGAAGAGATTTGGTAGCAGGCTTCAATTATGTAGAGGGCTGCTGCAAAGGATGTGGGAATAAATTGTTCTGCATCCCCACAGGGAACAGGACGAGGCTGTAAATTGTAGATTAGACTAGAAATAAAAAAATAAAAAAAAAATAAAAAAACCACTTCAGTGGCAAGGATTATTTAAGCTGTGGGATAGACAACAGGGAAGCTGCTGGGATTTGAGAGCAAACACCAGTGGGGTGGGCTGGAGGAAGCAGCTTGAGACTGGGAGGGGACCCCCATGCAAGCTCTGCTCCTGCCCAGGCATTGTAGCTCTGAGCTCCTCCTTCAAGCTGACTTTTCACTGCTCTCTGCCAAGCAGGAGTGGACCAAGAGCTTTTCTGGGGGTGATGCCTCCACCTTCTGCAGTGCCCATGGCCTGTGCCCATCAGGGAGCACCACTCAGGGACCTCCTCCCCTCCCAGGGAAGCTGCAGCAGGATGGCACCACCCACCCTCCACTTCCCAGCAGGAATTACACATGGGATCCATCTCTTCAGCCTCTCTGGGGCCACCAGGACCTGCAAAGTTGACCAATCTGGATCAGAAACTTCAGCTCCTTGTGCCTCCTTTGAGTGCCACACTCATGGCTTTCAAGCTGATCTGAGGGGTTTTTCTACCAAATAAACCTGTGGGGATTTTAAACAGAGCTAAAGAGACAAGAGATGAAGCCCGGAGCCAGATGAAAGCATCTTTAAAAACAAAGAAGCCCAGCAAAACCTCCAGCCCAGCTGCCAAATTGTCTGCTGGTCCCATTAGGTGCTGAGAGCAGGAGAGACACAAATATTCACAGATTTCCATGAGGAACAAGTCCTGCTGCCCTGTAGAGAGGAAGGGAAATTAGGCAAGGGGTGCTGTGTGCCTTCCACAGCTGGCAAATACTCACAGTTCTACCTTGGGGTGAAAAAAGCACTTTCCAGTCAATGCCACATGCTCACAATAAGGTTTGTTCCCGAGGAGCTGCCTGTGCCAAACTACAGATTTCTGTTTAACAACAGGAGAGCCCATGGAACTTGAAACATCTTTAATAATATTTACTCTCTCGCAATAATATCAATGCTAACAAGGCCAGAGGAGAGGAAAAAAATCGTCCTACATCTCAGGATGTTTATGTAAAGTGAGACTAAACTTTCCTGAAGTAGGAACTTTTCCAAAACCAGACAATCCTCCCTGGAAAATAAAAAAGAAAAAAAAAAATTCAGCAATAAATTTATGAGATGAGGTTGCAAAAGAAAAATGCCAGAGTGCTGTGGGAGACAGACAAAAACATGGATTTTTTTTCTTTTGAGACCTCACTTTTGGCCAGCTGAATCACAAGGAAACTGCATCCTGAATAGGATGATCCAGAAGCACTGAATTTGTCTGAAAAAAACTCCTGAAAATTTTATTTACCCATCAGCTATGGCAGACTGCAAGAAAAAATATCAGCAAATGAAAATATCAGCATATAAAAATATCAGCAAATAAAAATATCAGCAAATTTCCCTCTGAATGCTCTGGCTGAATTTGGTCACCTGGGTTATGACCAAACAGGCAGCAGCTCCAGCCTGTCACTGAAACCTGAGCACAGAGGAGAAGCCTTTGCCTGCTGCTCCACCTCAGACCCTCCATTTATTTTCCATTGGTGAACCAAGTGCTGCTCTCCACTTCCCAAATCCTACCTTTCAGCTGGAGCACAGATTTTCCTGGCACTCGTCCTGCCTCCCCAGCCAGCCTCCTGTGTCTCAAATGTCTCTGCCATGTGGGAAGCACACAGGGACCTGTGCTCTTCCCCTGCTCCTCAGCACCTGTAGGTGCCTGCATTTCATTTTTATCCAGTATTTTTATCCATTTCTCCACCCTCCCCATCCCTGCCTGGGCTGTTTGACTCAAATCTGAGCCATTTCTCAGGGTCTGTCTCACAGCCCAGTCAACACAGAGGGAACTGGTGCCAAAAACCCATTTCTTCCTGATCTGATTGTTTGTTTTCCTGCCTTTCCAGTTTGGGATTTTTGACAGGGAGCCATGTGAAACCAACTGCTCATTGTTTACTGGGAAGCCTGAGGCAGCGTTTCAGTCATTTCGCTCGCCAGAGGACCCGAGGAGATGATGGAAAGTCAATCAGCTCCCTGCAAAAACCTCCTTGGCAAAGCTCTATGGTGTCCACACACACTGCAAATCCAACCCAAACCAGTGGCCAGGCAGGACCAGGGCAAAGCTGCTCCTGCTGGGCTGCTCTGGTCCCCAGCTGAGGCACCTCCCCAAACCAACCCTGCTCCTTATCCACAGCTGGTGCTCAAAACCACCCTGCTCCTTATCCACAGCTGGTGCCCAAACCCACCCTGCTCCTTATCCACAGCTGGTGCTCAAAACCACCCTGCTCCTTATCCAGAGCTGGTGCCCAAACCCACCCTGCTCCTTATCCACAGCTGGTGCCCAAAACCAAAACCTCCCTCCTCCTTATCCACAGCTGGTGCCCAAAACCAAAACCAAAACCCCCCTGCTCCTTCAGGTGATCCCCAAACCTCCCTGCTCCTTTATCCAGAGCTGATCCCCAAAACCACCCTGCTCCTTATCCACAGCTGGTGCCCAAAACCAAAACCACCCTGCTCCTTATCCAAAGCTGATCCCCAAACCTCCCTGCTCCTTCAGGTGATCCCCAAAACCACCCTGCTCCTTATCCAAAGCTGATCCCCAAACCTCCCTGCTCCTTCAGGTGATCCCCAAAACCTCCCTGCTCCTTACCCAGAGCTGATCCCCAAAACCAAAACCTCCCTGCTCCTTACCCAGAGCTGATCCCAAAACCTCCCTGCTCCTTCAGGTGATCCCCAAAACCTCCCTGCTCCTTATCCACAGAGGCTTTGGAGAGAAGCCCAACAGGGCACAGTCCAGTCTCTTTCAAACCTTCACCCCTAAATCTGAATGAGGAGGATCTTGGAGATGAGTGCTTCATCTGAACATCTCATCCAGCACTCCCTTGGTTCATCCATTCATGCTGCTCCAGCTTCCAGCATCTTCCCAGCTCCTCCAAAAAGCTGCCTGTGCTCAGGCAGGGTGGGCAGCTCCTCACCCTAAAGCTCTGGTGGCAATCCAAGAGACAGATCCAGTCTGAGACAGCCCAAACACACCACCAGGTGCTGGCACTTCTCCCAGCAAACCTTCAGTAGCCTTTTTTTGAATCTGCTCCAAGACAGCTCCTCAGCATCCCCCTGACTGCAAAGCAGAACAGGGTGTTATCCCAAGAGAATAAATAAAAGCAGTAGGTTTAACATGGGTGTGTTTTTAACATGCCCCTTGGCACCTGCTGGCAGCTCCTCCCCAACCCCAGGGCTCATCCAGGTGGTTTTAAGCCAGGCTTTGGTGGATTTTTCAAAGCCCCATCTCCTCTCCAGCCACTCTTTTCCACCCAAGCAGTGCAACAGAGTGCTCCAGATCCCCAAACACCCAACAGCAGCATTTTGTCCCCTCCAGCTCCTCCACCCAGCTGCAGACCTCACCAGCAGCTCTGTTGTTTTTCACATTATTAAAATATTAGTGAATTATTAAAAATATTTTTAACGAGCACAGCTTAGGGCTGGGTCCCTAATGATTCCAGAAACAAACATCTTGTAATGTTCCTGCACTTACAGTAACACTGAAATGGACCAGAAAATTACAAATTCTGATTTCATTCCTATCTAAGTCAAGCACAGCTCCAAAATCATTGCTTTTGTGGACCATATTGGTGATGTTACCAGTTGTGTGCCCTTCCCTCATAAAACATTTACCTTCAGCAGATGAAAGGAGGGTTCAGCACCTCCAGCTGCAGTAGGCAGCCAGTTTGTCACAATCTGTTCTAAAAACCCCTCAAAAAGTCAACATTTAACAGTTTTTGCCTTTTCCACACTAAGTTTGTAGGGTGCCAGAGGATGAGCAGGGCCTTTTGAGAGCCCTGGCAAGAGCAGCACAGAAATTCTGCAGGTTGCCTGTGGGAAAAATAGGAAAGGGAAGAAGAAAAGAAAGAAAGTTTAGAAAGTTGGAAAAGTAAGTTTTAGAAAGAGTAGAGAAACATAGAATTAGTTGTAAAGTTTGAAAGTAGAAAAAGTTATAATAGTACAGCAAGCAAAGATATTAAACAATAGATTGAGTTTTAAGCTTAGCTAAAATAGACTTAAAGACTACAGAAAAATATGCCTGGCAAGACAGTAGAAAGTTTTAAGCTTAGAAATGGAGAATTGTGTATTTTTAATAGAGAGCAGGCAAGCAAGCATTGTGTGAAGCAGGTGTATGTGTGCTTTTAGTGCTTGGATAGAACAATTGCCTGTAAGTTTTAGCAATACACTGTTGGCTAGAAAGTTTTTAAAATTCTCTGTAACAAAGAAATCTTTGGCTGCTACTCACAAATCATGAGCTGCTGCCATCTTTCAATTGTCTCAGCCCAGTAATGAGGCTGATGCTGCAATAAAGCTCAAGAAAAGCATCCCAGCTGTGCAATCTCCAACACTGCTGCCCAATCTGCCTTCATCTCCCCAATCCTTTCCAGCCCTGGCCTGGGCAGGAGCAGGAGTCAGGCACAGTTTTATCCTCAGTCCAGGAAGCTCAAAATCCATCTGATATTCCATCTGATGTTCCAAACACACCCACCCCAACTGCTGAGGCTCAGCAGCCCCAGGAATTCTCACAGGCTGGGCCTAATCCTCTCATTTGGGATGTCCTGGGGCTTGGCAGCTCCAGCCCGATTCACCCGCTTGGATCAAGAGGAATTTAGCACAAAACATCATGGAATAGAATCCCTTAGGTTGGAAAATACCCACAGGATCGTCAAGTCCAAAGGAATCTGTCCTTTCCACCCACTTAGATCTCCAGAAATGAACAGGATTTTATTCCCCAAGCCTTTAACCAATGGATTTACAACTTGGGGATTTTATTCCCCAAGCCTTTAACCAATGGATTTACAACTTGGAGATTTTATTCCCCAAGCCTTTAACCAATGGATTTACAAAGAGAGTGGCTCCCCCAGTGGGATCTGACCCACAGATTTGAATCCAGAGGGCTGAAAATGACCTTAACACTGCAGAGGGGGTCCCTGCACAGCCACCAGGCCAGGTCCAGCCATGCTGCCAGCCTGCTCCAGATTTACCTGAACTCACCAAAGAGCCCCAGGTTTACCTGAACTCACCAAAGAGCCCCTGAGCAAAGCTGAGAGCTGGTGATGGGCATCCCCAGGAAGCCCAGAGCTGTTTCCATGGGGGTGATGCTGCCCAGGGAGGCACTCAGTGAGGCAGCCAGCATCCCCAGGGCTGCTCAGGCTTGCAGGCACAGCTCCAGCACACGATAAACAACAATATTAGTGAAATAATGTCTAAACAGAGCCAAACAGGATCCTCTTGCCAGCAGGCAGGGAGGGAGGCTCGCTGCAGGAGGCACCCAGAGATATATATACACCAGGGAAATTTAATGCTGAGGAGCTTCTTTTTGGCACCTCTCTCCTCCTGGTGCAGCTTTTCCCTCAATCTCAGTCTCTGAGCAGTCTCTGCTCTACAGCAGATCTTTTCCTTGCCCCTTGGCACTCCTGGTGGGCCAGTCAGGACTTGTGTGGGTGCAGAGTCACATCCTTGGAGTGATGTCTGCATCCCCCTCCAGGCAGACCAGCAAAGTCCCCATTCTGTGGAATGCTTTATCCCATCTCTGGAGCAACCTGGTCTAGTGGAAGGTGCTGGCAATGGGGTGGAACTGGGTGGTCTTTAAGGTCCCTCACAACCCAAACCATTCTGTGATTCCCACCCCTCTTTTAGCCCCAAGGATTGCAGCTTTAGGCACACCAGGCTCCATAAAGACAAATCCTGAATGCCACCCCCCTCTCCTGGGCATGATGCCTTGGCACAGACATCTTTTATGGAAATCCTTTCCTTAGGATTTTTCCTCCTGAGAAGCTGAGAGGCCTCAGGAACAAAATGTAACCAATGGTTATCTGCTGCTGTGGAATGCAACAGGTGCATCTGGGATTGGGCTCATGTGATGTTTCTAATTAATGGCCAATCACAGCCCAGCTGGCTCAGACAGAGAGCCGAGCCACAAACCTTTGTTGTCATTCCTTCTTTTTCTATTCTTAGCCAGCCTTCTGATGAAATCCTTTCTTCTATTCTTTTAGTATAGTTTTAATATAATATATATGATAAAATAATAAATCAGCCTTCTGAACCATGGAGTCAGATCCTCGTCTCTTCCCCAATCCTGGGACCCCTGTGAACACGGTCACAATGCCTTGTGAAGGCTGACCTAGAACAGGGACTGGGCAGAACTAAAGAATAAAATAAGGATTTTTTAAGAGGCCTCAATGGATCCACCTTGGGCAGCACAACCCAAAATGGCCACAAAAATGGATGACTAGTCACAGAGTCTTATTCTTTTATAAGTTTTGGTCTATTAGTGTATTGGAGTTAATTGTTTAGTTACAGCTCCAGCCCATGCAGTCCCATCCTGCTTGTTTTTCTCTTTTCACTCCACGTTGTTTGTGCTCTTGGGCTGAGATTTGGATCATTTGTCCTTGGTGCCCAGCTGGAGCAGGAATTGTTTTGTCTCCCTGCTCTGTGCACAGAGCTCACCATCCCCTCATATGGCACCCAGACCCACACACTAAAGCAGCACAGAATCTGAAAATATAAAAACTCAAACCTGAGGCACCAGGGATGCAGCAGTGCTCAAGGAGAGGTGGCTGGAGCAGGGTGAGGATCTGCAGAGAGCCATAGCTGTGCTCCAGTGCTCCCATCTCATCCCCAAGCTGCTCACCTGAAACCAGCACACATCCCAAGCCCTCCTGCCCTGCTCTGACCCCTCTGCCGGCTGCACCCCCTGACAATGGATGTCAAAACCTTGCAGGAGCAGCTGTCAGCAGCTGTATTTGTGAAAGCTGAGAGCCCTGAGCCAGCTCTTATCAGCTTTAGTACAGCTCTCCCCACGTGTCTGCCAGGAAAAATGAGGTTTCAAGGGATCTTTGAGGAAATTTGGATCCAGATAATTCAGCTCAATGCAGGGGAAGCTGGTAAGCCCAGAGGAAAAGCATCACCTGCAGCACACAGAGAGGCAGCAGGGCTTTCCTCAGCTGAAGGCCAGTGTGAATCCCAGGCATTGCCCAGGGCTGGTAATTTTCCAGGATGCTGGAATGTCACAGCCCAGCTGTGAACTCCTCCAGGACAAACCTGCAGGGATGAAGTTGACTGTGCCAAGGAAGGAGAGAACCTGCAGTCCCAAAAGCATGTGAAAAATGAAGATTCCAAGGAGGCAGGGGAGCACAGGAACGAGGCCTACATGTACCAGCTTTGAGCACAGCCTGTTACACCCAGCTGATGTGGAACAGAAGCTGCTGCACTATTTTTAAAATCTGGAAAAGCAGACCTGGATTGAGCAATGGAAAAAGGGGGGAAAGAAATTGTTCTCATGAGCTGAGGCTGAGTCTCTGTGCTCTCACCTCCCACCCTTCTGCAGGAGCTGCTGGGCTCACCCTTGTTGGAACCCAGGACATTCCTCTGGCTGCCCTGGAGGGCTCCATCCCCTGCCAGGGGGCTCAGAGACCTTGGCACAGAGCCCAAGACCCCCTTTGTGCCTTTGATTTTGACCCATGGAAAAACAATTACCAACCTTATATGAGGAATTACAAGCCATGAAAGTTTAAGTAGAATGATAGTTAATTTGTCACAGGGTGAAAAAGTAGAATTTTGGGGTTTTTAGAATGGGGGTTCAGATGTCAAGATGGAGGGATCTGGGCATGTCCTGTCCTTCTTTCTTCTTCTTCTTGGCCTCCATTTTCTGGGTGATGGTGGCACTTTGGGATTGGTTTAAGGTAGGAACACTCTGTCTAACATAGGTGATAGGGATTGGAAAATTATTGTAAATAAAGCACAGGTAGTTTTTAGTATAAAATGTTGACACCACCCCAAGGGCAGGGACTGTACCACAACCCAACCTGCTGGACAGACCTCAGCAGGCCAGAGAAAGAATTTTATAGATAAGAGAAAATAAACAGCCTTGAAAACCACAGCTGAAGAGTTCTGACTCCTTCTTTGCGTGCTGGGCAGGGAAAAGAGATTTTCTAACACCTTGGGGTCATCCTGATCAGCAGAGATTCCAAGAACCCTGACCTACCTCATCTGGGCAGGGCTTCAGAAAGCTTCTCCCTGTTCCCCTCAGGATTTCACCTCAGAGATGCCTGATGGAAATGGTTCCCCAAAACAAGGGCAGCTGCTTTGCTCTGAGGAGAGCAAGGAGAGGATTCAGCTCCTCAGCCCAGGATTTCAGCAGATTCAGCTGCATCTCTCCCCCCTCGCCTTCCCCAGAGCTCACATTTGGGCAGCTCCAGCTGAAGGCAGCCAGGAGCTCAGGGAATTGTTGCTGGGAAACTGTTCAGGAGCCCTGGCTGGAGCAGCACCTTCAGTACAGGGCAGTAATGGTGTGAAAAATGCATATTTTATGACTGGCTTTTCACAAATATTCAAATGAATATTATATGTGTTATGTTCGAAAGTTATACTGTAGAAATTTCTTCAGTAGTGTGTTAAATATAGTTTTAGGTTATAACATAAGGTTAAAATAGAAACTATGCTATGTGAGGATTTTTTTTTTAAGAGAGGACTCACCGAGGCAGCAGCCACAGGACACCTGAATCTTTCAGAGAAAGAGAATTTATTGCTCCATTATCAGAAGAAATGAACTTCTTCCTGCCTTGCTCAGTCCTGAAGACTCTGTCAGGATTGAGAGGAAGAAGCTGACACTGTCCAGACAGAATCCTGTGTTTGAATGGAATTTATACATCATGGATGAGGTGTATGAATATGCAACAGGCTGTTGCTTTAAAGGGTTAATCCTCTGTTAACGTGGGTCCTTTTTCAGGCTCATGCTGCCCAGAAAAAGGTACCTGGACTGTCTGTAACTCTTTGTTTCTATTGTCTCATATTGTCCTAATCCAAATTGCCCAAAATTTTAATTACTCTAATTATATTACCATTTTTATAACCATTTTATTACTATTAAACTTTTAAAATTTTAAAAAACAAGTGATTGGCATTTTTCACAATAGGAGCTTCTTTGAACCAGGTCTCATGAGCTCTTGGAGATCTATTTCACACCCAAGATAGCTCAGCTACCTTAGGAGGCATAAAATCAGCAGGATGGCTTCTGTGGTAGTGTTGGAAACAAAAAAGATTTTAATAAAAGGCAAAAGAACAAAACTTTTCACAGAGAAAAACTGAGCCAGGTGCCAGAGATTCTTGCTCCTGGTAAAACACCCCACAAAAGCCATTAGTTTCTTTGTTCTCCTCTTTTTCTAGTGAACTGCCCAGGTAGGACTTTTGGATTCTGTCCCATTAGCTATCCTTAAATTTGAGGTGAAGTCCCCAAAGTCCTAGGAGATGCCTTTTCACCTCATTGAGGACAGAAATTTCTGGGCTTCTTTCCATTTTAAGGAGAAAAAGATAGTTCTGTCAACAAGAGGCACATTCCTCTACAGGGCACAGCTGGCACCAGGGGCTGGCCCCTGGGTTTGGGCGCTCACTCCCAGCCCAGGAAGCCGCAAATCAGAGCCTTATTTAGGATGCTGATGCTAATCAGAAAAGCACATCTGCTGAGCAAGCAGGATGGGCTGTGGTGGCCTGCTGGATCCCATTTGCCACCATCACATTTTCTGAAAAATCCTCTTGGCCCAGGATCTTCTCCTGGGAAGCTGAGGAGCCTCAGAAAAGAATGAAAACAATAATTATCTGATTGTTTGGGAATGTGGTCTGGAGATTGTTTACCAAGAGGTGCATCTTTGATTGGTTCCATGTGAATTGTTTTTAATTAATGACCAATCTCAGCCAGCTGTGTCGGACTCTGAGGAGTCGGTCACGAGCTTTCATTGTCATTCTTGTTAAGCCTTCTGTCTGTCTCCTTTCTCTTTCTTCAGTATAGTTTTAGTAGATGATATGATTAAAAATATAATATGAAATATAAAATAAAATAATACATATAAAATAATGTATATAAAATAAAATCTATACTATAAATATAATATTAACATAACATATCAGCCTTCTGAGAACACCGAGTCAAATTCTCATCTCTCACCTCGTCCTGGGGACCCTCACAAACACCACACCCATTAAAGGGTTTGGTGGGTTTTGTTTTATCCCCTCAAACCACTCCAGGGCTGGGGTGAACTTGCTCCCCCTTGGTCTCCAAGTGCCTGGACCAGCTTCTCCTCTCTGGCTCTTTCCCAGGGTGGATCCACGAGCACTGCACCCCTCTGCTCACTGCCACCAGGGACATCATCCTTTGTCATTCTACAGGCTGGAGATGAAACCACCACCCTGGAATTCCCACCTCTGTCCCACCTGGAACCTGCCAGAGCCTGTAAAGAGCTTTGCTCTTCTGCCACTGCAGCCTTGGGGACTTGGCTGGCTGGTTCCAGCCTCACAGAGGGACCCACAGCAATGCAGGGGAGGCAGGAGGCAGTTCCCTGCATTAAAAATTACTGTTTTCTACATTAAAAAATACAGTTCCTTACATTAAAAAATAGTGTTTCCTACATTAAAAATTACTGTTCCTTACATTAAAAAAACACTTTTTCCTACATTAAAAAAATACCGTTTCCCATATTAAAAAATACTGTTTCCCATATTAAAAAATACTGTTTTCTACATTAAAAAAACCACTTTTTCCTACATTAAAAAATACTGTTCCCTACATTAAAAAATACTATTTCCTACATTAAAAAAAATACTGTTTCCCATATTAAAAAATACTGTTTTGTACATTAAAAAATAGTGTTTCCTACATTAAAAAAACACTTTTTCCTACATTAAAAAATACTGTTTTCTACATTAAAAAATACTGTTTCCTACATTAAAAAACCACTTTTTCCTACATTAAAAAAATACTGTTTCCCATATTAAAAAATACTGTTTTCTATATAAAAAATACTGTTCCCTACATTAAAAAATACTGCTTCCTGCATTAAAAAATATGATTTCCTACAGGAAGAAAGCCTCTCCTTGCACCGTCTTGCTGAGTCAACTGTACTATCTAACACTCCCAGGCACATGGTGTGAATTCTGGGCCAGCATAGGCTCAATGATCCTTGTGGGTGCCTTCCCTACATTAAAAAAATACTGTACCCTACATTAAAAAATACTGTTCCTTACATGAAAAAAATACTTTTTCCTGCATTAAAAAAATACTGTTCCCTACATTAAAAATTAGTTTCCTGCATTAAAAAATACTGTTCCTTACATTAAAGAAATACTGTTTCCTATATTAAAATAATACTGTTCCCTACATTAAAAATTAGTTTCCTGCATTAAAAAATACTGTTCCTTCCATTTAAAAATACTGTTTCCTGCATTAAAAAACATGCTTTCCTACAGGAAGAAAGCCTCTCCTTGCGCTGCCTTGCTGAGTCAGCTGTACTATCTAACACTCCCAGGCACATGGTGTGAATTTTGGGACTGTGCAGGGCCAGCACGGGCTCGATGATCCTTGTGGGTGCCTTCCAAGCCAGGATATTCTGTGACTATAAAATCTGTGTTTTGCACAAGATGGATCTCTTCCATTTCACCATAAGCACACACACCCCTGCTGTAAACGTGCCTGCTGAGCCCCAGCAGCTCCAAAGCATTCAAGCTGCCCCATGCAGGACACCCCCACCAATTTATTCCCCTCCTGCTCCAGCTCTGCTCAGGGCCAAACTCATCCAGCACAGACAGCAGATGGTTAAATCAGTGTTTGCTGCACAAGGCACTGCCTTGAGGTGCTCTTTGGAGCTCCAGCCCTTTCCCCAGTGCCCAGTGTGGGGATTATGGGGAGCAGATCCCTCATTCCTCTTGCTCTGGATCTCCCACTGCACAGCTGGGCTGCAGCTCCCAAATCCAAACCTGGCAGGTTTAGGGCAGCAGATGACCCAGCTGTTTGTCACAGGCCCCACAGATGTGGTGGGAAGAGCCAAGCACAGCCCCAGAGGCAGCAGGAGCATGCAGGGATGGAGAGTGATTTATAGAAATCTGTTTGTGCCTCCCCCAGGGAGCCATCTCCCCTCCTCACTGCCCATTTCTGGGGAGGAATCAGGAGAAAAGCTCCTCCCAGCCCATGATCTGCTTTTCCTGCAGGTGAAGGATGCTCCTGGCTCTCCTCACTGCTCCTCCCAGCCCAGGCTCAGCACCTGTGGGACACAGATCTCAGCTGGGGCCCCCAGTGCTGCCATGGAGCTGGAATAAAACGGGATAATAGCAACTGGAGGGTGAATTAAACATATGAATCACTTCCTCTCCTGGCTTTTCCTGCTCCTGTTGTTTCTCTTTATCCCCTTGGTGGGAGCTCAGTGAGAACATCCATTTCCTGTCCTCCCCTCTCTGCAGTGAACGCCAGGGGGGTGATTTTTGTCTCATCCTTTCCAGCTGGCATCCAGGGAGCTGTGCCAACGCTCCCAAGGCCATTTCTCCATCACAGGGCAAAGCAGAACCCCCAGCCTGCCATCCAAACCTCACCTGCCTGGGGTGGTTTGGGGCAGCCTGGGGCTCTCTCCATAGCCTCCACCTTCCTGAAGGATGGGAGCACAAGCACCCCCAGACCTCTCATTCTACAGGCTGGAGATGAAACCACCACCCTGGAATTCCCACCTCTGTCCCACCTGGAACATGCCAGAGCCTGTAAAGAGCTTTGCTCTTCTGCCACTGCAGCCTTGGGGACTTGGCTGGCCGGTTCCCGCCTCACAGAGGGACCCACAGCAATGCAGGGGATGCAGGAGGCAGTTCCTTGGATGAGGCTGGGCACATCCCACTCCCTTTGGAAAATACCCCAAAAGAGCATTTTACCCCCCAGAAAAATGCCATTTCCCCCCACCAGCTCAGCCCCAGGCTGGCACCAGGGCACTGGTGGCACAGCAAGGACAGCTCCAGAGCCCTGAGGTGGCTCCTTTGCAGAGGACACTGTGCTCTCCTGCCATCTCCCCCACCCTGTGTCTTGGTTTGGAAAGCCAGGAATCTGCTAAGAAAGGCAGGAGCCTCCCCTGAAATGGAGAATGTAAACCCTCCCCACCCCTCTGAATTGCTATAAATTTAAAATTAAGGAGCTCTCAGGCAAAAAATATGGGAGCAGGAAATAACAATTCTTTAACAGGGAAAAGAAAAAATAAAAAGGATAAAATAAAGAATGCAGTACACTAGAACAACACTGACAGAGTCAGAACCCAACCTGACACCCTGTGGGTCAGGCTGTTGGCAGCAGTCCCATTGGAATTGTGGCTCAGCCCTCCTGCAGTGTCAGGGGTGGTTCTGCTGGAGCAGGGATCCTGTAGAGAAGGATGGATTCTGCCTCTGAAGATCCAGGGGAAGGAGAGGCAGCTGCTGTTCCTCTGGGAAATCCAGTGCAGAAGCTGTGCTGGTGTCTCAAAACCTCTGGATTATATCCAGGTAGGAATGTTTGAAATCTCAGATTATATCCAGGTAGGAATGCTTGGCTCCTCCCTCTGGGCTCACATCTCCCAGTGGGATGCTGCAGTTCTTATCAGCCATGCAGGGACATTCAATGGCTGTTATCAGCAGATGTCCCCTCCCAGAGAGGTGTGAATGTGATCACTCAGAGAGAGAGATAAGGCAAACTGCCCACTTGACAAAGGTAATCTGCCATACAGATGGCAATAGAAAACACCTTGCATTGCAACCTTCAACACCCTGGCAGCAATCCTGCCAGCCCAGCCTGCAATTAGCACCAGCAGAGAGCTCAGGCAGCCCTGGGGGGGCTCTGATCCCCCTATCCTGGTGGCACATGGCAGCAGCAAGGTCCCCTCCCCTTTCTCTCAGCTGCAGCATGGAGAGCTCCAGCTCCCAGCTAATTCCTGCCTGTGAGGAGCTGCTGCCAGAGAGACCAGGCAAGAGGGACACCCAGGACAGCACAGAGGGTGACAGGACAGCTGAAAGGCAGAGGGATGCAGCCACCACCAGCCAGAGAGGCCATGAAAAGCCTCTGCCCACGGCCTGGGGAGCAGCACAGCAGGGCAGGGCTTTGGCATCAGCTCTTCCTCCCTCTCTGGGGCTCCTGGGCTGCCCCTCCTCTCTTGGCTGCCAAGGGGAGGATGCAGAGCAAAGCAGAGCTTGCAGAAGCCCCAAGCCAGGCTCTGGTGGGACCAGGAGGCTGCAAAGCCCTTTTGGGTTACCAGGGAGCCACGGGCTCTGCAAAGGTGCAGGGGCCAGGAGAGACAGAGCCCTCCTCATCTGAGCACCAGGAACTGCTCAGGGACGTTTGGTGCAGGTCTGGGGGTGCTCAGTGCACCCCTAGGAGGGCACTGAGGGTTTGGGGTGGCAAATGAAGCTGCAGGTCCCTGTGCCAGCAGGCAGAGAACAGGGACAAGGCTCCAGATCAACCTCCATCCACTGATGGTGCTGATGCAGCTCAGGGCAGACACCTCAGGGCACCAAGGTTCTCAGCCCTGGGAGCACTCCAGAGCCCAGCTCTGAATTCCCATGCTGAATAATCACCTTTCCTTTGCTGTCTGAGACAGCTGAGCATTGAAGCACTGCAATTTCCTCCTGGGGAAGACTGTTTTGTCAGCTGAAGGAAGAGTAAATTGGTGCAGTCGGAATTTTCATCCACCTCCCCTCAACGTGAGCTCCTCCTGTCCCCCACACAAGGCAGCCTGAAAGCTTGCAGCACCTCAGGTGTCAAACACAATAGTTCCTGCCAGGATCCATAAATAGATATGGAAAAAAAAATCCCAAATTCTGAGCTGCAAAGAGGGGCTCACACCACAGTGCCAGAAAATGCTGTCACAGCAGACATCACCTGCAGCTCTAAGAAGGGTCAAAGTGACAGCAGAATAGTTCCATTACAGCAACAAAAGCAGATTTAATCACAAAAGGATGATTTTATGAGTCCCTGGGAGATGCCACAAGACATACACTGATGCTTCTATGCTTCTGTGCTGCAAACACTTCCTAAGCTGCAGGGAGCTTACAACAAAAATTCCAATAAAGAATTCCAGCTCCATGGGAGACAGGGAGGAACAGACCAGGAGATCAGGCCAAGGGGTGTCTGCAGAGATCCCAGCCACAGTGAGACTGAGAGGAGCAGGGAATCAGAAGTGAGCAGCACTGGGATGAGAGGTGGGAGCTCAGAGTGATCCATGGCCACAAATCCAACAGAATCAGCCCAGAGTGATCCATTGTCGCAGACATGTTTTATGGAAAATCCTTTCCTTAGGATTTTTCCTCCTGAGAAGCTGAGAGGCCTTAGGAACAAAATGTAACCAATGGTTATCTGCTGCTGTGGAATGCAACAGGTGCATCTGGGATTGGTCTCATGTGGTTGTTTCTAATCAATGGCCAATCACAGCCCAGCTGGCTCAGAGAGAGAGCCGAGCCACAAACCTTTGTTATCATTCTTTCTTTTTCTATTCTTAGCCAGCCTTCTGATGAAATCATTCCTTCTATTCTTTTAATATAGTTTTAATGTAATATATGTCATAAAATAATAAATCAGCCTTCTGAACCATGGAGTCAGATCCTCGTCTCTTCCCTCATCCAAGAACCCCTGTGAACACCCTCACAATCCATTGCCACAAAAACCAACAGAAACAGCCTTGAATTCATCCCAAGGCACAATGAATTTAGAACAACAGACAGATCATCTCCTTGGTGTTTGGTTTTTCCTTCATACACAAAGGCAATTAACCTGTGGGACTCATCAGCACACAGCTAATTGAGAGCAAGGGCTCGAGGGAGCTGCACACAGAGCAAGCAAAGAGCTCACACAGCAGAGCACCCACGCTGCCTGAGGATGGCATAAAATGTGCCCCAGGGTGGTGCTCTGTCTTGGTTTGGAAAGCCAGGTGTCTGCTGAGGAAGGCAGGAGCCTCCCTTGAAATGGAAAATGTAAACTCCCTCCCTTTGAATTGTTGTAATTTTGAAATTAAGGGGCTCTCAGACAAAGATATGGGAGTAGGAATAACAGTCCTTTACTAGGAAAATTAAAAATACAAATGCAATAGTACCAAAAAAAAAAAAAAAAGAAAACAAACCATGGCCAGAGTCAGAACAGGAGCTGCCCCCCTGTGGGTCAGCTTGGTGGTGGCAGATCCATTAAAAGCTGCATTCCCAGAGGAGCAGCTTCTGCTGCCCTGCATTGCCAGAGGGAGCCCAGGCCCATCTCCAGCAGCCCTGGAGCTGCAGAGGAAAACTCCCCCCTTGTGCAGGATCCCTGCTCCAGCAGAGCCACAGCTGGCACTGCAGGAGGGCTGAGCCCCCATGGGATGGGGCTGTGCCACCCCCTGACACACAGGGGGCAGCTCCTGCTGTCACTCTGGCAGTTTTTTGGGTTTTGTTTGTACTATTGCATTTGTATTTTCATTTTCCTGATAAAGAACTATTACTCCTACTCCCATATCTTTGCCTGAGAGCCTCTTAGTTTCAAAATTGTAATAATTTGTAGGGAGGGGGTTCACATTTTCTATTTCAAGGGAGGCTCCTGCCTTCCTTAGCAGACACCTGGCTTTCCAAACCAAGACATTTAGTCAGATCAGAGAGAAACCAAGGAGATGTGAGTGCCTCCCAGCCCAGGAAGGTTATGGTGGCTTTGGAGAGGGCTGGGATAAGGAAAGGGTTTGCCTTTCCTGGATAAAGCACTGGGCATTTCCAGGGGCAGACAGGAGGGCAGGGAGCTGGATTCCCTCCAAGCCCACATCTGGGGCTCAGGGATCCATCCAGCCCTTCTCAGCCCCTCTTTATACACAAGGGGATCACCAGGCAAACCCCAAGCCTCCCCACATTTCTGAGAGCTCCACGAGCTGCCTGTCCCACGCCAGACCCTGAGCACTGCCAGGGATGAGGATGAGGATGAGCAAACCTTCCCAGAGATTTCTGCAGGGAAGTTCACTCTGCCCAGCAGCCAAAGAAAAAATGACTGCTCAAATCCACTGCAACTGCTGCCAGAGAGGAGAATTGTCCAGAGGGGAAAAGGGAGGGGGGGTAGTGACCCACTGCCTTCCATCCTGTGCTCCAGGAAGGCACAAACCTCCCCAGTTTGTCTAATTACATCCTATGTTATCACCAGAGGCTTTAAACCCACCTAATGAGGACAAGTTGCTTCTACTTGCAGCATCCCTGGGACAGTCCCCAGCTCCATATGGGGCACTGCCATCACCTCTCGTGATCCTCCAGCTCTCAGAGCCTGCCAGCGTGGTGGCACAGCACAGACAAGCTCATTTTTATTTCATAGCCCTCCATGGTCTTCTCTTTCCAGACTTTTTCACCCCCTGAGCTCAGAATCAGTTTGGTTTTTAAGCAGCCACAGCTCTCTGCAGCAAGCATCACACAGCTCCATGAGTCTGGATCCTGCTGAAGCCCCTTAGACTTCACATAAAATCCCAAATCCACTCATTCCCACACCCCCTCTCTGAGTCACTGCTGATTTCACAGAGAAACAGCTCCAGGTACTCCCCAGACCTCCTGTTCCCTCACCTCAGAAAGGGAAGCTGATGGCAGCAGGAATCTCCAGCACCAGGGCTCAGGGAGGAATGGATCTGGCAAGGAGACCAGACCAGACCGCACCAGGTTTTATCCCAAACCTCCTGTGCCTGCCAGAAAAGAGACAAGCTGGGGCCTGGGGCACTCCTGATCCCCTTCCAAGAGCAGGCAGCAATGGTGACAGTCATCTGCAAGTGCTCCAGGCCATTCCTCCAGTCCCCTGGAGCAGAGCTGTCCCCAGGGAGATGGAAAGCAGGATGAGAACAGGAGCCAGCAGTGACAAGGCCTGGGAGGGGATGTTTTACAGCTCGAGCCAGGCAATGAGAAAATCATTCATCTCCACCAACTCACTGGGCACCCAGGAGGTTTTTATTTTATTACTTTGGAGATGGCTGAGGGTGATTTATTGATCAGAGATGCTGCTGAACAATTAAAGGGAACGCTGCATCTGGATGCTCACAGGACATCTGGCAGGAGAGTGCCAGTGAGAAGGCTGAGCTGGAACAGAGACTAGATGGAGATAAAGAATAAAGCAGGGATTGATTAAAGGCCTCAATGGATCCACCTTGGGCAGCACAAGAGCCCAGCCAGGGCTGCACCCAAGATGGACCCAAAATGGTCACAAAATGGACAACAGGTCATGGGGTCTCTCACTTCCGTAAGTTCTGCTCCATTTGCTATTGGAGTTAATTGTCCAATTACAGCTCCAGCCCATGCAGTCCCATCCTTCTTGTTTTTCTCTCTCCAGCCCACACTGTTTGTGCTCTTGGGCTGAGATTTGGATCATTTGTCCTTGGTCCCCAGCTGGAGCAGGAATTGTTTTGTCTCCCTGCTCTGTGCACAGAGCTCACCATCCCCTCATATGAAACCCAGACCCCCACACTAAAGCAGCACAGAATCTGAAAAATAGAAAATGTTCAAACCTGAGGAGCAGTGCCAGGAGATGCCTTTGGAGGAATTCAGAGCAGGGAGGAAGGCAGGGGGGACATCCCAAATGGCTGTGGGGTGCTCAGGCACAGCAGGAGCAGAGGGGACAGCACAGGACATGAGCATTCATCCACACACACACACATTCATCCTCCTGACCATCCTCCCTCTGGTCCATCACAAGTGCATAGCTGTAGCTGCAGACCGCTTCAGTTTTAGAAAAGGAGAAGAAGAAGGTGTCAAACAGACAACAAATCCATGCTCTGGTGCCAGCAGAGCAGATTCTCTACTTCATTGTACTTCATTGTCCCGACCTGAGCTCAGCCCCCAGCCCAGGAAAAAGGAAAAACAACACCAAGACTTGATAACTCACTGCATAAATCCTACAGAGTTTGGGCACAACTCCACCATAAGGATCCCTCCAGGGGGAAAGGGTCCCCCAGTGCATGGCCAGGAGCAGCCCAGTGGTGGCTTAGGGCCAGGTTGAGGATTCCTTCACCCCAGGTTTGTGCCCAGGCTCAGCACAGCAAGGAAAGCCTCGAGGAGATGCCGAGTTCAGCTGCTGTGAGACAACGAGGAGGCAAAAACAAAAATGTGCAATGAGGCAAAAACTCTCTGGGAGGGGCTGGGGTGAGGAAGCATCCCTGGGACACCCCAGCAGTGCCTGCCTCTCAGAATCCCTGCTGGTCAGAGGCACTCTGAGATAGGTACAGGCCTCTTTTCCCAGCCCAGCAGTCGAAGAAAGAGTCAGAGTTTTATAGATAAGACATAATAAACAACCTTGAGAGCGAGAACAGAAGAAAATTCTTTCTCCAACCTGCCAAGGTCTGTCCAGCAGGTCAGGTTGTGGCACAGTCCCTGCCCTTGGGGCAGTGTTACCTTTTTATATTAAAAACTACCTGTACAATATTTACAATTACTTCCCAATACCTATCACCTATGTTAGACAGTGAGCTTCTACTCTAAACCAATCCCAAAGTGCCAACATCACCCAGAAGATGGAGGCCAAGAAGAAGAAGGAGAAAGGCTGGACACACCCAGATCCCTCCATCTTGCCCCCTGAACTACTATTCTAAAAACCCCCAAAATCTATTTTTTCACCCTATGATTAACTATTATTCCACTTAAACTCTCTTGGCTTGTAATTCTTCATATAAAGGTCGGTAATTGTTTTTTCCAAGGGCTAAATCAAAGGCACAAAGGGGGTCTTGGGCTCTGTGCCAGGGTCTCTGAGCCCCCCGGGCAGCCAGAGGAATTTCCTGGGTTCCAACACCTGCCTGGCTCTGCAGCCTCCTCTGGAGCAGCTCGCCGTGGGCAGGAGCCCCATCTGCCGGCTTGGCCACGGAGGATGCACATTCCAGCTCCTCGGGGAAACCTCCAAGGCACACAGCTTCCAGCCAAACAGGCAGCAGGGATCTCCTTTATGCTTGTAAGCACATTTCTACCACAGGGAACAGCGTGGAGGGTCACAGGTTTTTTGTTTCTCAGATATGTTGCTGCATAAAATAGCTCTTCTTTTAATTTTTTTCCCTGCTAAAGTATGGGGTTTGTGCTTAAATGATGGTGATGCTAACTGATTATCATATATTCTGCTTATCATATCATATATAACTCATATCATAACTCATTATCATATATTCTGCAGTCTTACAGAATATGCGACAAAGTTTGCTCCAAGGCAAACAAATCCACATCCAGCTCTGCATTCCAGCATAAAACCACCTTCACCAGGTCACTAAAACCTTTACCAGGCAGCCCCAAAAAAAAAAAAAAAAATTAAAATCTGCAAAAGGAACCCAAAAAATCTGCAAAAATCACCTGCTGCCAAGCAGCCACAGCAAAGCTGGGGACTGCTTTGCTCCTCACACACATGAGCACAGAGATGCACCCACTCCCCAGCAGGACGCTGGCACAGACATATTTTATGAAAAATCCTTTTGCTAGGATTTTTTCTCCTGAGAAGCCTCAGAGGAAAAGAAAAAACAACAATTATCTGCTGCTGTGTGGAATGCAACAGGTGCATCTTTGATTGGTCCAAGTTGGTTGTTTTTAATTAATGGCCAATCACATTTCAGCCATCTCAGACTCTCTGGTCAGTCACAAGATTTTATTATCATTCCATTCCTTTCTATTCTTTGCTAGCCTTCTGATGAAATCCTTTCTTCTATTCTTTTAGTATAGTTTTAATATATCATTTTCTTTTAATATAATATATATCATAAAATAATAAATCAGCCTTCTGAAACATGGAGTCAAGATTCTCGTCTCTTCCCTCGTCCTGGCACCCCTGAGAACACCACCACAGGATGCAGCAGTAATTCTGTGCCCCTCACCCCCAGCAGGGTGGAAATCAGCCCCCAGAGCCTGAGGAACAAGCCCCTGCTGGCAGCAGCAGAGAAGGTGGGCTGGGAAAACCAAGAGGCTGCTGCCAGGGGAGCAGAAACACTAAATATTTACACAGCCTGCCATCAGCCCTCAGGCAAGGGGGTGGCAACTCTACAATTTGAGAATTTAAGAGTGCAGCCAGCATAACAATTTTTGCATCACTAAAAGTGCAGGAAAATTACTTAAACGTACCCAACAGGGGGAGTTAAAATCAGCCAGGACAAAGGGAACCAAGTGCTTAAGCAGTGGAAAGAAAAATCCCAGTTCCTGGGGGTTTGATGGGGTTGAGTGGTCAGGAGGTACCAGTGCCTGCAAAACACAAAGGCACTGCTCACCCACCAGCAGAACAGAGGCAGGATTGGGGTGGGAAAACACCCAAAACTGTCAGCAGTACCAAAGGGGCTCCCAAGGAGGAAATGTCCCCTTCCCTGGGTGCTGCAGGAGAGCAACAGGGGAGATGGGGCTTGGTTTGAACAGCCAGGTGTGTGCTAAGGAAAGCAGGAGCCTCCCCTGAAATGGAAAATGTGAATCCCCTCCTTTTGAATTATTGTAATTTTGAAATTAAGGGGCTCTCAGGCAAAGATATGGGAGTAGGAATAACAGTTCTTTATCAGGAAAATTAAAATACAAATGCAATGGTACAAACAAAAAAACCCCACTGCCAGAGTGAGAGCAGTCCCTGTCCCCTGTGTGTCAGGGGGTGGCACAGCCCCATCCCATGGGGGCTCAGCCCTCCTGCAGTGCCAGCTGTGGCTCTGCTGGAGCAGGGATCCTGCACAAGGGGGGAGTTTTCCTCTGCAGCTCCAGGGCTGCTGGAGATGGGCCTGGGCTCCTCTGGCAATGCAGGGCAGCAGAAAGCTGCTCCTCTGGCAATGCACTGGGCAAAGGCTGCTGGGGTGTCCCAAAGCTCAGATTGGATCCAGGTAGGAATGCTTGGCTCCTCCCCTGGGCGGAGCATCTCCCCATGGGATGATGGAATTGGATCAGCCATGCAGGGACACCCACTGGCCATGGACAGAAGATAATTAATAATTAATGGCCCAGGAACAGCAGAGATCTCCTGGAGGGAGGATTGGCTGTGGGAGAGATGAAGAAAACTGCCCAGTGAACAGCAGAGAACTGCCCCAGCTCTGACAGATGGCAATAAAATACACACCCCAGCCACATCTTCCAACCCAGGACAAAATGCTGCTCCAGTCTGATCCACACCTCCTACCTTAATGCACCAGGCAGGGCCAAAAGGGAGCCTCAGAGGAACAGAACTCCCCCAAAGTGCCAAACTAGGCACTAAGAGCCCTGGGCTGAGCTTAAATGCAGCCTTTGGTCCAGGGTGTGGGTGGGATGCCCAGGTGAGAGCAGTTGGGACCCAGCTGTGCAGGTGAAGGGAGGTGAGAGCCATGTCCCATCCCCCAGGTGCCTCTGTGACACTCCCAGGTGAGCCAGGACACAGTGCAGTAAAGAAAGTGTCACCTTGGGAGAGTGGTGGGGCACAGGACAAGGACCCTGCCAGGAGGGGCACAAAGCCACCCACTATCCTGTCCATGCCCACCCTGTTAGTGAGCCTTGCACCTCCAGGAGCAATCCTGGGCCCTCAGTTTGGGAAGGATGTTGAGATGTTTGAGCACATCCAGAGGGGGCAACGAGGCTGGAGAGGGGCTGGGAACACAAACCCTGTGGGGAACCCCTGAGGGAGCTGGGGGTGCTCAGCCTGGAGAAAAGGAGACTCAGGGGTGCCCTCATCACTCTCACAGCTCCTGAAAGGTGCCTGTGCTCAGCTGGGGCTGGGCTCTTTCTCCAGCAGCACTGACAGAACCAGAGCACACAGCCTCAAGCTGTGCCAAGGGAAATACAGGCTGGATAGCAGGATAAAGTTTTTACAGAAAGAGTGATAAAGTTCTGGAATGGCTGCCCAGGGAGGAGGTGGAGTCCCCATCCCTGGGTGTGTTTAACAAAGCCTGGATGTGGCACTGGGTGCCAGGGTTCAGTTGAGGTGTTTGGGCTGGGTTGGACTTGATGATCTTGAAGGTCTCCTCCAACCTAGTTTTTTGGGTTTTTTTGGTTTTTTGATATTGCCATTGCCTCCTGTAGGAATGCAGGGAAGCCATTGCAAAGCAGTGTTTTCCCCATCCCAGTGCCTTCCCCTCTCCCAGCCAGCACATCTGCCCCAGCAAGGCTGGGGGCTGCTGGTGTTTGTGCTGTGCCTTGGCTTGGCTTCATCCCTGAGCCTCTTTCACATCAGGCCACCCCACAAGATGCTGGCACCCTGCACTGCTGGCCCCAGGGAATTATCCCTGCTAAGGCTTTGGGGCAGATCCAGACAGCACCAGCTCTGGAACAACCCCACACTGTGCCACCCTGGCATCCTTGTGCCAAGTGCCACAGGCTGGGGGTGTCCTGTGCTGTCCTTACAAGTGCACAAAGAAAGCCAAAGTCACAACACATTGCAGCAGCCAGATTATCCCTGGCCAGCTACTGCCAGCTTCCACGAGAGGGCTTTGCTGCACAAGGAAAGGAAACGAGAGGAGCTCCTGCTTCCAACTAGGTCCTGCTCTTCCCCCACACCTCAGCCAGGGCTGAGCAGGGCAGAGTCACCGAGGATTACACCCAAAGGTGACATTTGTGTGGTAGTGACGGTATTGACATTTTCTTTGTCGCTGAAGCCTCTTTTTCCATGGTGAGCTGCATCCCAGGGTGGCCACAGCTGAGCCCAGCTTTCCCAGGGGACTCTGGCACTAAACCTGTCCCCAAAGCAGGGACACAGCACTCACCTGCACAAGAGGCTGGCCAGTGCTTTTGGAGAGGTGTCACTATAGGACACGAAATAACATCACGTGTACACAGCCTTTGTTCCAGGGTGTGGGTGGAACACACGCTGCTGTTCTCAAGGTGGAAAAGGGGAGTTTATTTTCTGACTTCAACATTTATAGATTTCCAAAAGTGACAGTGGATTGGAGGGTGAAAGTGCCACCTCCCCAATGACACTGGACAAACCAACAGTCTGTTAAATTTCTCCTCCATAAAAGAAGACAAAACAATAAGTTATTTACAGAAAGTGTGTCAGAAAGTTCATTATAAGAATGTAAACATCAGAAGGCTTAGAAAATCTAAAAAAATCAGGGTGACAAAGCCTCTTTGAGCTGAATCCCAGGGTGGCCACAGCTGAGCCCAGCTTTCCCAGGGGACTCTGGCACTAAACCTGTCCCCAAAGCAGGGACACAGCACTCACCTGCACAAGAGGCTGGCCATGCATTTGGAGAGGCACCAGGCTGTCCCTGCAGTCCCTCCCAGCAGAGCTGGGCTTTGGAGCACATCTGCTGATGGATGGGCAGTGCCCGTGTTCCCACGGAGATAAGCACCACTGGCTGCCACCGTGGGAACTCACAGGGCAGAGGAGGAGGAGGAGCAGGAGAGAGGAGGATGATGAGTCTCCTGCCCCCGGCAGGACTGAGAGAATTCCCGCTGATTTCCGTGCACACTCACTGGTGTGGAGCAGGAGCCGTGTGAGTCACGGTGCAGGGACGTGTGGGGACAAGCCAGAGGCCACCAGCTCTGGGAAATGACAGCATTGCACCTGGCCTGGCCAGCCCTGGGTGTGTCCTGCCAGACACCAACCCTGATCTGAACAGATGCCTGGGGCTGGGTAGCTCTGCCTTGGATGAAGAACTCCCAGGTCCCTGAACCTCAAACAATTCCCCAGAATGGTGAGGCCTGGGCTAGGACAGCCACTTAATCCCATGGGGGCTGAGTTCCACGAGGGCAAAGCCAGGCTGGCCCCTTGGCAGGCTCTGTCCAGGCTGGCTGGAGGGCTGGGAGCACACAGCATCTCCCTCCCAAGGTCACCCCAGCGTTTCCACTCCTGATTTAACACGAAGCGACGCGCGGCCGGGCGGGAGCCGCAGGGGATGCTCCGGCTGCTCCTGCCAAACAACTGCTTCCCCCAGGGCTGTGCTGGGAAAAGAGCAGAGTGAGGCACCCAGCCAAGCTCCCCCTGCCCCAGAGCTTCTCCACACCCTGAGGAGATACGGCCTGAGTTGGATTTTAGGAGGAGACACAGCCAGCTCTGCACCGGGAGCTCCAGGGAGCGCCACGGGCACAGAACTGGGATTGCTGGGATCCACTGGGAACTGAGAGGGAAGGAGCTGTGGGAAGGGACAGTGATGCACTGGGGTGACGTGGGAGGGGACTGACCTTGCCAGCATGGCAGGGCTGGGATCCGAGCCCAGCTCTGTGCTCAGCTCTGTGGCAGCATGGCCACCCTCCCTTCCCTGGGGACACAACACGAGGTGGCTCCTTCCTCCTGCCACTTGGCACCCTGATTGTTTTAACAGCCTTCCCTCCTGCCTGGGTGTGAGCCCTGCTTGTAGGAGAGACAGGGGTAGCACGGTCAGGATGGATGGAGAGCAGAGATCTCTGCAGCCAGGTCTGGAACTTGTGGGTTATTGCAAAGGGCCTGGGTGCAGGGCCCTGCTGGGAGCTGCCAGCCACAGCTCAGAGCAGGCCCCAGAGAGGGAGAGAGAGGTAAAGAGAAAGAAGGCAAGAGTGTGGTAAAGAGGATGAGAGAGAGCAAAAGAGTAAAGAGTAAAAGAGAGTGAAGTTCCTGTTACAATACCATAAATCTTCTGTGCTGAATATTCTAATTCTCACTAACCAATCTAATACAAGATACAAATCCTATAGCATTTACATACAGCCTATAAGAATCATTACATTACCATACTGTGTTACATTTTAAACCCTAAAAACTCCTCTTTGGACCCCTTCTGCCAAGCTGTAGGGTCTGCTCTGACCCTTGGGCCTGTCTGCAAGCAGAGGGTGTTGTTCCATCAAAAGGGGATCACCTTCAGCTGGCCATGCCATTGTTTTCCAGTTGCTCAGTAACTGAGGTATCTCAAAGCTTGCTCTCATTTCAATCTCACTTACCGTTTCCATATCCTCAAAATCTTTTCCCAGGCAATCATATCTATAAGGCTTTCCTGTTTCATCTTCCCCAGCACCCCCTGAGAAGCGTCTCCTGCTGCTGCCCCAGCCCTGTGGCACTGCTGTGACCCAGCCCTGTGGCTGCTCCCCCCCAGCTGGCCCCTGACCAGGCACATCACGTCACACCCTCCCGACTGCAGGCGAACGCTCGCTCGCTCCTCTGCTGTTTCCAGGAAGGGAATTTCAGCGAGCCCCGTGCAGGGAGCGCTGCCAGGACCAAAGGGAGACAAGGTCAAGCACGAGGCATGTGTCACCCTGGCCACCACCCTGCACATTGGCCCTTGAACACAAAACAATTCCTCCTGGGGAAGCACAACAAGGACAAGGCTGGGAGAAATTCTAACTGCAAATGTCTCAGCAGTGCTGTCCTCTAAGGAGAGAGCCACACTCCGAGAAGGGATGGGAGAACAACACCATGAATATCCAGGGGGTTTATCACAAAATCACAGAATCAGAGAATCACAGAATAGTGAGGTTGGAAGAGACCTCCAAGATCATGGAGTCCAACCCATGCCCCAACACCTCAACCAGACTGTAGCACCCAGTGCCATGTCCAGTCTGTTTTTAAACACATCCAGAGATGGTGATTCTACCACCTCCCTGGGAAGAGCATTCCAGTACTTTATTATTCTTTTGCTGAAAAACTTTTTCCTGATATCCAACCTACACCTTCCCTAGCTTGAGCCTGTGTCCTCTGGTTCTGTCAGTAATGCCTGGAGAAAGAGACCAACCCCAGCTGTCTCCAGCCTCCCTTCAGGGAGTTGTAGAGAGCAATAGGGTCACCTCTGAGCCTCCTCTTCTCCAGGTTTATAGCCAGCTCCCTCCATCCAGGGTTCACATCCTGCTGACATTTGCTTTGCCAAGCCACAGGGCAGGGACACAGCAGTGAAGGAAGTGGCACAGGCTGGGTGCTGGGTGCTGCCATGGCCCTTGTGGCACGGGGTAAATCCCTGCTTGAAGGCACCACACAGGGTTCTGCAGCTCTCCCTGACCACCACCCATGTCACACCACAGAGGAGGGAATCATAGGATAGTTTGGGCTGGAAGAGACTTTAAAAGCTCCAATCCTCCTGCCATGTGCAGGGACACTTTCTTCTATCTCAGGTTGCTCCAAGCCCCATCCAACCTGGCCTTGGGCACTTCCAGGGATAGGACATCCATTTATCTGGGAAACCTGTTCCAAAGGACAGGAAGAAAAGTCCTGGTTCCCTCCCCTGTCCATCCTTCCGTCCCTCCTGCCTTCCCACGGGAGCTGTGCCTTCCTCCGGATGTGGCTCCTCCCAGCCTCCCCACCATGGCCAGGGCTCTGGGGTCAAACACTCCCAGCAGAGCACACAAGGCTGCAAACCACCAGTGGCCAGCTCTGCCCTCCCCACGCCTTCTCCTGAGGGTTTTCCATCCGCTCAGCCCTGCAATGGGGGCAAGTTTGGGCTCCAGGGTTTTCTCTCTCACCCCACAGAGGTGAGGGTGTCCCATTGCCCCTCACAGGCTGCCCATTCCCACAGTTCTGTAGATGCTGTAAAACTGCCCTGGGCCAGTTTTGGGCAAAAAATCCCTCACATCAATTCCTCCTGCCTTGAAAACCATCAGTCCCATTGCCATGGAGAGAGAGCTCTGCACTGCTCCCACAGCCTCCTTTGAGGAGCCAGGGCAAGGACACTTGGTGCCCTCAGCACCATGCCTTGGGGACAAACCCGTGTCCTGCCCTGGCTCCTGGCTTGGCATTTCCACCAACACACACTGCTTGGGAGCAGCTGGCATGGAGAACCACGTGTGCTGGCAAAGCCCAGCTGCCTGCACTGCTCCATGCCCAAGCTGGCAGGAATAAATCTGAGGAGCTGAGTGGGACACATGGAAACAGCCACTGCCTCCCTTTGTTTCCTAATGATGCTCCAGCCAGGCTCCAGCTGGGATTGTGGGACAGCACTGGGGAGGATCTGCTGCCCCTGTGCCACACTGCCAGCATCCTCTCTGTGGCTGTGCCACACTGCCAGCATCCCCTGCTGCCCCTGTGCCACACTGCCAGCATCCTCTGCTGCTCCTGTGCCACACTGCCAGCATCCCCTGCTGCTGCTGTGCCACACTGCCAGCATCCTCTGCTGCCCCTGTGCCACACTGCCAGCATCCTCTGCTGCTGCTGTGCCACACTGCCAGCATCCCCTGCTGCCCCTGTGCCACACTGCCAGCATCCCCTACTGCTGCTGTGCCACACTGCCAGCATCCCCTGCTGCTGCTGTGCCACACTGCCAGCATCCCCTGCTGCTGCTGTGCCACACTGCCAGCATCCTCTGCCCCTGTGCCACACTGCCAGCATCCCCTGCTGCTGCTGTGCCACACTGCCAGCATCCTCTGCCCCTGTGCCACACTGGCAGCATCCCCTGCTGCTGCTGTGCCACACTGCCAGCATCCTCTGCCCCTGTGCCACACTGCCAGCATCCCCTGCTCTTCCAGGAGGGCAGCAGGCACCCACAGGACTGCCCAGCACTCCGGCCATGCTCCCTGCATCCTGCCCTCTCTCCCCTTTCCTGCCTCTCCCATCCCACCCTCCAGATTTCCGAGGCAGCCGTGTCCTTCCTGCCCTTCCCAGCAGGGCCAGCGTGTCCCATCCGCCCTGGGGCAGCCTCTGCTGCTCCATTCCCCTCCCTGCTCCCCATTCCCCGCCCGAGCCGGACCCGCTGCCAGGGTGGAGCTGGGGCTTGCCAAAGCAAACAGCACAAGAAGAGGAGGAGGAGGAGGCAAAGGGCAGAGTCCACCAGCGGACCCTGCTCTGTGCTGGGTGTGAAAAACGCCAATCACTTGGTTGTAAAATTTTAAAAGTTTAATAGTAATAAAATGGTTATAAAAATGATAATATAATAAGAGTAATTAAAATTTTGGACAATTTGGATTAGGACAATATGAGACAATAGAAATAAAGAGTTACACACAGTCTGGGAACCTTTTTCTGGGCAAAATAAGCCCGAAAAAGGACCCACGTTAACAGAGGACTAACCCTTAAAAGCAATAACCTGTTGCATATTCATACACCTCATCCATGATGCATAAATTCCATTCAAACACAGGATTCTGTCCCATCAGTGTCAGCTTCTTCTTCTTAATCTTAAACGGCATCTTCAGGACTGAGCGAGGCAGGAAGAAGTTCATTTCTTCTGATAAGGGAGCAATAAATTCTCTTTCTCTGAAAGATTCAGGTGTCCTGTGGCTGCTATCTCACTGCGAGTACCTCATTCTTTTTTTAAAAAAAATCTCACATACATAGTTCCTATTTTAACTACAAAAGCTACCTTTTAACTACAAAACTACATTTGCCATACTATTAAAATGTTGATACAGCACTACTAGTCAACACAACCAAACACATACAGTAAATACCTGCACAGAGCCATGTAATGTGCTGTGCCATTACATTACTTTTCACACTGGGGAGGTTCCTTCCCCTCACTTGGCTCCGAGCAGCCGGAGCTTGGCAGGCAGCAGCAGTCAGAGGCAATCCTTGGCTAGCAGAGCCCAGGATGCTGAGTGGCACCCCAGAGGACTGAGCACCTGTGGGAAATGAATTTCTATTATCTATTTGCCTTTTAAATTAGCTATTCACCTTTTCTTAAAAAAAAATTTATCTGAATAAAACTTTACAAAATTCAAAAATTTTTATCCCAGAGCCTGGGATGCTGAGCAGAACCTCAGGGGGCTGAGCACCTGTGGGAAATGAATTTGTATTATCTATTTACCTTTAAATTATCTATTTATATATTTTTTTAATTCCCTTAATAAAACTTTGCAAAACTCAAAAAATTTACACCTTAGCTCAGCAAAGCCCAGGATGCTGAGCAGCACCTTGGGGGGCTGAGCACCTGTGAGAAATGAATTTGTATTATCTATGTACCTTTAAATTATCTTTTTACCTTCAAATTATCTATTTACCTTTAAAAAATAATTACCTTAACAAAATTTTCCAAAATTCAAAAAAATTACACCTTGGCTCAGCAGAGGCTGGGATGCTGAGCAGCACCTCGGGGGGCTGAGCACCTGTGGGAAATGAATTTGTATTATTTACTTAACCTTTAAATTATCTATTTATATATATATAAAAAAAAACACCTTAATAAAACTTTACAAATTTCAGAAATTTTTTATCCCAGAGCCTGGGATGCTGAGCAGCACATCGGGGGCCTGAGCACCTGTGGGAAATGAATTTGTATTATCTATTTACCTTTAAATTATCTATTTACCTTTTAAAAAAATTACCTTAATAAAACTTTACAAAATTCAAAAATTTTAATCCCAGGGACCAGGATGCTGAGCAGCACATCTAGGGGCTGAAAACCTGTGGGAAATGAATTTGTATTATCTATTTACCTTTAAATTATCTATTTTTTTTTTTATGCCTTAATACAACTTTACAAAATCTAAAAAAAATTACAAAAGACATGATTAAATTATTCTAAATTCGACAGGCACCCTTTGTGCCATCCCTGTGTGGGTCTGGGGTGGGGGCTGAGCTCCACGAGGTGCAGGAGGCCAAGGAAAAGCCAATTCCTGGCTGGAGTTGGGGAAATTCTCCTGCAAGCAATTTAAAGCCAGGGCTTTTCCTCCCGCCCTGCACGCTGCCAGGAAAAGCAGCAGGAAAATATTTCCCTGGGAATTGTTTTTGTTCCTTCCTCTGTGTCTGTACGCATGAAGCTCTCCTCCCTCCGCCTTGGACATGCCTCAACCTGTCCCGAGGCTCAGATTAATCCCAGGGACGACAGCTGAGGTCAGATGCTGTCAGCAGAGGAGGAGGAGGAGGAGGAGGAGGAGGAGGAGGAGGAGGAGGAGGAGACCTTCCCCCCTAGGAAACCACATTCGTTCCTGTGAAAAATGCGTATTTTTTGATTGGCTTTTAGCAAATATTCAAATGAATATTCTATGTGTTGTGTTAGAAAGTGATGCTGTATTAATTCGCTTAAGTAGTGTGTTAAAATATAGTTTTAGGTTATAACATAAGGTTAAAATAGAAACTATGCTATGCAGGATACTTTTTTAAAGAAAGGATTCGCAGGGAGAGAACAGCCACAGGACACCTGAATCTTTCAGAGAAAGAGAATTTATTGCTCCATTATCAGAAGAAATGAACTTCTTCCTGCCTCGATCAGCCCTGAAGAGGCTGTCAGGATTCAGAGGAAGAAGCTGACACTGCCCAGACAGAATCCTGTGTTTGAATGGAATTTATGCATCATGGATGAGGTGTATGGATTTGCAACAGGTTATTGCTTTAAAGGGTTAATCCTTTAATCTATTAAGGTGGGTCCTTTTTTGGGCTTATTTTGCCCAAAAAGAGGTACCTGGACTGTCTGTAACTCTTTGTTCTTATTGTCTCATATTGTCCTAATCCAAATTGTCCAAAATTTTAATTACTCTTATTATATTACTATTTTTATAACCATTTTATTACTATTACACTTTTAAAATTTTAAAAAACAAGTGACTGGTGTTTTTCACAGCTCCCAAGCAGAGCAGCGAGCATGGAAATGGACAGCCCTGAGCAGGAGGTCACCCTGCCACAGAGCAGCACACTAGAGCATCCTGCAGGATGGGCACCCCTCACTGCTGCAGAGCCTAAAGCCTGGCTTAACTCTAAGGCTGGTCTGAGCTGAGTGGCTGCAGGCAGCAAACGCATCTGCAGCCAGGCAGGTCACAGCATGTCACTTTTGGGCATGCAGGTGCCCAAAACCAGGTCAGTGGCAATGGGTATCTCTGCTTTTCTGCCAGCCTGGGAAAGGTCTGGCCGGCCTCCTTGGCTGATGCTGCAGGAGAGGGGAAAAGGATGAGGAGTCCCCCCCTGGCTGAACTGGAGAAGAGAGTACAGGGCCAGGAGAGCCAGCCCAGATGCCTGCAGGCAGCTCCCAGCACCCCCTGCCCAAGAGGAGGGAGAGAAAGTGGGGAAATTGGGATAGAGGGAAAGGGCATCCCCCTCAAAGCCGGTCCTTTGGTGTGCAAAGTGCCCGAGGTGGAGGTGCAGCCCCCAGGGATGCTCCAATCCCGCTGGGCAGGGAGAGACCCCAGGAGACACAGCCCCCAGGGATGCTGCAGTACCACCTCAGAGCAACGGGGACAAACTGGGAGAGCTCAGCTCCAGCAAATGATGCTCCTCGGCCCTGCCCAGGCAGTTTCCCTCCCTCTCCTCCCCTTTTTCCCTTTGCCTCGCGTGAGTGCTTGGGAAATAAACGATGACTATTTGCCTGCAGCTCCAAGCCCTTCCCTCCCCCTCTCCGCGGGCTCCATCACCAATAAATCACCCCGCTGGGAGAGAGGGCCAGAGGAAACCAGAGGCACAAAACCTCGAACAGAGCCTTTTTTTTTTGGTTGGTTTTTTTTTTCTCTACTCTCCCAAGCAGCTCTGCATTTCATTAGGCAGCCGGGCCAGCCCTCGCCCAGCTGGGGAGAAGGAGGGAGGGGAGGGGGCCCCTCAGGGTTTGCATGTCAGGAGCAGAAATCACAACCAGAAGGCCGAGAGGAGGGAGTTGTTTGTGTTTGTCGCTCATCCTGGCCCTGACCCTGCCTCCAGGAACCCGTGCTGGCCTGGAATAACTCTCCTCTGTTGGGTTTCCTCCTTGCCAAGGCAGCTCTGGGCACCTTCCAGCCAGCTTCTCCCCACTCCAGCCATCCCCTCACCGTGCCAAGCCCTCTCCCTGCCCCGCTCCAGTCTCTCAAAGGATCCTCCTTGGAAGAAGCCCTGGAGTTTTCCATGAGCCTTAGCCCTGCCAGCAACTCCACCGCCTTCCCCCTCCCCCTGGGCTGGACCACCCTGCCCAGGAAAGCACGGAGCCTCTCCCTGCTCCCCTGCAAGAGCCCCCCAACACGCTGGGGACCGGGGAGGGGGGTTATACTGAGGGTGGGTCCCCCCTCCCACCCTAAATATACATTGGCAGAGCATCAGTGGCAAGCACAGTACATTGGAGACAGATGCAAGCCCTGCAGCAGCACGGGAGATGCAGGCGTGCCTCTCCTCAGCCTTTGGAGCTATCAGCCAAGCACTGTGCCACAGCACATCTCCACCCCTCCTTCCCCCCAAAATACCCTGTCCTGGCCTTCAGCCTTTGGCAAAGCTTCCTGCCAGAGCTGCTCTGGTGTCCCTGGGCTGCCCAGGCAGGGAGAGACTCCAGGAGGTGCAGCCCCCAGGGATGCTCAGGTAGCTCTGGTACCCCCGGGTAGGGAGAGACCCCAGGAGGTGCAACCCCTGGGGATGATCCAGTACCCCCAGGCAGGGAGAGACCCCAGGAGGTGCAGCCCCCGGGGATGCTCTGGTACCCCCAGGAGGTGCCCCGGTACCCTGGGGCTCCCCGCGTTTCCCCAGGCAGGGAGAGGCCCCAGCAGGCACAGCCCCGCCGCTGCCCTGCCTCCCGCCCCCCTCCCTGCAGCCTGCCGGATTCCTGAGCGCTGACACAGGATGCTCCAGCAGTGAGTGTGCAGAGCCTTCCTCCTCTCCCCATGGCCCAGGAGAGGAGGGACGGCCGGGTTGCATCAGGCCAGGAAGGAGCGAGAGCAGCCGGAGTGAAACGCGGGGCTCCTGCAAACCCCTGGCTGCCCATCGGCTCCCAGCCCCGAGGGTTCCCCAAACCCCAAGAGTTCCCCAAACCCCGAGGGTTCCCCAAACCCCGAGGGTCTCCCCCAGCCCCGAGAGTTCCCCAAACCCCGAGGGTCTCTCCCAAACCCCGAGGATTTCCCCCAGCCCCTGCCGGCACCTGGCCCGGCCAGACACCTTTCAAGGCCGGGATGATTCACACCTTTGACACTCCCTTCCTGGCGAGAGCCCGTTTGAAGTCGTTCCCTCTCCCCAGAAGGGATCCCTGAGGAGAGGCGCAGCCCCGGATTGCTCCTGGATGATTAGAGCAGGAGAAAAGTGAAAGGCGGCTGCTGCTGCTGCCTGCCCTCCTTCCCGAGCATCACCCAGGCAGCCCAGCTGCCACATCCCTCTGCCAGCATCCATCCCACCCTCCGGCGGTGCTGGAGGATTTTCCCAGCACTTCTCCTCTCCCACGGGAACTGACCCGAGCTGGGGGAAGGGCAGCAGCCGGGGCCAGCGCTTCCAGCAGCTCGTTACTATTCTAGGAAGGGTAGGATCCTGCCATCTTCCCATTAAGTCATCTCCTCCTCAACCCGGTGAGGCAGTTTCCATAGGAGTCAACCTCTGTCCCAAGTGATGGAAGTTTTTATTTTTATCTGGCTTATTTATGCACTTCTTTTCCCTCCTTCATCACTGGCCTGGGCAGTGAGTTTGGGTCATCAGCCTCAGCTTGAGCTCATTCCCTGTCCTTGCTCAGCTGTCCCCTCTGTCAGCCTCATCTCTGTAGCTCTGTGGGCAGAAGGAAAAGTACAAGGGTAGAAGCAACACAACAGAAGAGATGAATTTTAAAAAACAGAACCAATTTAGGTAAAAGTGATTATAGGAATTGGGGGGGGGGGGGGGATGGCACTGGGTGAGTAAAAAATAAAACAGAGCAGAAAAATTGATTCTAAAAGCAACACAGTGCCATTATTAGGTGTCTTTTCAATTTGAGGCTGGTTTGGTCCAGACCCCTCAGCAGAGCTCACCAGCATCTATCACATCTCTGGGGTTTTTTTTATTATTTTTTCTGTCCCACTCAGCCACAGCAGCCAGAGGCAAACCCCACACAGTAAAAAGCCAGCCAGGGGATCAAACCAGGCGTGTGTCAGCACAGCAGATGGAGCTGGGCCGGGTCCTTTGGGGACACAGCTCTGTGGCCATGAGCTGGGAAGGGAGAGCTCGCTCACCTCAGGCAGCTCCACGGGAGCTGCGTGGGCACCTGTGGGCAGTCCCTGCCCTGCTGGCAGAGGCCAGCAGCAATTAAGGTGTTGCACAACTCTCCTCTGGAAGACAGAGTAGATATGAGCTCTGCTGGGTGCTCTGTGCCAGAGGGAGGTTGGGTCTTGTCTGTGTAGGGACAGCAGGGCCACACAAACCAGCAGGACCACGTGATCTTCCTAGAAAATTTGAAAATGTCAAGATCAGGAGTGCCCACGTCCCATTTTTGGGATTTGGAAGCTGGGCAAAATCATTCACTTCCATGGAGATGCTGCTGGTGGACAAGGAGCAGGACTGAAACCTTGGGAAGGAAACTGTGCTGGAGCAGGAGGCTGTTTCCATCCTGCAGCCCAGCTTCTGACCCTAAGAGCAGGAGAGCTGGGGGGGATAGCACTGTGCAGCCATCCCCCCTCTCCTCTCACTGGAGATGCTCCTCGCCTCCCTTGAGACAGGAGTGAGAGTGTGGGGTTCTCCTGGAGAGCACCTGTAGGAGGGAAGCAGGGACAGCACCTTCCCATCACCTCCCAAAGGTCAGTGAGTGAAAAGAAATGTCTCATCACACCCCATTTCCTTGTGTCATCTACCAGACTGAAATTATGTCACCATTAGGTGCAATTACCTAGAAAATTAAGATGTTAGGACTTTTGCTTTTACCTAAGAATAAGGAGCTATTAAATTGTACATCAAGGAGCAGAGCTGCCTCAAAGCCTCCCCAAACCAGGCAGTTTCTCCTCATCTCTCTGATCCCCCTGCTTTGGGATGACCCAGCCCAACACCTCCTGTTTCTCACAGGCCCAAGGTGTTAAAAACCCCACTGCTGGTCATTTCTCATGTCCCTTCCCAAAACAGGCTCCCAAGGTTCAGCCAGATATCCCAGGCTGCATTTCACAGCACACAAACATCTTCCACTTGCCAGAGACGCAATCCCCAGTTGAAAAGTTCATTAATTAGGAGCAGAGAAGCCTCTAGTGAATCTTCCAGCAAGAAGCAAGGAAAAAAAAAATCCCCCACAATTCAGCCTAATTACAACGCCTTGGGGCGCTCCACTCACTGTGAAGCCGAGGCCAAACTTTTCTCCCCACCCCTAACAGCAGGAACTTTAACCCAGTTATAGTTTTACTGATAATGAAAGAGAAGGGGGGGGAAAAAAACTACCTCCTGATATTTATCGTTTGAACTATTCTACAAGTAACAGCAAAGAAGAGGCACAGAAACATTTCTTGCAGAGCAGTAGCTGTGTTCTACTGGGTGAATTCCACTCACACAGCCCCAGTCCGGATCTGCGAGCCGGCAACGCTGGAGGCCAGTGCTCGGCCCAGCTGTGCCACAGGCTGCTCAGACTGCACCCAGCTGCTCCTCTGGGATTTAGCAACCGCTTTCCACCCACAGACAGTGACTCTGCACATTAGGTACTTTCAGAGCAAGACCTCAAATGCCACGGCAGCTCCGGGCCCGGGAAGAGGCTGTAGCCAGAAGAGCGGTGGGAGCACCTGGAAGATCCCGGGAAGGACTCCAGGCACCCTGACATAGGTTCTCTTTCTTCCCCAGCCCCCAGAAGAGCCGGACTCCAACCCACCCCAAGCCTCTGGCGAGGCTGGGTGGATCCAGCCACAGACATGCAGAACCACACCCCGGCTGCTGCCTGCCCTCCTCCCCCTCGAGCCACTGGGGCACAAACAGGAACTAGGCTCATACAGTTGAAAATATTTAATACGTGTTGTACACGTAGAAATTACATTTTATACAAAACATGATACATCACTGAAGGAGAACACTGTACAAAAATTCCCTACGGGAGCCCCAAGCCTTTATACAACAAAGACCGGGAGTTACCAAGCCTAACAAACAGGCTCAAGGACTTTCCGTCAGAGCGTCTGTAAACTTCGTTCCTCTCAATAAAACACTTTTAAAAAGCACCATGTAATAGTTCTGACCTAAACCTTTCCAAAATAGACACTTTATTTAATAAACTTAATACTTTCCAAGCTCAAAATATCACCCGCCGGGGGCGCCCCCGGGGTCGGCGGCGGCCGAGGAGCCTCCCCCGGGCGGCGGAGAGGGCGGCGGCTCTGCCGGGAAGGGGAATTCCGGGAGGGCAGGGCCGGGGGCGCTCCCAGGGCGGGTGCCGGCAGCCGGGACCCGGCGGGGAACGGGGAAGCGCCGCCGCTGCTGCCCCGCGGTCCCTCCGGTGCGGCGGCCAAGGGCGCCGGGTCTGGCCGGCGCCGGAGCCCCGCGGCGCTCGGTGGGTGTCACCTCCGGGCCCCCCGGCCCGCGGCGGGGAGCCAGTCTCTGCGGCCGGGCCATCAGAAGGCCACGATGGCCGTGCTCCAGGGGTTGAGGGTCCGCAGCACCGGCTCGTCGCAGCAGATCTGTCCCGGCTCGGCCGCCGCCTCGGCGGGCGCCGTGCCCGCCGCCGCCTCGCCGCCGTCCAGAGGCGGTCGCCGCCGGCCCTTGGGCTCCTTGCTGAGCAGTCCCGAGAAGCTGGAGCCGAAGATGCTGATGAGGCTGGCCACGTTGCCCGTCTCCATGTCCTCCTGCTCGCCCGGTGGTGAGGGCGGTGGCGGCGGCAGCGGCGGCGGCTCCTCTTCCTCGCGGCGGGGCTTCTTCACCGGGGAGCCCGCCTGGCCGCGCTCGCCGGCGCTCCGCTTGCGGGGGCAGTGCGGCGGCGGGGGGGCCCCGGCGCAGCCCCCGCGGTTCTCGCCGCAGCAACAGCGCCGCGGCCGGGGGCCCTGGCAGTCCCTCCCCGCCTCGTCCTGCGGGGGCGGCGGCGGTGGCGGCGGCTCCTCGGCCGCCCAGGCGGCGGTGCGGGGCGGCGGCTCCTCCTCGGGGTGGCCGGCGGCGGCGGCGGGGGGCGGCTCGGGCGGGCAGCCCGGCTCGCTCAGGTAGACCTGGCGGGCGCTGCGCAGCACCAGCGACACCAGGAGGTTCTTGTGCAGCTTCAGGCCGCCGCGCTGGCCCCGCGCGCTGTAGATCTTGCCCAGCGAGATGCTGACGATGCGATGCGCCTCCAGCTTGAACTCCATGGGGAAAGCAGATGGGCGAAGGGGGCAGTAGAGAAGTCAAAAAATTAAAAAAAAAAAAAAAAATTAGAACGCCCGGCCGAGCGGGGACCCGCGCCTCACCCCAGCTCCGCACGCCGCCCCTTCGCGCCGCAGACTGAGCGAGCCCACGCGCTCGCCCGCCTTTTATACCGCCCCCGGCTCGGCCAATCAGGGCGCGCCGCCGGCCGCTCCAACCGCCGGCTGGCCCCCGCGCGCGCGCGCCGGCCAATGGCAGCGCAGGGCAGCGCGTTCGAAAGCTCGCCCCGCGGAGAGCGCTCTTAAAGCGGCAACGGCGGCGCGCCGCGCGGGGTGGGGCCCACCGCGGCACCCCCGGCTCGCTGCACCCCAGGAAGGAACGGGGGGAATTTTAGCCTTGGAAAGCGATGGAAACGTTCCTCAAGGAGAAAAAAAAAAACTGAACGAAAAACCGAACAAAACGCATCAAACCCAGCGCAGCCTCCGTTTGGTCAGGTTGGGAATGTTTCCCACAATGTTTGTCTGGGATCTTGTGCTGGAGAAGGAGCTGCTGGTGGTGATGGCTGGAGGGCGAAGTGAGGATTTCAGGGAAAATCTGCCCTGATGTGGAGCAGAAAGCCGTGCTTGCCTAGCTGCCAGGTGGAATTCTGCTCCAGGGGTCTGGCAGTGAAGCTCCCAGCAAGCCCAGGGCAGAGAGAAGATGCACGACAGGGTTGGGAAGGGCTGCGGGGAGGACAAACAGGGCATCTCCAAGCAAACTGGGGACCATGGCAAACTGGAGCACCTTGGCTGGGAACCAGAGCATCACTGGGATGTAGCTGTGAAAGCTGGTGGCAGGATCAGCAGGGGACACAGGGGATGACACTGTCACCCCCAGACACAGCTCCAGGCACCAGGGAAGCCTCCGAGAAAGTTTCAGAGCTTAGAGTACAGACCCTCCTCCTTCCACCAAGGACTAACCACCATCTGCAAGCAGAAAAGAAGTGAAAGGGCCTAAAATTAAGGAAGTTCACCGTGCTGCCCCAGAGTATCAGTTTCCACTCCCAGCTGACACATGAAACTTGCTTCCATCCCTTTTTTCCCAGGGGATGAACCCACACGCTCCCCCAAAGGAAAGCCACAGGCTGTCATGATGTTTTGCTGGCAGGACCTGACACCCTGTCCTGGCTTTCTGGAAGGACAAAAGGGTGGCTGGTTACAGAGGTAATAACAAAAAAAAAGGTGAAGATGAGGCAGAGTTGAAACAGCAAGAACCTTCTCAAAAAAAAAAAAAATAAAAGAAAGCAACAAACCCACGATCAGGACAGATGTATGCTTTCCTCCTGGTCAAACACAGATGGAAAACCTCAAATGGACACAACAGCAATGTCAGCCTGAGTGTTGACATCTCAAAATGCCCAGCCCTCCTCCAGCAAACCTCCACCATCTGAATGACCAGACTGGGGCATGCTCAGCCACAGGGCCAAAACAGCCAGGCCCAGACAAAAAGTCCCAGAGGCTGAAAGTCCCAGCTCAGCCCAGAGCAGGGAGAGCCTGTCCTGGTCACAGGGAGTGGGGCTGTCCCCTCCACGCCCGGCGTGGGAGGACAGAGGGACGCGAGCTTCGGTGGGAACCGAGGCTCTCCCGACCTGCCAAACCTGCTCCCCGCACCCGGGGCCAGCAACACCCTGTCCTGAGCCCTGGGGTCAGCCCAACCAGCCAGGGCAGGTCTGGGCTGGCATGCCTGGGACTGCAGTCACGGCTCTTCGCCCACATCTGCCCACCAGCAGTGTCCCCTTGGTGGCACAGGGCTGGCTGTGGCCCTGGAGGAGCCATCAGCAGCTCTGGGGCTGCTGTTTGCCACATCTGGGCACTTGCATCTTCAGCAGAGGGTCAGCAAGTCAGATTTATACACCTCAGCTGGGCATATCCCAGCTCAGGGACAAAAAGCAGCAGTGCAAACTCACCCCAGCAGCTGGGAAAAGCCCAGGGCAGGAGGAGGAGGAGGCAGAGCGTGGGAGCTCTGTGGGGTGAAGATGCCTGGATCCAATCTGACCTGTTCTGCTGCTCACCAGCTCACCCTGATGGCATGAGGCACCTCTGCTCCCCAGTCCCTGCCTTTTGGCCTCTACCCTGCCTGGGAACAGGCGGCCCAGGAGCCCCTCCCGGCTCAGGGATCAGCAGGACGGGGACAGGGACGGGCACTGAGCGAGCCCTCATCCCTCTCAGAGCTCACACAGAGCAGGAGGAGCAGAGGTGCACAACGCTGGGCAGCAGGGCTGGTACCCAGCAGCACGAGTTTCACCCAGCAGCACCATGCCTGGTGTCAGGCACATCCATCAGCACAGCATTGCTGGGGCACCAAAGCCCTGCCTCAAAACCTGCCTGGTGTCAGGCACATCCATCAGCACGGCATTGCTGGGGCACCAAAGCCCTGCCTCGATATCTGCCCGCTCTCTGTGCCCTCTGCAGACATGGGGTGATGGTTTTCCCTTTTCCACAACAACATCTCATCTCAGAATCACAGCTCAGGACATTTGCCCAAGCAAAGGTGCAGGCACACTACATTAATATCATTATCTAAAGTGGGCTGTTTTGTGATGGTGGTCACAGGGGTTCTTGGGTGAGGGAAGAGACCAGGATCTGACTCCATGTTTCAGAGGGCTTGATTTATTATTTTTATGATATATATTACATTAAAACTATACTAAAAGAATAGAAGAAAGGATTTCATCAGAAGGCTAGCTAAGAATAGAATCAGAAGGAATGATAACAAAGGTTTGTGGCTCGGCTCTCTGTCTGAGCCAGCTGGGCTGTGATTGGCCATTAATTAGAAACATCCAACATGAGACCAATCCCAGATGCACCTGTTGCATTCCAGAGCAGCAGATAACCATTGGTTACATTTTGTTCCTGAGGCCTCTCAGCTTCTCAGGAGGAAAAATCCTAAGGAAAGGATTTTTCATTGAAGATGTCACTGTTTCACTGACACACTTCATTCTCACCCCTGGGAATGACCCAAAGACTAAACTGCCTTTAGTTTGTCTGTGTCAAAGCGATCTTTTTCATTTGTTTTCCAGCAGGATCTACCTGGAATGGCAATCATCCCTGGGGGGGTGCAGTGAAGCGCAGGAGGGGGGCTCCAGCAGCAGCAGCAGCAGCAGCCGGTTGAAGGCAGGCAGTATTTTATTTTGGTGGCAGCCCTGCCGCTCCCTCCCAGGCTGATGTCATGCTTTAGTAACTTTGAGGCAGAGTCACATGGCAGCTTCTGAGGTCAGCGCCTGGGGTGGCTTTGTCTGCCTCCCTTGTGCCTGCCCCGAGGCTCCTGCCCCGCTCAGCACGGCCACCTCCAGCTCTCCATGCCCGCGGTGCCACAGCTGGGCACAGCTGGACGCACCCCCTGCCCTCCCACCCTGGGGACACCGCCCCCAGCCCCGCGGGTCAGGGGGGGACACGGCGCAAGGAGGCGGAGGGGAAGGGTGTGACCGTCGCTCTAATCTCCTCATGTGATCCATCCAGCGCGCTTGGAAGGGCTTTGACGAACAATTAACAATCCTCGGGCTCAGCTGCTGCTTCCCGAAATAGCTCTGGCAGCAGCAGCAGCAGCAGCAGGAGGAGGAGGAGGAGGAGGAGGAAGGGGAGGAAGGGGCGGCCGGGCTGGCTGGCAGACAAAGGTGCGGCCGGCACGGTGGCCAGGAGGCAGCCCCGGTGGGCCACCTGGGAAGGAAAACAATGCGACAGAAGGAGGGAGGAAGCAGCTTGTGGTACCACTAATCACCGCACGCAGGGCTGCGCACACACCACCGGCTTCTTTATTTTTGTTTTTTGTTTTTTGTTTTTTTTTTTATTATTTTTTGGAGGCGTTTCGGTTCAGAGCGGGGGAGGTCGGCGCCCGGATGCTCCTCGCCGGGGGGATCCGTGCGGCCGCATCCCGGGGATGCTCGGGGAGCCCCGGCTGCGGGAGCGGCGCGGCTCTGCCGCCCCCCGAGCCTGCCTGAGCCCCGCTGCCGTCCTGCCCCGGCCATCTGGCTCCCAGCACGGAATGAGGATGTGGTTAGCGAGATCCTGTTCCCCTCTGAGCCCCCCGCCAGCTCCTCGCTGTCGCCAAATGTGCGGGCCAGGTCCCCAGATGCAGTCAAGAGGTGGAAAAGCTTGGTCGGAGGGTTTTCCCTCTTCCCTCTTCCTTTGACCACCCTGTCCTTCTCGTGGTTTGTGGGGAGCCTGGAGCCCACAGAGACCATCCATGGACACAGGGATTACAAGGAAGTTTTTAGGGTTTAGAGGCTGCCTGGGAAATGTTCCTTCTAATTTCGACCATAACAAGGACCCTGGCAGCCCAGCACCTCGCTGCTTCTGCAATTGAACCATCTCTTTTTGGATCCTTGTAAGATCTCAGCATCCCTGGCATCCCACAGCAGGCAATCCCAGGGATTCATCCTGCAGAAAGCCATCCTGCCTTTCTTCAGCTTCATTTCCCCATTTCCCCTCCCAGCTGGAGGATTTTTCAAGAGGTGGAAAACCCTCCAGCTAGGATGGATGGTGAAATTCGGGTCTCCTCAAAGCACACACTGAAAGCATCCATCACAGCTGTCCCAGTGCACTGCCGTGCATCCATGCCTCTCTCTTTATCCTGTGAAAAATGCCAATCACTTGGTTTTAAAATTTTAAAAGTTTAATAGTAATAAAATGGTTATGAAAATAGCAATATAATTAGACTTATAAAAATCTGGACAATTAGGATTTAGGACAATATGAGACAATAAGAACAAAGCGTTACAGACAGTCCGGGCACCTTTTCTAGGAAAAATAAGCCCGAAAAAGGACCCACGTTAACAGAGGATTAACCCTTAAAAGCAACAGCCTGTTTCATATTCATACACCTCATACATGATGCATAAATTCCATTCAAACACAGGATTCTGTCTGGGCAGTGTCAGCTTCTTCCTCTGTATCCTAACGGCATCTTCATGACTGAGCAAGGCAGGAAGAAGTTCATTTTTTCTGATAAGGGAGCAATAAATTCTTTTTCTCTGAAATATTTAGGTGTCCTGTGGCTGCTATCTGGTGTGAGTCCTCTTTAAAAAAAAAATAAATCTTACATAGCATAGTTTCTATTTTAACCTTATGTTATAACCTTAAACTACATTTAACACACTACTTGAGAAAATCAATACAGCATAACTTTCTAACATAACACATATAATATTTATTTTAATATTTGTGAAAAGCCAATCATAAAATATGCATTTTTCACATATTCAGACCAGGATTCATGAGTTAGAGCCTTCCTGAGAGGAGAGTGGGAACAAAGCCATCAAAAGCCCCTCACCACCAGCGGTGCTGAGGCAAAAGCCTTCACACCAACAGCTGCCTGGAGCAAAAACAGAACTTCAGGACAGCCAAAGCCCCTGGGAGATCCAGGCACGTCCCCAGTGATTGCTGACGTAAAGCAAACAGGACAGGGAGGAACATTTCCAAATGGGAATCTATCCACAGCTTGAGTTCATTTCTGGATGGGAATAAACATCTAAATTGCAAGGCACCCATGTGGAGCTCAGGAGGAAGAGGAGGAAAGTTATCTGGGGTTGGGTTTTTCCCCCAGAAAAAAGCAGTGATTCACGTGGATGCCACCTGGACCTGCCACAATCGGATATGGGTAACTAATCCCCCAGGGTTCCCAACTGCTCTGCTTTATCCTTGCTTGGAGATAAGGTCACAGGAGCTGGGAACCATCCCAAAACACAGCCCAGAGAGCCAAACACTCATCGCTGATGAATGAGAGCCTAACACAAGTGAAACAAACACAAACAAATCAATACAGACGGAAAGGCAAAGGAGAGGAAGCAGCTCCCTCAGCTTCTGAGAGCGCTGAGACACCCGCCCCAAAACCACAGGGAGGTGTGAGCTGCAGCACAGCCATGCACTAGAAAGCAAAGGGGTTTTCCAGGGTTAAACCCCCTTCCCATGGCAGAGATCACAGTGCTGCTGTCCCAGGCAGGCAGGACTCTCTCCTACATTTACTTCTTTTTAATTTTCACCAGTGATTTGGGATTCCCCCTTCTCCCCCCTGTACAAATGGTTTAAAATTTCCCTTCCCTCCCTCTGAGCCACTGGCTTGGGATTTCCCTCTGCTCCCCTGGAGAGCAGTGACCTGTCCCTCTGCCCATCAGATATCCTGCTGCTCCTCCAGCAGCCTCTCCAAACACAAAGAGGGGGGAAAAACAAAAAATCCCCCTCCCAGCTATCAGCTTCTTCAGGCAGCTGTTTCCCTTGGAAAAAATGTGACCCCGACATCTTTCAGTGGGTTATGGTCCTGGTTTGGGTTTCCTGGGGAAAAAATGCATTTATTTGTCTGGGGTTTCCTATCAGACAACCCTTCTATTGTACTCTACCTTCCTGTATGTTTTTTGCCCTCTCTGACACGCCTGCAATGGGTCCTGTGCCACTTCCAAAGGCTGCCTTGTGTCCAGGGCATAAAGAAACAGGCCAGCCCTGGGATGAAACACGGGAAAAACTCCATGTTTTTCTCTGCAGTGATTTCCTCCCCAGCAAACTGAGCTCGAGCAGGCAGCAGCCTCGGTCACTGGAGCTAAACATCCCCAATTAATCACGGGAACTCCTCAGCCACAGCCCAGCCATCCTCAGGGTGCTTTGTCTGCCTAATTATCTTTCCCCCCTCTCCCTGCATCTCAATGTCACCTTCCTCGTAGCCAAGGGGCAAATGACAGCCGCGTTCCGTGTGCAGATGTGTCCTCGGTGCCAGCTTAGGAGGGATGGGGAGGTGGCACAGGGATGGTCCCGAGCCACAGAGCTGCCTGCTCTGCTTCCCACTCCCTTCCAGGCCTCCCAGGGGGACCAGGGACTTTGGGACCTGCCAGAAAATCACACCACAGAGTAGCAGCAAGGGCAGAGCAGGTCCTCTGCAAGGGCAGGATGTGTCCTCGGTGCCATTACTTCCTGCGGGATGGGGAGGTGGCACAGGGATGCTCCCAAGCTGTGGAGCTGCCTGTCTGCTTCCCACTCCCTTCTACATCCCCCAGGCTGACCAGGGACCTTGGGACCTGCCAGAAAATCACACCACAGAGTAGCAGCAAGGGCAGAGCAGACCCTCTGCAAGGGCAGAATGTGTCCTCAGTGCCTCTGCTTCCCACTTTAGGTGGCATGGGGAGGTGGCACAGGGATGCTCCCGAGCTATGGAGCTGCCTGCTCTGCTTCCCACTCCCTTCCAGGCCTCCCAGGGGGACCAAGGACCTTGGGACCTGCCAGAAAATCACATCACAGAGTAGCAGCAAGGGCAGAGCAGACCCTCTGCAAGGGCAGGATGTGTCCTCAGTGCCTCTGCTTCCCACTTTAGGCAGGATGGAGAGGTGGCACAGGGATGCTCCCAAGCTGTGGAGCTGCCTGCTCTGCTTCCCACTCCCTTCCAGGTCCCCAGAAGGACAAGGGACCTTGGGACCTGCCAGAAAATCACACCACAGGAGGAGCAGCCACTGCTGAGAGCAGCAAGGGCAGAGCAGATCCTCTGCAAGGGCAGAGCAGATCCTCTCTGTGTCAAATCCCTCCTCCCAGCAAGGGAAACTGTGAAATGAAACATCTGTGCTTGGCAGCAGGGGTTGGCTGCCTCAGCCCCTGTTGATCTCTGCCCCTTCCCTCTTCCTTTGACCACCCTGTCCTTCTCGTGGTTTGTGGGGAGCCTGGAGCCCACAGAGACCATCCATGGACACAGGAATTACAAGGAAGTTTTTAGGGTTTAGAGGCTGCCTGGGAAATGTTCCTTCTAATTTCACCCATAACAAGGACCCTGGCAGCCCAGCACCTCGCTGCTTCTGCAATTGAACCATCTCTTTTTGGATCCTTGTAAGATCTCAGCATCCCTGGCATCCCACAGCAGGCAATCCCAGGGATTCATCCTGCAGAAAGCCATCCTGCCTTTCCTCGACTTCATTTCCCCATTTCATTCACCAGAACACTGAATATTTAACTCCACACCAGTGTTTTGTATCATCATCCCTGCCCTAATTCTCTTAAAACCACCACTGACAATTTCCAACTATCACTAAAAACGAAAATGAGGAGGAAAACCACCAAAGCATCTGAAAACATTTATGGCTTCTTCCTTTAGCTGTAAAACCTTTCCAGGGGTGGGGAGGGGAAAGTCCCCTCTACTTTTATAAATCCAAATTCAAACCAACCCAGCTTTTCCCTGAGAAGCAAAGGCACTTCTTCCATACCAAATCCACATTCTTTGCACCAAGCTAGGATGGGATCACACACACACACCCCCCCTCCCCACCGTGCATGTACACACATGCCACAAAGATTTTCCTGATAAAAGTTCCAGGGAGCCCAGCTCTTCCCTGCAGACAGCTGGGATTCTGATGAGCTGGCACTTTTCACGGTGCAGAAATGTTTCATCAGATCTTTCCTGACCAGTTCTGCAGCTGTGTGCTCTGCACCCAGCTCTCCTCTCCCAGCAGGAATTGCTTAGCTGAGCACGCTGAAGAGCTCCCAAAAATCTCCTCGCTGCCTCCAAGCCCCAAATCAGAGCTTCCCTTATGGAACAGCAAAAAACAGCCTGGTTTCTGAAGAATACAAACCACAGTGTGGTTGGAATGGCTTTCAGGAAAAAAAATCTAAATAATTTACTACATCACGTAAATTAATTTCTAGCATCAAAGATCAGGCTGTCTCTTTTATCCCTTGAAAGTTTACAACTTCTCTAAATTTGGTAAAAATCCTTATTTTCATCCTTCAACAGCTCTGTGAAGCTTTACACTTTTTTGCAAATGGACTCAACGATCTTAGGTATTTAACAACTTAAGTGATTCTGTAAAAAAAAAAAACAAAACAACATTTTCAAATAAGTGTTCAAATACTTTATTGAAGGATTTCTGAAAGCAAAATTCTAGGTAATTACTCCTAGTAATTCTAAGAGGCTACAGGACATTTTCCCTTTTCCATTCCCAGTGCAGCAAAGGTTTCAGGCACAGGTGGAAGTCACAGGAGGATCATGAGGTTTTGGGGAAGCACAAGATCCTTGTGGGACAGGGACAGACAAACTGGACCAGCAACTCCTTGGAACTCTGTTTGTTCCTGGAGGGAACCTCCCATGCTAAGCACACCTGTGGCAGGGACGCCCCAAATGCTGCCAGCGTGGGAAAGTCATCCCAAATTCAGCAAGGAAAGGCCAGCAAATGCCAGCCCTAAAGCTTCCACCTGCTGCAGCACTCCTGGTGTGGGGCTGGCCAGAGCAGGAGGTGGATTTCTCAGCCCAAGAGCTGCAGAAACCGGTTCAACGTGTGCCACAGCCTTCCCAGCCCAGGCTGAGCGTGAGGAAAGCTCTACTGGGATTGCAAAAGCTGCTCCTGCTGTTCCCATGCTGAGGAGGCACCTCTGCAAACAGGGCTTGTGGCCGCTGCCACCTTTGGGAAGTGCAGGCCAGGACGTGCTCTTTGCTTAAAATATGGGGGATTCACAGAATTCAGAATGACCAAGTTGGAAGAGACCTTCAAGATCATTGAGTCCAACTACGAAAAATGCGTATTTTATGATTGGCGTTTTTCACAAATATTCAAATGAATATGTGTTATGTTAGAAAGTTATGCTGTCTTAATTTTCTTAAGTAGTGTGTAAAATATAGTTTTAGGACTGTCACTAAGATAGCAGCCACAGGACACCTGAATCTTTCAGAGAAAGGGAATTTTTTGCCCCATTATCAGGAGAAACAAGCTTCTTTCACCTCGCTTACCTATTAAGACACCGTCAGGATTCAGAGGAAGAAATTGACACTGACCAGACAGAATCCTGTGTTTGAATGGAATTTATGCATCATGTATGAAGTGTATGAATATGCAAAAGGTTATTGCTTTTAAGGGTTAATCCTCTGTTAACATGGGACCTTTTTTGGGCTTATTTTGCCTAGAAAAGGTACCTGGACTGTCTGTAACTCTTTGTTTCTGTTGTTTCATATAGTCCTAATCCAAATTGTCCAAATTATTATTACTCTAATTATATTGCTATTTTTATAACCATTTTATTACTATTAAACTTTTAAAATTTAAAAAACAAACAAACAAACAAACAAGTAATTGGTGTTTTTCACCCAACCCAGCCCCAACACCTCAACTAAACCCTGGCACCCAGTGCCGCATCCAGGCTTTGTTAAACACACCCAGGCATGGCGACTCCACCATTCCAGAACTTTATCACCCTTCCTGTAAAAAACTTCTGGCCAAGCCTCTGCAAAATCATCCCAGGTGGGAGTAAGGCAGGGACACCCCTCTGCTGTGTGTATGCTGGCATCATCCCCCTCCTGCCAGCTGCTGCAAGCCCAGGAGCTGTGCTCAGCTCCTAAAGAACCCAGAGATGTGGGAATGAGGGATCCAGGGATCCTCACTCAGGGATGGACAACACCCAAGGGCTGTTCCTGCTGCTCACAGGGCAGGAGGAAGGAAGCAGAGCCTGTTCTCAGCTCCTAAAGAGCCCAGAGATTTCAGAGGTGGGAATGAGGGATCCTCAAACACTCAGGGATGGACAATATCCAAGGGCTGTTCTCACCCCTGACAAGGCAGGAGGAAGAAAGTAGAGCCTGTACTCAGCTCCTAAAGAACCCAGATTTGAGAGAGCTGGGAATGAGAGATCCTTACTCAGGTATGGACAACATCCCAACCACACAGGGCTGTTCTCGCCCCTGACAAGGCAGGAGGAATGAAACAGTGCCTGTGCTCAGCTCCTAAAGAGCCCAGAGATTTCAGAGAGGGGAATGAGGGATCCTCACTCAGGGATGGACAGCATCCCAGCCACACAGGGCTGTTCTCACCCCACAGAAGGCATGAGGAAGGAAGCAGAGCCTGTGCTCAACTCCTAAAGAACCCAGAGATTTCAGAGAGGGGAATGAGGGATCCTCACTCAGGGATGGACAATATCCCAGCCACACAGGGCTGTTCTCAGTGCTCACAGGGCAGGAGGAAGGAAGCAGGGCCTGTGCCTCTGCAGGGCAGGAAGGGCAGCAGGAGCCGAGCAGACTGCCTGTGCCTCCCTCCTGCTTCCTCCCTCACTGCCTGGGAACACAGCCTGGCTGAGCCACTCCTGCAGGACACAACCCCACAGTGCCAAGGTTTTTGTGTTTTGCTCCATGGAACTGGAGGAAGGAGGCTGGCTGGTTTTTATGAGGTTTTAAACACTGCAAATCCTGTGAGAGGGAAGGAGTTTAGTCTTCTGGGTTTGGCATAAAGCACAAAATTTCTTCCCAACAGAAGAGTCTGACATGAACAACACTGCTGCTAACTGCAGGTGTGTGAGGAGATGGTGCTTGGATGCCTTACCTCCCTTCCTCTCTGCACTGAGCAGGCTGCTTTTAGCTCTCTAAAATAAAAAATTAATCCATATAACACAAGGAATGGGACACACACCACTTTCTGCATGGTCTTGCTGGTGGCACAGTGGTGCTAAGGACTGTGGACCATTGTGGGAAGGCATAAAGCACAAAATTTCTTCCCAAAATGAACAACACTGCTGCTAACTGCAGGTGTGTGAGGAGATGGTGCTTGAACACCTTATCTCACTTTCTCTCTGCACTGAGCAGGCTGCTTTTAGCTCTATAAAAGAAAAAATTATTATCTTTAATCCACAAAACCCAAGGGATGGAATACACACCACCTCTTGCACAGTGCTGCTGGTGGCAGAGTTGTGCTAAGGACCATTATGGGAAGGCACTACCTGGGAAGATGTCACCACCCCTGTCCTTGTAGGGCTGCTGAGAGCAGAGTGTTGGGGTCAGTGATCCTTCATGCCTATTCTCCCTGATCAGAGCACATTGGGAGTGCTGCAGGCAGCTCTGGGCTCTGAGGAAGGGGTGCCAAGGAGATGGAGCCAGACTCTGCTCAGGGGTGCCAACCACCAGGACACAGGGGGGAAAAGGTGGGAAATGCACAGCAAGTTCCACCTGAACAAAAGGAAGAACTTTGTCTCTGTAGGATGGAACAGAGTGCCCAGAGAGGTTGCAGTGTCCCCCACTGGAGATGTCCCAGCGCCGTGTGGGCACAGCCCTGTGCCACTTGCTCTGGGGTGAGGGGGGAGGTGGCACAGGGCTGTGCTCCCTCCTGACCTGAGTGTGAAAAACGCCAATCACTTGTTTTTAAAATTTTAAAAGTTTAATGGTAGTAAAATGGTTATAAAAATTGCAATATAACTAGAGTAATTAAAATTTGAACAATTTGGATTAGGACAATATGAGACAATAGAAACAAAGAGTTATGAAGGTCCAGGTACCCTTTTCTGGGAAAATAAGCCCAATAAAGGACCCACGTTAACAGAGGATTAACCCTTAAAAGCAACAGCCTGTTTCATATTCATACACCTCACCCATGATGCATAAATTCCATTCAAACACAGGATTCTGTCTGGGCAGTGTCAGCTTCTTCCTCTGAATTTTAACGGCATCTTCAGGACTGAGCAAGGCAGGAAAAAGTTCATTTCTTCTGATAATGGAGCAATAAATTCTCTTTCTCTGAAAGATTCAGGTGTCCTGTGGCTGCTATCTCGCTGCGAGTCCTTTCTTTAGGAAAAAAAGTATCCTACATAGCATAGTTTCTATTTTAACACTATGTTATAACCCAACACTATATTTAACACACTACTTAAAAAATTAAGACAGCTTAACTTTCTAACATAGCACATATAATATTCATTTGAATATTTGTTAAAAGCCAATCATAAAATACGCATTTTTCACACGAGGGCCACCGGGGCTCTGCGGGAGCTTTTCGGGCAGAGCCGGGACAAGGCCGCGATCCCACAGCGCACCCGGCGCGCAGAGCCCGGCCGCCGCCATGATAGGGTGACGTCACCTGCCACGCCCCACCCGCGCGCAGCGGGGGCGTGGCCCGCAGAGGGCGTTGTGTGGGCGTGTCCCGATGGAGGGGGCGTGGCCTGGCGGCGGCCGTGGCGTGCGGCGGCGGCAGCGCCATGTCGATGGAGGACCCCTTCTTCGTGGTGAAGGGGTGAGCGCCGCGCTCCGAGCGCGCCGGGCCGCGGGGAGAGGGGCGCCAAACGGGCCGGGAGACTCATCAGGGCGCAGAGGGGGCGGGCAGGGCCGCCGCGCAGCTCGGGAGGGCCGCGGAGCGGGGGGCGAGCGGCGGGCGGGGGTCTGTGTGTGAGGGGGGGAAAATGGCGGCCGGGCCCCCCAGTGCTGCTGAGGGGCTGAGGGAGGGCTGTGGGGGCTGTGCGGCCCGGCCAGCGAGGCAATGCGGGCAGCACGGCAGGGGCCGGGCCGCGGCCGGGCCTCCTCGGGCTCTGTGAGGGCCCCCCGGCCTTGGGGCCAGCGGGCAAAGCGGGGCTGGGGGTTCGCGGCTGGAAGGCGGGGGGACAATGGGGAAAGGTGGAGAGGAGCAGGGAGCAGCTGTGGGACAAACAATGGCCCTGAGAGGAAGCCTGCAGAGAACGCAGGGAAATACCAGCTAAAGGTGGCCAAAGGAAAATTGTCATTAATAGGGTGGAAGGAGCTCTGTTGGAGACGGTCCAGTGGACGCCACAAAGATGATTTGGGGACTGGAGCATCTCTCTGGTAGGGAGAGACTGGAGGAGCTGGGCCTGTTTAGTCCAGAAAAGACAGAGGGGATCTCATCAGTCCATATAAATATCTCTAAGGGTGTCAGGAGGATGGTGCCAGACTCTTTGCAGCAACAGGCCATAAGCTAAAACACAAAAAGTTCCACCTCAAGGTGAGGAAGAACTTTACAGTGAGGGTGGCAGAGCACTGGAAAATGCTTCCTAGGGAGGTCATGGAGTTTTCTGGAGACACTCCGAACCTGTCTGGAGGTATCCCTGTGTCCCCTGCTCCAGGTGACAGTGCCTTGACAGGGGCTTTGGACTGGATCATCCACAGAGATCCCTTCCAACCCCAGCAATTCTGTGATTCTGTGAAAGCAGCTCCATCACTAAACACTGCTCACGGGCCACCTTCAGCTTCTGCTGGGGGCTGGTCTTCTGCCCCTTGTCACAGCAAAACAGCCCTGAGGGGCAGCACAGGGGCTCCTGGTGGGGTGTTTGGGAGAGCCATGCAAGAACAAAAGCGTGAGAAGGGAAACTGATGCAGCCAGGGAAAGTGAATCCCTTCACCAGGTTGAACTAAGAGGAAAGTGTAGGAGTTGCCACGGGTGGGGAGCAAATGTCTGTCCTGTCAGACTTTCCAGAGATGTTCCTGCAGCGTGTGGGGAAGGGCAGGGAGGGGAAAGGGGATGTGCTGCCGCTCCCACGGTTAATTATTACCTGGCAGGTCGGAGGGGCTGCTGCTGGTGTAGCCACCAGAACTGCTCCTGGTTCGCTTTCCTGGTGTCTGTAGCTCCTCCCAGCAGAGGACACCCAGCTCTGCTTTACATTCTTGCTGCTGGGGACTTCCACAAGTGTGGAAAAACAAAAAAAAAAAACAAAAAAAAAGAAACAACAACAAACAACCAACCAAACAAACCCAAAACTTGTGCTGGCAAGTAGAGGAGGGAATGAAGTTTTCCAGATGCTCAGTGCAGGCTGCTGGCTTTAGGGCACTCAGAGTGGCAGAGTAGTGGAAGGGACACACATCAGAGTAAACTGCAGCTTAGACAGCAACTGGAGAACTTCAGGCCCTGGTGGAACTTCGAGAGCTGCAGTCCTGGCAGGACAGAACATCCCTTCATCTGGCCTGGGCCTCCCCTGCTTTCCTTCACTGGGGTGAAACATCTGACTGCTCTGTGCAAGCTCACGGTGGACACCAGCACAGTCTGATCTCATGTCCCCTCCTAATCCCAGCTCCCTGTGAACCTGGGGGAGCAGTTCACAGCTCAGGACCACAGAGTCTGTAAATGCAGCTAACCACACTGAGAGTCTGTGACCCAAATTTACAAACCTGCTTGCCCCAAAGCAGAGCTGTCAGCAGTGCCTTCCCCTGCTGTGAATGCACTCTCTCCTAAAGAGCTTAGAGCAGCAGAAAAAACTTGTGTTTCCTAAGCCACCATAGTAGGCCTGTGTATTTTTTTTAAATGCTGAATTAAAATAAACAATTCTGTACTCAACAATCTGCCTGGCTGTGGTGTGGGGACAGTTCTTGTAACTCTGTGTGCCCTTGGGGTATCTTACAAAGAATGCAAAGGGTGGATTGCCAAAGAGCTGCCTTGTTCAGACCCTCTGCCCTGGCTTGCCTGGGTGACACTCAGCATCTTCCCCTGGACAAATAGGTCCCTTCATGAATAACTTCATGCTGCAGTGAGATGCAGGGCAAATCCTTATTTTACAAAATAAACACAAAGTTGTTGGAAGGAGAGATGTTTGGGGTGAAGCTGTGGCATCCCTGCTCAGCTGGACACGGGGCTGTCCCGGTGTCACTGCTGCAGGGCAGCTGGGGATAATTCTTGGCTTCTCTTCACTCTGCTGGCTGCAGGGAGGTGCAGAAAGCTGTGAACACTGCCCAGGGGCTCTTCCAGAGGTGGACAGAGCTCCTGCAAGATCCCTCCATCGCCACAAGAGAAGAAATCGACTGGACCACTAATGAGCTCAGGAACAACCTGCGGAGCATCGAGTGGGACCTGGAGGACCTGGATGAAACCATTAATATCCTTTCTATGGCCCTTTGGGGGTAGCTGCAGTTCTCAGGTTGTACTAAATAGCCAAGTCCCAGTGCTTGTCACTTTGCAAAAATCAGGATTGGATTTTGCGTTCTCAAATTGCAAATGAGACATTAAGGCAAGGATTTTCCTTTTGCCTTTTTGCAAAGTATATTCTGAGGGGCTTTGTTGTAGAAAGCCTATTGTGTTGTGTGAATCTGGATTTCTGCAGGGTCAGTTCATTCTCTAGGCTGCCTTCCAGAAATGCTCCTTTTCCCTGAGTGCTCCTGAAAACTCTGCACAGCACCACAGAACCAAAAAACACGTGGAAAAGAGAAACCTTGTGTGTGTTTCCCTGAGCTGCATGGCACATTCCTGCTGTGTCTCCCGTTCCATCCAGCCTGCTGCTCTTTGTTAGTCACATTGTGGGACAGGCACACCACAGTGGTCCCTTGGCACCCTTTGTGTGTCTGTGTGTGTGCCCAGTGCCACTTCTGGGGGCTCCTTGACTCGGTGCCCAGGCATCGTGGAGGCAAACCCACGGAAATTCAACCTCGATGCCACGGAGCTGGGGATCCGCAAAGCCTTCATCACCAGCACGCGCCAGGTGGTCAGGGTAAGGAGCCTGCCCTTGGGCTCGGGGCCTGGGGGCAACGGGGGGCTAAAAAAGGAAATCTGTGCTGGGTTAGGGAGCAGAGAATAAAGCTGCTACTTGCTGAGTCTCAGGCTTCCTCCTCTTCCCTGTGCGTTCTCTCCTGGAGCTGCCCAGAAGGGTTTGGGGGTGCAGGTGCCCCATGGAATTCCCTCCTTTTGTGCTGCTGACCCTTGAAGCCTTCACAGTGCTCTGGGAGCCTGTGGTAGCAGGAGGAAGAGTGAAGACCCAGCTGCAAATGTGCAAACTCTGCAGCTTCAGAGTTGAGGGAAATCTCGACAGTCCTGACCATTTGTAGCACTGGTTTTCAGCAACAGGGAGACCACTTTGAACACTGACAGGTGTTTATAGCCTGCTGTTATTGACATGGTGACTTCAACTTCCTACCACTGCAAAATAGTCCAAACAACCACTGGATTTATTTTTAACTTGAGGAAGACTTTTTTTTTTTAGTTTAAGCTTACACTTGAGAAGCAAAAAGGGGATTTTAACAACTTGGTGGTAACAAATAGAGAGGAAACATCTTTCCAAAGCCTGGTAACAAGCTGCTAGTTAGGAAGTTTTCTGCCTATTAATAGCTACACTGAGTTTCTGCTGTCCCTTATGACTCTGATGTTCCTGCTCCACAGAATGCACTGGTGTGGCTGGCAGCAAGCCTGTTCCCCTACCTGCAGTCCTGTGGTCTGGATGCAGTGCCTGGGAACTGATCCCACAACCACACTGGCCCCAGGTAGCAGGCACGTGTTTACTGCCTTGCCCGTGGTGTAGTCCACTCCCTAATGGGCAGGATCAGGCAAGTCTGCTCTCTGGTCCTCTTCTCCTGGCTGAAAAATGCTGGCTAATGGCTTTTGCAGCAGTGTCTCCCACTGGGAAATGAAATTTGTAAGTGGACCTGTGCAGCTGGCTTCCAGTTTCCATGGGGGAAATTTGTGATGTGCTACAGCCAGTGAGAATTAACCAAGTGGGATGTGGTGGTGCTCTTTGGTGATGTGTTGCACACCTCTGAACAGTAAAACACATCTGAATCCTCTGCTGGTGGATCAGCCTCTGCCAGATGATGTTGGCTCCTTGCTAATTTATGAAAACCAGGTTATTGTCCTGGGGAGCCTTCTGTGGTTAGTGACTTTCTGCAGGAATTCCAGCAAAAATTAATTGGTAGGAGAGAACACTGACACAGTCAGACAGGATGGCCACAGGACAGCAAATCCACCTTCTGCTATGGAATATAAAACCAGATGCAGTTGGGAATAAAGCACAGGAGGTTACAGGCTTCAAGGCCTTGAAAGACACTTCCTTAACATTCTGTCAACAGGAACATTCATTTATTCACAAATCAGCATGGTTCTGGTTGTAGTGGAGAAAAATGAGTAGTAAATGAGGAATATTTTCAAAATATCCCAATGCTGTTGATTCCAGAATTAGTATAACAATGAAACTTTCTACAGTGTGTTTCCAGACTCTTCAAAAGTGTGGGTTTTCAAAGAAAATCTCCCTTCCCTCTTTCCCCCTTGTAGAAGCCTTGCTGGGTATAAACAGCCCTGTAGCACCCTGAATTTGCCTGTCACCTCAAATCCAATGCTCACATGGTCCTTCTTTTGTTGAATGAACAGGACATGAAGGATCAGATGTCAAACTCTTCCATGCAAGCACTGGCTGAAAGGAAAAACAGGCAGGTGAGAATGAGAAATGGGCAATTTATTTCTGCTACAATGTGTGTCCTGTCTGGAGTCCCTCCCCCTACAGGCCTCGGGTGTGGGAAGGGGCTCCCAGGCTGGCTGTGAGCTGTGTCCATTTGGCTGCCCTGGGAGAGCTGGTTCTCACAGGCTGCCAGCCTCTCCCAAGCCTCTCTCAGAGCTCTAAGTCAGCACTCACCATCTGGCTCTGTCTTCAGAGCTGCTTGTTTACAACTGTCAGCATTGCACCATCCCATGGAAAGGGAAATCTCCCTCCTCCTCCTCCTCCCCGGGGGGAAGCAGCTCAGAATCCATGTCAATGAATGTAATCCTGCACTCTGCTGGATTTAGGAGCCAAGTTGGTGCAATATCCTTTCATGCAGCTGCTTCTCGTAACAGCCATGTAAGAAGATGGAAGGAGCTCCAGGGGTCTGGTGTTGTCTGCACTTGTAATCTAAGGAATAGAAATAGATGCAGCTTGTGCTGCTTCCTGGCTGATGGAGAGGCTGGAAGGAGATACTGGAGCTGACTTCAGACCCACTGCAGTAAAAGCTGATGTGTGCTTCATACAGTGAATTGTCTGTACTGCATCAGCCTTGCCACACGTGGCAAAACAACAAACTGAGAAGCACAGAACTCATTCCTGAGCTTGTCACAGGGTTAATTAATGTGCTTGGCAAACACTCCCAGCAACAAAGTCCCTGACACCCTTGCTCAAACAAGTCTGTAGCTTTCCCTGTGATTTGCTGCTTTCCTTTGCATGAGGTTCCTGATAGCTGCAGGAGACCATATGGCCCAGCTCATGCAGTGACATCTGGTCAGGAAGGCTGACTTCCCCTTGCTGCCTTCCTCTCCCTTCCCAGCCCCTCACCTTCACTCCAGACTGCAAGGCTTGTGCTGGGCTTTGTGTCTGAGCAATGACCTGACCCTCACAGCCCAGGCTGGCAAACAGGCCCTTTCTATTGAAGCTGCAGGCAAAGCTAGTGAACTGAATAAAATATTAAATCAAAAGGAGCTGCCCTTGTCACAGACTGGAGGGACCAGGAGCTTGCTCAGTGTCTTGGGGGCAGAAAAAGCCAGATGTCCTGCTGCTTCCTGCATGGTCAGTCTGTCAGCTTTCCTCACCCCTCCCTGAACCTTGTCAGTCAGGTGAACCATAGACACTGTCTGGTTTTCAGTCTGACAGAGCAGCCTGGTCATTGTCTTGCTGTTCTTCACAAATACTCAGTCATTGCATCCTGCCCACAACCAGGAGCTGCAGGATGGTCTCTACAAGTCAGCCTGGCTTCCACACTGGAGGGCAGAGTCCCTAACCCTTCCCTAGTGCTGCACTTCCTCACATGCAGCTCGTGTTCATTCTCCAGCAGCTGTAGCTTGGGTTATTCCTCTTTCAGGGACCAGACATATTTCCCTGAACCCTTTTCAGGGACCAGACATATTTGGCTGGAAAGCCACTTGTCTGCAGGCTTTGCAGAGCTTATCTGTTCAGGTTGTAGGCAGGTAGCAAGAGTAACTTTGTATGCTGGCAGCTGAAGAGGCTGCTGGAGAGATAGGCAGCCTGGATCATAGAACATAAAGGTACAGCACTGCTCTGGTTATAGATTGCATTATTTTACTGTCAGCTCAACTGGTTAAGTACTTTATCCAGACCCTCTTAAGCCCCTGTCATTAGCAGCAGAGGTCTCAGATGCAGCTGTACATGTATTAACACAATATACCCAGACACTTCCCAGCTCACATGTCCCAGCACACAGTGCTGCCTCCTGAGCAGGCCTCTGCCAGCCCTTTGTGCTGTGCAGGCCTCCTGCACACACAGGCCACACTCCAGCTCTCCTGCCGCTGGAGAGGCATCTCTGCAATCCCAGGCTGCAGAGACTTCCCAGGCTGGCGTTTTGGCTCTGTGTTGGTTTAGTTCCTGACAGCATTTTGGCTGAGCAGCAGCAGAGCAGGAGGAAGGGGATGCTGTGTGCCTGTGTACACGAGTGTTGCCTTGTCTGCCTTCCCACCTCACCCTGGAGACGGGCTGTGAGCAGACACAAAGGTGTTGCTAAGAGCTCTCTGCATCTGTTCAGGCACTCCTGGGAGAGAGTGGGAGTCAGAGTTGGAGCTCTGGACCTGACAAATACAGCCGTCTGGACCGGGAGCTGCAATTAGCCAATTCACATTTCATCGAGGAGCAGCAAGCTCAGCAACAGGTAAGGCAGCTGGCATCACAGACTAAATAGCTTTGCTTGCCAACTGGGTGCCAGGGGGCTGCTCTGGCTCCAGGAGCCTGACAGTTCTCCTCTCTGCTTGTGGCATGTGTCTGTGCCTGCATTTCCTGTGCAGCACAGCTTTGGGTGATCTGGGCACAAGGTTTTTAACCCTGGAGGCGTGGGACTTCTGCTGGGTTTAGGAGGCAATTGGCACAGTCTGGAAGATGTAGCACACTAGGATTTAATAGTGCAAAGATTGCTGAAATCCTTGGAAGAGTAGGAACACTGCAAAAAGAAAAAGGCCCGTTTGTCTTATGCAACCTCCCCTGGTTTAAAAATATTTGGTGGTGTTTGTGTGCATCCCCCATCAGATCAGGCTGGGAGCAGGAGCACGCGCCTGCTTCCTTTTCCTGCCTTTGTCAGCGTGAGATTAGTGAGAAAGGCTGTGGGAGGCCTTGGGAGAAGCCCTGGTGAGGCACTTCCCAGCTGACAGGGGAGTTTGCCTGGAGAACTGCAGGGCCTTGACACAGGCAGTGACTCGGAGGTGACAAACTCTGCTAAAGCTCCTGAGCCCTGCTGCCACCTTGGCTTCCAGACACGTTTTACCTACTGACTGCAGGGGGATAAACAGCTTCAGAAATAGGTAACTAGGGTAAGGCTAATCCTTAGCGTGACTGTGCCCTGAAAATGACTTAAAACAGCAGCAGACTTATTCCTTTGGCACATTCAGAGCCAGGCTGGCTATTTATAGCTGTAGAAGCTGCCACAGCCTTCTGCTTGCATTAACCCCGTGTTAGCTGTGGCACATTCCAGGTGGCATTTCCCAGGCACAGCATCAGTGTGCCTCCCTGGCCTGCTCACCTTGCCAAGGTTTTGATGAGCAGCCCTTGGAGCTTTCCAAAGTCACTTTAGCTGTGCATGCAGCATGGATGAGCAGAAGCTGGATTTGTAGGGATGTCTGGAGACTGCAGCCTGCCATGGGGATGCCATGCCATGGAGATTTCCCCTAGTTGTCTCCTCTCCAGCATTTCTTAGGAATGCAGTCCTCATTCCTGGTGGCTTAGGTCTGAGCCCAGGCCTCACAGCTGATGTTGGCTGAGCAGCAAGTGCCTGTGCACTGGATGGGCTGGCTCCAAGCCAGCTGCAGGCAGCAGATCTGTAATTGCCCTCTTCTCTTCCCTTTGGCCCCAGCTGATTGTGGAGCAGCAGGATGAGCAGTTGGAGCTGGTCTCTGGCAGCATCGGCGTGCTCAAGAACATGTCCCAGCGCATTGGTGGGGAGCTGGAAGAGCAGGCAGTGTAAGTGTGAGACATGGGGGCAAAAACCTGGCACAGGGCTGGCTGCAACATGGCTGGATGTCCTCACACACCCATCTCTGCCTCTGCTAGAGCCTGGAATTCACTGGTGCCTGAGGCAGTCTGTGGAAAGCATTTTGTACTGCAGTCCCCAAGGATCCAACTGCAACCTCCTTCCTTTAGAAGGCTGCATCTAGGGCAGGCTGAACTGCCACCTTACCTTTCCTCCTCTCCTTTCCACATGCTCCCCCTCAGGCAGCCAGCAGATAAGGGAGGGAGGGGCTGTGCAATGCAGATCCTGGCCACTTCTCCACTCTGCAGGGTTTTGTGCTGCCCCTGGACAGCTGCTGGGGCCAGGAGCTCTCAGCTGTGCCTTGAAACACACAGCACAGAGCTGCTCTTCATCACTGAAGTTAAAAATAACCCTCACCCACGCAAAGGGTTAAAGGGCAGCTCACCAAGTCGTTTTGCATCCATCCATTTACATATAAATTAGATTTCTTTCCCAGTTCTTGTCCTTTGCAAACAAGTTCCCAGTTGTGCAGGCTAGCAGCTATGCTTCCAGAAAGGTTTGAAGGGTTCATGCCTAAAACCCCTCCTTGTCTGGCTGGTAGGAGTCTGGAGGGCCATGTCCCTTGTGAAGTGATTTCATCTTGGATGGAGAGGAGGAACTTTCAACCTGTGTGAAGCTGTGCAGCATGAGAATCCTCTGCTCTCACAGAAGAGATTGGTGTGGTGTGTCTGTTTCTAGATCATCACACAAGCCATCAATGCTTGCAAGATTAGCTCATAACTACCACAGTGAGGTTTTCCCCACTGAATGAAGGTTTAACAAGTGCCCTGGCACTCCAGATGAAGGAGTCTGTCCTTTTAAGTGCATTAAGCTTTAAAGTCCCACTGGCTGGAGACAATTGGATTAGTACCTTGACTCTGGATGTACACTGGCATTGACAAAGCACAGATTCAGGAAGGCTTTCAGATTCATTACAGTCACTGTGTGGAGGAAGTAAAAGGGTAACTTCCATGCAGAGCTTGAAAAGCACCTTAAAAGCAACTGCAGATCTCATTCCCACTTGATACATGACTGAAACAAGATTTTAGTTTCAACTGCAAGCCCTGAAGAAGAAAAGGGATTTAAAGTCCCAGCTGACATGTAGATGCTAATCACAGATTATAAATGAGACGTTCCTTTTGTAAGGAGGAAGGCCCTCCCCCACTCCTCACCTTGCAGATGTGCGTAGAGTTCAGCCACAAACACCCAGGGGAGGCTCAGTCTGGCAGGAATCCCCAGTTACCTCCCACCAAAGCAGAGCTGCTGTTTCAGCAGCTTTTTTCCCCTCCCTCGGGTGCTTCCAGGAGAGGAAGCCACATTCATTTGGTGTGCCAAGGTGTGATACTCAGCTCACATCAGTGCTTGGATCCACGTGTGTGAGCGTGGTGCAGAATGCCCAGGGGATGTGCCAGGTGCTGAGCAGTGCCCTGCCTCTGTGTCCCCAGGATGCTGGATGACTTCTCCCACGAGCTGGACAGCACTCAGTCGCGCCTCGACAACGTCATGAAGAAGCTCGCCAAAGTGTCTCACATGACGAGTGGTAGGTCCTGGGAAGTGGGATCCAGTCCTGGAAAGGGACAGACAAACCCTTGGATCTTCAGGCTGGGACGTGGTGCTCCCACCCAGCCAGCCAAGGGCAGGGAGCAGCTCTCAGTCCTTGAAAGAAGGGGAAGGTTTCCAAGCCCGGCAGCTGCTCCTGCCCAGGCGCTGCTCTGCTGCCTGTCCCCTCCCTTTGTTTTATTTACAGATGCCTTTCTATTTATGCTGCTACTGCTGGGAAAATCCCCCTCTAGCTGCTGGGAGGGGAAGCTCTGCAGCCTCCTGCTCTGCTGCACTTTCCCGGGCTGCCTGTGGAACAAAAGCTGTCAAGGTGCCATTAAACACCGGCCACCAGCACCAGAATGCCTGCAGCAATCCCCTTCCCAAATCCCACCTGCCCTGGGGCTGCTGGTGCCTTCAGGCTGCTGTGGGTCACATCTCTCTCAGCTGGTAGAGGAAAGAGCTGAATTCTGTGCAGAACCCACAGAAAAGTCCTTATAAGGCTGTGCCTGAAGCCAGAGCAAACAGGAAGCCGGGCCTGGCTGCTGGGAAGTCCCAGCTGTGGCTGCCTCTGAGCCTGGCACCGTGCCCAGCCAGCACCTCCTCCAGCACCCCTCTCCCCTGGCTGCCCAGGACCTTGGGAAGGCAGCAGCCTGTCAGGATAAAAAAACATTCCTGCTCTGCAGGATTAGGCTGTCCAAGGGATTTATGAGGTAGTGGGAATACAGCCCCAGAGAGACCACTTGGAGTGCTGATGGTGCACTTTGGGTCAGCAGTGGCTCAGCAGCAGCACAAACACGGGTGAACCCTGTGTCTCTGCCCTTTCCTCTGGGAAAACCCATGGATCTCTGCAGAGTGTTTCTGAGTGTTGTGAAAGAGCTGGAATTTCTGCTGGAATCACCTATTCCAGGGCGAGCAGGAGGGCTCTTTCTGGGGTAGCTGCTGTGCCTAGGAGTTGAGGGAGTGCCAGCAGCCCTGTCCCCACTGCTGCACCGTCATCTCACGGGGCACACAGCAGCTCTCAGAGGTGATGAGCCAATGAGGTGTAAAGATGTCCAGGGAAACCTGATTCCTAGCCCTGTCCTAAGGGAAGCCGCCACAATCTCTTCCTGGCAGAGCTCCTCAGGGCAGCTTCCACCGGATCCCCTCTGGTTCCTCTGGCAAACAGATTGCTCCATGAATGAACAGCAAACACAGCAGCTCTCTGCTTGTTCCTCCCAATTGCTTTGGAGCCAGCTTTTCAAAGCTGTTTGAACTTGGTTGGGAAGAAGCCTCAGAATTCCCACAGCTGTTCCCAAACCCCAGTGTATCCTGGAGGAGAATGCCTCACTTCAATATTCAGCACCACAGCCTTTCCCCCACAGGAACTGTTGTTTTGGCTTTTTGTAGCTTAAGTTTGAATTTGGTTCCTAGCAGAACCAAATTTTTCTTCTCCACTAAAGCAGGAAGACTGATGCTTTCCTTTTCTTTCCAGATCGACGGCAGTGGTGTGCAATTGTTGTCCTCTTCGTCATCTTGCTGGTGGTGCTCATCCTGTTTTTTGTCCTGTGATGACAAAAACTGAACTTCCTGGGACGCCCCCTGCCCGCCCCCTCGCCCCGGCAGCGCGGGCAACAAAACTCTGCCCATTTCCGTCCGCCCACAGACAGAGATCCCCGGCAGGAGCGCCCGCGGCCGCTCTCACCATCCTCCTCCAAGGACTGCGGCATCTCCCCTGGCCCGGGGAGGGGCTGGAGCGCTGGGGCTGCCCCCTGGGCCCGGGCTCCGGCTCTGCGTCCCTGGAGCTGCAGGGGGGCCTGACCCCGCGCTCCCACCCGCTGCAGGTAGGAGCCGCTGGACACGGAGCAGCGAGCCCTGGGGAGGATGGGACGGGGGGAGGAGTGACTGAATTCACTGAGCATTACAAACTGCCTTGCCAGTGCCAGCCTCAGGCATTACTGGGAAGGGTGAACCCCCCCAAGCCACAGCAAGGAAGGGGAGCCCTGGCCCTGGTCCCCGTGCCCCTCCCTGCCTCCTGTGGGCGGGCTCTGTAGCACCAATTCACTGCCGAGAGAGCACGGCGAGTCCTAGCAGAGCTTTCCTGTCCCCTCCCTGGGCAGAGGGCAGGGCTGTAGGGTCTCATGTCCTGCCATCGGCCACCCAGGCCCCATCAGACACCCCAGAGCCTCAAACCTGGGGTGCTGCACACTGAGCACTGGCAATCGGCTGTGAGCCACAGAGGGAGAGTCTTGAAGCTTTTAAACTTGCCTCCCTCATTATACAGGCCTCTAAAGCTCATTGACTGATGCTTTCTTTGCCCTTGTATAACTGAGTCACTGCTTCTGTTTAACAGCTGCTTCCCTTTGGCAAGTGATTTGCCAAGTCTAAAATAACTTATTTTTTTTAAGAAAATAAAAAACTCTAAAGATTTTTTTGATGACCATTTGAGCCATGTTCTCTCTGCGGGTGCATGACACACATGATCAGAGGAACAGTGCTCAGTGATGTATTTTAAGTGTACATGAACTTGTAAATAGGATGTCTTAATTTTTCCCAACTGCTATTTTTTGGACACCTCCGTTGTAAGCAACCAGAAGGCAGGAGATTCAAATTTAGATCATGTTTCCATATTCCTCCCCAGTCCTTTTGTTACCTCCCAGTTGTTTGTCACTCCAGTTGTCTCAGCAGGGTTGGATTCCCTACAGGGAATGTGGAGTAGCCAGGTGGGCAGTACCAAAAATGTGAAGAAAGCTCACCTGGGCAGTATCAGTGCAGAGGAACAGGCAGAGGGACTGTGCTGCAAGCACCAATTGTGGGATGGGGAAAGCAAAAACAGTTTCTTACTCCAGACTGCTCCCATATTTTAAGTTGCAAGCATGAAAAGACTCAGCACAGCCTGGCTTATTGCTCCCAGATGGGGCTGGGGGAGGAACTCAATTGGCACTGATGCAAAGACTTCTGCTGAAATTGCAAATCACCCCCAAAATCATCCACCCCCCGCCTTAGAATCTTGCCACCGGACGGCTTTACCTCCGGAACTGAGCACTCCTCCCCCTCCCGGCTCGGCGGCTCCCTCCGAGCTCTGCGGGCCCCCGTGTCCCTCCCGCAGGCGCTGCATGCACAGCCGGCGGCTCGGTGCCTTCCGCAGCCGGGCGGGGCCGCACGGAGCCGCCCCGCCCGCCCTCCCGGCTGCTCGTCAGTAACGCACACGCGGTGCCTCGGCGCCCACCCGCACTCACCAGTCGAGTGGCTCCTTATCCTTGCAGAGAGCATCCTCGCAGGGCATAGGTGCTGTCTGCTTTCCAAGGCTGGCTGTAGCAGTGTCTGTGGCACTCACTCGCTGGGGCTGGAGCTCTCCAGGAGCAGGTTCCCAGGAGCACGGGTCTGGGCAGGGAGCAGGGCTCGCTGCTGCTGCTGTTTGCACACCTCTGATCGCCGTGTTCCTTCCAGCGTGTTTGTGCATCCTTCGGGAATGACTCCCATGTGGGAGTGCTCCTTTGGTAGTCCAGGGGGTGGCCCAGCTGCTGGCATCACCACAAGCCACCCGAGTGTCTCTGCTCCCTTTCCCCGTGTACATTTGCTTTCCTGTCGCTGGTGGTGCCCTTCCCTTGAACACTAAATAAAGGTGCAGCAGCCTCGATCTCCACTCTTCCTTACCTGACTCTTGCTCCTGGAACAAACTCGGGTGTCCTGGCACCAGGGAGAGGGAAAAGCTCTCCCCCCAGCATTTGCCAGGCATCACCATCCTGGTTTTTGAGACATAAACAGCATCTGCAGTTTCTGGGGTCACCTCAGCATTGTGGGCAGCTGTGCCCAGATGTGGGGTTGCTGCAGACAGCTGTGCCCAGATGTGGGGCACCACCATGCAGAGGGCAGCCATTGCTGCTGGAGACACTCCACAAATGTGTTTTGCCTTCCATGGCTGGAAAAAAGAACCCCTCAAAATCCCCATGGAGCCCTGCAGGTGGTTGAGCCCCCCCACCTGCCTGCCCAGGGCCCCCGCAGCACCACAGCAAGGTCAGGAGGTGGCTGGTGGAGCAGCAAGGCCATGGGAAAACAGGTAGCAAAGGCCACAAGCACCAGCCCAGCCCCTCCATGCCACAAGCCAAGGGCACTGTTCTGTTATTGCAGAGATGTATTTTTGGGTTTCAGTTTGCAATAATTTAAAAGAACCTACCAGCCCTCCAGCACAGGGTGGCAGTGCTGGCAGGAAGCCCCTCTGTCTCCTGGGGTCACAGAGATGGGGTGTCCCCATGCTGGTCACCCCAGTGCCCATCAGGACAGACGCACCCAGCTCTGTTGGGGCCAGGCTGTCCTCTGTCCCCCACACCTGGGCAGCTCCTGGAGACACCGGGATGTCCTTGCTCCCACACTCTCTCCCGGGGGGACAAGGAAAGCCACTGCAGTGGAGCCGGGCAGGTCCTGGCACTGCGAGGTAGCTTGGTCCATGCCATTCTGCAGCATCCTGGGGCATCAGTGGGATATCGTCCTCCTCCCATCCCTGGCACATGTTCCTCCTCTTGTCACTGGGACATCCTCCTCCTCCCATCCCTGGGACATGCTCCTCCTCTGGCCGGGCTCGGCAGGAGCGGTGGCGGGGCTAGCGCGGCGCGGGGCGGTGCCGCAGCACTCGCAGGGACAGGCTGTCAGCGCGCAGCAGCAGCTGCCGGAGCCCGGCCAGCCCCAGCCCCGAGACGGCCGCGCCGTTCACCTGCAGGATCTCGTCCCCCACGGCCAGAAGCCCCGCGTAGAGCTTGGCCGTGCCAGCATCCGCCATCTCCTGCACGTAGACACCTGCAGAGGGAACGGCTGTGGCTGAGAGCCCGGGGGCTGCACAGAAACAAACCTGTGATAAACAGCCTTTGGTGAGGGCTGTGTGTCCCAAGCCAAGCGCTGATGGACACATGGGATTGATTGTGTGATGGCAGTGTCCCCCCTCCTGCATCAGCTCTGCAGCAATGGAGCAAACCCCTGCACCCACGCCCGAGCTCACCCCTGGGGTGGGATGGGAGCCACCATGGAGGGATCAGAGTGTGCCAAAGCTTTGGGATGTCCCACAGTACCTGTGTCCAGCAATGGAGCAACCCCTGTACCCGTGCCAAAGCTCACCCCTGGGGTGGGATGGGAGCCCCCTGAAGTGTGCCAAAGCTTTGGGCTGTCCCACAGTACCTGTGTCGGGCCGGCCGTGCCCGGAGGTGACGGAGAAGCCGAAGGCGCCGTGGGGCGGCCGCTGCAGCTCCAGCTGGCTGGTGCCATCAGGGAACACCTGCACCACGCGCCCCACCGCGCGCAGCTGGCCCGGAGCCCCGATGTCCTCCACGCTCAGCGAGCGCTGCGGCCCCGAGCCCCCCTTCCTGTGGGCAGAGGGGACAAGGGAAGCTGCTGCAGCCCCTGGTGGCACTGAGCCACCACAGCATCCCAGAACAGCGTCCTGGGCGCCGCAGGGACATGCCAGGCCCTGTCCTACCTGTCAGCTGTGGTCTGGGGCAGGAGGTAGGCACTGGCACGAGGTGTCTTCCCCAGCTGGGGATGCAGGCTCTGGATAGAGGCAGCTTTTTGGGGCTGGCAGAAGGGTGACACCTGGGGACAAACACCTGGCTGAGATGGGGACAAACATTGTGCAGTACTGCAGTGCTTCACCCACTGATGTGCCAAGGGAATGGAGGAACTGGGACATCCCATACCCCTGGAGCACTCCCCAGCTCGCTGCTGAGGAGGGATGAGCATATCTGCGCTTCCACTACCACCCCTCTCTCCCTCCTTCCCCCTTCCACTTCTCTCTTGGCTCTGGGCTTTTCAAACACAGCAGGTTTGGAGTGGCTCATTCCCCCGTGCCCCCTCCAGGACTGCCTGAGCCACAAATCCATACTCAGCAACATTTCATCCCAGCCCAGCATCCTTTCCCTTGTGTTTCCCCATGGCACCCCCGCATGTCCAAGCTCACCAGCTGCAGGGACTGCAGGGACGGTGACTTCTTGACGCCGGGGCTGCCCTGCGGGGAGCCGCCTGGGGCCGGCAGCTGCTCCATGCTGTAGCAGCGGAAGCGGCCCAGGCGCTGCTTGGTGCTCTGGCTCAGGCTGCACAGGAGCTTCTTCAGCCCCGACACCGAAGCGCTGCTGCCCTTGCGGCTCACTGGCCGCCCCGGCTCCCTGGGGGCAGGAGGAGAGGCGTGGCGGTCACACACCGACGTCTGCAGGAGGACCTGCAGCTGCCTCCAGGCTGGGGCTGCATCCTGACCCACCCCGGCAGCCCCGAGAGCTGCAGCACGCTGAAATTGGGGTGCACGCTGAGATCGGGGGCAGCCTCCTCCCCGCAGCAGTGCCCCAGCACAAACAAGTTTGTCACTACCCAAAGTGACCCGAAGGGCTCCCTCCCTGTTTTCTCCATTATTTCAGGGGTTTAACACATCTCAAAAGTCCCCTGCTCGGCCCCAAGGGACCACATCCTGCCAACGGGCTCAGAGGACCCAGCACCACCTTGGAACTGTCCTGCCAGGCTAAGACACGAAGCACCAGGCATGGGGCTGGCAGGATCGCACTTGGAAAGCCCCAGGGCAGATGATTTTCCTCAAAAGGGAAGAACCCGACACCAGTGAAACGCCTCTGTCACATCTGCTCCAACATCCCTGGGCAGAACCACATGTGGGGAAATACAGCTCCCCCAAACTCAGGGGGCACATTGTAACCCCCACACTGTGGTTCCTGGGAGGTTTTCGCAGCCAGGGAGCTCAACCCAGCAGCGCGCAGTGCGGGATGCCAGGGCTGCCCGGTGTGGGATGCCAGGGCTGCCCGGTGCGGGATGCCAGGGCTGCCCGGTGTGGGATGCCAGGACTGCCCAGTTTGGGATGCCAGGGCTGCCCAGTTTGGGATGCCAGGGCTGCCCGGTGTGGGATGCCAGGACTGCCCAGTTTGGGATGCCAGGGCTGCCCGGTTTGGGATGCCAGGGCTGCCCGGTTTGGAATGCCAGGGCTGCCCGGTTTGGGATGCCAGGGCTGCCCTCTTTGGGATGCTCAGGGCTGCCCGGTGTGGGATGCCAGGACTGCCCAGTTTGGGATGCCAGGGCTGCCCAGTTTGGGATGCTCAGGGCTGCCCAGTTTGGGATGCCAGGGCTGCCCTCTTTGGGATGCCAGGGCTGCCCGGTGCGGGATGCCAGGGCTGCCCGGTTTGGAAGCCATGGTGCTCACTCACCCGTGTGCCGCGCTGCCGGCCGGGTGCCGCTGTGGCTGCGCTCCCGACATCCCGGCACCTTCCCCGACAGGATCAGCATCCTCCGGGGGCACGGCGGTGACAGGGCTGCCAGCGGGGTGCGACAGCGTCCCTGCAGCCACAGAGAGACAGTCACACGCCTGTTTCACTGGGGACACCCCCCAGCACCCCGTGCGTGGGGCTCTTACCTCTGCCCGCCCCCGGGGCGTCCTGCCCGTGGGTGTTGTTGCAGTTGTTGGTGGACAAGGCACGGAGGGGGCTCCCCGGGAGCCAGCGGGGGCTGCAGGGACTGCGCCGCTCGGCCGGCCCCGCCGTGCCCCCGGGCTGCGGTGGGGCTGCGCTGCCAGCATCCGGCTCCGGGCCCCGGGCTCCTTGGCTCGGCGCCTGGCGGCTGCTGCTGGAGAACAGCGCTTTCCTGCAAGGCACCTGGGCGCAGGCCTTCTTGGTAGGAGGGGGAGCAGGGACGTGGGTGCCTGGGATGGGGGTGCTGGTCCTCAGCTGCGAGGAAGGCTCCAGGGGCTCACTGGGCTGCTGCGGGGAGCGAGCTGTGTTCCCCGCTCCCTTGCTGCTGCGCCCCAGATGTCGATGGGGTTCCCCATCTTCCCGGCTGCTGGTTCTTCCCGGTGGTGGGGGGCAAACAGTGCCCGGACCCGAGTCCCCGTCCTCGGGGCCGCCGCTGGCCGCACACGTCCCCTTCCTGGCCCTCGGCTCCGGCTGCGGGGCAGCGCGGGGAGTTCTGTGCCCGCGACTGCGGGGGTCCCGGTGCCCCCGCAGGTGGGGGCTGCGGGGTCCGGCCTCCTCGCTGTCCGTCCGGCAGCCGTCGGAGGTGTCGGTGCTCTCCAGGGCCGAGTCCACCTCGTCGATGTAGGTGACATCCCCGATATAAGTCTCCTTGATCTTCTCGGTGTGGATGCGCTGCCGGGAGGGCAGGATCCACAGCGGGGACCCTCCTGGGCCCAGAGGCCGGATTTTAGGCTCTGTCTGGGCAGCGCCCGGCCCTCTGCCATTCCCTGGGACGCTTCTTTGTGCCGCAGGGCTGCTTTTGGCCAGGTCGGGGGCAGCTTGCGCGTCCGTGCCCCGGCCGGCGGCAGCACCAAGGAAGGAGCCGCAGGCGCTGCACTTGCCCCCGGCCACGAGGTCGCCCCCGCGGGCTTTGGGCTGGCCGGCGCCGTCCCCCGGCTGCCTGCTGCCGGCCGGCTCCGGCGAGGCGATGGTCGAGCCCAGCGCCCGCCGCTGCCGCAGCTGCAGCCGCTCCAGGTACCGCACCTCGGCGTCCCGCGCCGACTCGTCCTCGAAGCGGACGCGGGACGGGGACGGTCCCCGCGGCCGCCGCGGCCGCCCGCAGCTCGACTCCCCGCTGGATGAATCGCTCAGGCTCCCGCCGTCCCGCGGGGCGACGCTCGGCCTCCCGCCGGGCTCCCTGCCATGGGGACAGACAGACGGACGCCCTGCAGGCGAGCTGCTCGGCAAGCCTGGGAAAGCAGGGCGGGAGGGGGAAAACCCGGTGCGAAAGGAGAAAAGTGTAAAACCCAGCGCAAGGAGGAAAGTCCGGCCGGTGCTGCCCGGGCTGTGCACGGCCCTGCTTCCCTCCAGCCTGAAGCTGAAATCCGGAGGGGCTGCGGCACCTCCCTGCTGCCAGGGCTCGACCTCCATCGCCCCTTCCCTGCCCGAGGTGTGTGGTTAATCATTCCGGGAACACCACATCGCACATGACCTGGCGAGACGCCGCTGTGGTCCAGCCTCCAGCAGCGAGTTTTCCCTCCTACCAGTTTTCCCTCTCACCCAGGAAAACATTCCCCATCAGCTGGGAAACGCCATCCTCCCACCACTGATACTTCCGTGTGACCACAAACCACAACTAACACCCAAACACCGCGCTGTGAAGAGGTTGGGCACATCCCGAGTACGAGGCAGCGGGTCGGATCCCAGCTCCACACGCGTGCCTGCACACATGTGCCGGCTCCAAACCCCGTGTGGATGCGCCCCAAACCCGGCCGTGGGCCTGGGAACACCGTGGAGCACTGACCTGGGCTGCGGGACGGCGCTGGGGAGCAGGAGGATGTCGTGGCTGGCGCGCAGCGGGTTCGTGCGGGCCTTCATGCGGGCGCGCTGCAGCAGCTGCTTGGCCTGCTCGTGCCGCGGGCTCAGCTCCAGCTCCTGCCCGGCCACCGAGGCCCTGCGGCCCCGCAGCGGGCAGCGGGATTAGGAAAAAATAACAGGGATTAGACGTGCTTTAACAGTGACGGCGAGGCTGCCCTGCCCGGGGAAAGCGGGGCTTGGCCGCCGTTCATGGGCGGGCTGGCGGCCACGCCGGGGATGGCCGGGCAGGCACCTCCCCTCCCCGTGCCAGGTGAGACCATGGGGCGGGCTCAGCACCCACCCAGCTCGGGCACAGCCTCAGCACCCACCCAGCTCGGGCACAGCCCCAGCACCCACCCAGCTCAGGCACAGCCTCAGCCGAGGCAGTGCTTTGTGCCTCGGGCACCCCCGAGCTGGACAGGGAAACAGGGCAGGCACCACTTCCCATCCCTGCCTGGAGGGAGGTTTGGGGTGGCCCCCTGACCTGATTGTCTAGCTGCCTTCCCTTCCCTTGCAGGGGGCCTTTCCCCGCACCCCCAGCCCCCTCTGAGTGCAGGGTGAGGGACCTGACAGCTCTCCCTGCTGCACCACTGCTTTCCTGGCTGGCCATGGCCCTAATCCTCCTGATTAAAATAATCAGCTCAGGCAGCCTCCTCGGGAAGCCTGGCCTTAACCTCTTCAGTGCAGCACGGTGGGCACATGCTGCCCCCTCAGCAGCACCACGGGAGGCCCAGGCCTCCCCCAGGCTTTGGCTGCCCTGTCCACAGGAGGTGCTGCATCCCTGGCTCTGCCTTGCACCCCCATCACTGATCCAGCTGCCAGAGCAGAGCAGAGGCAGTGTCCACAACACTGGGAGGGTCTTTCCCCACTCACTGATCTGCCCTTTGCAGCCCCCAGTCTCTCACCTGCCTATGCCACCTCCTTATTTTTAGTCCGTACCTGTAAGGTTTTCCATTAGCCCAACAAGATTACACACTCCTGCTGCCTCGATCCTCTTAAGCACCTGGAGCAAATTTCTGTCCCATCCTCTTCCCCAGTTCCCTTCCTGCCCTGGCATCCTGGCAGGGATGTCCTGAGCTCAGAGACCAGGGGACACCCAGCTCCTGTCCCTTGTCCCACCGAAGCATCGCTGGGGCCCAGCCACACTCCCTCACCAGCTGCCCCACAGCCCTTCCCTGGAGCTGCTTCAAAAGGTGCATTTAAAATACAAGACTGGGGAGTGGGAAAGAAGGAAATGTCCATTTTTGCCCCAGGTTGGGACTGACCTACCTGCAGCCCTCAGCATCCTGCAGTGAAACCCCTGAGTCCCAGTCCCCATCGCTCGCTGGCATCTCTGAAATGCAGGAAGGACAAGGCATTAGCCTGGTTGGATGGCAGCCCCCTTCCTCTTGATAGCACCCCCCATATATCCCATCCCACCACCCTGCACAGGGCTCTCCCAGATATTTGGCTCTGGGAGATCACAAAGGAGTGGAATGTAGGGCAACAGCACCTGGCTGTAGGTGTGGGACTGTGGGGATGATGGGCATGGGGTCATCGGGGCAGATGCTATCAAAGGAGAAATTTATTCTCTTTTCTGGTGGCAGCTTGCAAAGGGACAGTGATGCCCACAGACCTGGTGTGTCCCCGAAATTTTCTCGCTTTTGCTTTCAGCAGTGAAATTCCTCACCAGGACACCAGAGGGGACTGACAGGTATCACCCATGAGCACCTCCTACATCCTGGTGCAGGGGATGGGGCAGCCCTGGGGTGTGAGGCAGCAGGGAGCTGCACCTGCAGCGTGGGAGGCTGGAGGACTCCCGTCATCCCAAAGGTTTCCCCTCCCATCAGCCCAAAGGTTTTCCCTCCCTCCCTCCCACCTTCCCAAACACGCACCGGGAGGGGCGAGGCCCAGCACCTCGTGCAGCAGCCGCCGGTTCCTCTCCACGCGCTCAGCCAGCGAGAGCCTCTCCCAGCTCTGGGCCGCGGGCACGGAGGGACGCCCCCGGTCCCTCAGCGGGCTCCGGGCCGCTTCATCCAGGGCGGGTCTCTCATGGAGGGAGGCGCAGTGCCAGGACCTGCTGCCCTTGTCCGGGGGCAGCTCGGCGCCGCCGGGCACATCTCCCCTGGCTGCCGGCACCCTCCAGAGCCCCGGGGTGCCGCCGCGGGCTGCGGGGGCGCTGCCAGGCTCGGGTTGCCCCCCGTCCAGCAGCCCGTCCGTCAGGTAGGTCCGGAGCTGAACCCGCGGCTCCACCTCCGCCTTCCCCCGCCGGGGCCGCGGCTTCTTGGGCGAGGGGCGCTCGGGGGCAGCCGCGGGGGTCCCGGGCCGCCCGCCCCGCTTCTCCTTCAGCGCCTTCACCTTGCTCTCCAGCACGGCGTGCGGGCCGCGGGGCTCGGGGCGCTCCGGCGGGGCCGGGCCGCGGCCGCCCTGGGCGTGCTGCTTGGGGGGCCGCGGCAGGCGCCGCGCCTCAGCGGGAGGGCTCCCCTCCATGGTTCCTGCGGGGATAAAACCCACGGAATGACCCTGCCCACCCACAAAGGGCATCACCGCACCTGCCCTGCGGGGTAAATGCACGCAATGCCACCGGCGTGCGCCTGGAGAAGAAGGGGACAGCGAGGTGGCACAGCATCAGGCCACCCATCCACCCCGAGCACCGACAGCCTGCCAGCATCACTGGGGAGCAGGAGGAATGGGGCAGCAATGAGGGATCGGTGGTTCCCCAAAAAGGGTGGCCAGGGGCTGGGCAGCAGCGCCAGTGCCCACCCACACTGTTCCAGGTGTCCTGGGGCACCCGGCAACAAAACCCGGAGGGAGCTGACACTTCATGAGCTAAACCAGGGCCCCAAACCTCCGCGGAACATAAATCCCTCCCGGCGGCAACTCGCCGAGGTGCCAGCAGCCAGAGCCAGCCCCTGCTCCGCCCCGGCCCCCGGGGCCACACGTGGGACTCGTCCTGCGCCCGCCTCGCCGGCCCGGTGGCGCCGAGGGGCCGCTGCCCTCCTGCACCCCGCCGGAGCATCCCGTCCCATCCCCTCCCCGTGGTGGCCCTGGAGGAGCCTCCCCCGTGGCCGCGGTGCAGAAGCATCCCCGTGGCACCCCTGGGCCCCACGGCCGCCCCGCAGCCCCTCACAGCCCCAGGCTGAGCGGGACGGGGCCACGGGCGGGATGCGAGGGCTGTCCTTACCCCCGGAGCGGCATCGGGAGAGGGCTGGGAAAGAAGGAGAAAGAAAGCGGAAGAAGGGAAGGAAGCAGGGGAGGGAAAAAAAGAAATTAAAAAAAAAAAAACGGCCAAACCAGCAAATCCCAGCCCCTCCAGCCGAGCCCGAGCTCAGCCGCTTGGCTGGGCTGTGGGGCCGTGCTGGCCCTGCCTCCCGCCCCGGCCTCCTCCTCCTCCTCCTCCTCCTCCTTCTTCTCCTCTCCGCGCACCCGGCCAAAGCCGGCCCGGTCCCCGCAGGACCACCGCGGCCACCGCCACGCTGGGGACAGGGGCTGACCCCCTCCGCCACCCAGGGAACGCCACAGGAGGGGAACCTAGCGGCCCGGGATGGAGAGATCCTGCCCCGGCCCTCCCTCAGGAACGTCCTTTGTCTGGGCTGCGGAGCGAAGCCGGGCCCTGCCCGGGGGATCTGTCCCGCATGTCCCCGCTGCTCCGCCGGCTCTCGGCACCTCCCTGCGAGCATCACACGTTTGCAGCTGTGCTAAATTCTCCTGCTTCCCGGACGCCAAATCCTGCTTGGACCCACGGCGAGCCAGAGCCGTGGAGGAGGGAGCCGAGCTGGGTGCATCCCTACACCTTCCTACCCCCAAACACGGCATGCCTGCTCACCGCACACCAACACCCCCATCCTGCCCCACTCCCGAGGCCCTGCACACCCACACCCCCATCCTGAGGCCTTGCACACCCACACCCCCATCCTGCCCCCATCCTGAGGCCCTGCACACCCACACCCCCATCCTGAGGCCCTGCACACCCACACCCCCATCCTGCCCCCATCCTGAGGTCCTGCACACCCACACCCCCATCCTGCCCCCATTCTGAAGCCCCACACACCCACACCCCCATCCTGAGGCCCTGCACACCCACACCCCCATCCTGAGGCCCTCCTGAGGCCCTGCACACCCACACCCCCATCCTGCCCCCCATTCTGAGGCCCTGCACACCCACACCCCCATCCTGCCCCCCATTCTGAGGCCCTGCACACCCACACCCCCATCCTGCCCCCCATTCTGAGGCCCTGCACACCCACACCCCCATCCTGCCCCCCTCCCCAGGTCCCCCCACACAGGACGAGGGTCCCGGGTGGGCAGTGCTCACCTGGAGGTGCCAGGGCTGCCGTCTCTGAGGGCACCGGGGCTCTGAGGGGGCCCAGGGCATCCCGGCCCCGCTCCGGCTGCCGCTTTAAGCTGTGGCTTTTGATATTCGTGATTGGTTTCATAATCCCGATCAAAAGGAAATCACCAGGATTATGAAATTGTTTTAATCCTCCTGGCTCTGGCCGCACCAACCCCTGCCAGCACGAGCAGCAAGAAATCACTTTTATCTTCTTAAAATGTCCCCGGCCACCCCAGTGGCCATGGGGCCCTCATCACAGCCAAACCTGAGCCCAAGGGCTTCCTTCCTTCCTTCCTTCCCCACAGGGGCTGACACAGGAGTGACTCCATGGGGGACAGAACGAGCATCTTCACTTGGCTGCTGGGAGGCAGGAAGGGCCAGCTGAGAGCTCTGTGTGGAAGAGCCCAGGGCAGAGGAACCACCCTCACCCTATCCCCAGCACTGTGTCCAACCTCCCCTGTGACACCAGGACCCATCCTTACCTGCAGGCCATTCCAGAAAGGGATCCTGGCTCCTCTGCCTGGCCTCCGGAGGTGACACACGCCTGGGAGATGTCCCCATGGAGCTGGGGTGAGGTGCCAAAGGGCAGCAGGAGGGCTCCTGCCACCAGGCAGGCTCCTGCCACCAGCCAGGAATGCCAGCAGGGAGCTGTGGCTGGGATTAAACCTCCGGGAAGTGGCTGCTGTGAGCAGCAACAGGCTTAGAGTGATTTCAAGGCTCTGGGCTCTCTTCTGGAGGGAGATTGATTGCAGGAGGCAACAGAGAGATTTAAAGAGCAGAATAAAAGCACAGACCCCAAACAACCCAGGGCTGGGCTGCTCAGCCTCTGGTCACACACTGTGCTGGCAGGACACCACCTTGCACTGGGGATCAGCTGGAGAGAGGCAGCCAAAGGCTCCCAAAAGGACCACGAGCCTTTGGCCAGCACAGCACAGTCTGGGCAGGAGGTTCCCCCCAGCACCAGCCCCTGGCATGTGGGGTGTGAGCTGGGCTGGTGCTGGGGGAAAGCTGGGCTGCTTCCTGTGAGCCCCTCCAACCCCTCCTCAGACAGCTCCCTCCTCCAAGCACCTCCACCTCCTCCCAGGACAGGGATGTCCTCCACCTCCAGCAACATCCCACAGCTCCCAAGAGAGCAGGAGCAGCAGGAGCCAATGCTCCGTGGGTGGATGCAGCACAGGGGTGGCACTTGGGAAGACAAACACACAGACCAGGGACAAAAGAGCCATCAGATCATTGGAAAACAAAGAGCTTGTAATAATGAAAAAAGGACAGATTTTGTAACCAATCACTTTTTCCTTTGAAAAAACACAATCACAGTAACTTTGCTGTATACAACCACCTAGAAACTATGAAACAGTATCACATTGTGCAGTATTTTTTTTTAAACCTACTTATCAAGAAGGGAATTCCACACTTCAAAAATTATATCCATTTGGGGAGGAAGGAGGAGGAGGAGACAGCTAATAGCGCAGTCACAGATACATCATGAGTCCAAGCAAGCGGCAATTCTTTGTCCTCACCTTTTCCACTGAGCCAAAACAAGAGTGGAGAAGGGGATAGCAAAAGAGAAAGGAGGGGGGAAGAAAGAAAGCACCCACAGAGGACTAATCACACTCCATAATTACTTTTGACATCTACAGGGCTTCATAGAAAGATCATTTAGACCAACACAGCGGGGAGGGGGAGAGGAAGGCGGCAGCAGGGCCCGGGGGGAACTTGGGCATTTCCACTCCGGGCCCCTCCCGAGCGCCCATCCTTGGCCACAAGGACCTACGGGATGGAGAGGTCACAGCAAGTTCTAGAAGGATGCCCAATTCCTCCTCTGGAGTGAAGAGTTTGCAATTTGGTTTACAGAGTTGTGGGACTGTCAGGCCACAGGGCACCGTGCCAGGCAGGGGCGGTGCCCGGGCCAGGGCAGCCTTTGGCTCCCACCGGGAGCAGGGCTGGGGTGTCAGCATTGGGGAGCTTCCCGTGCTGTGTCCCTTCCCTCTCCTTGTCCAGGCTGTTGCAGCAGGGATTGAAGCCCCCAGGGATGGTGACACACCAGTTTAGCCCACGGTGGCAGCAGGGGACGCTGGCCCCAAGGTGCAGAGTTTGGGATGGGGGTCATGAAAAGGAGGCAAGGTCAGATGAGGTGACAGCCACTGAGCCCAGCCGTGACTGCTGCAGAGGTACCCCAGGGATTTACCACCCTTCCCCCAGGAGCCCCAGCTCCTCTTTTCCAAGGAGACAAAACAATCCGGTTGCCTTCTGGAACAAAAACCTAAATTAAAAAATAATAATAATGTTTAAGGCAGAAGATCACCTTCCCCCTGCGAGTGCAAGGCAGAAGGGTGGAGGAGAGGACGGAGGACACGGAGCTGGGATGCAGCATGTGAGCAAAGTGGCTTTTGTGTCCCCAGCTTGCCAAGCCACGTCCCAGCCCCAGGACACTTCCCAGCACGTGGCCTGACGCTGGGGACACAGCCCCTGAAGCCCAGTGAGCAGAGCAGGGCACATCCCTGCAGGACAAGGCCAAACCCCCTGGGCTGTTCAAAACACAGCTAAGGCTTCATTCACGCTGTCCCCACCGCTCGTTGGAAGTGAAATCCCCAGGGATTGTTATCTCCTGAGGCAGGAACTGCTTTCCCTCCCTGTCTGCCACACTGGCCTGGCAGCTGAGCACCAGTACAGAGGCAGAACGAGCAGCACAAGGGTTTTTAGAGAAGTAGGAGCAGCAGGATCCAGCTGTGCTGAGATTTCCACCAGAGATCTCTCCCATTCCAAGATGTTCATGCTGAAGGCTGCTGCCAGGCCCCTTTCATTGGAATCAAACAGCAAAGACACTGAGAATGAGGAGGGCCAGGACCAGGGTTGGGAAAGGTGTAGGATGAACACCAGCTGACTTTGGGAATGCACCTGGATGAGAGAGGTAGGAGCTTACTGGATACACAAAGGCTGCAGCCAAGAGTGCTGCAAATGCATTTCTTTTAAAACATGGTGGGACAGCATCAGTTCTCCTTGGAGAGGCCCCACTCCTGCTTGCTGAGTCCAAAGATCCCAATCCTGCCCTGCTGTCCTGTCAGGAGCACACCCATGGCACATGGCATTGCCCTGCCCAAGCACAGGGACCTGGTGTTTCTGGTGACACCATCCCAAACCGACACAGGAAACCCCAGCCAGCAAATAAACTCTGGGTGCTGCAACACCGCACCCCCTGCAACCCCAAAATCCCCAGAGGAGCAGCAGGATGGAAAGCAGGAGGGAATCAGCACGGAGAAGCAAGTTCAGAGGGAATCTCCAAAAGTCACAAATGCCACAGGGCGGCATCTCCTCTCCTTAGACTGCACCATCCATGGGTTCCACCAGACCAAAGCAGCTCCACACCATCCTCAGAGCTGTACAATCCAACCTCCACTGAATCACGAGGCACAGCCCAACACCTGAAATCCACAGCTTAAAGATTTCCTCAGCTTCCACCTCCCACCCAGCTGCATCCCAACAACTAAAGCAGTGGATAAACCCCTCACCCCCAGCTTCCACCTCCCACCCAGCTGCATCCCAGCAACTAAAGCAGTGGATAAACCCCTCACCCCCAGCTCCTTTAACGCTGCTCTGTCCTTCTGGACTGCCACCCTGCTGCTCTCCCTACCAGGAGTGTTCTCAAGCACCCCTGAGCAAAGCCCAGCTCAGGAAATGCAGCCACCCTGGCCATGTCCCCACTGCCCTGGCTCCTGCTGCTCCCAAGGAGGGACAGGGCTATTTTCTCTCACCATCTGTTGTGCTTCATTAGGTCTCCCTTTATTGGCCAGATGTTCCTGTAGACGTGGAGCCATCCCAGCTTTAGTGCTTGCTCTCAGGAGGAATCTGCACGCCTGATTTCTCAGAAATCTCTGGGAGGGAGGGAACAGGCAGATGCAGGGCTGGGAGCTGGGAGCCTTTAAAAGCCACACTTCTGGGAATTCAGGCTGCTTTCCCCTGAGACAGCATCTTCACTGCCAAAAGGGACCATGTTTTATTTTAGGAGATCATGTTTGCTCCTCATAGCATGCCACCTCCCTTTTTCCTTTTTTTTTTTTTTCTCCTTACTTCTCCTGCCAGCAAAGACAGAAAAAGGGAAGAGAAAGAGCAGAGCAAGGAGCAGAGCAGATGGACACACTGAATTGTTGCTTCCCATAAGGATTTGGGTAAACTACAGAATAAGAATTTAATCACTTGCAACCCGACCCACCCCGTCACATTGGGAAGCAGAGGGTGGGACGGTGCAGCAGCAGGATGGACAGATGGACACAGGCCACCCAGCCTTGCCTTGCCCTCCCCAGCCCAGCTGAGGAAGGCAGGGTGCTCCCAGGGGATTGGCACCACTTCCAAATCACAGAACCATGGAATGGTTTGAGTTGGAAATGGCCTTAAGGACCATAGAGTTCCAGCCCCCTGCCTAGGGCAGGGACACCCTCCACTAGACCAAACTGCTCACAATGTCTCTCTGTATTTTTAATTTCCTTCTGAAAGGAAGATAATTACCAGTAAAGCTCAGATTCTTTGTATATATTAAAAAAAAAAATCACCACTTTGCTTAAGTAACACCCAGTGGTGTTACTTGATTTGAATGAATCCAAATAATTTTGGATTGCCTCCCTCCCAGTGCAGCTGCCCTCCCCTAAGCTCCCCAGTCAGGGATGGCTCCATTCCCCACTGCTGCAAATACCCACACATGGTTTGGACATGGCACCAGTGCTAATTAGGAACCTGAAATATTTTAAGGGGCTGAAATATTTTAAGGGGCTTTATCCCAGACTCCACTTCCATGGGAATGGGAATGCTCTGTTTAAAGTATGAGCTGACCTAAGGGAGGTAAAGCCAGGAATCCAGTGCAGCCCCAGCTCATCCAGCTCTGCTCCCACCAGAGCAGCCCCACACGGAGGGAGATGAGAGGAGCAGCACCACAACAGGATTTTAATCTGTTTAAAGGGTTTTAATCTATTTCCAACTAAATGAAGAGAAGCAAGTTTCCTTCTTCAGTTCCTCTGGGCAAGAGGCACAGCAGGCAAACTGAGGAAATGCAACATTCCGGTGCTGATTAAGGGAAACAATGACCAAAGAGCAACTGAGGAGAGATTCCTGATATTCCACTGCCCAACCTGTCACCAGCCAGGTGAGGATCCTCCTTCAGGAGTTTCACCCTTCCCTTGCCCACCCAGGGAGAACAAGGGAAGGGGAAGGACCACAGGACTCTGAGGGCTCCATGGCTCCCTCCCAGGAGGGGGGGAAGACCAACGAGACCATCGAGTTCACATCTCTCTTCCAACATGATTTGCTCAGCTGTGCACTACCCAAATCTGCTCAAGTATCCCACTTCCCAAACTGGGAGAATGAGATGAGCCAAAGGGGAGATGACCAGGACAGTGCCCAACAGGGGCTTTTTGCTAAACCAGAAGCCACAGAAGAGCTGTTTCCACCTCACCTTCCCCATCAGGACACCACAGTTCTTTCATGCTCCCTGAAACACAGCACCACTCCTAAGCCCCAGCATGATGAACCCGCTCTGTCCCATGAGAACTGTCACCTCCTTGCCTTGTCCCACCTTGCTGGGCTGCTGGAGAACTCCTGAAAAGCTCCCTGCTCGGACTGAGATGCCCTCATGACACACCTAAGGCTTGGAAAAGTACTTTTGGATCTGGAGAATGAAGTTCCAAAGCCTTTGCTCGCTCAGTGTTTTGTGCTGTTGGTGGGAACTAACTCTTCTTTCCTTAGGATCATCTGCACTACTTTCACACGTGGAGAAGTTGGCTTTGAACTGGCATGAGAGACATGCCCAGAAGCAATAGCAGCAACTAAAAAAATATCAGAAAGAGAAACTTTGGTTTAAAATAAAATTGAAAAGAAATAAAAGAGAGAGAAGGTACACACAGGTGCAAGTTGTCTCACTGAAGGGGTATTTGCAGGGGCATCACCCCACAACCCTGGAGATGGAAATCTACATTCCCCACTTTGTTTTACCATTACAACCTTCATTGCACAGGACTCAAAATCACTCTCATATGGTTGTTAAGTTTCATAAATAATGTGAAAACTATATGCAACAGATACATCATATTTCCAAAAAATTATAAGAAAAGTTACATCAAATTAAAAAGTAGCTTCATGAATGAAGATACTGCTCTAAGTGCACTTTCCCTGCAAGTGCAGCCAGTGCCTCAGCGCTGGATATGAAGGAAAAAAACCAAACAACTGAAAAATAAAACCAACAACAAAAAAAATCAGATTTAAAAAGTCCGGTTTCAACCAGTCAAAACCGGGCCAAGCAGAAACTGAGTGTGCTCTTGGCACTGTCCCATGAGGGAGTCCCCTATGATGCTTCATTATCCAGATAAGGTTTGTATGTCCTTGTTGAGACTGTAAACAATCCTTCTTTCCTGAACTGTCCTCTTTATTGGCAAAACAAAGTAAAATATTTTATTTTTTTTGTTTGTTTGTTTGTTTAAAATAGAACATTAAAATTAACCCAGAAGAAAAGAAACGAAACACAGTGAGCTTGTTGGAGTCCATAGGATCTGGTCTGGAAGAGCTCAGAAAACGTGTTCAGTGTTTTCTCCTGTTTTCAGCTGGATCTGTACCAGAGCTCGGGTTACTTGGGGAAGAGGGGAACAGAACGAGAAAACAAAGGATGTGGAATAAGAGAACGTGGCCATCTCATGTGTTCACTTCGTTTGCTAGGTCCTCTATCAATACCTTTGTGTCAGAAGCCTTGGACCTGGAAAAGAACAAAACACAAAACACTCACTGGGGAGAAGGAATTCCTGGAATGATGTGCAGACAGCAAACCCACAGTGCACTTGGGGGAATAAAAAAAGGGAAAAAAATGTCTTTCTTATGCAGAGGGGGAATAAACAATCTACTGTTTCACACCCTCCCACTCTCCCTGGGAATAGCAGAGCCTTGTAAAGATCTCCAGCTGTCCCTCAGCATCCTCCTCCTGTGGCACTGCCCACTCTGCCCATGGCCAGTGTCACCTGCCAGGCTGTGACATGGCTGGGGACACTGCACTGCTGGATGTGGGGCACCTGCCCAGCCCTCCACACAGAACCCCACCAAACCCTTGCAGGATCCAGAGGAGTGCTCCTGCTCCATCTCCCGCTGGGCTGCAGGAAGGAGCAGGAAGTTCTTTAGGGATATGCCTGGCACATCTCCACTCACTGCATGTCTGAGGGATAAATGGGCATGGCTGGAGGGAATTCCAGCAGCCTTTGGCTCACAGTCCCTTTGCATAACATTTTTCAGTCCCTAGCAGCCACCCCAAGGCTGTTGGTATTGGTCCCATCCATGCAGGGATAAGAGCCAAGCACAGCCCTGAGGCCAGAGCACACCCTCCTCCTCCTCCTCCCACCCCTCCCAGGCAGTGCTGCAGGGATTGCACAACACTCCTGACCCTGTGCCTCAGCATCCCTGAGGAGCCTGGGTGTGCTCCCTGGCCAAAGGGCAGGGCTGCACAGCTGGGCTGCCAGGGCTGGAGGGACACAGGACACTGGAGCAACACTGCAGGGGAATGCATACAGGGGGCAGGTTCAGGGGCTGGGGTGCAGGGTGGGAAAACATTTGGGGTGCAAGGATGATGGGTGGGAAGAAGAAAAATGTATGGTTTTGGATTTGAGAGAGGAAGGAGTCTGAGATCTTACATATGAACCTTAACCAAAGAATAACTGGAATCATACAGAGACATGGAATGGTTTGGGTTGGAAGGGACCTTAAAGATCATCTGGTTCCAACCCCACTGCTAGAGGCAGGGATGTGAGTGACATCTACAGACCATACTGCTCAGGGCCAAATCCAGCCTGGCCTTGAACACTTCCAGGGATCCAGGGGCATCCACAGCTTCTCTGGGCAACCTGTGCAGGTTCTCATCACCCTCACAGGGAAAAAATTCTTCTTAATATCTAATCTAACCCTGCCTTCTGTCAGTTTAAAACCATTGGCCCTTCTATGAGGTATAAAGAGCCCCTCTCCCTCTTTCTCATAAATGTCTGCTTGAGGAGAACCTCTCCTCCACTTTGCATTTATAACCTCTGGCTATTTCTGCAGGAGGGGAGCCTTGTAAAAAGGGTGAGTAAAAAGGGAACTCCCCTTTCCTGATTTCAGGAAAGGGAATTTCCCTTTCCTTTCCATTTGGGGGTTCTGGTAAAGCCCAAATGCCTACAGGATGGATTAACTCCCTGGCAGAGAGAGGAACGCTCGTTCACTAATTGGACCTGCCCTCCTTTTGTGCAACTTTGAAAATCTTTGTGCGACTTTGAAAATCTTTGCACGACTTTGAACCCTTTGTGCCATTCCCAGTGCAGGACTCCCAGTGAGGACTCCCAGCCCACAAACACCCAGCATGCAGCAGCTGCAGGGCAGGCTTCTCTAGCAGTTCTATTACTTTCTTTTAGGCTTTTTCTTTCCTTTTTATCAGTTTATGTAAATGGGAATATCCATTTAAAAAGCAGTGTAGAATGTCCAGATATATGATAAAAGATATTATTTTCTAGCAAGTAAAGGTCAATAAAGCTAAGTCATAAAACTAGATGACTCAAGTAAGGTTGATTTAACTGGGTCTAGTAAATCTCTACTCAATAAAAGGTGTAGAAATCTAAGAGGAAAAGAAGAAATAATTGAATGAGAAATGTGTACTACAATATTATCATATCTTACATAAAAATGTAGCAGTAGGAATAACACTAGTTATGGGAAAAATCACCTAACTGGCATGGATAAAGTTGTCTCTAGATAATGATGAAGACTAGACAAAAACACGATTCTGACAGCTTCTGAGTCCTAAGGGAAGAGTTTGAGGTAATGGAAAAGGTTCTGTCTTTCTCAGGACGGAAGCACAACTGAAATCTCCACTGAGTACTGTACACGCTTAGGCTGCAGGGGGAAGGAACAGATCTGCAAACAGCACAAGTTATCATTCAGAGCAGGGCTGAACGTACTGCGAGGCGAGGCGGGGCCGGCGCAGGGACACGCTCAGGCTGCGCTTCCACTGCTTGTTCTTGCGGCGGTTGCGGACTCCGTCCTCCTGGTCCATCATCTGGTCCAGGAGCGTCAGGTCGTCGGCGTTGAGCGGCGCCACCGAGATGTCCCTCACGGCACGGAACTCCCCGCAGTTGTTCAGGTGCTCGTTCTCCAGGCGGAAGAAGTTCCACACAAACCGCCTGCGTGGATGGATGGATGGATGGATGGATGGATGGATGGATGGATGGATGGATGGATGGATGGATGGATGGATGGATGGATGGATGGATGGATGGATGGATGGATGGAGGAAAAAATGGGAATTACCAACTGAGTTCCACTTTTTGCAGGTGTTTCCTGCGTTTGGCAAAGCACTGGAGAAACATCCTAACAGCAACATCTTTCCTCTGGAGAGCAACAGAACCTGTCACTTTTATTCCCTATCCTAATATGGACAGCATTACATTGTTCAAGCATTACAAGCCAAAGGCTGTAATAGGAGCTCCTTTGAGCCAGGTCTCATAAGCTTTTGGAGGTCTATAACACACCCAAGATAGCTCAGCTACCCTTGGAGGCATAAAAATCAGCAGGATGGCTTCTGTTGCAGTGTTGAAAACAAAAAGGTTTAATAAAAGGCAAAATAACAAACAGAGAAAAACCAAGCCAGGTGCCAGAGATTCTTGCTCCTGGTAAAACACCCCACAAAAGCCATTAGTTTCTTTGTTCACTTCTTTTTCTAGTAAATTGCCCAGACAGGACTTTTACTTCTGTCCAACTGGCTATCCTTAAATTTGAGGTGAAGTCCCCTAGGCCTCTGAGGTGGCTTTTTCACCTAATCAAGGAGAACAACTTCTGGGCTTCTTTCCTTTTTGAGGGGAAAAAGGATAGTTTTGTCACTCTCTCAACAGGGGGCACATTCCTACAAAAGGCCACCTCCAGCACCTACATGAGAGAGGGTCAGCATCAAGTTCTTCCCAGGAAGCTGTGGGGGTGGGTTTCCAGCTACAGGAAAGGTGTTTAAAACTCCTGGAAGCTTGCAGGATCCAAATCGATGACACAGAATACAAAGAGGTTTGAAGATTGGAAACTTGAGAATCAAGTGAAGTTTCAATTGGAAATTTCAAGAAATTTGGTAAAAACTAACCCCTCAAGATTATGTCACAGTTCAGAAGGAACTTCAAACACAGTGTGAAGGATTCAGCTCCACACTGTGGCAGAGCCCCCTACCCTTTTTTTCACTCAGCACCCTGTTTGGATTAAATATTCCTGCTAATCCTGGCCCCCTTGAAACAAAAACTACATCCAAAGGATCCAGGTGCTTCCCCCCGCCCCCCCATGCTGACGCTGCAGAACAAAAAAGTGAAAACAAGAGAAATGAGCTGCTCAGCCCAGCAGCCTTACCGGAACACCTCAAGTGGGGCAAACACAGTAGAAATGATGTCTGCAGCGTAGGGAAAGATTTGCATGGAAGTGAGGGAGATCTGGATGGTCCACGCAAAACGCAGGATGACATCTTCTACAATGGCACAATAGTAGTATGCCTGAGGAGCAACAAGAACAAAACAGCTCAGCAAACACCTTCTGCATCCAAAAGACCTCATCAGGTCTTTGGGAAGCTACAGAATCTCCTGCTCAAACTCAGACAAAACAAGGGCATTTCTCTTGGAAATGAGAAATGATCTCTTGGAAACAAATTTCATTTGTTGATTATTTCAACGAGAAATGATCTCTTGGAAACAAATCAGCTCTACTGCTGGAAAATCCCAGCCTGTAGCATTGAAATGCTCCAGTGAGCAACTGCAACATGCTTTAAACTCAGCAAGTTTGGTTAAAGTGTTACAAGCCTGTCCTAAGGTAAGAGCAGGCTGCATACGCACTTTCTGTGGGTAGACAATTCCTTCTCGGAGAAAGGTATTTTCACCAGCATTTTTGTCAAAGAGACCCCAGTCCATCTTCAGGTCCCAAATGAGGGTATAGCAAGAGCTGATGAAACAGAAGATAATCCACAGGTAGAAGAACACTTGGGTGTCACTGTGGTTTTTAGCTGGAAAAGAGAAGAACAACACACTTTTGTAGAACTGAGAGCACATTCCTTCTTAAAACAGCTACAAAGTGCCTCACTTGAATAGTCACCTAGGAAATCACCTCTTCTATCCAAGTTCTGGGAATCTGAACCAAACCAACACCCTTAGCAGGACCTGCTTTATATTGTTATTCAAATTCCACTTTCATCTCGTTCACCTTTCAGCGCTTGGGTTTGCAATTTACATTAATATTTGGAACAGGCTCCCAGGGAAGTGGTCACAGTCCAAAGCCTGCCTAAGTTCAGGAAATGTTTGGGGAACACCCCGAGGAACATGGTGGGATTCTTGGGGATGGTCCCATGCAGGGCCAGGTGCTGGGCTCGAGGATCCTTGTGGGTTCCAACTCAGGATATTCCATGGTTTTCATTTTCCTGGATTCATGGCATAGCTGCCATTCTGGCTCTGAACAGCAGGTGGAAGCTGAGGGCCACGTTTCACAAAGGACACGGGCTCGTACAAAGGATACAGCACTGACGCAGAGCTCAGTGAGGAGGGTTTGGTGAGAAAATATTTGAGTTTGTATTAACATCAACAGCTGTGAATCAGTTGGAGATTCCCCCATTTTCTCTCCACTAAAAGCCTGAAGAGCATGAGCAGTACAGGAATTACCCCCAGCCATTTCAGAGCTTGTGGTAGCAAGGGAAAAGGCAGCAGTACATTATAATGAACAAATCCTAAAGTAGGCTCTGTATGGAGTTTTAAATACCCATACAGAGCTCCTCTTTGGAAACAGGAGACTGTGGGCCCACCATCTGCTCAGTTGGGGATAGTTTCTCCAACGTTGTTTCCCACTCCCCCTGGAAAGGTTACCTTGCTCTCAATTTGGCTACAATTCCCTAAATCAGCTGCCTGGGGAAAACCAAACAGAGCTGGTATTTCTGTTTGCTTTTGCAAAGCTGGCTCCAAAAATTCATGCAAATAAACCCCATTATGATGCTTCAGAAGGCTGAGACATTTAGCACCTCGCTGCTAGCAGGAATCTCTCCTTTCTGTGCAGCCTCAGCAATTGCTCATTCACTGATTTCTCTCTAACAAAGCAAACAACATTTCCAGTACAAAAAAAGATGTTTTCAGCCCAAGCCCAACGTCACACTAAACAACAGCACCTTTTTCTATTTATGTGGCTTTAAAACAACAGAATCCCTGCAGCTGATCAGCCAAGGAGCAACAGGACAGTTTTCCCTCTCCTTCCCTCTGTATTTCCAGCAATTATGATTAGATGTAAAGCGGCAATCCGATAAAATTAATGGAGGTGAAAATGAGAGTACATTCCTCCCATTACGCCTTTCAGGCTTCCTGGACATGATGTGCAGGATATAGGTCAAACCCACACGCTCCTTCCCCTCTCAAAACACCCCCCTAAGGCAAACCTCTGAACCTTCCCCTCTCAGAACACCCCCCTAAGGCAAACCTCTGAATGCCACTCATGCAGCAAAGCCCGTTTTGCACAGGAAAAGGGCACAGGATGGCTGCAGCTCCCAGCTCTGAGCAGCTTCCCTGCTTTGGGGCAAGGCTGGAAGCCTTTCAGCACTCCCCACATGCTCAGCTTGGCCAAGACACGGGTCCAGCATCACATTCCTGGTCCCTGCAGAGCGCTGACGTCACCCAGGAGCAGCGCTCGTGGATGCCCAGGTACCTCACACGCTGCTGCTGCTGCTGCCTGGAAACAGCCTCTCCCAGGCTATTTTTAACGTGCAGCTGCCCACAGAAAGGGACACAGGTGAGGATTTTGGAGCTTAGCAATGAGGGCTGCACTGCCAGGTTTCATTCCTCTCCCCCCCATAGCTCCTCCAAAGCCTCCACAACATTATTTCAGGAAGAAAAGGCAGATGCTGACATTCGGTGACTCATGAGACACTAAGCCTGTTCTTTCCAGCCTTATTTTTAGCTCATTAGATCTCCATGTTTAGTTCCCATTACCAGACCCTAAAGGATAATTCAGAGGCAGTTCATGGGTTATATGTGCTTTCAAAGCACCCCGTGATGCTGCAGTGCTTCCTCTCACCTTAGGCTTGGAAGTTACATCATGCTGCTTTGGGCTGGGTTCTTTTTTAGGCTTTTTTTCCCCTTAAGGACAGAATTCAAATAAACTGAGTCTTATTCCACTCCTTCATGGAGCAGCCATGGAGAAGGCAGTGCAGCCATGCTCTGCAGGAGCAGGTGGAAGAGCAGGGAAGCATTGCTGGGCAGCTCTTTTGGAGTTCTGTGGTCATGGAGGGGCCACTCTGCCCCCTGATTCTCATCTCCAAGCACACAAGGGGTGAGGAAAACTCTATCCTAAACTGGCAGCTACAGAGGAAGGGGATTTCAAAGGTTCTTGCTGCTTAAACCTAAATCCCAAAATGGCTCAGGCTGGAAGGGACAGTGGGTCACCTGGTCCAACCTGTCTGCTCAAGCAGGGTCATCCCAGAGCACATGGCACAAGCTCTTGTGAGCAATTACAGAGAGGAGAACTGGGAAGGAAAAGGCCCAAGTGAGAAATGGAATCTCACCAATCTCAAAAGCATGTGCTTGTTTTCAGTTAAGTTATCCTGGGCTCAGTTCCTCTCTCCCTGCTTCTGTCTTTGCAGCAGCCTTTTCAGTGGCACCTGGGGTCACACTGCTTGGCCCTTTGCTCCTGCTCCCTTTCTCACCAACCAGCTCTGCAATGCATTCAGCTCCTGAAAAAAAATTCATTAAAAACCCAAATCACTCCCTGGTAAAATGCCCTAATCAGAACTAGCCCATTGTCTTCAGTCTTGGCCTCTAAGTCCTTCCTTTAATCACTTATCCTCCTTTTCCTCCTGCCTGCAGTTCTGTTTGATACCTTCCTTCCTTCTGTCCTCATTGGTATTCAGCTGGTGTGCAGAAATATGTTACTGCTCCAGGCAAGCAATTATAGCTGGGTCTCTGCTGGCTGGTCCTAGCAGCCCTCTCCACTGCTGCTCAGGGGGAGAGAAAATCAAGGCATTCATATTCTGCCCAGAGGCTCCATCAACTCCTGGCCTGCCGGTTTTCCAGGAGCAATACAGAGCTCTGCATATTTATGATGATGTCAGGGTCTATTTAAGCAGGAACTGTTTAATCCTGTGTGTTTTTTCTTTGTTTAATGAGGTGCTAGAAAACACCAAAAACCATGAGAGAGAGAGAGGCTCTGGATGAGAGAAGCACTCTGGCAGATCTCAGCCTCTCCAGGAAGGAAAAAAGAGGAAGTTTTCAGTACCCCATGGTACCAGCGACATCTCCCCAAAGGAGGCATGAAGGACCTTCCTGCTCCATGCTCCAAAGGGCACCACCACAGAGCAACCTCCTGAGCTGCTGTTACTCAAAGCAGCACGTGCAGGACAAAACAGCAGCAGCACAAAACCTCTGAAGCTGCAGGTGCAGCTCAGAGCCTGAGGATGGGCTGATTTCAGTGCTCTCACTGCCATGCCTGCAGCCTGGAGGTGTGCACTTATGTCAGAGGCTATCTGAGTCCACAGTGCTCCTCCACTTGCCACAAAGCCTGTGGGAAGCAGCGTGCCACAAGAGCTGTGTGCAGCCTTCACCACACAATTTCCATTAGCATCCTCAGTTTACCCTGTAACATGCAATTCCAGCAGATCCTCTGCACAAATACACCTCAAATTGCTCCAGAAGGTCAACTAGATAAATAATGGATGGCTTCCACCTTTGAACTGAAGCTGTGAATGGCCACAGTCCCAGAAAACAGCCAAAGGCACTTGCAGCAGCAGAATTTACTGCCTGCAAAAAGTGCTGATAGGCAATATCCTGGATCCCCAGACCAGCCCCAGGGGCCACAGAATCTGACTGGCATTCTGAGGGAGCACTGCTCTGCAGAAATCACAGCCCACTGGAAGCACAGGCAAGAGAAAAGGCTGCTTTCCATCAAAGAGAGACAGCCAGTGCTCTCCTGAATGCTGTTAATATTGACTTTACCTCCAAAGAATTCAGCTGTTTACCCTGCTGAATTATTCTGGGGAATGTAAACACTATATAGTATTCAACACAGCAAAAATCAATGCCATGTATTATTGAAGGGCTGGATAAGAGCACAATGGCCCTTGATAAGCATTCCTGGCTTGTCACCCACCGTGGGTTGTGCTGATGGGGAGGGCTCTGATAACAGCTGCAGGTTATCAGGGAACACAGCCAGGTAAGCCCTGCTACACAGAACAGCAACAACCCAGCCACAGCAACTCTGCCAACTAAACAGCTCCCAGTCCAGGCCTGCCAAAGGCAGCCTCAATCACAGATTTGGGCAGAAGCAAAGCACAAATGTATTTAGTGTGCAAGGCAGCTCTGAGCAGGCCTAGGGATGCTGTGTGCCCATTAACTCCATCCCAGCACACCACAGGGCAGGGTGACAGCCAGAAGTGACTTATCTACATAAGAACTGCCATCAGAGTGACATGCCCAAGCATTTGTCTAACATCTCAGTGCTCAAAGCACAGCAACACCTCTCCACTCAGTAATTAGATCTCTTAATGAGTAGGGAGAGCTGCCTTTCTGCCCAGCCAGCACGTCCTGCTGTTTAGCACTGATCAATGGCAGAAGCAGGACATGACAGGGGACTTGATGCAGTTAAAAGGCAAAAATAACCCACAGGAGCACAGACAGGACTGTGGAGAGCTGATGGGCCCTGCCAAACACTGACTCTTCCCAAAGAACCTCCCCTTGGATTGTGCAAACCTCTGCAGTCGCCTCGGGGCACAATTTAAGCAAAGCAGCAGCGAAGAACTGTCAAGAGGCAACATCTCATGTCTTCTTTTAGCCAAGAGTCTACATTTACAGAGCAGAGAACTCCCAAAATCGTGTTTGGATTAAAAACCCTCTGCAGGTTTGCGTTGGTTTGTGTCTAATTTGAAGACATGGCAGCAAACTCCTGGCTTGTACCTCACCAAGTGACAAGTGTGATTTAGCTGCAAACAGGAGGAAGCATATCAGCCATGGCTGAGAGTGGAGCTGGTTCTTTTCTGGTGCCTCCTTTAGCTTTTGAGAAGTGCTGTTAGAGAAGGTTTCATCTCTACCTTGAGAAGGATGGGGTTTCCAATTAGAACATTTGCCAGAAGTCTCACTAATAAGAATATCTGATCAGAAATCAATAGCATGGGGATGGAGACACAATGTCATCTCCTACCTCTATAGTACTTTGACATCCAACAGCAAATTTCTTTCAAAATTTACTTCTTTTAAAAGCAAAAGAGAAAAACTGTTAGATGACTGCATCTCCTACATTTCTGCACCACCACAGACTCCAGACCTGTGTGTATCTGACAGGAAGATTGCTTGTAATGCAGCCACTTGCTTTCCTTAAAATGTTCCATTAAAAAAAGGGTCAGGCTTCCCACCTTAAGTGCCTGTGAAATTAAGAATCAGTAGGTCACCCTTTTAACTTACACCTCATTCATTAGCATTCCCATTTCCCCAGCCACCTTTAACACAAAGGCATATTAAGTGACATTTGTGCTATTCTAAAAAAACCCAAAAGCTACTCAGAGAGCTATAAAAATTTTAGTAACAAGCAGTCATAAAAAGCAAAAAATAAGTATTTAAATAATTAAAAAAGAAAGTTTCAAATAATTTAAGAAACCAAACAAAAATAACTAAAACTGAGTGTACTCAACCTATTTTTAAGACTTTTAAATTAAAGCAAAAAGTTAAAGTAAAAAAATAAAGACTAAGAAAATGAAATTTTAGTAGACATGGAGGCAACATACTCAATAAATAAAACCTTAAATAAATAAATATTTAATAAAACAATACCTATAACAAATAATTATGTTATAGTAAGGGGGCAACTAACCAATCTAAAAAAGCATATTTTTACAAACCATCAAAATATAAACTTAGAAAACAAGTGAAGATTCCTAAGTTTTTGTATATACCCAACTCTCCAAAGGCACTTTTGGGTAAGAACTCATTAAAACAACTAAAAGTAAAGATCACATTTAAAAAGAAAGAAATTATTTTAAAAGTAAAAGACCAACAATATGTAAAACATACTAAATATTAACAATTAGTAAAACCAAAATTAAAAATAAAATGTGGCTGTTCCTGCTGCAGCATTCCAGGGATGCTCCCAGCTCCACCCCAAGCACCATCCCTGGGATACTGGGCTGGGTGTCAGCAATCAGCTGAGCTAACAGGAAACCAGGAGAAACCAGGGTACCACAGAGCCCTGAGGAGGTCAGAGGGCAGGATGGGAAATGTTTGCCCATGGCAATGCCTCCCAATTCCTCACTAATGACACTGCTGCCTCTGATGGAAAGGATCAGAAAGACTGCCTAATGAACACAACTCATTACTGGAGGCCTCCTGGGCACGGGATGACAGGGTTGCAGACAAAAACTCATCCTAGCTCCCAGCAATGTGACAGACTGTGCATGTTTTGGCTCCAAATAATCATCCTGGTGGAGCTGCCAGTGTGCTGTGCTAAGGGAAGGCGTGTGAAAACGGCAAGTATTAAGAAAGAAGCCAGTTAATCCCATTACAAAGTTTGTTTTACTCCAAGAGGTCAATCCAAGCACTCTATAAGGCTCTTGTGACTCCTAAATCAAATGCTGACAGCTCTTTCAGTGCTGAGGAAGAGGGGGAGAGATAGGAGGTCTTGTACCAACACACAAGTAAGGGAACAAGGTCTCATAAATGCTGCTTGATTCATTCTTTTGTGATTTTTTTTTAAGTTTTGTGCTTACAAAAATTCTACATGTCCACTTATTTTGCCCTGTCCCACCCCCTAAAAATGAACTTATCTATCTCATTTGTGGGACTATGCACTGTTGCACTGCTGTCATTTCAGTCCCAGGTCTCACATCCCCTCACTGTTTCCTGCTGTAAGCATGTAGGATCACTAAAGTGCTTTATTGTCCCACCCACCAGCAACCTGCAGCTTCTAACACAGCAATGACTGGGGCTAAGTGACACAACCAACCACCCACAGAGCTCAGGTGCAGCCAGGTACCTCCTGCAGCCCCCAAGGGCACAGCTGGATGTCACCCCAGCCTGCTGTGCATCACCATCAGATGATGGTGACCAGAAACCTCTGCAGTTGCCTCTGGGCACAATTTAAGCAAAGAAACAGTGAAGAACTGTCAAGAGGCAATATCTCATATCTTCTTTCAGCCAAGAGTCTACATTTGTAGAGAAGTCAGAGCCCTCCTCAGGGCCCTGCAGGGGACAGAGTGTGGCAGGAGCAGTGACCTGTCCCAGTGTGATGTGCTGTCACCGCTGGGAATGGCCAAAGCCATCCTGATCGATGAGGAGTGGGCAGCAGGGAGAGACCTGGGAATCTTCCACTGCATTTTCCAAAAGCTGCACATTTCCCATTCATCTTCCTCTGGTCAGACCTGCTTGAAGCTCTCTATTAATAAGGGACAGTCCAACACCTTCCATTAATCACAGGATGGCTTTTGCCTTGACACTCCACATCTCTATTCCATGGCCCTTTTCTCTTAGGGCTGCCTTTAAAAATCATAAATTAGACATTACTGCAGAGAAGCCTCTTTCTGAAGTGATGGGGAGAGCACAGATAGAAGTGCTGCCCTTCAGAGACAGCCCTATTTAGTTAACTTCAGCATTTTTAATTACTGCCAATTTCCTGGGCTGTTTAATGAGAAAGTGCATGGCAGTTCCATTATCTTAGACCAACCTAGGGCTCTCCAGGGCACCCCAAGCCAATGGCAACTGGTGTTCAGCAGGCTCATTGGGAGTACCTGGAAAAACTGGGAGCAGGACTGAAGAAGAGATGCTTACTCAAGCTTCCAGGCCATGTTGATTAACTTTGGAATAATTCAGAGGTCAATAATAGCAGGATTCTACCTCGACCACAAGGATTTCATTGAATAAGGTGTGTGAATCAAACTGACAATGTCCATAAACCATCCTGCCTTTCAGTTAAAGGATAAAATCCCACACAGCCAATAGCAAGGTAAACAAAAAATGGTCACACTGAACCAGTAAATCCCACAAAACAAGAAAATTATGAAAGAGAGGCACTCAAAAGGCTCAGTTCTTCAAGCACAGAAGCCAAACCAATATTTTGGTATTTCCAATGACACCACGTGAGCAAGCTGCATCAAGGTGAGAAAACTGTGAGCAGCAAAACTGTATCTCATTTTAAAAGGAATAAAGTTGGAGCAAAAATCATGACTGAAGCTTCAGAAGTGACCATCACTCCTTGAGTAGTACAACACAACTGTTTCTTAGAAGAGCTGAACACCTAAATATAACAACCCTATCCTACACAGCCTGAGTCAGGTCTGAGTGAGGAGTGAAACCAAAGCTGGCTATTCCAGACATGTCAGTGTGCCTTCTTTAATGCAAGCACAATTTTTACAAGAAGAGAGGCCCATGGATGTCCCTCTCTGGGATCTCCTCAGTGTAAGGAGGACATGGACCTGCTGGAGTGAGTCCAGAGGAGGCCATGAAGATGCTCAGAGGGATGAAGCACCTCTGCTATGGGGACATGCTGAGGGAGCTGGGAGTGTTCAGCCTGGAGAGGTGACCAGATGGCTCTGGTGAAACCTTAGAGCCCCTTCCAGTGCCTAAAGGGGCTCAAAGAGAACTGGAGAGGGACTTTGGACAAGGGTCTGGAGTGACAGGACAAAGGGGAACAGCTACAAACTGACAGAGGGCAGGGTTAGATTAGATGTGATGAAGAAATTCTTCCCTGTGAGGGTAGTGAGGCCCTGGAACAGGCTGTGGAACACATCCCTGGAAGTGTTCAAAGGTCAGGTTGGACAGGGCTTGGAGCAACCTGGGATAGTATAAAGTATGGGGGTTGGAACTCCATGATCTTTAAAGTCCCTTCCAAGCCAAACCACTCTATGATTCTACAAATGCTGTGATAATGTGGACTGAAGTGGGAGCCTCTTTAGTGGTGCACTTGTCAAGCAGAGCACATCTGCCTTTGGCAGAGTGAAAACACAGCAGAAAGCAGTTGCGTGTCAAAACAACGCCGCGCTCAGGCTGAATATTCCGCCGCAGGCTTGGGCTTAATCATCTGCTTCCCCAGCAGCACGTAGGTTTCCCTAGGGATTAAATAAGGCAATGTAATACTCTGTTGGCTGGCTCTGGGGAAAGCTACTCAGCACTGGCAGGGAACTTAATGCCAGCACTGAGCTCCTTAGTGCAAAGCAAGGGTGGGAAAGAAGGGGACAGAGCAGGCTCCCCGGTTGCCAGGTAGCTTCAAGTTACAGCCATGCCTCATTTGCCTGAGCAAACACACCCTGCAGCACTTTATTTACAGAACACGGCCTTTGCTTCCCATTCCTTTGGGAGAGATAAAAATACTGAGAATTCCTCCTCTGGGAACTCAGCAACAGTTGTCCTCGTGTTGTTGTTGTCATCCCTGAAACGTGGCTGTGCTTGCGAGCCGTGCTGGAGTCTGCGCTCATCTACGCCTGCTTGCTCCAGAATTATGTTCTGGGGTAGCTCCTCTCCCATTTGCTTCACTAATCCCAGTGATTCCTAAATATCGAGATGACAGCTTGGAGTTACCCCTGTAAAGCTGGTCTGGTCCCAGACCAACAGCATTGCAAGTTTCAGAGCAAAATCCTAACAGAATTCACTTTGCTGTCTGAGCAGTCTGACATCCAAACTGCAATTAGCAGGGAAAATTGCACCCTGCATTTAAATCCAAGGGAAAGAAAGTAAAGAAATGGCTTCTCCCAGGGAAGAAAGAGTCAGAATTATGCACTGCCTGAGCAATATGAATTATTAAACAGGGATATTTTGGGGAAATAGATACTTGTCAAGAGCCCACAGTACATGGTGCTACTGGGGGAATCCTTCACTAGAGGACATTTGGAGTAGGGAATACCACACAGGACTAGAACAGAAACATCACTTAATAAGGTGGCATTTCTACATTTGTTTTGTTTGAGTTGTTTTCCAGCAGCAAGCCCAGGAAAACACAGAGTGCTGCCAGTGCACTGTGTATGAATTAGCTGCTCTCCACACCAGCAAACCCTCCCAACCACACAGCCCATCTTCACAGGGCTGGCAGGCACTGACTATAACCCACAGAGCAGCTACAAGCTATCCAGAGTTCAAATGAAGGGAGGAAGATGAGCCTTCTCAGAGGACTGTGATGGCCCCAGGCCTCCCAAGTGGAGAACAGGCACTGGAGTCCATTACCTGATGGCCCAAGGAAAGGGCAGGGATTGCCCTCTCCTCCTGGCAGCCAAAAGCTGTCATTCCAGAGGGGTAAGTCATAGGCTTACAAGCACAGGCATGGAAGACTGTTAAACTAAAACTCTTGATACCACAGAAACTAATAGGTTTGTTACTGAAATTTAGAGCAGGTCTGAGGAGCAAGGATCTCCACCAATTTGACACCTGTTTTGGGAAGCACTTTCTTCAGAACACACAGCTCCCCCCAACAGATGTTTAGGAGGTTAGAGAGGGGTGTTTGCTATCCTTGGGCAGACACAGAGAAGATGTGTGTGAGCAGCACATCTATTTTCAACAGCAGCATCATAACAACTTGATGGTAAATGGTCTGATTCCAAGTTCCAAACAAACTGCTGATCTATGTAAAGCCCTTTGATAAAATTGGCTTCTTAACAGGTACAGCACACTAGAAAGTGTGCTTATGGCAGGATGGGAGCAGCCTACAGGCCTGAGGGGACATGTGCAGGGCTTTAGGCAGCCCTCTGAAAAGCCAGCACAGTGACATTTACAAATCTCTGCTAACATGTAATTTCCAAAGGCCATGAAGCTTCCAAAGATTTTTTTTTTTTTTGTAAGACACCAGCAACAATGTGCCACTGACAAAACTGGACAGACAAAAGCTGGGAGTCAGGAATGTCTCACAGCAACTGCAACAAGGCTCATAAACACCTCATTACAGCCCACTCCCTGCCAGGCTGGGAAAGGGGACACCAGTTATGTGTGGCAGTGACCAGAACCAGGGTAGCAACACTGGCACGGATGAAAAGCTTCAAGGGCGGTGGAAAGAGGTCAAACTCTTCAATAGGACCTTTTGACAGAGGCTGGCTCTCCTCTTGGGTCCAACCTGTCCTGGGCTGAAGGATTGTGTGTATTTTATTGCCCTCTGTCAGAGCTGGGGCAGTTCTCTGCTGTTCACTGGGCAGTTTTCTTTATCTCTCCCACAGCCAATCCTCCCTCAAGGAGATCTCTTCTGTCCATGGGCCATTAATTATTAATTATATTCTGTTCATGGGCCATTAATTATTAATTATCTTCTGTCCATGGCCAGTGAGTGTCCCTGCAGGGCTGATCCAATTCCATCATCCCATGGGGAGATGCTCCGCCCAGGGGAGGAGCCAAGCATTCCTACCTGGATCCAATCTGAGCTTTGGGACAGCACAGCAGCCTTTGCCCAGTGCATTGCCAGAGGAGCAGCTTTCTGCTGCCCTGCATTGCCAGAGGAGCCCAGGCCCATCTCCAGCAGCCCTGGAGCTGCAGAGGAAAACTCCCCCCTTGTGCAGGATCCCTGCTCCAGCAGAGCCACAGCTGGCACTGCAGGAGGGCTGAGCCCCCATGGGATGGGGCTGTGCCACCCCCTGACACACAGGGGACAGGGCATGGTCTGACTCTGGCAGTGGGGTTTTTTTGTTTGCTTGTACTATTGCATTTGTATTTTAATTTTCCTAGTAAAGAACTATTACTCCTACTCCCATATCTTTGCCTGAGAGCCTCTTAGTTTCAAAATCACAATAATTCAGAGGGAGGGGGTTTACATTTTCCATTTCAAGGGAGGCTCCTGCCTTCCTTAGCAGACACCTGGCTTTTCAAACCAAGACACAACCCTACCCCAACCGAAAGGCTCTGGCAATGTGTCCCCCCTGAGGGAGGCAGAAGCATTAGTCATCCTCCCCAGAGCAGCTCTGGCTACAGAAGATGTATGCAGTGATTCTGGAGCCAGGGAATCATCCCAGGCTCTGGCAGTAGTGACTAACTGGACTGCAGGGCTGCAGAATGTCACTGAGCAAACAAGTTAAAACAGGAACAAGCTTCAGGGACAGGGCAGCGGGGAGGAGATGCACAAGGGATGCTCCCAGAGGATGCTCCCACACCAGCTCTGGATACAGAGCCCAACTCCCAGCCACTGCCCCTCCCTGCCATTAAAATACACTGACAAACATCATCAGTGTGACTCTGGACCCAGCTATGTCAAAGCAGACAGTTCTTGGCCACAGGAAGGTTTCTAACAACCTTGCCACCCCTCCAAAAAACCCAGCATGTTAACTAGAATCATGCCTTCAACACTTCTCCCTGCCTCACCACAGGAATATTTCAGGCTAAGTAATTGCTTAGGACTGTGTGTGGTTGCTAATTTCTGGGTATATAGAAGGGAGATATTCTCAAATGAAAGAATACAGCTTTTAGGGCTTCAGAACAATAAAAGGCAGGGCAGGGCGACTGCCTGAAGTGCAGAAACTAAAAGCTTTTTCCTTCAGAACAAGAGTAGAATCGAGTAATTGTCGTTTCCAGGGAGATGAGGAACTTCAGGGATCAGAGCTCAATCTGCAGTTAAATGGATTGGAAACAACTCCTTACCAGCTGCTGAAAAAACATGGATAGAATCACACAGGAAAATCAGAGAGAGCATTTTTTCCTGGCACTGTGCACATGCCCTCACATTTAGGAATGATGGACGGATTATTTAGATGATCCAGGTTAAATATTCATGAATGTTAAGAGAGAAGTATTTGCTGTGCTATCCCTTTCCTCATCTATATCCCTCCTATTTGCCTCCCTTCACAGCAGAACCTGACAGGTATTTCAGCTTTCAAAAGACAAACCTAAAAGTTCCCTCCCCCGCTCCCTAAGTGCAATTTTAAGCAGACCAGGGATGTGAAAAACACCTAAAATAAGATCTTGAAACACTCTTTACAAGCTGGGCAGGCCCCTGCCTTTCCCCAGAGATGTTTCACAGGTGCCAAAACACAAGAAGCTCACGTTTAAATGGGATGCCAGATTCTGAGCTTCTCTCACGTAAAAAAGCAAACCCCAGGAGCTGCACAGGATTCTCCAAAGCCACCAATACCTTTGTGAGTGCTGTAGAGGGCTGCAAATGTCACCACGAAGAAGGTGGTGGAATATTTTCCAGCGTTAACCAGATGAAAGGCCCGTTTGTTATCGCGGTAACGGCGCAGGCACTGGATGAATCGCAACCAAGCAGGGATGCACTGGACAACTGCTCTCACTCCGTAGGAGTAGCTGTTACAAATCTGATTATCTGCAAGAAAAACAGGAGTTGAAGCTGTTAAGGCAAACAGTTAGTAAGTTTAAGAACTGTTTTTGTCTTCCCATCTGCAATGTCATTTTATGGCAGTGATTCCCCATCAGCAGCTGGTACCGAGGCACATAAACAGCAAGAAGCCCAAAGTAGCTCAATATTCCGTCTTGGAGGTGTTCAGGTGACATCAATAACACATCCAGAGAGATCACCATCTAACTGCCTCATCCTGCCAGTATAACCAACATGCTAGATTAGAAATTATCTATTTTTAAATGTGCTTAGTGCTGTTGGCAGGACTGTGAATAATCAAATTAAGGATGGAATTACAAAAGGCCTTTGACACTGGATTTTTGTGCATAAATGGCAGAGCACTTAGAAACTCTGCAGGACAGCTCTAAAAGGCTACTTTGCCAAAGATGTCCTTGACCTATTTTCTTTGTGCATTGTAATAGGAAAAAACACATTTCAGTATGGGACTGGGTTTGGTGTTTTTCACTTTGTTTTTCAAAAAGCAAAGGCAAGGCATAGTATGGTTTCAAAAACTGAGATGAGAAGCAACCACAATGCCATTGTGTCCCATCCTCCATGTTTGAAAGCCTTCTTTTTATTAAGGCAATGACCAGGAAACCCTCAGCTTTTCCTGGAACTCCCCAAGAACTCCATATTCTTCTGCTGTCTCAGCACAACATCTAAACCAAACACCCTGCTGCCTAACATTCATTTGGTTCTTATTCACACTAAGGGAGACACATTATTAGCTCATATTTATCCCAAACCACTATGCTATCATTCCACTGCTCAAATTGGAAGAGGACAAATTGTTATGCACACAGTTGCTTTATGTATTTTAATTTTATTTTTAATAAGTAAATATTTAGCTGCTCGCAACGCTGTCTCTTAGAATGAAGGGGAAGATCAGACAGATTGGGAGAACAAAGTGAACACTGATGCTTATTGAAGCATACAGCAAATTCTCTCAGCAAGTGTCAAAACCATCAGACAATATGATTTGCCAGCAGTCACTGCTTAAAATGGAAAGTTAACAGTGAGGAGACAGGTACTGTTTTGCCACTGGGAAGGCCAAAGTCAAAATTCACATTCCAGCTCTGTGTTCCTTCTGGCTAGAAAATAAAGGAAGACAGGGCATGGCCAGCCCTGGCAGAGCAGCATCAACTCCAATCAAGTAAGAGGTGGCACCAAGGAGCTTCTCCATCCTCTCTTGCTTTGGAATGGAGCCTGTAAGAACCAGGCTACAGTACAGAAAGCTGAGCTCAACCAGCTCAGGATTCTCATGATGAGCAACCGGAAGAGGCTAAAGGCAAATACATGGTTAAACTACTATGAAATAAAACAACAATGCCAAGAAAATGGATTTCTCTTTCCAATCAGGAGTGCTGTGTCTAAATTCTTTGATGGATTTAGACATCAAGCCAAATGACTGGATTAGGAAATGAACACTGATGCGAAATTCCATTTCTCTGGATGGAAGTAACAAAGGGGAGAATCTCTCTAATGCCACATTTACAAGGAATGCCAATTATTTTGGTTTCCTGTACTATTAATAACCCTCTTTAAAATAGACAATTAGGAAGCTGCCTGGCTCTGTGTTTCTCAGGTCATTTTGACCCCATTCCCAGGGCTCATCAGCATTACCTGTATCTGCCAGAAGTCCAGCATTGTCCTCCCACTGAACCTCAAAGCTGTAGAAGCAGATCATGTATTCCAAATCCATAAGTATCACCACCAGGCTGTTGAGCTGATCAGCCAGCCAGAAATCTGCAAAGCCTACCTTGTGGAAGGGAGCAGTGAACACTCGAAACTGTCAGGAAAAACAAAGCAAGAATAATTCATGGCTGTGTCAAAGGCATCCAAATGCAGTGGCAGGACATCACAGAACTGAACAAATATGGAAATAACAGAAATGGTTGAAGATTTATTGCTGACCTTTTGCTCCTGTTGACAAAAAAGGACAACTGTCTCCTTGCTTCCAGTACAAAGAACATTCCTGCTTTCCTCCTCCTGTATGCATCTATTCCTGTGCCCCCCAGCCTTTTGTTTTTTACTGGCAGAACAGCCCAGTCTCCTCTAACCAAGCTCTTTCCCAGAAACTCCCAGTCTCCATTTAAGAGCTCTACACAGCTCCATTTCTCTCCCTGCCCCTCACTTTGATCAGCACTTTCTTTCAGGCACTTACATTGTGTCCATTGACATCTTCCACGTTTACCTTCCCCCTCACACTTAATGTCAGTTGGATTTAGACCCTCAGCACAGCCATTAGTCTGGTCATGCCTTGGTTTACTTAACTCCTGAGTTGTTCTTTGGAGTTAGAAGTTGTGACAGTGAGGATTGTTACTGAGTCTGCCAAAGCCTCCAGCAGGGAAAGGGTGAAAGAAAAGGCAGAGGAAATCCTATTGCCTGTCAGTTGGACTCCCCCTCAATCCCAGTCCACTTTCCCTCTAGGCCTGAAGAGCAGTTTTGCTCCTTCCAAAGCAGACAGTTTTCTGCTCCATTACCTTTGATTACCCCTCTCCCTACCCAGTTAGTTGTAGTTACTAATGGCCAATTTCTCACAGAGAAGGCACCAGCACCATCCGGTCATTCTGGGATTTATGAACCTTTAAATTAATGAAAGCACAGGCTAACACTGATCTTTTATACTGCTCTCCTTATTAACCTGAAGGGTGCACAGCTGCACAAAGCCAGGAAAGGACTGACACACCCCCATCAGCCTGTAATGCAGATTTAAGGCTCTGCTCCTAAAATTTCAAAGCCAAATAGGGGATTAAGAGTTAGTGGCATAAAGCAGATATGGATCTTGACCCAGAAAGCTCTGTGCTCATGTTGGATGGCACCTATTCCCAGGGGTCAAACAAGGCCAGCCTTTAGGGAGGGCTCTTTTGAAAGGTCCCAGCTGCAGAACAAGAGGTCAAAAACCACACCAGCCTCCCCTTACAAAAGCTCTTTCCTCCTTTTTCCCAACACTCCCTGATACTGTCTTTATCTGTTTCATCATAGACCATTGTTTTGTCCATGAACAAAGCTAAGCAAATGAAATGTGAAAATAGCTTTACAGACAGATCTCCCTGGGGAAAAAAACCAAAAAAAACCCCAAAAAACCAAAAAATAATATTCTTGTTATTTAATTTAGGGGGAAAGTCTTCAGCACTCCAGGTGACAGCATAAAACTTTTAAGAGAATAGAAGTTTTCCACCTACAGGTTACAGCTGAGGAGGAGTCAACAGATAGATCTATGACATATCTGGCACTGGCATCTGAGTCAACCCTCCTGCAGAGCCTGAGCTGCCACCTGAACCCTCCCAATGCCATGTGCCAGGCACTGTGGCTTCTGCCTGCTGCCCAGGCACAGCTGGAGCTGCAGCCCCAAAGCCAGTGGAGGTACCACAGCCAGCTCCTGGCTTCCCAGCTGAGAAGTGCCTGCAACATCCTCCAGATAAGGATAAAGTCCTAAAGCACCAGAGCTGCAGCTCACTTTCAATAACCAGTTGCAATTCTCTGCCAACAATTCCACAGCCTGAGCACAGACTTCCTGGTGCTGATCCCTGCACTTTTAATTGGTGCTGAGATGCCAGATATCTGAGCTGAGCACTTGCTAGCTTTTCACCTCTCACAGACAGGCTCCATGTGGCCATGGAGCTCCTGCAGAGAGCGTGGGCACAGGGACATTCCCTGGGCTCAGATCCAATTCCTCCCCTGAGCTGCTCTCCCAAGCCCACATCAGGGCACTCAGGGGCTTCTCACTGGCAGCAAAGGCACAAAGAATGCTCACCTAGAAGCACTCAGGCAAGAAAGAAGAGCCCAGCAGGGGAATTAGACTTTAATACAGGCTAAATAACTTCTTTCACTCAGATTCTGATGTTTCACCATCCCTCATCTTCTTAGCACAAGAAATCCCACCCTCCACCAGCAGTTGATGTTGGTCACAGGGGGAGGCAGGAAGACTCCTAGATCCATGTGGAAATGCTACAACACACTCAAGCATGCCCCTGATTTGGTTGCAGAAAAATTGGAAGTGCCAGTAATGCTCTGCTACACCTGATATGTCAGATTTTGTTTTGGCTGGAAATGAAACATATGAAGCATGTGAAGAAAAATGCTCACCAACCATAATTTTGTGCAAGCAGAACAGTTCTAAGACTTGCACTATTTAAACCTCCATTCACCCAGAGAGCTGCTGGCAGCTGCATGGAGAAATAAAATACACCCAGCTGGTCAAGTACACACAATAAAAGCTGCTCTTTATGTGGTCTGGCCTCTTCTTTCCCCTTCCTCCTTCCACATAATGCACACAAGTACCATGTCATCTCCCACCATTAAGGTGATATTGCATTTTGATGAAGCTTTTTTCTCCTAGCAGACCTTGGGGTGAACTGGCCTCTGCACACTCAAGGTACTCAATGAACCTTATGGATCCCTTCCAACTCAAGATATTCCATGGTTCAGGTTTGGTGGAGAGAGACTGTCTGCAAGGGCATTTAGTGACAGGATAAGGGGGAATGGCTTAAAGCTGATAGAGTGTAGGTTTAGATTAGATTCAAGGAAGATATTCTTCCCTGTGAGGGTAGGGAGGTCCTGGCAGAGGTTGCCCAGAGAAGCTGTGGCTGCCCCATCCCTGGAAGTGTCCAAGGCCAGGCTGGATGGGGCTCAGAGCAACCTGAGATTGTGGAAAATGTCCCTGCCTGTGGCAGAGGGGTGGGAACTCAATGATCTTTAAGGTCCCTTCCAACTCAGGCAATTCCAAGATCCTACAACTCTATCTCAGACTGCAGCACAGTCTGCAGATCACTGGGACAGGGCAGGAGCTGCAAACAGCCTAACAGCTCTGTGGAGACTGAGAATCTCACCCTGGCAAGATATTAAGGTAAATTAGCAGAGATATTGCTCATGTGGTTAAAGCACATCCAGTGCTTCCCCTCACACCAGGGGACAGCAGTCAGACTAATGAGGCTTGGGACTGAAGGTATCTCTGTGAGGGATGGCTGAGTGCTGGAAGGCACAAAGGAAGAAACTGGCATAGCAGCAAGCCAGCAAATCAAATAACAGAGGTGAGCTCAGAGAGTTTAATTCACTGTGTGTATACCTGCACACACGTCCTCAAAGCATGATGCTATGTCTCATCTTTGCTGTGTTCCAGATAAAGTTAATTGTTTTAATTGGCATTGAAATGATTCTATGAAAAAAAAACAGCCAGCCAAACCCTCTTCTGCCCAAAGCTCTCAGAGCAGTGCTAGCAAGAAGAAGGTGTCAAGGGAACCAGTTTGATTAAAGCCAATTTAAAAGGGTGCACAGGGTGGGGAAGAGCATGTCTATAACAGCCATTTGGGAAGAAACTCATGAGTCACCCAGCAAGGCTGAAAACTGTTCTTGCAGAGCTCCCACCTATAACTGGAACACTGAAGCAGCACACATATTGACATTGAATTTACCAGACTTATCTTACAGGAAAATAAAGAGCTCCATCTCAAACAAAGAGTTTGTTTAAGAGCACAAACAGAAAAAAAAACCCCACCCATGAGCACAATTTTATAGGCAGTGACTTTTCCAAAGGTTCTCTCTCCATTAGTGAACCCTCTCAACGTTGGCACTACCCCAGTTTGGGCTAAGGAGCATCCATGCAACCTTGCCTTAGAGCACTGGGCCTCTAATCCATCTGTTTCACTAGGTTAAGGAATAAACAAGCAAGACAGCCAAGGGTTTCCAAACATGCAAAATTTGTAAGCAGCTGTCTATAGGAAGGTTAACAAATGAAATGGTACAGGAAACAGAATATGCTTCTGCAAACCCATCCTCAAAAACTATCTGCAGTCAACACCTGATCAGGTCTGCTCTGTAAATCACAGTGGTATAAGCACCCCCCAGCATCCCTCTTTTCCTGAGGGTTAGTGACACTTGTATACACTTCCCAGCTACTGCTCAGCCACAGCATTTAAACAATTACTTATTTCAACCAGCTTTGACACTTACCAATAGTTTGAGCAGCCAAAATCGGGACTTGTAATATAAGGTTTTGGTAGGGTTGATGAGAAAAAGCAACATGAAGCCATACAAGATGAGTGGGTTCACCTGCATGGGGATGTAGGTGAATTGACCATATATACATGCCAGCAGGCTCAGGCACCACAAAACACCCAGGAAACCAGCAATCTGCAGGGAAAAAACAAAAAAACAGACACCTAATGAAAAACACAGCCCCAAAACCAGCAATCTTCAGGAAAAAAAAAAACCCAAACAAACACCTAATGAAAATAACAGCCTCGAAACCTGCAATGTGTTCTCATTAGAAGAAAAGGGAGAGCAGTGCTCAATCCTGTAATCTAATCAGACTTCAGCAACTTCCTCTTCTAATTGTATTAGGAGTCCTTGCCAGGAAATGGTGCAGGATTTATCCTGCTGATCCTCAGCATGGCTCAGCCACTCTAAAATCCCTCCTGTTCACCTCAAAGAGATGTTGATGGGACAAGTTGCTGCGGGGGTTGAGCTCGAAGATGAGGACGTGGTTGACTCCAGCCTGTCTCCAGCCATAGGTGTTGATACCCAGGAGAAAGAGGAATTCTATCAGGAGAAAGCCACCTCGATAGATTCTCACCAGTGGCCACACATTTGGTCCATCTATAAAAGCCACACCTGGTAAAGACAAATAAAAGAGGAAGGATTTTAGGGACAACAGAGGTCGTGTCACAAAGCAAGGCTTTATCCTGGATCTGAGATGTTTGGTTGTACCCTGAGGAAACAGGGAACACGTGTACACAACTGCATTCTCCAGCAAGTGGAGGACTTTTTGCCTAGCCTGTCAGAGGATTTAGGAGCATTCTGGGGAAAATTCCCTTTCCAGCTGCTGTAATCGAGTCATTAGCAGCGTCCCTGCCTCACACTACAGGCACAAGGGACAGCACCAGCATAAATCTGACTAGAGACACTTAAATATTCTGCTTTAATAGAGATGAAATCCCAACAGACAGATACACAAACACTTCAGCTCCCCACAAAACCAAGAGGAACCATTTACAGCATTTAAAACAATGCTAAACCCTCCTAATCACCGGTCTCAGTACAATGGTAATGCAATACATATTCATGGCCAGCATTACAACACCCAGCCCCACCCAAACAGAAATCCCAGCACAAGGCAGCAGTGCTGGAAAGCCTGTTGCTTCCTTTGTTCAGTTTTCAGGGGTTTGGAAACAAATGTGCTTCGTTTCAAACCATGAACAGCCTTATACAGCAGCAGCTTTCTCCAGCTTAAACCTCTTTGCAAAGGACTGGTCACTAGGCACAGGTTTGATGAGAAAAGCATAAATAAAATACAGTTATTCAATTCTCAGTTTTAGTTTCATTGAGAGTTTCTCATCCATGTGCTTTCTAAGAGGGGTAAAAGCAAGAACCTGCACTTTAGAGAACTGAGGCTGAGAATTTATTCCCACAGATCTGCCTAAATTACAGCCCCAAGTTTTTCTAACTGTTTTCTCAGAGAAAGCAAATCAATAGGGAATTTCATTTGCTCAGCATCTACACTTTATGCTACATAACTTACAGAGAAAAAGCTGTGCATAAAAAATTACTCCAGAACTGCTGCTTTAAATGTAAAACTTTAGACTCTTGGATTCAGGCAATACAGAGTCAACTTTTGGACAGAAATTACACACCCCCAAAAAAGCTGAAAGAAATGAGTCTTAAATGTGGAATTGCAAAGAAAGATTTTCAAATTTCTACCTGAAAACCAAGGGAAATTACAAAATGGATAAGACTGGAAGGAACCACAATGGGTCATCTGGTCAAAACTCCAAACAGGGCAGAGTAGGCCCAAAAATGAAGTGAAATATCTCTGGTGACAAGTTTAATGGCAGCTAATTCTCAAACAAGAGTAGGACCACTGTAAGGGTTTGAGATTTTGCATGAAACCTTTCAGGTTTCTGGTAAATAAAACAAAAGCACATTTCTGTGAAATTCCAACCTCACTTACACACTAGCTGGGCACCTGGGGAAGCCCATACAGAAACGGTGGAGCCTCAGAATTTGTCCTCTTTAGGGTGACACCCTCCTGGGATGCACTTGTAGCTTTTAACAGACCCCAAGTGGTGATGAACTCATCTCTGTAAAATGCTGCTGCAGTTTTCAAATCAGGCAGTACAGCACTGGGTTACTGGCAGAAGCCATGTTCTGATGCTGTTTCACAAATTCTCCACACAGAACACTAAAATCCTATCTTAGCTGATCAAATCACACAAACAATTTGGCAAAAGCAGCTGAGAGGTTAGCAAACTATGGGCCAATTAAAAACACCCACTCTGCACTTGGAATCCAGGTTTTTGCCCAATATCTGCAGTAATGCTCAGCTATCAGATCATGCCTGCTGATACAACACACCTATTACACACACTGGGTTAGTGACACTTGCTCTAGAGATATAATCATTTTTATTAATTCCTTCTCACAGCTGCCTCACTTTTTGAATCTTAGCACCGAGAGGGAGAGCAAACACAACTGGCTTCAGTCATTTTGCATCTCAAAAGGAGATCAAATGTTTAAGTAACAGAAATTATGAATAAAGAACAGTTTCTACACATTAAACAGTGCCTTCATGCAGATGGGTCAACTTCATGCCTCTACCATGGGAAGACCAAAAAGGAAACACTGCAAACAGCTCCTCAAACAGAGGCATTTTATCCCAAGAGATGGCTGGATCCAATTACAGAAACATCCGATTAAAAATTCTTTTAAGTCATAAAAACACAGACATGGGCTTTCCCTAATGCAAGAGCTGGTAAGTTGATTTGTTAAGCCTTTTCCTTTGTACTGCTTAAACAAGTTACAACACTCCAGAAATCACACACACAATTAGTAAAGCTGCTTGTGATTAAGCTCTGTGTCTGGATCTGCAGTACTACTCTAATCAGGGGCCAAACTCAGAAGGCATAAAGCAGCATAAAGACAGGGCCTGAGAGATGCACCCATTAATTGTAGCTTTTAAACAATCTTGCCAACCACTGCCAATAAGAAAAAGTCAATTAATTCCATTAGCAGACTCCAGGCATTGAAATTCTAGGAATTTCCACATGAGTGCTTGATTTCCATCCTGAGTGGCATCTGGTCACATGGCTCTGTGTCTGGTGGTCTTTTCTTTAGGGAGTCAACACCATGCAAAGCTCAAGTTCTACAAGCACCTGTCTCAAAGTTGGCATAGACTCTGTGTTCCCAGAATGAAAACAAAAATCTGCTTTTACACATAGATGTTGCACCTTGAGAATATCCCTCCAAAAATAAGGAGGAAACCAGAAGAAAAGGATTTTTGTGTTCAACATAGACATATACAACATGAGAAAAACCACAACCTACTGCTGAGCAGTTTACACCAATGTGATATGGCTCTGATTTAACCCAGAACATCCAGGTCCAGGTGCTCCTTAAGTGAGGAGAATCCACCCAAACCCAGGCATGGCAGGACACCTACCTGAAAGTATGACAGTGACGTTCAGTGCAATGAACAACCCGCAGAACAATCCAACCCTGAATGTAGTCCAGGCTGGTACAGGCTGTGAACAAAGCCACAGCAGAGTTAGGGTGAGGTAAACAGGTTATCTGCACAGTCAGGTTAGTTTGCAGAGCCAACTTAAAATCACAAACACAAGCTCCTGATTGCACTCTTGCTTTTGAAGTGAGGTTTTTTTAAACTGTAAATGCTGTATAATATTCTTTCCATGTTGAAACAGAGCTTGGGAGTCTCAATGGCCCTTGAAAAATATTCCAGACCACACAAACATTAAGCATATGCTTTTATTAGTACAAATTTCCTTTTACCATTTATCTCCTCCCTTCATTACCTTGTCTGCATGCATTAGGAGCAGTAACCTATTTCCAAACCTTCCGGAACTAAAGCAGATTATCTGGCCCTGCCCCATGCATGCTCACATCAATTATTTCCACTGTTTCCTTCAGATGTTGGATCTGATTTGGCACCTTGACAAGTTGGAGGAGCAGCTCCTCTCCACAACCCCCATGTCTCACCTGAGCTGCTCCTAAGGGTGGAACACGCAGACGTTTCATTGCCTTCTGTCTGTCTCCATCTTCCAACTCATTGGTCACCACTTCCTGAGGAGACAAAGATACACACCACTGAAGGTCACCTGGATGATGAGCACATGGCCAAACCAAAACTAAAGGTTGGTTTCCATTTTAGAGGTGAGCCCTGGCCCAGTATTCTTTTAATACAAAGACATGAAAAGCTCAGCATGCTGTACCAGGTTCCTCCATGGCAGAAGTTAAAGCTGCACTAGGCTTTGCCAAGGGAAAAGTTCCCAGCTGAAGAGAACATACCCATACTGATGTAAGCAGTGCCAGAAGTCAGTGGTGTTGCCCTGATTTTTAAGATTTTCTAAGCCTTCTGATGTTTACATTATTGTAACGAACTTTCTCATACACTTTATGTAAATAACTTCTTGTTTTGCAGTCTTTTATGGAGGAGGAGAAATTTGATGGACTGTTGGTTTGTCCAGTGTTATTGGGGAGGTGGCACTGTCACCCTCCAATCTACTGTCACTTTTGGAAATCTATAAATGTCGGAGTCAGAAATTAAAAAGTCTCTTTTACCTTGAAAGATCAGCATGTCCACATTGTGTTATTTGATATCCTATAGTGACACTGGCATTTCAAAATCAATTATTACTCATCTTGGTGGTAAATACAAGTTATAGAGAGGGCAAAACACTATGGGAGTTACAGTGTCATAGAACAGTTTGGGTTGGAAAGGACCTAAAGATCTTATTCCAACCCTCTGCCATGGGTGCCTTCCACTAGAACACGTTTGCTCAGAGCTCCATCCAACCCGTGCTTGAACACTTCCAGAAACCAGCAGTGCCCAAAACCCCGTTTTTGGGGGGATTTTTGGCAGTTCCCAGGCCAGCCTCTTCACCTCTGTTTCGGAGATAAGCTGGTTGATCTTCTTGCAGGTGTAGAAGGGAGCCACCTCCACCTCGGCCACCCTCCACTCCGCCCCCCGCGTCGTCTCCAGGTTCTTGTCATGCTTCTTCAGGATCTTGCGGAAACCGGTGAAGTTCAGGTTCTGCAGGCAAGGGAAAGAACATGCTGGCTTTTAAACCCCAGCCAGCTCTTAAACCTCAGCCATCTCTTAAACCCCTGCCCATCTCCCAAGAAAGAGAAATGGTTCTCTCCCCAGTGCTAGCGACAAAGGACTCGTTAATAAGAATCAAAAGTATTGCATTCCTTGTCAGGAAGTTTCTGAGTTCTTACTTTATTATAATGAATATATAATACTAGAAAATATAATAAAAATGTGGTATAAAAAGGGAGCTACTAAAGCTTTTTATTTCCTGAAAAGCCAGATCACTTCCACCTTCCTCCTTTATGCAAGAAGTGACCTGATGCTACCCTGAAGACAAATAACCCTTAAGGGGTTTTCTCTCCTGAAAAATCTGAGCCACTGACTTCTTTAAACTTGACACTGGTTTCAAATCAAGTCCTCCAGATAAATTCATTATAGAAGGGAAATCTTTGTGTAAAAGTTGTCAGTGCTGCAGATTAAATCCAGACAAGTGCATCCTCACAGCAGCATGTTTTTTCACAGAGTATGTTGCACAATGACTGCAAAACCAGCTTAGGCTTGCAGATGTGGGAGATGCAATTCTCCAGTCTGTAGAGACAAGCACACAAGGCTTAAAACAAGAAGCAACTGTTGATTTCCAAGTTATAGATGATCCCTGATTCAACACCCATGCACACTACCTAAGACAGGCAGAGCTCATCACACAGCAGCAGTTTCTGTGGAATGATGTATTTGTAATCCTGCATTTCACTGTGCAGGAAGTGCTGCCTGAAAACCTCAATATTTCATTCAAACAAGCGCAGAAGCACAGAGAGACTGTGGCAAGACTCACTTCTGAAAAAGGCTTAGAGAGCAGCTTGGAAAGAAAACCAGAGAAAACAGCAAAATCTAATGCCCTGGAGAGAGGCACCAACTACTCAATGAAATTATTTTCAATGTAATTATGCTTAGAGTGATTTAATGCCAGACCCTCCCATCTAGGTGGGAAATGAGGCTGGGGAGACAGGAGCAGGAAGCCAAAGCAATAATGACCTGCCTTATTGCAGACAAGAGACTTTAATTACTTTCTATTGGAAAAGCCAGCATTCCACCCCAAGGAGAGCAGAAATTTCACATGAAAAACTGCAACAAAAGGATGATTTTGGTCAGGGACCTTTCTGTGGCCTGAAATAACATCCCTTCATCTGCCATGGGTACAGTCCCTAAATCTGGGGTGCCCTGGCTGGCTGGGATATGTTTATACCAGACACCCTAAAACCTCTCCAGGGGCATTTCATCCTCTGGCTGCAAAAATTCTGCAACCTCAAAGTGCATGATAAAAAAAAGTGCATTGCTGGTCACAGTGATGCTTCTGACAAGGAACACACAGTGATGGGACTATGGAACAGAACAAATACCATTTATGCAGTCTGATATTTTGCTATTCTTGCTGCTTTTATTTGGCAAGGGGCCTTCTCCAAGCCTGACCTCCATTTCTGCTGCATTTTGTGGAGAAAAAAGCCAAAAAACAGCCCCAAACAAACAAATAAAACCAACCAAGAACCCTCCACAAACAAGAAACAGTGCAACTTAGGCAATAATATAATGCAGCATCAAGTAGACTCAAACAGGGACTCAAATATCTTTGCTCATATATATTAGAAAATGCACCAGTAAGGTAATTTAATAAATCTGGTTCAGCCTCTATTATTCACCCAATAAATGCACTATATTATATACAGAATAAGTAACTAAATCTTATATGCTTAATTTCTCAGCATTTGTTTGTCCTAAAACACAGCATTTCAAATAGATAGATTTTTTATGTATATACACACTCTAGAAGAATACATTGCTGGTAAGTATAAATTCATTTTATCATTTAAACATGCAAGAGCTGCCCTGGAGACTGCTTATAGCTGCATTTGACAGTTGGTTTGTGTACCTCAGCAATGAATGCATTTGTTCACCCCTAAGAGACTGAGGAATTTGCTTCAGGGGGATTTTCCTTCCTCTGTAACCCAAATCAAGGCATCAGCATTTCATCAAAGCCAGTTTGATATTTATAATGCTGCTGTTGATTTCATTTTTTATCTCCTACATGAAGGGCTCAGGTACATCATCCTCCCACCAGGTTATTGTTTTTTCTTCTCTCCAAAACTGCAAGAGCTTGAATATTCCTCATTGTTTTACTCTAAGCTCAAGAGTGATTAACAACAGTAAGACTCTGGGATTTAGTTTTATGTCTGTTTTTGTGTTTGTATTCCTTGTCCTCAACTTCAATACCAATTTGAGGGAATTTTTCTTATTCTCTCTCTGGAGTTATGTTGCAGAAAGCAGCTCTGCTGCCTCTGCAAAGTGTGAAAAACCAGATGGGGTTTAGATCAATATTTAGTAGACTTAGAGTGGGTCTGGACTCATGGTACCAAAAAGCAAAATGATCAGTGTGCAACCTGCCTTTCTACACTGAGGAACAGTAGGAAAAGATTTCCCAAGGGAATGATCAATGTTAGCCTCTATTTAAATTCTTCATCAAGCCTCAGAATTGATTTTTTGTAATTAAAAGTATAGCTGTCTTCTGTTAAAAGAGAAAATAAATTTAAGGGAAGAAATCACAGCAGGTGATGCTGCTTCACTCCTTTCCTAAGAAGATACAGATACTCCACCTTTCTCAGGAATTTGAACTAGGAACTACCACTAATAGTTAAAACACTTTATTAAGAAATTCAGAGTTTCCAGACACATGCTCAAAGATAACATCACTGTAGGAGAGGTACAAATACTCAGAATGTTGGAAGAATAAGTTCTGTCCATACAGCAGAGTGGTATTCAATTTATTCTGACTGTGAACTTTGTTTAGTAAAATTCTGCAGTAAAGATCTGTCAAAGATCTAAATACAGATGCAGTCATTTTAAGCTCCAACACTCTTATTTAACAAGCTAGAGCCCCTCACAGTAAACACTTAAAAGCATTTCAGAGCATTTAACTCCAGAAGAGGTAGCCCAGCCAAAAATATATTTACAGTTTCAGATTTTTATTTCAAGATTTTTGGAACAAGATCAGCATCTGCAACCATGCCAAAAACCCAAGTACAACTAAAGATTGGTTTGTTTTCATACCTCAAGGCAAATGAGCCTGTATCCTGCAGAAATCAAAATATATATCTTTTTAAATTGATGTTTTAGCAAGAAATTCTGATACAGCAAGGTCACAGCCACTACCATGGTAACGCCAAGAGAAAACAGAACATTGAGATTTCAAGTTTCAGGACAAATATAAGATAAAAGAGCTTCTTCCTCAACCTGCCCTGCCTAGAACAACACACTACAGAAGGAAGAGGTCCTGCCTGGACAAAGGTGCTGGGGTCAGCCAGCCCAGAAAAGGAAGAAGGAAAAGTCCTTCAGCAGGTCAGCTCAGCACTTCTAGCTCAGTTAAAAGCAACCAGATGTGCTCTGCTACCTGCCTTTTCTTTAGAAGTGTTTATGGCCCCCCAAAAAAAGGAATAAATAAATGAAAAATGGAGTGAGGCAAGTCAAGGTGATGCCTTGTGAAGGCTGACCTAGAACAGAGGCTGGACAGAGCTAAAGAATAAAGCAGGGATTTAATAAAAGGCCTCAACGGATCCACCTTGGGCAGCACAAGAGCCCAGCCAGGGCTACACCCAAGATGAACCAAAATGGTCACAAAATGGACAACAGGTCATGGGGTCTCTCACTTTTACAAGTTCTGGTCCAATTAACTCCATTGGAGTCAACTGTCCAGTTATAGCTTTAAGTTATGAAGCCCCATCCTTCCTGTTTTTCTCTCTTCATTCCACGTTGTTTGTGCTCTTGGTGCTGAGATTTGGATCATTTGTCCTTGGTCCCCAGCTGGAGCAGGAATTGTTTTGTCTCCCTGCTCTGTGCACAGAGCTCACCATCCCCTAATGTGAAGCCCAGACCCACACACTAAAGCAGCCCAGAATCTGAAAAACACAAAAGCCCAAACCTGAGGCACCAAAGCACACACAAAGCACACACAAAGCACGGAGCCATTTACACCCAGGGCTCCGCGGAAGCGCTGCCCTCAGCGCGTACCTGATAGTTCTGCAGCAGGATGAGGCTGAGGTAGAGCTCGCTGAAGGCCAATTTCAGGTCTCGGATGTTCCTGTGCTGGACCCGCTCCTCATGGGACAGGTGGAAGACGGGTTTGCGGCGCCGCTGCAGCGTGGAGGCCCCGCTGGCCTCCTTCTGCGCGTCCAGGGTGGATTGCAGCTCGGTGCGGAGCGTGGTGAACCTGCGCTGCGCTTCCGCAAGCTTCTCTGTGGGCAGCGAGAGGGAAACGTCACCTGGGACGGTCACACACGGCCCAGCCAGCCCCAAAACCACCCCAAAAATCAAAACCACCCCAAAAATCAAAACCACCCCAAAAATCCATTGAGGCGCCTGAGGGTGAAGCATGCCATGCTATGCGGCCTTCCCCCATCACACAGTATCTCAAGCTCTCTGCGTATTTCTCTTGTCACAGGATGGAATCACAGACTGGTTGGGTTAAAGGCCATGTCATTCCAACCCCCTGCCATTGACAGGGACACTTCCCATATGCTCCTTGTCCAACCTGGCCTTGAACACCTCCAGGGACTGGGCAGGCTCAGCTTCTCTGGGCAAAACTGTGCCAGGTCTCAGCACCCTCATGGGGAAGAATTTCTTCTTAATGTCTAATGCAAACGTGCCCTCTGTCCCTGCTCTGCGTATTTCTCTTGTCACAGGATGGAATCACAGACTGGTTGGGTTCAAGATCATCTCATTCCAACCCCCTGCCATTGGCAGGGACACCTCCCACGTGTGCCTTTTCCAATCTGGCCTTGAACACCTCCAGGGACTGGGCAGGCTCAGCTTCTCTGGGCAAACCTGTGCCAGGGTCTCAGCACCCTCACAGGGAAGAATTTCTTCTTAATATCTAATTCAAACCTGCCCTCTGTCAGTGTGAAGCCATTCCCCCCTGTCCTGGCACTCCAAGTCCTTGCCCAAAGTCCCTCTCCAGCTCTCTTGGACCCTTTAGGCACAGGAAGGGGCTGTAAGGGATCTCTGGAGCTTTCTCTTCTCCAGCTGAACACCGCCAGCTCTCCCAGCCTGTCTGAGCAGAGGTGCTCCAGTCCTCTGGACCCACTCTAAATGGGGTCACATCCTTCTTGGGGCCATGACCTTCCTGTGCTGTGAGCCCCAGACCTGGATACAGAACTCCAGATGTGGTCTCACAGGGGTAGAGAAAAAGAGGAAGCCTTCCTCATTAAACCTACGTAAAACACACAAATTCCTCAGAAAAAAAAAAAATTAATAGGGTCAAATCAAGAGGCTGTCTCTTCAGCACAGACCAAAGCAGCATTAGCCAGGAACTGAGACCTCTCAGCTTCCATCCCAGCTTTGATTTCTAGAGAATCTCAGTCCAGCACCACACAAATACCTGTTAGGGATGGAAGAGGCCCAGCCTGTACCTGGGGACTGCAAACCAGCACAAGGACAGTGGGACAGGCTTCCCCACACTGGCTGGACCCTAAATTAATTCTGCTTCATTTAGGGTCTCATCCAAATACCAAAGCACTGACCACACATCTACTCTGAGCACAACAGAAAAGCTGCTCCTCTTTCCCACATAAATCAAGTGCACCAGGAGCATTAGAGAAAAATCCTGTTAGACAATATTATGAAACATGACAGTGAGTAAGCAAAGCGTTTTTCAGATCTGTGCACCCACTACTGATTTTGTGTTTACTATCTTTTCATGTGACAGTAGGGAAATCAAAGAAGACAAACCCCACACTTCAAATGTGACACTGAATTTTGTTGCTCAGAGAGCAGCACGGCCCCTCTGCCAAGCTCCCAGCGACAGACAAACACAGCTCTGCTTTGATCAGGAGTTACAACACTGCTGGCTGCTGTACACGATCCACTGCAATAATTCATCCCTCTTTTCCTCACTTTAGAAGCATTGCCTTGTTATTTATCTGATTAAAGAGGCCATCAGCCTGCACTTAAATGTCATTTTTATGTGTTTTCAGAACGAGTCTCTCTCTCTCTCTTCCTCACACCTCAAGTATGAAGAAGGTGTTCCTTTAAACATGCTGCTTTATGTACTCTCAGAAAACAATATTTTTGGCTAAATAACAACCTTTTAAAGCTAGAACCAGCATCGTTAAGATCATTATCGTTCTCTTTGTTCTGTACAACTGGTTCCTTCCAGGCTTTTCTTCCCCTGCTGAGCTTCAGTCACAGCTTTGGCATCTCTGTAGATAAGCAGGGTCACAGAGCAGGGGTGCTGGTGTTGGCCAGGTTCACAGTGTTGGAGCCACCTCCACCCAGCAGGACACCCAGCACTGCACCAGAAACCACAGAGCCACGAGGTCCCTCTACTACACAAAGCTCTGCCCCAACAGCCTCCTGGATGTCAATAGAATTCTCTTCATTAGTATCTTACATAACTCTATGATGATTCTCAATTGCTCCCCACTCAGATTTACTCTGATTTACTCTTCCTTTGTCTAACTCAATTCTGCTTAATTTTAAGAGCAAAAATACTCTGTAAATAATTTAACATTTGTGCATAAGGTATTTGCCAGAAGGAGAATGCCTTTCCTAACAGAAAATGGGGATCAATATAGGAAATCAAGTACAGAGGAGCCTGAAAATCTAAACTTCTTGCTTATGAACTTTATTAAAGGAAGAAGATTTTAAAAAGCAGGAAAGGGCAACTCCTCTCTGACAACTTCCACAGCTGCAAGGACTCCAGCAAACAGAGGCACTGCAGCCCACAGTGAGAATTGTCTGCCCACAGCCTACAACCACATAATATTTACTACAACAAGATCAGACTGCCAAAACAATAATCCCTCCCCACTTTGGGAACTCCCTCGGGAATAAGGAACAGATATCTGTTCAAATCAAAAGCCTTCATATAAATAAAGCTCAGAAGTTCACTCTCTATATTGAAAACACTTATTAAACCATCTGTGATACAGTGAAATTTCCTTTAAATCAAATCAGTAGATATAGAAGAGTTTAAATTAATATTTTCAATTGAAAGCACTGTTCCATTGTCCCTATGTCCAGAAAAATCCTAACATCCATCAGCCTAATAACACAATATTTAAAGAAAATACGATGCCTTGAAATATTTATATTTCATATTTATGACTGCAGCTATCCATAAAAAATGCCCCTCCTGAGAAACAGCCATCCTGTCACCACCTTCTCTCTCCTGCACTGACTCTAGTTATCCCATCCACAAATCATTTCTTCTTATTAAAGTATGATTTTTTTACCATTGAGACTCAATGCAGAAGCAAAACAAAACAAAACAAAGTGTGCTGCTGTTCTGAAAACCTCCTAGGGAATTGTCCAGGGAAACAGCAAAGCAGAATAGAAATTAATTTCTCAGTTTGCAGTGTACTCCAAAACCATTGAAGTGTCATATACCCCTGCCACTAATTTAGCACTGTCTATCACTAATTTACCATTCTGAAAAGTGACTTTAAAAAAATGTCACACAAGAGAGCTAAAAAAAAGCTTAGAAACTGGAACCACTCTTGTGTTGCAGCATTTTGCATGACCTGATGCCCACAGAGCCCTCAGCTCAAGTGTAATTTCATGGCCAAGACTAACAAGAAATCCAAAACCAATAGTGGCAGACTTCAACAAAAGTGCTTGCCATAAAGCAGCAGCTTGGCCCAAAAAATGCTGCTAAAATCCTGACTGAAAGAGCCTAAAGTGTTATCACCTCAACCACGCAGCTCCAAGCTGGTTTTTAACTTCATTTTCCAAGTTTAAATGAAAGTTCACACATGAGGATGATGGAAAAAAGACTGTAGCACCAAAGAACCAGGAAAATTTCCCCCCAGATTCCAATTTACATGGGCATGGGTGTGATCAAAGGCTGTTTCACCAGACAGGAGGGGATCAACAGCCTGAACCTCCTGCCAGCTACACATTTTAGTTTTAGCATTCCTTCTCTTCCCTACTGGTACATTTTATGTTCAATATTTTCCTTCCCAATTTAAAGCCAGGGTTTCCTACAAATAACAATTCCTAAATTAACCACAGAAATGTTGCTGGCTACTGTTTAGCCAAGTCCTGATGATGGGTGATTTAAAATACAACAAACCTGTCATCTAGAAAATCCCAAACACAAACCAAAACTGGCCACAGATAAAACTTTAGCACTTGAATAGTGTTTTGGTTTAGGGTACATTTGGGAGAGAACTTTTGAAGGGTTTTTTTCAAAAGCAGATTGAATCAGATTTTTTCTTAATTGGTTTGGGAAAAATACTTCTTTGAAGAAAAGTGAAAAAAACTGTTTATTTCATAAGTAAAGTATTTACTAGTCTAAAAATAATATTAAACAATAAAACCTCCTGTTGTTCTAAAAGAGATTATAAACTCAGAAAGTCTTTTTTTTGTGGGTTGTAGCTTGGCTTATTTAGTTTCTTATCAGTCCCTACAGTGCTGTAAATGTGGCTCAGGCCAGCTTTGTAACTTTTGTAACCTGTTGTGTAGGGTTTTATATGGCTGTTTTCTACTTTTGTTTTATTGCTATTAGTAAAATAATTCTAATAAATTAAAACTATTAGTTAAAAGAGTGTAGGCATTTACTAGGCATTCCTCTGCTGGAACCATCTGAAAATTTTACTGCAATTTTTCTGTCTTTCAGCTGGGGATGGATCTTCTTGAGCACAGTCCAAAAACTTACAAATTTTTTATCAAATTTGATTTAGTAAATGGCAGTTTTCCTTTCCACTGTGCTGGGATGATGGGCTGGGGAATTAAGGGAATGTTTGGGGGAGCACACAAGAAAGGGCAAAGAAAGGCTTTTGCAGCAGTGTTCCATGGAGGAATTGGGGTTCAGGACCAGGCCACCCCAAGAGGATGAGGTTATTTGTGCTGTGGGTGATGCTCACTGAGGAGCCTTCAGCCTAGGGAAAGATGATGAGGAGGTGAAGCAGAAATCAAGAGAAAATTTGATTTTCTTGAAAAATGAACAATATTTACTGTAGTAAAGACAGGGGTGTAATAAGCTGTGTAACAAACCTGTAATAAATAGGATGTGCCAGGTCATAATCCAAGCCAACACATGCCTGGAGTTACAATAGGGTCCAACATGACAAATTTCTGACAGGATCAAGGGTAGGAACCACTGATGGAACATTTCTTGCTGCAGCTCAATGCTAATAACCCTAATAACAGGGTTTCCATTCTATGAAAGTCACGTCACTCTTCTGCAAATAAAAGCCTTATTTTAATCTTATCACAGGAGATTGTCAAATTACATGTATTCTCTCCTGGAACTTTTTGAAATGACAGCTAGCTGGGGAAAAAAACCAACCCTACCCTAAGTTATTAATGCCATTTTAAACAATGCTGGAATGGGTGTGTGCGTGTGGGTGCACGTGTGGCAGCAGGTCCTCATTAGGGGAAATTATAATCTGTATTGTGCATCTAAATTGACAGAACTTCCTGCACAGAGTCTAGCTCCCAGTGCACAGGATCTGATATGGCTCAGAAAGGAAGTTTCTGAGCATAAAACCCTCAGATCTGGGATAGAAGCACAAGATCTCCCAGGGAACCAACACAGAGCAGTGCTCTGAGTTAGGTACGTACAAACTGCATGCAGAAAAATGCTACCAAGTGTGAAACCCAGCTGATCTAATAAAAAATATCAATTTTACCTAAAAAACTGCCTCTTGTCCTGACACCCACTGTGCTCCAGGGAGCTGGGAGAGCAGGCACAGCCAGCCCCAAGGAGATTTACTTCCCTAGATGGAAGCTGAGCAGAGGGAAGCTACAGTGCTCAGCCACTGCATCCATCATGCTTTCAGCTCTCCTCAAGTTCACAACCCAGATCCTGGCTGGCAGTAAAAGAGCCAGCAATAAAGTCAGCACCCAATGGTTATGAAAATATTTTTGCATAATTCAGCTGTGCCTTTGTTATCAGATTAAAATCAGAACTAAAAAAGGCTACCATATTGTGGTGCAAATCCTGTTTATAGCACTAAGTTAATAAATCAACATTAAGAGGAAGCCAATGCACTGCTGTATCTACATTTAAATGCTTTTCGAGTTGAAACCCCATTTTAAACCTCACCAAAAGAGGCTGAAAATCATCTGAAATGTCATGGCAGGAGGAGCCAGAGCACACCAAGCCTTTTGTAGCAATTTTACAGGGTGAATTTCCAATTAACCTGTTGTTTTCAAAACACAGGATGGGAAGGCAAATTTTGCAGAGGAAACAACAAAAAGCAGCACTTGATATATGACACCTAGAAATCCCCAGTCTTACCATCACAACATTTTTACTCAAAATACACAGCCCAATTGGCACAACCCAATTGCTGCTGGATTTTGTACTCCAGAAAGCTGCAGGGGTTTCAGTGAGAGTTCAGTGTTTAAAAACTTGTTGGACCCATCAAGATGATCATACACAGGCAAGCCCACAAGAGCTGTTCCTGCAGAAGCTCAGGAAACACCAGCTAGGAGGCTCAGCACACCTAAAACATGGCCAGGAGATTGTTAAAAAATAAATAATTGAAAGACTGTGCCCTTTAGTTTGAAGAGCATCTCCATAAGGTTCAGCAGGATACCTTGAAAGTTCAAAGAAATGAAATCACCTGCCATTCATTCTCCCTCCAGGCAGGGTTAGCCAGGTTAATAGCAGGGTTGAGCTCCAGATCTGTGATTAAACCAGAGCAGTTTTCCACACAAACTCGCCCTCTAATTACCTGATGGTACATCTGCCTCACCACTGTGGTTATCCTGAAAGTTTGGGACCTTCAGGCCCTTTTTCTGTTGTTGAATTTTCCACAAATACACACAAAATAAGCACCTTACCTGAATAGAAAATGTTGATTTTGGCAAGTTCTTTCTCACAGGTTTGGAAGAATTTCTCTTCAAACGTGGCAAAACATCTTTTCACCGTGTCCTCATCTGTGTCTACAAAACAAAATAGAAAAACAAAGAAGTTGTAACAGAAGGACATAGGGACAATTTTACAAGTGGCTGCCATGGAAATAGCTCTTCAGAGCAAATCCACCATCTTTGCCATGCAGAGGAAGAAGAACAACCAAGTCCAAAGGGCTGGAGGAAACACATATTTGCTTGTAAAAGGAATTGCACCAAGACAGAGAGGGACACACTCATAACAGCACCCTGACCAAAGTTCCCACCACCTTTTTGATCCTCCAAGTGTTATTTCAGACCACACGACTCCATTTTTGCTTCAATGACCAAAGCTGACCCTAAGTGTTCACTCCAGCTTGGAAAACATTTGTGTTCAGAAGGAAAACACCAAGTTTTTACCTGAAGCCAGGAGGACTCACTGGCTTCAGCCACCATTCCCACCTTCTCATCAGGCCAATCCTTCAAATACAAACATAGCATGATAGCATACCAAAATTCATACACAAATCCATAGAGAAATCCATACAGAAAACTGTGTGGAAGCTTCCCTCCTGGAAAAGAAAAGCTTTTCTCATAAGCAAAGTTGAAAGGAAAAGGCCTAAATTATGATGACTGTGATCAGATCCACAACTCTCCTTCACCCCACTGCTCTGGAACAGTTTTAATTCTTCTGCAAGAATTACATACAATTCCATAATTAAAGTCAAAACTTGAAATTAAAGCAGCTATTCAGTCACCTTGTTGTAATAAAAAGTATAGTGCAGAATCTCAAAGACAGAATGCATTTTCTAGTAATTAAGAAATTAGTTTAATGAGTAAAAAAAAAATCAAGACAGGCTATAATTACCCATTTCAGTACTGTCAAAAACCAAATGTTCCTAATGCTGAAGCAAAGCAGACTCTTCATACCCTCCCATAGTTACAGCCCCTGAATCTTCATGCACTCTCACAGATTGCAAGGGTTAGTGTTAACACAAACAGGAAAATTCAGATTTTATTATGGTCTCAACAACCTTGAGAAGCAGACCATAGAACCACAGAATTGCTTCAGGTTGGATTAAGATGAGTGAATCCAATCATTGCCAAGCCCACCACTAAACCATGTCTCCAAGTGACACATCCATGTTTTTGGAACACTTGAACACTTCCAGGGATGCTGATTCTACCAGATTCAAACAGATGTTGAAATAAATGTTATTAAATTGAGAAGACAAATGACTACAGTGAAGTGTCATTCACTATCACATATACATATTGGACTGTCATAACCAAGAAATCTCTTTCTTTTAGCATTAATTTCTAGGTAAAACCAACCTCAAGAGAACATTTAAATACAAAATTTCAACATTTAGATTTTTCTGGTTTGGCTCTGATATTAAGCACACAAATGTCAGCACCATTTTGAAGGGATGGTATGGAAAGAGCAAAGAGCACAACACAAAACTGCAGTGCAGGGGCAACTTTGGAAGAAGTCTGTCTTCTTTTGGAGTCTGATGATGCTTTAAAGAGAAAACAGAGAGAAAAGAACCAGTTCTGCCTGGTGTTTACAACTCCACCACCCAAGGGCTGGTAGAGAAGAATTCCCAAGGGCCCCAAAGCCTGTTCCAAACTCCAAGCTTTGGCTCCCAGGGTTATTTTCTTATCCAAGTATTATAGCTGCAGCTCTGTGGCTACTCCTGAGGATGAGGACTCCCTCCCTGGAGCAAACAAACCCTGGGATGACAGGGCTTGGGCTCCTCTTTGCTGCAGGAGAACCACTGGAGGGTCACTCCAGCCCTGCTCCAGGGCTCTGGACCAAGGATGAGCAATCCCACTCCACAGAGAGCTCCCACATGGATCCCTCCTCGTGGACAGCCTGAGCACCACAGGCACAGAAAATAAAAATATAACTGTTCTTCCTAACAGCAGAGTCACAGCAGTTGTAACATCCCAGCCTGGGGCCCTCCCAGTAAAGCTGATCTGAATTTGCCTCCAATATTTCCAAATCTGTGACCTGACAGCAAAGCACAAGCAGGGGGAGGGGGTGAAGCAGCAGAAATTACAATTGTGCAATACTAAAAATGCAGAGATTTTATTCACTTGGTGCCTGAAACTTTGCAAGTAATAGTAATCAGGAGGTACCAAAGCAGAGCTGACTCTTTAGGATGGACCTGGAAGGCAAATTCTCGAGTTTACCCAGGTCTAGCAGAAAATTTTATCTAGAGGTGCTTTCTGACATGGGGGAACCAGCATTTCCTGCACTTAAAAATAAGTCATAAAGAAATAAAAGCACACAGGCTCACTGCTTTCCTCTTCCAAACCTCTTCCACCACAGCTTGCTTTTGTGTTTCAGTGCATTCATAAAATAATAGTAAGACCAAGCAAGTTTTTAAACTTACAGCACTGGAATTACCAAAGGATTAAAAAAAATAAAAATAAAAAAAAATCTCTTTAAGCATGGAATATACTTTTTGTCCATAAAGTCAAGCATGAATATTTCTGTGCAAACAAAATAGCACCTTCTAAGTGACCAAAAAGTTCAATAAAGCAACATAGAGGCAAACTAACATAATTAATGCCAAATAACACAATTAATATCTTTTTTTTGTAAGTTATTGACCAGTTCAAGAAATTACAAATATGTGTGTTGAACAGTTTGACCATAATCTAAAGTTTAGAACAGGAAAATGGGCTTTGAACACAAACCAGCTCCTACTGGAAGCCCTTCCAAAACCCTTGAGATTAGGAATTCAGGTCTCTATCCCAACTTCAAAACACTGCTGACTCAGAGGAAAGCAAGTTCTACACAAACTACTCAAAATCCCTCTCCAAATGCCAAATGCTGCCTTATAAAAGATATTTTGCAGGCCAGGGTAGATGCCAAACTTTAAAATAAATAAATAAATTTTAAAAATCAGGAATCTCTGTGAAGAAAAGGCTTCCCTTTGGTGCTGGTCCCACTGCAGTTCAGTCATTGAGCTGCAATAACAGCCAAGTGCTGCCAAGGCTACTGCCTTTATTTATTTATTTATTCATTTATTTACTCCCCCCCAAGGCTAGGACAGGACAAGGCTGTTTTGCCATGAGAAAATCCCAGTGCCAGACCCCTGGCCTTGGCTTCAGGAGCTCCATGACAACAGGGGCTGTTTCTAAAAGGCATCCAGCTCCAGCTGCCAAGGAGGGCTGGCCGAACCTTCCTTTTGTTCTCTTTCTATAGCATTCACACTCCATTCACCCTCAGCTCCAAGCAGACTGTCTGATCAATACTGCACCTTCCAGACCTCATCCTCCCATGGATTCCCTGGCCTGAATGAAATAAAAACCCACAGGAAGCCTGCAAATCTCTTGTTTTACTTGCAAAGGCCAAAGCAGCAGCAATCTGGATGTACTCCCCCCTCTCACATTTTCAGATTTGCAGACAGCTCAGATGTTGGCACACCCAAAACAGAACCTGAAGTTGAAAAAATAACATCCAAATAACATCCCTAAGTTGTCCCAAGCACTCATTTCTCAGTGCTCCTCTCAGCTTTTCATTTAATTTCTCATTTTCTGTAGCTGCAGTCCATAAACAAATGATCAGCATCCCAGGCAGCTCTGCTCACCCACTCCCTTGCAAGAACACACCAGGAAAAGTTTGCTTTGTTACAGCAGTGCCCTTTAAAATAATCATTTTTAATAAGCCCTCTACTCTTTATCATGCTGAATTTTAAAGAGCATTTAATTAGAAAAGATTAATTAGCTTTGTTATGAGATCAGCACAGGTGTAGTTCTCTGAATCACCTTCTGTTTGCCACAAAACAACTCTGAGTAATATTATTTCAACACTTTAGCTACAGAGGAGGCAATTTGATTTATGAGGAGGGATCTGAAATCTAGTCAGTGAAATAAAAATAAAAATCAAGCTCAAAATTGGCATTAAACACATCAAATAACACTGAACAGGTGATCACAAATTTAACATCAGCACCACTTTGAATACACTATTTTTTTTAAATTTTTCCATATGCTGTACCCAGCACTCAACTAGGACTACAGCAACAGATCTGTGTTATGAAAAATTAACAATTTTTTGTTAATTACAATTAGTAAACAATTAGTAAAAAATTAGAAAACAATTAGTTTTCATGTTTCTATAAAGACAGTAACTGCTTATACTTCTAGGCCCAGTGGCACACTAGGGAAAAAAAGAAGAAAAAGCCACTTTTATTGCTACTCAAGACACTAAAAAGTGGGTCACTATAATGAAAACATCTATCTGTCTCCAAAATCCCATCAGCTCTGTCTGTCTACTCAACCATCACAATTCTCTCATACCCTTGACAGATCTGCAGCGCCAAAATTCTCATTTCCCCAACCTTTTTACACAGCACAGTGAAATTCTGCAGGTTAAAAAAAATCAGACTGTGAAATCCCTTAATGCAAGGACAAAGATTATTATCTTCACACTCCTGGTGTTTATTGGGGTGTTTTTCCAAAGGAAAAGTTTTTCCACAAGGCAAATCCCTTTCTCACTTGGATCAGCTGCAAATTGGATTATTTACTGAAACTTTCATGAACTTTTATTTGCCCCAAGATGGGACATAAAAGTTTGCTTGTACAGACTTTTACATGCCTTAAGTACAGCTATAGAAATTTGTTCCTAGGACTTATTCTTGCTGTAGGAAGAAAGAGGAAGCCAAATAAATAAAGGAACAAAAAAAAATCTGCTTGCAAATAAAGGAACATTTCTGTTCATGTTATTCCTCCCTAACATCTGAGCTGCAATCTGCACATGTAATGGTGTGTTATTATTTCAGAATAATTCTCTTCTGGAATTTATTCCATCCACCAGAAGTGGACCTCAAATTAAAATGCTGTCAAATCATCAGGGAAGAAGCTTCTTGAGCGAGTTGATATTAAAAATAATGCCAAGAAAATTCATAGCAGGCTATACCTGCTTTTGTGAGCCAGCATGGTCAGCTCTCCACTAAACAAATCCTTTAGCCCAAATTGGATCTGGTTATTAAATTATTGCCTTAAACCTAGCAATAAAAAGTGACCACTCAGGTAACAAATGAGGCTGGCACTGCCTGCACATGCAGGGTTTGTGTGTGGGCAGGGGAAGGAGGGGATAAGAACTGCTGCCAGTCACCAATACAAGTTCTCTCAGGTTTTGCTTCACCATTTTGTTGTGAGTGAACAAAACCTATTCCAAAATACCTTTAGAAATTACAATTTTCAGATTGAGAAAAATCCTGCTGCCTTAGTTTTTTAGACTCTATCACTGAAATCTTACAAGGAAAACCAGCCAGATTCTTACAGCTGGTTTGTTTAGCTGGAAAGAAAAAGCAACCTCCACAACATGCCTACGAGCTAGACATCCAACCAAGTGTCTACTATAAATTATTTATAGTAGTGACTCTGTAAACACAGGTTCCAAAGCAATGTCAGCGTCCTGGTATGAACTTCAGGTGCAGAAAAACCAGGCCACAAAGTAGCCATGGGTGAGAAGACAATTCCAAGGTTTTGCAGTTTCCAGGTGCTCTTCTTTAAACAAGCATGCACCTCTCATGACCCCCCTGCTGCAAGCAAAGAAGGCAGTGCCAGTCTTTGTCAGCTATGCCAGGAGAGTCACTAATGCTTCACTTCTGTACCATGAAGAGAGAGAATTATAAATCTGAGCCTATGTGGTAGAGCTCAGATTTGAAGGGCAGCTAGGCAGAAACTTGTGATAGGAAAAAAAAAAAAATAATTAAAGAGAAGCAGCACAAATGCCCAGCAGTATTTAAAAAAATACTGATAATAAAGGATGACAGACCTGGATGCCAGGAGACATCATACAGGGACATCAATACCCACTTTGCCTGGCTAACAACCACCCTGAAATTTCTCTCTTTTGAAGAAAAAAAGTGAAGATTCACATGTGTTTCTGCAGAAGCCTCCCAATAAACTAGATGAGAAACAGTGCCACACAGCCCAGGGTGAAGGAAAGACAGTCAACAGGAACTGAGAGTCCAATTTCACCCTGACCTTTACTCCAGGACAGAGAATGGAGAGCACCAGGCTTGAGTTACTCAGCTGGTACACCCAGGAACCTGCCCAGGCCACGTCTGCCGGTGCTGCCAAGCAGGCAGGGATGCAAACAGAGATCCCACAGCTTTGTGGGATTACCAGCACCACACCGGGACATTCCCAGCTTGCATAACACACCTGCACCTTCCTCCAGCTGCTGCTCACCTGCTGCCTCCAGCTCTGCTTTTCATTCCAGCAAGACAAGAGAGCAGCAATTTTGGTTGCACAAAAACCCCATAGCACAGTTTGCACACCAGAGGTGGAGGAAAGCAGAGATATTCCAGCCTCTTATGGATGAGATCTGAACTGGTCCCTGCTCCTCTGGCTGATGCTAAATGAGCCAACAGCTCAGCACTGCCATCCACTCCTGCTGGTTCTTGAGAATTTCAGGTTTTCTTTGCTGCCAGGCTCTGACCCCCAAGAGAACACTGCATTTGACCTGAGGCCGTGGAGAAGGCTTCCAAAATGGAATGGTAAAACTGAGATTATGGGTACAATAGAAGTGTGCAATATCACATGGTGGAAAACTTAGTTTAAGGTTTTAGAATATAGTAATATGTACAGCAAGATAGAAGTTTTAGGGCAGAAACTAATCCTTCTTCTTTACCTTCACCTTCTTCTTCATGAGTTCAAGTATTATTGTATAATTAAATAAAAAAGGCCACATTACAAGCCATGAGTAGTTATTTCTTAAGTTAAAAATAATTTCAGTATCATTTCTCAATTAGACAGTTTATCCCTAAAAAACCCTTGAAGAAAGAGAAATACAAATCCATTTTTAGCTTATTAGAATGAAATACTATAAAACTCACGACTTGTGAGACTGTAATACAGATAAGAATTAATAAACTTTTAAGACCAAACAAAAAATACCATCTCATGCATTTAATCCCAACCTTAACCAAAAAAAAACCCAAAAACACACACACACACACATACACATATATATATATGTATATATAAAAAACTCAACATTTAGTGGTGCCCCGTGTGAGGAGGACACCTATGAAAGTTGGGACCTCCCTGAAGAAACAGAGTTATAAAAGCAACTAGAAGCTAGAAAAATCCCCAGGGAATAAAGAAGAAAAAAACCCAAGAAAATAAAAAAATCTATTACATTCCCTCTTAATCAGCCTTTAATCTGAGCAATGTTGCATCCAAGGTGGTATTTTTTCCCTTTTCATGAGTGACAGGGCCACCAAATGAAAAACTTAGCAGTACTTGTTCATGCTTTTAAAGATCCACTGAATGCACCTCAAGTAAATAAGCACAGCTGTGTTTTATGAAGCTACAAACCTGTCTGGAAAACTTTCCTTCTGCTAAAACCCATGGATGGAAATAAGGACACTTCCCTAAATTGCCCAGTTTGTTCCTTAAACCAAGAAGATAAATATAAAAGAAAAGCACACAGCAACATGGAAAACCAAGACCAGAATTGCTGATATCAAATCAGGTGCTCAGAGTTCAAACTTAAATTTTTCTATACAGTCACCTTCTCCACCTCTCCCTTCAGCCTGAAAACACTTGGTGCATTCAGCAAACCCTCTGCTGATTATAAATCTCCCAACCTTTCAGCCAAGTAACAATTCAATAAATATAAATGTAGGCTCCAGGAAAGGCAAGGCAAAACCACCCCAAGCTGTGGAGTTCTGGGCCAGCCCCCAGAGCAGTGATGGAACACTGGGGACTTGCATGGGGAGAAGACCTTGGGGACTGGAAATGCAGCACAGCAAGAGGAAATCAAAGTAAAATCCAAAAAATCCATCACCCTAAGATCCACAAATATTCTTTCTCTGCCCCATCTTCTGAATGAAGGTGGAAGGTGGCATGGGAAGAGATATAAAAGGAAACTTTCTAATCTTTAATGTGTGTTCTTATTTACCAAGAAAGATTAGTTTGATATTGTGATTATTTTAATCAAGCCAAAAATGTTTCTGTCAGGAAATAAAGCTTCATAATAACAAGATTGTTTATGCTCCTTTTATTGAGCCTCCAGCTTTCATAGTTTTACTTCCAGAATTTTACTGAGCAGCAACAACTTCCTTCTCATTAAAACTGCACAAAGACTGTCAGAGCATCTGACATAACCAAAAGAAGAAAAGAATTAAAACAAAACTGAGATTACAGTCAGTTAAAGGAACATTGACACACTGCAATTTTATGGATATATGCATTGAGTTTTTCCTAGGAAAACCACATGGAGAAGGAGTTATGGGGAATTTTAGCAGCAGTTTTGGCTGTCCCTTGTGCCCTCTCTTCCACACACACACAATGCCCTTTTCCTTGCTCTGGTGCTGCTGCTTATCCACAGTGAACCAGTTCAGGAAGTTAATCTGGTATTTAAAGAACAAGCCAGCATTAAAACTGAAAGGCATTAACAACCAAACTGATCAATAAAGTCCTTTCCTGTGGTTTAGCCCTCTGAAAGAGCTCCTTGCATGCAGGGAGGAGGTGGTGAGAGTGAGATTCCTGCTCTGGCAGCAGAGTCAGACTGATTGAAATGGAATATCACATCACCTGCTTGGACTCCTGAGATGGGAGATGACTCAAGGCACCACCCCACAGCTCAGCTGACAAGGAGGTGTTGGAGAAGCCAACAAAACTCACTGGAGTTGGATTCACATGCCCATACCCTTGATACAAGCAAAATAAATGGATTATTGAATTAAAACAGATTGAACTTGGGTTTGGGTTGGAAAGGACCTCAAGGATCATCTCATTCCAGCCCCTTTGCCACGGGCAGGGACATCTTCCACCAGACACAGAGGTGGGGACCCCAGAGCCAGAACCACCTGGAGGCTTACAGGAACATTTTGGTCAGTTCTCAGCAACTGATCTGTGCAAAGACACCACAGCAATCGCCCTTCCACATTTAGCCATCAGTCCATCTACCAAAGCATCCCCCTTTGGTGGGTTTCAGAACCGTAAAAAGCACTTTACCACCTGCTATGGCTCTGCACAGCTCAAGGAGAAGCTTCACAGTTCAGGGTGTTCCCACTGCTGATGGCTAAACTGTGGGATTTTAAAGATGGAGTGAATATCTCCTCCTTTAAAACACTGGGAACTTTCAGGGAAATGGTGTGGTTAAGAGTATTTTAACTTTTGTAAAACATAAGGAGTAGCAGAGTGTGCTTCCTGATCCTCAGGCTGCCAGGACAGGATGGGATGTGGAAGGGGAAAGGCTGCTCCAGAAAAGCACACCCGTGTCCCTGGAGAGACCCTGCTCAGCTCCCTGTGTTTGAGGGGAGGCAGGGAAGGGAATTACAGCTAATTGAAAACATTTTGCATAATTGGAGCTGATAGGAGACATATACCCATCACTGCAGGAAACTGTTTGCATCCTTATAACAATTACAGCACATATAAAATTCAGATGCTAAGCAAACAATTAGAAACATTAGCATTGGTGAGGGAAAAAAAAAACAACTAACAGGTGAATAAATGGACCATCACCATTAAAAAAGCAACAACAATGCTACTTTTAGAGCTCTTTTCAGACACAGGAGAAGATGTTCATTGGAGATATTGAAGGCAGGAGTAGGAGGGAAATGACAAAAGGAAGATTAACAGAACTGTCTTGGGAAAGACTTCAATTAATATTAAGAATAACCAGAAAGACAAAACAAATGATGCAGAAACAACAACAGGCTCCCTGTATGGTGAGCACATGGTACAAAGACAAACCTACTTCAAACGTGCTCTCAATGGTTTCATTTCCCCCCAGGGAGCCAACGCTGCTCAAATTCATTTTTCCTTTTTTATTTTACTAGCTAGTAAAGGCAAACAGTTGGCAAAAAGATAATAAGCAAGCAGTTATCAGATGAAGAAAAATTTATTTTTGAGGTATCTCAGAGCAATGACACAGAGCTTGAGAGTGGCTCTGTGCAAGATTTTACCAGAGGGCCTTACAGTCAGATCATGTTCAGGAACAGAACAGATTGTTAGTTCTCATAAACGTTTACAACAACATCCTCCTAAACATTTTGCACAATTTAAACCAATATTTTTCTTTTTAAATTATATAATTCTAGCTAAAACACCAGCAAATTAGCATTAAGGTAGCTGCTTCTCCACTCAAGGCAGCAATTCTTCTGCTTTAATTCTTACATTATTACAGCAACAGATGTTGGAGGATCCTCTCCACAACACTACAAAGCCTACCCAAGGTTATATTCCTCCTTGCTCATGCAGTGCACAGCCACCCAGCTGAGCCCTACCCTGCTGTATTAATTAAACCACATGGATTGAAGCATGCCTGGAGACACTGTGGTAAATTCAAGATAAGCAGAAGCTCTCCAGTGCAGGTCCCCACAAGTTTGGAGTTGTTTTCTTCCTATGCTCAGGTAGCATCCCTTGCCTTCCCTTCTGCTCAACTCTGCACTTTGCTATGATTTAAGTACATGGAAGGAATAAGCTCCAGTTCAAATGTCCTTCCTTCAAGGGGAGAAGAAATAGTCTTTCCAAGGGATTGATGTGAAATGCCCACTTCAACTCCTCAACAGAGCTACTGTGTTCCAGGGGTAATTTTAGTTTAAGATTAAAATGCAGCAGAGATCAGGACTGCACTTGTTTGTTTGTCTGTTTTCCAAGTTAATCTCTTTCATTTTGCACAGCCAGAAACCACACGGGCTGGGTATCTCCTCTTGGAGCATCCCTGCCAGACTGGAACTGGAATGAATCCTTCTGAAAAGGATTTTTATACCCCAAATGAGAAGAAAGATTGAGAGGCATGTGATTTTTCTCCCCCCACATCTTCCCCAGGCTCAATGCACAGCACTGCTGGCACTTGCTAAATAAAAAGGCAAAAGGAAACCATTCAGTAATTTCTATTACTTCCCAAACAAAACCTTGTGGGAAGGGAATACACAAACTGCAGAAGTAACTGCCAACAGAAAGGTTTTGCATCCAAACACAAACTCCAAGTATGCTGAGGGTAAAAAACTCAATGGCCCAACTTCCTAAGTCACTTCTTATTTACATTTCAAAGGACGTGTTACAGAGCCACCACATTTAATTCTATTTTACCCCTATTTCTGACAGTGGCAAAAAGCCTAAATTTAAGTCCCAACTGCAGCATCAGCTGTGCAAAAGGACAGAACAACAGGACTTCCAATAAACTTGAACAAAAAAACATATGTAAAAACATGGGATATCTTTCCAAAGAAACCTGTGTGCTGTACACAGCAACCTTGCCAGGCAGCACTTAACAAGACACTGCCACTTTGAAGCTCTGGTTGACCTGCAACCTTCTTCTTTGCAAAAACTGTAAAATTAAAGGTTGATCCTTATTTGAAGCATGGGTGATACAAGTAGAATGGGAGAGACAAACACCCCAAAGTGCAGCTGCAGGAAGCAGGGAGGAGCTCAGAGTTTTTTGTCCACCAAAGCTTTTGCCATGCTCTGGGAAACCTGGAGCCAGCCATGCACGTTTAGCCCAGAGCAGCAAGCCCCAAAATGGATATCCTCCGTGCCCATAGCATGCTTTGAGCTTTGTGGTTGTGTCCTCACAGAAGAATTTTATCACAACAGATGACCGAAGCATCCAGAAGCACTGCTCATGTAGCCGGCATGCTGCTAATCAACAGCCAGAGCAGATGGAATGCAAATCTCCCAGGGAGGGGGGACCAGGAGGCTGTCACCAGCCTGCTCCCACCCTGTAAATGAGCTATTATCAGTTAGGAGCTAAATTCAGATGGGATTTTGGTGAAAGGCAACACTTCAAGGTGTTTACGGGGGAAATCCATCTGCACCGGCTAAAAAAATCCACCAAGGTTGTTCTGGGTGGTTTGTTCGTGCACCAGCACAAGTGGTTGTTGTCCTGGTTTCAAGTCCTGCAAGGATTTTAATTTAAACTTTAGGCAAATTCATCCATCAAGAACAGTGAGGATGGCCTTAAAGGTAACATTATTTTCTTCACAGCGGAATAAATTATTTTTATTTTTGGTAAGTGTTTCAGAGACAGGAATCAGCTCCTTTTCCACAGGGGAGGGGAAAAAGCTTCATGTAAAAGTCACACAGAAATGAAGTTTTCTTACATCCATATTGGTCTGCACCAGCAAGACACAAAGAACCAACCACAATAGATTTGGGGATTAAGCATGTAAGGTTTGGGGGTTGGTCCTTCAGCAAACTCAACACAAGAAGAACTGAAGCTGCCCCAGTTCATTCACTCAATTGATTAACTAAATGTTCTGAAACATGAATAAATATGTAAGTGACTACTCTGCTCTAATTAGTGACATTCAGTGACTCTAACCAGAGAGCCCAGACCTCCAGCCCTTGCATTTAGCTCTCAGTGCCTCTCCCCTGGGAACTGAATAGCAATCAGGTATGTAATGCAGGGATAGTTGCTTTTCCCCCTTCACATTTAGGGTGGAAAATAAGGGGTGGGGCACAGGGATGGGAAAATAGAATCAAATCCTTAAATCCAGCCAAGAGGTCTAAACACATTTAAAGAAATGCTTTGAGGGGGAAAAAATTAGAGAAGAAGAAAAAGCAATAAAGGAAAAATGAAACCGAGTGCAATTGCAGAAAGCATGAAGCAGATGATGCATTTCCTATGTGATAGCTTAAACAAGTCCCAAGGCACACCTCCTCAGTCCATCAAACAGCACATTTACATAAAATCATTAATTCATTACAGTCATGAAAGAACACAGGGATGGGTGAGGAGGGACAGGATGGAATGAATGAAATGGAAATATAAGCCAGAGACACAAGCAAAATATCCACAGAGCCTCCTGAAGGACAAAGATCACAACTAAGCTCAAAGAAACATCTCAAACTGAAAAACCTTCATGTTTACCAACATTAAACCACCCTGGTTCCAATATACAGACAAATGTATATTTATTTATATTCCTGATAGCAATGCTACTCGTGTGCCTGCCCTCTGTGGCTCTCTGGAGGGAAGCTGCTGATGCTGCCAACAAGAGTTCCTTGCTTCTGGTTTGGTCTCCATTACCCTGGGTTGGAAACAGCCTCTGTTCCTGCTAAACAAGGTCCCAGCCACCTCTTCTGACCCACTGGAGTCAACTCAGCCTCTCATGAAGCTTCTTGCCCTTCCTCTGCAATAATGGTAATTTTTAACCAAAAAGTAGTCCAAAAGATTAAAGCCCCCCCACCCAGCAAACTTACACAGAACATATGAATTAATTTTCAGGTTTCCTGGCTGTTTTATCACTCGATTCACACACACAGAGCCCAAAACTGCAGTTCTGTAGCGATCAATCTGCCTCCAGAGACAGTGTTAGCATGGCAATCCCCCCACACAACACAAGTGGTCTTACAGACGGCAGCACTATTTTTAAAGCAGAACATGGATGTATTTTCCTCTCCTTTGCCAAACAAGTATATGAAATGTGCCACATGGCAGGTAGCATGCAGATGACAAAACAGTCAGAATTCAGCAGAAATACAAGATGGGGTTGCCAGAAGGATTCCAACAACTCTTTGTCAAAAAAAAAAAAAAGCCCCAAACCATACTGATAGGTGCTCCACCAGAAGCTTTGTCACATCTCTGCTCTCCAGGGGTGAGAACTTCCACTGTCTTTGTCATCTCAAATTCAGATGGATGAAGGAAAACTGCATTTAACAACAAGGGAGATTCCTGGGACTAGGCTGTAAACTTCACCAAGTATCTGTTGTAGTGTCTGCATTAAACTCTGAGACACAGAAAGAAGTCATCCTGAATTTAGAGACCATTCCAAGAGGAACTGCTGGCACAAAGGAAATAACCTGCACCAGAGGCCAAGACAGAGTGGTTTTTGTAAGACTTGGGCAGAATGAACACACAGCTCATTCTGGGGAAAGAGTTTTCAACTTTGGAGCTCACCTGATCTTCCAGGCTGTCACACACACATACAGGTGACAATGGGCACAGCAGGAGCAAGTCTGGGAAAACCTCTCTCTGGGATGAAATAAATTCCTCATCCAGACAGGGAGTCTCAATAATATTACAAATTTGTAACCAGGACTGAGCTGAGCATTTGCTATAATCAGCCTGACATCTGAAAGGTCCATTTGGTGTTAATGTACCCAACCTACAAGGTTTGTATAGCACAAGAGGACACATCAACACAAAGTAGCAAAAGCAGCAAGGAAAACTGGTACAGAATAAAATGCAAACACATTTGAAGGAAGTGTAATCATTTATTGGGAAAAAAAGCAGGTTTCCCTTCCTCAGGGATGTGTGGATACCTGGAGCAGCCCCAGAACATACAACACTGGGCTCAGCTATCAGTTACAGGGGATTTTTTGGGGGGACACGAGGACACCCACAAGGCACAGAACACTATGGCACACAGGCAGCCTCCAAACAAAAGTCACTGAACATTAAATCAGTCTTGCTTCTCGAGAACAAGCTTGAAAAGACCAAGCTGAGCGAGTGGCTGCTGCTGAGCTAATGGGGATCATTTGTGCTTATTGTAAAAGAGCAAATTTGGGGAATTTATAGCAAGTGACATTTTATGCAAAAGCATTTTTGCAGCTAAGAGTTTTGTTCTTTTTTGCAGCAAAGAATTTTATTATTTTGGGTTTGCTTCTGCTTTTTGCAATTAAAGACCCACCATCACATTCACCTAGCATCCCTTACTAGCATCTTGTTTAATATTACTTAAGAAATGACCTGTGAATTGTTCTTTGGGTATCCACAAACCATGGATCTCTCCTCATTAGCAGCTTCATTAGCACTGAAGGATGAAAACCAAACTCTTTCCCTGCAAATGTAGTATAAATACATGCCACCTCTACAACTAGCAGCAAAGGCTCAACAGCAACAGCCTATGTTTAAAATATTCACAACAAAGTTTCGAGTGGGCAAATCTGACAAGACTTAAACTGTGTTCCATAGAGGTGATGGTGTGCTCAGACACATTCAGGAACCCTGCCAGTACTTAAAATAAGGTTTGCAACATTGTGCAAAAGAGATTTTATAATTTTAAATAATTGCTTCTTATTTTGAGTGGTTAAATGTTTGCCAAAGCAAGTGTTTTTATGAACCATAGCCTACTGCCCTAGATTCCTCTCTTGAAAATTTGTAATTATTTTATTATAGTAAAATAGTTACATCATTTTCAGAGCCTGAAATGGTAATGTTGTCAAAAGCCATATGCTGATAGATACTCCAGTGCCATTAGCAATGAAACCTGATTTCTTTTAACAAAGTCTCTATGAACCAACTTGTGCCTGGCTGCAGTGTTCATTAATGAGCTGGGCTGAGCTGCCTTAACGCTGCTGAAACACAAAAAGCTCTGAGCAGCTGTGGGGGGAGTGTTTGCATCCGTTTGTGCTGCTGCCCACAAACCCATGGGTAACCACAGAGCTCACACAACTCCCAGCCCTTATTTCAGCAGGGGTCAGGAAAACAGCCAGAGGAGCAGAGCAGGCACTGAAATGATGCAGGAGCTGGAAAAAGGAGCCCACTGCTGGCTTCACCTGACAGACAGCTGCCAGATGCCAGCAGCAGATGGATTCAGATGCATTTGGATCTCTCTGCTAGATGGGAAGCCCTCACTGCTGCTGTCCACGGACACAAAATCTGTGTGAGAACTAAACCACAGAAAAACCATAAATGAGAACCAAGAAATGTGTTCTGAGCATTACAGCCTTACAATGCCGTGTTCTAGTCTGAGAGGAACACCAAACAAGAGACATACAAACACGTCCCCAAATATTTATTGTGACAATAAATATTGTCACAATATTATTGACAATAAAGAAATAAAACTGCTGTGCAGAGGGATGAGGCAAACCCCATCCACTTCTGTGCTAAGTGGAGGATTGAGAGACCTTGGGACACCTCTCCCAAGCAGTGGGAAGGAGAAGTTGTGGAGGTGCATCTTTTATTTACAGGAGCCAAAAGTAAGCTTCACAGAGAAATGAGCTTTTAAATAACCAGAAAGAGCCTCACTTTCCAACAGCCAGAAAAAAGGTTCTTGCAAACTCTCCTGGTTTTTTTTTTTTCCTTTGCATATGCAGCTCATTAATGGGTTCTCCATCTGCACTCACAACTGCTCTTAACATTTGCACAGCCCAAGACAAAGATGTTCTGGGCAAGCCACAGCCTCTTCTGACAACTGTCACAAATGAAACGCCAAATCAGTCTGGTGACATCTTTGACCCATGACAACACTGCAGCTTCTGGGAAGGAAATTCCTGGAAGAAATCGATACAGTGCTATAAAACCCTGTCAGTTCTGCTATTGCTCAACAGAAGGACTGCATCAGCAAGACAAAGGCGACAGAAAATGCAGTCCCAGGATAGGGGGAAGGATGGAAAAGGCTGGGCTGTTATGGCTTCATGAATACAACCCCAGTGGCACCGGCAGGGAATGTATGGCAAGAGGAGACTGCAAGGCAAGTTCTGCTCCTGGATCTCCTGAATTCCTACTGCTGGGAAACTGGAAAAGCCTTCCTTTGGAAAAGAAACACCACGCTGTAATCTATAAACAAATAAACATATCATGTCAAGAGCCACTTTCCTCTCTTATTTTAGCTGCTCGCTGCCCAGCTCCCACACATCCTGCCACTGCTGATGAATAATTCCCTTTTAAAACCAGGGCACACAGACAGGGATCACGAATGCAGAAGACTTTCTAACAAAGAACACTCTGCCATCCACGTGGCACGGGGGTATTTTACTATCATCTCCATCACAACCACACACTCAGTGCTACAGCACGTCCCCGTGGGCTGCACTGAGCTCATGCGAAGACGCTCGGCACGCACGGCAGCCACGCAAGGAGCATCACACAGCCCAAAAGCCCTGGCAGAGCACTTTGCCCTCTTTCCCCTTTCCATCTTAATCCACACTGGCACATCCTGACTTCTGTCAGTTTGGGGAGACTGCTCGTAGTTTTTATGAGCCATTGTTAGGAGGGCTACAGGCACCCTCCCCTCGCTACCAGCGGCACGAGTTCGCAATCCTCCAATGCTCGCTATTGTCTCTGCTCCCACTTGTTTAAAATTCCTATGGGATACTGACATATCTCAACAGGGCTTTAATAATAGCCTAATAATTGCTCCAGACAATAACTTACATTGTATTGAGTGCTTGCCTGTCGGGGGGTGGGTAGAAGGGTTGCCTTGGTAACAAGGAAAAAATCATATGGCAAATAGAGACATGAAAGGACACAAGCTGATCCGTTTGCTCCCTGCTCAAAAATCCGTGGGAAACGGTGACATTGGCACAAAAGTAAGGCTCTTCTGGTCAGAATGTGTAAATAGCACTAAAACCCAACTCATCTGGAGGTTTAATTAAGGCTTAGGTAAAGAAGATGTTATGAATTATGCAGTACGGGCCAGAGGTAGCAGACACTACAATTTCAGTGTGCTGTCAAAGCCGATTCTCAATTGCAGGAAGATGGAATTTTGTCTTTTAAACAGCTTAATTTAAAGTGCTGGAGACAAGGTAATGAGGTCAGTAAACTCAAATGCTCTGAGCTTGTGTTTTGTCTTTGCTCTGCTTTGATCAGTTCTCTCTGGCAGCTTTCTTTGAAAGACACCAATATTGCAATACATAGCAACTCAGGAGTCAGTTTTTAAAACATGGCAAGAATTGCCTGAAAATAAACATGCCCAGACTACACATTCCCAAATTTGTCCTAAAGAGCAGGGAAAAACACCTGCTGCAAGCACGACCCACCTGGCTCACCCATCCCTTCCATCCTCCAAGCCATGCAGAAACAGTAGCTGCACACCAGCAAAAGCACTCAAAGAGGCCTTTTTGGTTATTAGTGGCATAATGGCTCACAGGTTCATGCTCCACATTGGGAACTGACAGCAGCAGCCAGAGCAGCCAGCAGCTCACCCCATCCAAGAGGAGTTAATGGATGCATTAAGAGCAACCTGCCCAGCAAATGGCAGAGGCACAGTTGCAGCAAAGCCGCCGCGGGAAAGGCTCCCCCACGACTTTTTCATTAGTTATCTCAAATTAAATTAATTTTCCAAAGCACAAGAACAATGATAACTAATAAAATTCCAGTCCCATGATGCCATTTTATGCCCATCTGTTTCTGATGAGCTAGAGATGGCTGGACATGCTCACATGCACCATCAATATCTACTGGGGGAAGCTAGGAATTCACATGGCTCTTTCTCAAGGAATCTTAGATATTTTTTTAGGCTAGAAAAGCCCTGCAAAATCACTGAGCCCAGTTATTAACTCAGCAGTGCCAAGGCCACTACTAAACCATGTCCCCAAGTGCCACATCCATCCATCCATCTCTCTATCTCTCTCTCTATCTCTATCTCTCTCTATCTCTCTCTCTCTATCTCTATCTCTCTCTCTCTCTCTATCTCTATCTCTCTCTCTCTCTCTATCTCTATCTCTCTCTCTCTCTCTCTCTATCTCTCTCTATCTCTCTCTCTCTCTCTCTCTCTCTCTCTATCTCTCTCTCTCTCTATCTCTCTCTCTCTATCTCTCTCTCTCTCTCTCTCTATCTCTCTCTCTCTCTATCTCTCTCTCTCTCTCTCTCTATCTCTCTCTCTCTCTATCTCTCTCTCTCTATCTCTCTCTCTCTCTATCTCTCTCTCTATCTCTCTCTCTCTCTATCTCTCTCTCTCTCTCTCTCTCTATCCATCCATCCATCCATCCATCCATCCATCCATCCATCCATCCATCCATCCATCCATCCATCCATCCATCCATCCATCCATCCATCCATCCATCCATCCATCCATCCATCCATCTATCTTTTAAATCTCTCCAGGGTTGGTGATTCTTCACTTTTCTGGGCAGTCTCTTCCAATACTTGACAACCCTTCCATTGGGTTTTTTCCTAATATCCAAGCAAAACATCAACTTGAGGTAGTTTCCTCTCATCCTGTCACTTACTAGCTGGGAGAAGAGGCCTTCCCTCATCTGTCTACAACCTTCAGGTGGTTGTAGAGAGCAAAAACATCTCTCCCCAGCCTCATTTTCTCAAGGCTGTGCCCCTTCATCAGTGTTGTGCTCCATTCCCTTCTCTGGACACACTCTAGCCCCTCAAAGTCCTTCTTGTCACAAGGCTCCCAACCTGGTGATCACACATAAATCACTGGTGAGAGTCAGGGCTGACAAAAGAAATTCAGGGACATGGTTTCTGTGCCAGTGATGATGGCCAAGATGCCCCATCCCTGTGGATGAGGAGGCTCTGGACACTGAGCAGTAGGGGACGGAGAGCAGGCAGGAGCAGGGAACGCTGTGCTGTGCCAGGTGTCACCCCTGGGGAAAAGCCACCCCAGCCCAGCACTAATGAGGCAGCTCAGGGAGGGACACAATGGCCAAGGAAGCTCGCTGTGCTCGTAGGAGGCTCTCAGAAAGGCAAAGGACAAAGAGCTCCTCTTCAAAGGAAAAGGGCACAAGCTGATAAGATGGATTCCTTCCAGCACGGCGTTTTCTCCCCAGCAGCCAAGTAAAGGGGTTGGGCTTTCTTACTATTGCCTTTGGAAACAGGATCAGAATACAGCTATTTAAAAGCATGTTCTGGCACAGGCCCAGTTTCCTTGCCAGCAAGATTTTTAACCTTTAACACCAAGCAAAATCCTACTAATTGCAGAATTGTTCTTTCTTCAAAGAGTCGTTCCAACAAAGCTTTGCAAAACCAGCGACAGCAGATGAGGCCAGTACTGCTTGTTTATTCTGCAAAACATTTCATGGCAGAAATTTAAACCTAAGGGGATGAGAAAAGAAGCAACATTCTGTACTAACTCCAGAGACCCCTTTTCACTTTGAATTTCAGATTTCAAGCTGCCTGCAGAACGCTGGAAGAGAATCTGTTCACTTCCACCACGAGCTGGAAACAAAGCAACAACAGGAGGAAAAATGGGGATTGGAAAAGGGCTGGAAAGGTGAAAATCCCCTCTGACATCCTGATCATGTTTTGCTGCATATCACAGGATACCAGAACACCTCGAAAATGGAAGTGACAGCCTCCTCTGCTATAAGGAGCATTTATCCCATGCGTTCTCAAAGCTGGGAAGAAAGCAGACTGATGATAGTGCAATTTACTTCAGCCATCCAAACTGACAAACCAAACCTACAGCTCTGACGAAAAAGCCTGGTTTATCTCCAGCAAGTACATGCAGAATTTTTCCTGCCAGCAAACATAAGGAAAACTCTACACCAGTCTTGTTATCCATGTTCCTAGATAAGTACTTAAGCCAGTTGCCTCTATCTTTGACACTTGTACTCCTAAATTACAGATGCAAGAGCAAGGGTCCCAGAGGAAACAGGCAGTTAAATGGTTTTCTTTCAAAATAAGCCAAATAATCTTCTCAATACCCTTCAAAATCCTTTTGGTATCTCAAACAAGAAAACTTACGAGGAGTAAAAGACCACTTTGGATAAATCCCTAAAGACGGACAGATACACACACTGACATAAAACATTTTTTTTTAAATTAAAAACTCTGAAAACCCTTTAGGCCAATCTCAAAGGGAGAAAAGAGAAGAGATGAGAGGCAACAGGGCTGTGAAACAGCATTGTGGATACTGAGCATATACAGTGAGGGGAGAAAAGGTTAAAAACAAAGCAACACAATCTTTTAATAGGTTCAAGGCTAAGTTGACATTACTAAGCACATTAAACAGTAAAAAACCAAGACATTAGACTACAGGAGTGTAAGGGCAGGATTAACCAATAATGATGCTTTTGCAACAAGAACAAAGCATGCTGCAAGGCAGTCTGAAGCAAAACCAGGACCCCCTAGGAAGCAACAGCAGTTTCTTGAATAATAAGCAATGGAGAAAAATGGACACAGGGACAGAAAAGCTTGTTTAGGAAGGAATTTATGCTAGAGCAGTTTTTTTCCATGGCAGCTCTATAAATGGAAAAAATTATGAAGAACCAGCATCCAATTGATTCAGTTATGAAATTTAATGAGATTTGCCCTGGGGGGTTGTTTTTGTTTTCTTTAAACAGTATTACTTAAGGTGAGCTGCTCAAAGAAATTAAGATCTAGCTTAAAAATTAAAAAGAAAAAAAAAAGATCAAGTGCTCTCAGCTCTTAAACATACCATGAGCAAATATTAGAATTCCCACACCTTGTTTGCAAATAAACTTGTGTTATAAAAAGTCTAGGCAAATATAATTAACAACAGAACTGGCAGGGAGCTTTGGGTTAGTTCTGAGAGTACAACCATTACAAAGAACCTGTTAAAACCAACTTTTTGACCTTTCTGCCTCTGTGCCCCAGGTCTTTGCCCCAGCCCTACTCCTTCCAGTCCAGCATCTGCCTGTGTTATTTCAGCCCAACTATTTGCAAGGCTGGGCTCTGAATGGGAGAAGTTTTGCCCTGTTCCCTAAGAATGAACTAACTAACTAACTAACTAACTAACTAACTAACTAACTAACTAACTAACTAACTAACTAAACAAGCATGCTGCATGTGCCAGGAGAAAATAGAGAAGATATTTTGGGTGTTCAACACCTTTCCTTCTTCTGAAAGACACATTAATATACATTCAAAACCATACAGGTCTAAAAGAAAAAGTGTAAGTCTTTAAAAATCTGTCTGAAAGTACAAAAACACCTTCCTTTTAGAGCAGGGCTTTATTTCTAACTGTACTGAATGTAGTGGCAATATTCAATTATTTTGGATACAAACAACCTGTCTGGGAGTTCACCGAGTTGCTCTTGAGTTGGACTTATTCAGAAATGAAACCAGCCAAGGTAACTAATGTCTGCAAAGGAAAGCTGGTTAGATTTGTAATGTGGAACAAGAAAGGGAAGTCCCAGCAGTCTTTCACAAATTGGTGCTTTTCAGTGAATGTTTCCTTTCATCTCAAAAAGCAAGGAAGCAGCTGAAAGACCCAAAGACCTCTAGATCATTCCTTACAAAAACATCCAATATATCCAAGCTGAGATAACCTAAGAAGACCAGGTTTACTCAGCATTGGGATGATCAATGACCAAGCCTTACTGCAGCTTTGCAATCAGAGGACACAGAGAAGATGGAGCCAGACTCTCCCCGGAGGTGCGCAGCACAAGGACATGAGGCAATGGACAGTGCCACTTAGGAAACCCAGCCAGAGAAGATATTTTCACCATGATGATGGTGGAGAATTGAGTGACACTCCAGAGAGGTGGTGGCATCTCCATCCTTGGAGATAAGCAGGGCTCTGGTAGAATGAGACCCTCACCTACCTCATCCAGCTTGGCTTGCTTTGAGCATGACCTTGGACCAAAGGCCTCCAGAGCAAGAAGAAAAGGTGTCATTGGAGAGGTCTCAAAGACACTTAAAGCAAAAAGGAAAACCATATACTTCTCTTTTTCCCCAATCTCCCCTCTATGGTAGATTCTCTACATCCTGTAGAACCTGCAGGAAGAAAAGCAGGAAACCACCTTCCAAATGCCCTCCTGCTTATCCAGAAAAGGATCTGGAGTACTGCTGTAGTCATAAACAATATGTTGTTCTTTTCAAAGTTAAATTGCCTTTACTTGACTTCAAAAGTGCTTTATGGGAATACTGCAGGGGATGAAAAATCCATTAATTTAGGATCAAAACTTGTAGCTCAGAAATCCAAGCTGAAGGTTTAAAATTATAATCAGAATGATGAAGATGTTTATCTTCAGATGTTTATCTACAGATGTAGATGTTTATCTATATCATAAAGAAAAAAGCCAGGGTTAGCCAGAGCTGAGAGCAGAGAACTTGTCCCTGCTCCTGGGAAGGCTGAATTCCCACAGTCCAGGGATCTCCAGGACAGAAAAGCTTTGCCATGACACTGAAATATGTTGAGTGTGCATGGAACTGGACACCACCAGCCTCCTTGCAAGGCTGTGCAGAGAGTCACAATCTAATTGCTTTAATTTGCTGAAATAAACCCTCTCTGTGTATTTTAAAATAATTACCTAGAGAAATGATCACAAAACACATTATTATCCTCAGGCCAGCATTTATAGTACCTCTTAGGACAGCATGTGTGGCAGTCCTGGCTAAGTCCATCTCTCAAACCCAGAATTAGAGCCCTGTCTCTGCCCAGGGCTGCAGCACACAATTCAGAGTGAATGCTTGGATAAATGTGAACCCACTGCTGCAGGGAGAGCTCTGATCCAGCTCAGCACATCACACCCATCTCCATCCCAAACCTCCTTCTCCAAGTTATTTTTTCCATTAGAAAATGAGGGTGACTTGGAATAATCTGATTTATGAAGTGCTGGATGAAGTCCCATGGACAGAGGAGAGTGTGAGTAGCATCTCTCTCTCCCTTTAGCTTGGGGCTCCCAAAGGTGAGGGGTGTCTCAAAAAAAACCTTCAAATTCCATCTACAAGTGAGAGCAGCAGGTGACTCCACATTTTGGAAGGAGGCAAAGCCACCTGCCTGGCAGGGTTCCACAGCTGTGCTTTGAAGCTGGGTGTCAGCACTGTTCCAGCAGTGTGGGTGGCACAGGCAAGAGCCCTGGAGCTGCTGCCAACTCCACACTGCCACTGAGGGCAATGAAGACTCCTTTTTTCCAAGCTACAAAGTCACTGCTGAAAGCCAGGAAAAGCAGGAAATCTAGTCTCTGACCTCACTTTTACTTTTGGCAAAAGCAAGTCTGAGTAGCAACATGTTTGATTAAAAACCTATAAATCAACTTCACATTTATTGCTCCCAAATCTGATTAGTCTTCTGCAAGTTCCTTGACATTTCCCATTCCCAAAGCAATCCATATGTTGGGCATTCCAATGCATTTGTTACCCTCTCATGATGAATTGCTATTCTGGTGGCATTTCCATGCTGCAAAGAGCAACAAGGCACCAATCCTGAGGGCTGGAGGCTTTTGGAGGCAGAAGGAAGAGCACCTAAATCATCCAGTGCCTACAAAATCACAACCAAAGAGCAAATTGACAATTAAATATATAACATAAGACAGGCATTTTCATCTCCTGGCCGCCATGGCGACCTCCATCTGTACCCCACCACAGACAAAAATGCTCCACATTTCTAGTCAGAAAACAGAGGCATTTCTGGAGTTAATTTTTACATCTTCAACCCATGAGGTCCTTATTTTTTAGGGAAAAAAAGTGCAGAAAAAATAATTGCAGGGAAAAAAATTGCAGAAAAAAATGGCAGGAAAAATGGCAGAAAAAAAAAATTGCACCTTTACAGAAAGGTGAGGTAGAAGGAAAGAAGCAGAGTTGAGTTGAGGGCCTCCTTCATGGTAAAGACATCTCCACAGATCACTGAAGGAGGAAAAAAAAACATGACCAGGCAAGTAGAAATGCAAGAATTGCATTTCTTGTGAATTCCTAAAGCAAGAACTATTTATCCCTTGTGGTTAACAAGGCACAACAAGGCTACAAAAATGAAATATAAACCCCCCAACATTTTAATGTGTGAGAAGAGCAGCAGTAAAGGTCTGGAGTGCAAGCAGAGGAAACTCTGCCAAAGAATTCATGTGCCATATGAAGGCTGCACCATCAATAGCCTCTAAAAACCACAAAGGAAGATGGGAAGGAGAGGCCTTAGCCAAAGCAGCACATTTGAAAGCTGTCATCTTATTATCACTATGTCATGAGTTGGAACAATATATGTGTTTGAGGCATACTGGAAACTATGGGTTTAATTAAATATATTTATGGAGGATGCTTCTGAGGTTTCCAGAGTACTTTTTATAGTCCTAATGCTGTTGACAAGACAGGAAGTGATATTCATATCACAAAAATACCAAGTTCAGTGTGTGAGTTGGAACCACAGGATGACCCTGGTTAGGAGTCAAAATAGGAGAAAGAATCAGAATTCATATGGAAGGAAGAGGAAGGGCAAAAAGAGAGAAAAAACATCCCCAGTTAGACACAAGAAGCAAGAGAAGGGCTGGGGTCCTCCTAGGGATGGGAAGGTCACCACCAGCTCCTCACCTGCCATTGGTTTGGCCTTGGACTCAAACCTGCAGTAATTTCACTTAGCATTGCTGCTCTTTTAATTACAGAACCACAGAGTGCTTTGGGTGGGGAGGGACCTTAAAGATCATCTCTTTCCACCCCCCTGCCATGGGCAGGACACCTTCCTCTGTCCCAGGTTGCTCCAAGCCCCATCCAGCCTGGCCTTGGACACTTCCAGGGATGGGGCAGCCACAGCTTCTCTGGGCACCCTGTTCATCTCCAAGAATTCTCCCTAATCCTGAGAAGAGAGTACAAGACTGGGAGAGCCTTGAAAATTTAAGTTATACAAGCCACCTACCTAAGCCATCACCTAAGTGATAAGAGACAAGTTCACCAGTTAAAATCCCTGCTCTCACATCAAAAAGATGCAACCCAAAAAAAGAGCATCAAATGGCTGGGTACAGAGGTTGTTCCAGAATTAATTCTGTACTGAGAGTCAGCAGAAATGCCTCACTTCACACTTTGTTATAAAAGTATAGAATGCAAAACTGGGTCTGGTTATCAAGGTAGAAATGATTAAACCCTCAATGTCCACAAACCCACTTTACAAACACATATAATAATTGAGCAAACTAACAGAGCACCATAATGGTGTGAACTGGGAAATATACCAAGCTAGTCTGGCATTTTCCTAAAACAAACAAAAATAGTTTAAGAAGGATATTGGTACAAAATGTTCCCACATTATTAAATAAACAGCACATGGGGGCTTCTACCAGCCCCAGAAATGGATAAGAGTTTTAATAACTAATAATCTTTAAGGAAAAATTCAGATTAGCCTAAAAGGAGATGGACTTATTTGTGATACTAAGGAGAGGAAACCGAATACATAACAACATTGCTGTTTAAGTGTTTACAATTACATCCTAAAGACTAAAATACCAAAGCTTTGATTTCTTCAATCCTATTTTCCAAGGCAAGCATCCAGTTCCGAGGGTAGCTGTGTTTATTTTGATCAGAACTGCCACATGGAGTCAATACTACAAAACCACCACCTCAGTTGAGATTCTCAGTTGGCAAGCCACAACTTTCTGATGAGTTTCCACTTCTTCAGAACCAAAGCTAATGCTGAACTTGGGCCAAAAAAAAAGGAGGAAATCAGTCAGAAAAGGACACTGAATGCTGCTTCTGTAGGAAAAAGACAAATATTTTCCAAGAAGAGGCAAGCTACATGCTTGTTAGGGCACACATAACAGTCATAGATTTAAGGTTCAGACAGTGGTTCCCCATCACCTCTTAAACAAATATTTACACACTTTTCTTTTTAACAAGATTTGTTTTAAAGTAAGGAAGTTCCAAGCAAGAAACAGCTCCAAAAACCCAGCCCCTCTAAAAGCCTCAATGTCCACAAGCTCACATTGGATCTTGGGTTATTTCTGGGTATACAAAGTCTTTACTTGTGCCATTCATCTTGGAGATGAATTAAATGTCACTTGCTCTGCATCTTTCGTGTAAGAGCACACAATTCAGGGGGAAAAACAGAATTTTAACAGCTGCTGGAAATATCACCAGTTTAATACGGACTTGGAAATTGAAAGCTACACAAACATCTTGAGGGCACCATGTTACCTAAACACCAGTCTACAGAGAACTCTAAAAGGCAAGAAGAGCAAATGCATCAAAGCAAGAAAGCACAAATCATTGGCAGTAGCAAAGAGCTATCAGAGGGCGAGGAAAAAACCATATACATTAACATTTCAAAATGTCCCCTGGGCTTAGCTAATTGCTATGATCAATTCTAGTTTGCTCACAAAAGCCTGGACAGCTAGCCAGAGGGGGCAAGGAGGGAGCTGGCAATGGAAGATGCAACTTTAATGAGCTTTTAAGCAGTAGGACAGCATGGCAATCCCCAGGGACACACAGGTGCATGGGGAGCATCCTGACAGAGCACAGCTTCCCCTGACAAACAGCTGCCAGGGGACGTGAGCACGCATCCACCCCCTGTGCCAGCCCTGCTGAATTAGAAACACCTCATTTCTATCAGTCTGCAGCACAACAGGCTCTCCCCAAAGGCAGCTCCAGCCCCTGATTGCTGCCAGCCTCTGAACAAGGGCTGATCAGACAGGGCAGCAGCAGCCAGCATTAAAACAATCAGCAGGCTCTTCAGGACAAAGCTGAATATTTAAAGCCAGGCATCCCATCTCACCTACATTATGCCCAACACATTAAGGGAGAGCTTTTGTACCATCAGATATCTGTAATCAGAGCAGACAAAGGCTTTGGGCAGCCCTTGGGTGTTCAGCACCTCACCAAGAGGAGCAACTGGCTACTGAGACCTGCTTTGGGGATGGGATGGTGCTGGAGAGCCCAGAGGGACAACAGTGCTGCATCAAGTGATGGACAATGTCTCATCATCATCATTCTCTATCACTATATATAATATTATATATAATATATAGTATATTTTCATATTATAGTATAGATGTTTCTATATATAAGATAGAAAATATATATTTATTACTTTATAAATATATATTTTTATATAAATTAATTGTATTTATTTTTATATATTATATATAATAATATATATATTATATAATATATATTACATATTTATATATTTTATATATTTTATATATTATATATTGTACATATTTTATATATTTATATATTTATATATTTTATATATTTATTTATAGATAGATTTATTATATTTATTTTATATATTATATATTCATATATTTGTTTATATATCTTTATATATTTTTACATATACTTATATAATACAATATATTATTTTATATTTCTATATTTATAGAAATTTTATTTTTATTTTTATATATTTATATACTTTATATATATTTATTTTAAATACTCATATATTACAGTATATTATTTTATATTCATATGGATAGATAGATATGCAAATATAAAATAATATATTGTAATAATATAATAATTCGCCTTTCTCCAGAAAGAAAGAAGTTCCAACAGCACTTATTAAACAACTCCTAAAATACTGGGATTTATTTGAGGAAATGGCTCACAATGACTGCCAAATTTCCTGTGTCCACAGGCAGGAAGGCTTGCCATGTCAAGTGACAGTGTTTTTGCAGTGTTTAACACACCTCTTTAAAGATGTCATTTCTTGTTTCTGATTGCAGAAGACACACCAAATGCAAGCCACAGAGCAGCCCAGAGTAAACCTCACCATGCCTGCAGATAAATCCTATGCCTTTATAGCACTTGGCTGCTTTGCCAAAAGCCAGAGTAAAATTAATGTACCATTCCCAGACACAGGCACTGACATCTGCCCCACCATATCCCTCTTTAATTTAAAGCAAGCAGAGGGGTGTAACAGTCCCACCCTTTTCATTAATAACTTCCAGGAGCTTGAACAGACATCTGCCTACACAATTATTTTTCCTGTTTTATACAAACAGATGCATTTAAACCCCTTTTAGAGATGAGAAAGGAAGACTGCACATAAATTAAAATGTGCAAAAAGGGACACCTTCAGAGGTCTGCATTGCCAGGACACTCCAGTAACAAGCAGATTTTACAGATCCTACATGCTCTCATACAGCAACAGGAGCACTAATGAAGTAACCAAAACATCAGAATAAATGCTCAAAGATTGCTGCAAGTCATCTCTCAACAATTAATAAAGACTTCTTACAACCTTTTTGCTTTGACTTGAGAAAGATGTGATGACAAAAAAAAAACGGTGTAAATGAAGCTTCCTCTAAATAACCTCTCCAGAAGCAGCTATTTATGGTCAAGGGGCTTCCAGAGCTTAAATATATTTGTGTCCAATAGAATTTGCTGAATGCCTTTTTGATCTCACAGGCTCCTCCTAACATCCTCTACACCTGCAACAGAATTAGTTACTCCTTGTGCTCTGCATCTGGCAGCTGCTCCTCCCCTTTGATGTCCCCTAGTTCTTGTTTCAGCAGAAAGAGCAAACCTCTCATGTTTTTAATCACACAGACCTCTCTCAGTTCTCTTATTCAAGGCTGAATAGTGCTAATGAACACAATCACACCAAAGCCATTCTTCATCCCTCCTTTCTGTCCCCCTTTGCACCTCTCCCAGCTTTGTCCAAACCTCTTGAAGTGGGATATTCAGGTTGGGGAAGAAGAGCAACACCAGAACTACACAAAACTGGTCTGCTAAAAATATACCATCTTTTTTCAGCACATTTTCACCTTTCCAGCCCCTCCACCAGCTGTGTCTCTCTCAGGTACAAAGTAAAGGATTGTGCATCAAGGCCAGCTCCTGCTCAAGAGTTCATGTGTATTTACACACACACATTCATTTACCATGCTGCATTTACACACTCCACTGCAAGCCTGCATGCCCAAGGAGAAACACACAGACACTCCACACAAAACTGCTGAATGTGCAGGCAACCCTGACGAGGGGAGAATTGATGAATTTGACTCCATGTTCTTAGAAGGCTAATTTATTACAATATCATATTCTATCATATTCTATCATATCATATTATAGAATGCTATACTAAAACTATACTAAAGAATAGAGAAAGGATATAGACAGAAGGCTAAACAAGAATGATAATGAAAACTCATGATTCTCTTCCAGAGTCCTGACACAGCTGGCTGTGATTGGTCATGAAGTGAAAACAATTCACATGAAACCAATCAAACAATTCACCTGTTGGATAAACAATCTCCAACCACATTCCAAAGCAGCAAAACACAGGGGAAGCAATCAGATAATTATTGTTTTCATTTTTCTCTGAGGATTCTCAGCTTCCCAGGAGAAGAAATCCTGGCAAAGGGATTTTTCTAGAAAATATGACAGTGACACAAAATGCTGACAGACAAAGAAAAAAATTAAAGCAACTGTAAATAAAACCAGGAAGGACTTATTTGGTACCCATTCTTGTCATGTTATGAGTCTCTAGGGGGTCTCAATCAATCATTTGAGTGTGCTGTCCTCGATAAAACATCAGCCAAAACTGTGAAAATAATATGCAAAAAAGTTGCTATAGTTTCTTGATCTTAATTTCCACAGTTGGGTAACTATTATAGCAACATTTTGTTCTTTCATGGGGATGCGAGAGACAACTTGCATAAAATTCAGCTCAGGAAGATTAATAATCAAAGTGATAAATCAACACTGAGCAAGAAGACAGAATGCTGAACTCACTTTGGGTCCTCCTGTTCAATCAATCAAAAGAAAATGAAGCACAGAGATTTTGTTAATTATTCACAGACTCCCCATACACACACCTTTAACATTCAGCACAAAGCACTAAGGCATCAATACAAAGCACTTAGGCATGACAAAGCTGTAGCATCCTCCCAAATCTACCATTAAACTTCCAAGTGGAATTCTTGTCTTTTCTGAAACAGTTTAGTCTGGCATATAAAATGAACAACACTCAGAAGTATTAAAGAAAATATCTATTCAAGTAACTGGCACTGCACAGCATTAAGTGACTCCACTGAACACATCTCCATGTCTCAAGTGCAAAAAGCCTGGATCCCTCCATGAGTGCTGCTGGTGCATTCAGAAAGCAAGGAGAATTCAAGGACAGAGGCAGGCTCAGGGTGGGAGGCAATGCAGAAGTCTGCAGTCAGCTCGCTGTAAAGCTCAAGGAATAGGGGGAAAATATATATATATATATATAAACACAATAATCTCAAAGACCAAAAAAAATGCAGCAACAACTGCTACATTGAATGCAGTCCCTTATGCTAACCATTGAGTGCATGGTTAGCATAAGGAAAGTCTATTCCTTTCCAGGTGTGTACTAGCTATACAGTCAGGTAAATCCAGTCTCTAATAAGCTTTTCCTTTTCCTAAAACCTGCTCCTCTATTACTTCTGTGACTGCTGTTCCAATTCCTTAGTTTCCAGGGAGATGAGAACAGATCTATAACAAAAGACACATCAAAAAGAAAAATAAACTCCAATTTCAGCCCACACAAACGTCATCCTCACCATCTACCTGTGCCTGGAATCCAGCTGCCATGAAAAGATTCCCTAGCTCCTCTTTCTCAAGGATTGATAACAAGAAGAGTGCAGTGAATTGCTTTCACATTTTGCTTGCAAGAACAAAACTGAATGGAGAAAGCCAAGACACTAAGTCAATTCTTTGCTGCAAATCAGGAAATCCAAACACTTAGCACACTTAATGGTAAAGAGATTTTTGCTCCTATGTCAATTCTTACAAGACTGCTGTCCTTGCAGATCATTTTCCTGCAAGTATTCATGTGGAAAGACTCTCTGAAAGGCATTTATGGCTGCAAAGGACAAGACTACTCACAACTCTGCCTAATTCCTTTAATAAAATTATGTCAGAATCATGACCAGTTTTGGAATTATGAGACTCACAGAACCAAAGTATCAGTGATTGGAGAGACAGGGAAGACTTTGAGATGGTCAAAGAATCCGATTTTACTGTGGGCTACATATGCCTAAATACCATTCTAGGAAGACTACTAATGTTTTACTGCAATGACTGAGTTAATCATCACATAAACAAGCTTATACATTTTAAACATCTCTTGCCTGCAGAAGTCTGATATAATTTTTTTTCCAGTGAGCCCATCTGATTGAATCTTCTTGCAACCTTGATTTAATCCCCAAAGTTCTCTTTGCTCTTGCCAAGGCATTTTGTCTATCAAATCTCTTATGCTAGCCAGGTCCAAAATCCATCATGTGTGTTGTGTGTCCCAATACCAAAGAATCCTAGAATGGTTTGGGTTGGAAGGGACCCTAAAGACCATTGGGTTTCAACCTCCTACCATGGGCAGGGACACCTCTGCCAGGGCCTCAGCATCCTCACAGGGAAGAATTCTTCCCAATATCCCATGTAACCCTGGCAGGTGTCAGTTTGAATCCATTCTCCCTTGTCCTGGCATTCCAAGCCCTTTTCCAAAGTCCCTCTCCAGCTTTCCTGGAGCCCCTTTAGGCACTGGAAGGGGCCTGAGCTCTCCCTGGAGCTTCTCCTCTCCAGCTGAACACTCCCAGCTCTCCCAGGCTGTCCCCAGAGCAGAGGGGCTCCTGTGCCCCCAGATGTCCTTCCCCTCTCAATGACACAGGGCTCACATGCCGGTCTGTAACACCACAGATTTATTTATTCATTTATTTGTTCCCCTCATTCCCTCTCTTGGGTTATCAGCTGTGAAATTTTACAACATCTCGAGTCAGAGTGGAAGTCTCTTCACTTTACAGCATTAACTGCTTTTGATTGCTGGAGCAGTCAGATGCAGTAACTCTCCTCTACAACCAGTAATAAAATAAATAGGAATCTCTGTGGCCCTGAGCAGTCATCAAACCTGATCTGGCTTCCTACCTCCCAGCTGGGAGAAAGATTCAAAATAAGGCATTCAGCATTCCCAGCTTCCAAACAGAAAAACATTAAAACTATGAAGTGACAGGAAAGCAACAACAATATTAGATCCATTTTATTTATTTTAAACACCTCCTTCTCCAGCAATTCTGAACCTTTCAGCCAGCACGCCCAGAAAGCATGGAGGAATGCAACAATAATGATAATGATAATAATATTGGTATTATATTTGCATTATTATTATTACCTAAGGGTCTTGAATTCCCATGCCAGGTATCTTACAGTTTTACTGAAAGAAAGGGACTGTTTTCTGACAAATCCAAGTTTTCCTGTTATTTTGGTTTATCCTTGGTTAACCATCTGCCCTCTGACATTCTCAGAGTGTTTATGTCCTTTACCAAGGACATAGATCACATCCATCCATACAGACATGAAAACACTTTCTTCCAAAGAATGCAATGGGTTAAATATTTAAACAAATGTAAACCCACTGCTAAGGTCAACCAACAAAGCCTGCATTTTCTAGGAACACAGCCAGACAGAAGGACAGGTTCTTTCACTGTTTCCCAATAGTTCTTAGAAAGGAGTTTCCCTATTCCTGAAGATGGCTTCCACAAAATCTCTTCCATTCTGATTTTTATTTTTTTGACAAATATTTGGAAAGCACAATCACCTTGAAATAGTAATGAATGGTGATGCTTGCTAGCATTGGGCAGACTGGTTTCTGAAGGTATTTCCTCTGTTTCTTTTCCCAGTGAAAGTTAGTCACTCTGTTGGGAATTCCCCATTCCCAGCCCCTTCTGGTATTCTGGAGCTAAAAGAATGTGATCCAGAAATAAGCTTTGTTTGCTCTTTTTTTTTGGGAGGCATCATGTAGGTATTGATTTCACATCTGCTTCTACATGAGCTTTGGGTAGCAGCTGTATCAACAGTGATGGGATATCCTGGCCATGGACATATTTACAATTACATCTAACACATTTTTCTGAGAACTTCACTTTCCCAGGTCAAGAGGAGAGCTGACAGTTTTAATTAAAGATTCCTTGTGTCGAGTTCAGGCTGCCTGAAAAGAAGCTATTCCAAAGGCCATCAATCACCAGTAGGATGTTTCAGGAATTCTCCACAACAAACACAGAAATATATTTCCCAGAGCATTCTCCCCTCCACCCCAGAAAACCTGTCCAAGGAGAGTGAAGATTCATTTGTGCAGGAGTTGCAGCCAAACGTGTAGGATGCTTCCCACAAATGCTGAACTCACCACTTGTTTTACTGCCCACGTGCACTGATGAAACACAGAAGATCTGATGCATCTTGAACAAGCAAAGCCTGAAGCTGTGGACATAAGTGTGGATACTCATTTCTGGCTTGAATTACATCAGCCAGAGCAGAGGTAGGAGAAGCTGGAAGAAGCTCTTATCTAAATTAAGTCCTAAAGCAAGTGGGAAAACACACACTTGTTCTCAGGATTAATCTGTGTTAGATCCCATCTCCAACATCACTCCATCCTGGGTTTCTGAGGACATTTTTAAATGATGCAAGTCCATCATGATACTCCCAAAGGTGATTTCAAAGGAAAAATACTAGGAAATTTTGAGGATCCTCTTCTACACCCTGCAGAAGCCCTCAGGAGCTTTGCACTGTGAGCTACATCTGAGCCCCTCTACCTCACACTTTATTAAAATACATTTATGAAGAAATGCCTGGTGAAGGTCTGCCTCCAAAGGTCACAGTCTAACATTGTTTCTGGATATCCCCTTAACCTTTCCTCCCCAGTTTTGAGAGTAAAAAGTCTTTTTATGTCAAGATATTGGTATCTCAGCCTTGACAAAAATAATTTAAAGGTCCTCCAAGTCACCTCCTCACTGCCCACCCATCAAAGCTGGGTGTCAGGCACAATCTCACAGGGAACTGGGCCTGATGTTATTCTGGAAGAATAAACACCAAATTTTGGAACACTGCACACTCTGAAGGGTCTCCCTACACCTTCCAGTCCTCACACCACCAATGGCTCCATGCAGCCCACAGACACTGAGATGATGCAAGTAACAGCTCTGCTGGCTCAGGAAATTCCCCCATGAATAACACCCAGTGACTCAAGGCTGAGCAGCACTCGGTTCAACAGTCATGGGGAAATGGAACAAGAAGTGAGACATGGCTTTTCCATCCATGCCCCTCATCTGTCCACAAAGGACAGCTGAAGGACAGAGAATCTGCTGCCAGGGGCTCATTACAGACAAATCCCTCATTCCATCTCCATCCCTCCAGTCTCACAGATACAATAAACTCAAACTTAGGGAGTTCCTTTTAGCAACTATATTCTCTTGTTGCTAAAGTAAAGATCTAAAAGCTTTTAAGGAAATCTTTTTCCACAGCCACAAAGAGTCAAGATGTGCTTCAAGGACACATAGCTATTCCTAACTCACCATGGAGGACAAAAATTATAAAAAATTGCTAAAAACTGCTGTCTCCCCAAGGAGCTGTACCCATGATCACTGTATTGATGTACAAAAGAACCAACAGCATTCCCACTACAGCCACAGCCCATCCACAGTCCAGTAGTTAATCAGAAAATCCAAGAATGGTTTGGGAATGGAAGGGACCTTAAAGATCATCTTGTTCCATGGGCAGGGACACCTTCCACTATCCCAGCCTGCTCCAAGCCCTGTCCAGCTTCGCCTTGGACACCTCCAGGGATCCAGGGGCAGCCACAGCTTCTCTGGGCACCCTGTGCCAGGGCCTCACCACCCTCACAGTGCAGAATTTCTTCCTAAGACCCAATGACTAAATATCTTTACTTTCAAACCTCCTGCCTCTCTTTTTTTCTAGCACAGTACCAAAGACTGGCTCAGGTATTCCTGAATTCCAAGATCACAGGATAGGCACCAAAAAGCTACAACAATAAGACACACCATTACCAGGACATCTCAAATATCAATTTCCAACTGCATTATAAACACAAGCATTGTTAACTTATGATCCATTTCTGTGCTGAATGCTGTAATTTACCTTCATTTTGGTTATGGAGGTGAGCCAGGCAGCCACAACAGCATTACAGAATTACACAACTAGCCAAAGCCAGCCTCACTAATAGCTGTGTCAAAGCTGAGGGCTACAAGACAAACAGCCTGCCTGGAGCTCTTCACCTTTAGTGGCTCATAAAAGGCATGCTTCTACCTGCTACACACTCCTGTTACTGTGTGTGGAACTTGGGAATATTATCCCTGCAGTTACTACATGAAAGAGTAACTCAGGGTAATGGTATTCTGGAGAAGCACTGCCTCCCTGGCTGGCTGTGCCAGCACTTCTGGAGACCAAAGGCACAAGGATGATAACAACCACCCCAAAACAAGGCTGCAAATGGCATTTATTACTGAATCTACCATGAAAAGTACAAGTAGAGCAACTAACTCATTGTAGCTGTGAGCAAAGAAACCTTAAACAACAGAAATTAAGGCAGCAGCTCCCATCCTCTACCAATGTATGTTTTACATTTCCACAAATGTTTTACCCATGCCCACGGTGCTTGCACAACACTTGATGGTTAAGGATGCCCTAAAGAAATTCCTGTGTCATAAACACCAAAGGCTCAAGACACAAAGATAAAAACAGAGCAGGTAAACTCAAAGTACAGCACTGCTGGGTTAAAGCAAACACATCTGGATGATCATAGTTCATAACCAAATCTTACCAACAGCTTTCACACTTGCTGTATGCAGGTTTTTGTGGCTGAAAAACACATTGTGCTGCCAAGTCTCAAGGCAACACCTTGGTTCTGGCTCCAGCATTAACACAGGTGCAGTTTCCATTTAGCCTCACAGCTGATAGAGAGAACAACTTCCATCCATGGGAGAGCACAAAGCTCCTTGAGATGAGCTTTGTAACATATAAAGCACAGTGATATTTTATTTCTGACAAAATTTACTATAATTAAAGTAAATAGGAGTCAAATATAGAGAACTTTTACTCTGTTCCATCAATTAAGAGAAGCCAAATTACTAGGTGGGAGGCTTAGGTGGACAAACTGGGCAGTTACAGTTTTGAAGCTGGCACCAGAGACGACAACATTACAGGGCCAGAGATGTTCAGAAGTTAAAGACCACATCAGTGCAGGGAAACAATTTTACAATAAATACACCAGCAGTGATCTCTGCTCTCTATTCACTCAGCCTGGAATTCTACCAGCTGCTTCTCAGAAAGATGCACAAAGATTTCCTAAAGTAGCTCAGCTCATCGTCAGCAAAAGGAAAATTACCTTCTTTTCCACTTTTATTTCACAACTATTTAAGAAAAATCCTCTAACATTTTTAAGGAGAATATCAAGGCAAGACAGTTAAATACTGACCAACAAAGAGTTCTTGGTTGGGATATTGCATTTATTATTATTCATGGTAACCTGGCTCCTAGAGGATCTTAAGAAAAATACAGATGTGTGTGTTTGGCTCTTGGTATGAGTCTAGAAGGGCACCAACTTCTAAGGGGCAACAATTACAAAATACCACATAGAGTTTTGCAGCACCAGCCAGATGTCCTCAGGCAGTAAGAACAAAACTTCACTAAGCCAGGAGAGGCTGCTCCACATCACCAACTTTCTGACAGTATCAGTTCAGAAATGCTGTGTCAGAAACCTCAGACAATTAGGGGAAAAGGCTTTAAGTTTTTTTAATATGCTGCACGCTCACACTAATAATTCTACATTGTGCTGTACGATACACAAAACCATAATTTAATAAAAAAAAAATCTGAGTTTTCATCATGGATGCCCATCATATGAACCTCACTTTGTTGCTTTAGTGCATGTTGCATTCACTGACCTCTCATTGTATGGGTCAGGGCCATCACCTTGAAAATGCACATCTGAGTAAGTGGGAATGTTTTCTCACCATCATCTGAGGCAGATTCACAACTTGCATCAGATACAGGTCTGGCTTGGGGAGTTATTGCATAAAGGAGTCATGGCAGAATTAACAGTGCTTGAAAAGGGGGAAATGTCTACAAAATGTTTGTAGAACAATCTGCTTACAAGTTATTTGCTCTTTACTCTTCTCCTGAGTGAATTGTTGTTAAGTTCTGATTGCTAGCACTCTTTTATACCTAGATGTGATTTTTAAAGTAAGCCACAACCTGGTACCCAAATCCTATTTCATCCTCCAAGTCACACCAGTTTCCTGGAGAATGCTCTGCTGCCTCAGATTCCTCTGTTTGGTGTTTTTAAAAGCACGTGTGGCCAGCATAAGTGGGGTCAGGCTCCAGTGACCCATCAGGAAAGCCCATGAAAGCAGGAGACAAATCTGAGTGAGGCTCACTCATCTGTGTTAGCTCTAAAGAAAGGATTCCCCTTGTAAAACACAGCGACTTTTATTCTGTGAGAGCATTTGCCAGGTGGGGACAAGAAAAATAAAGAATAAAGAAAAACTCTGAAGAAGAAATAAATGGGAGAGATGTAAAACTTCAGATCATCCTAATAGGCCTCCCACAAAATGTTTGATTCTCTATTTCCTCTTAACTACTACAAGAAAATCAACTTTGCAGAATAATCCATGCTCCACTTCATTAAGCTTAAAGTTGTTTATTAGGTTACTTGGGCTAGACCTGATAAAGAAATGCTTGCAAAAATATCTTACAGAATCATCTGCTATGTAAAAAACTAAAATGGGATCTTCCTGAAAAAATCCTCACTGGGCAGATTTCTCCAAATGAGGTCTCTTTTTGACTAACAAGCAATTGTCACTAAGTTACAACACACCAGTGACATCTCCTTTGGGAAATGTAGGAATCTACAGGTGGTGACCATGTAGCAGTGCTTAACCCTTCAGCAAGTCTCAATTTCAACAACCCATTTCCTCACTAATGAAGCTGCTGCAGCTATCTGTGCTGCTGGAAATCAATCAGTGCAGCAATTAGCAAGTCAGGTGTAGGTAGCAGGAAGGCAGACACATCTGGAGATAAGGCACTTTGTGGATACTGAACAAATCAGCTGTTCAGGGGTCTAAGTGAGAAGGGTTTAGTGTGGGAATACAGGCAGAGAGCAGAGCTGGGAGCACTGCTCAGCTCATGGCAGCAGTGCATGTGGCAGCTTTAGGAGGCTGTAAGGCCTGGAAGCAGAGAGCAGAACCCTGAGGAAGATAACGGGGTACCCGGGTGTGCTTGGAATGCAGAAAGTCTGCAAGGCTGAACCTGCCTGTGCAGGTGTGTACAAAGCCTTCATTAAGAAATGTTACTTAGTTTGATGCCTCAGGTTCTAGCTTTTTATGTTTTTCAGATTCTGTGCTGCTTTAATGTGTGGGTCTGGGCTTCATATGAGGGGATGGTGAGTTCTATGCACAGAGCAGGGAGACAAAACAATTCCTGCTCCAGCTGGGGACCAAGGACAAATGATCCAAATCTCAGCCCCAAGAGCACAAACAACATGGGCTGGAGAGAGAAAAACAAGAAGGATGGGACTGCATGGGCTGGAGCTGTAATTGCACAATTAACTCCAATATTGAGCAGAACTTATAAAAGTGAGAGACCCCGTGACCTGTTGTCCATTTTGTGACCATTTTGTGTCCATCTTGGGTGTAGCCCTGGCTGGGCTCTTGTGCTGCCCAAGGTGGATCCATTGAGGCCTTTTAATAAATCCCTGTTTTATTCATTAGCTCTGTCCAGCCTCTGTTCTAGCCCAGCCTGCACAAGGCATCAAATTACACAAATGTTATGGCTGTGCTATTTTGAGCTATAGCTGAAAATGTGTATAAACTCAGCTGTGTGTATCAATAAATGTGTATCAATAAACAGCTTCATTCATGTAAATCATGGAGACCCCATCTCTTTGTCAATCTCCATCAGTTTAGGCCCAGAATGTGTGACCATTTCAGCCCAGTTTCTGCACATCTGCCTTCCAGTGATATCTCTCTCACCCCCTGCCCCAAAGTTTTATCAGCACCTTCCTCAGGTAAGACAAGGAAGTGGGTAGACAGGAGAGAATGAAACTCCCTGGAAGCCTGTTCAGACAAGTTTCTGCCTTAAAGGCACTTGTAAAGAAAAAACTTGGGTGTGAGCTTGTACTGGTGTCAGACACCAAAATCACCACTTGAGAAAAAAGTGAGGGGGGAAAAACAAAAATCTCAGTTCCAGAGCTCAAGAACAAAACATGGATTTTTTTTTCCCAAAACAGGGATTTTTTAAAAAATATATTTAAGAGTTATGTAGTAATCCATCAATATTCAGAAGCTGGAGAATAATGGGTATATGGGCCAGATTCTAACACACACATTCCACCGTGTGACAGCTGCACACGAAGGCCACCCAAGCCCTACTGAGACAGAAACAGCTGAGTCTCAAGTCCATCAAGAATTCAGCATCACCAGCCTAGGCAGATACTGGGTTTTGTTAATGAGACACCCAGAGTGACTCCAGCTCAGGAAAGGCAGCAGAAGGCACCACATGCACAGGCACAGGCAAGTGGAAATAATCATTCATGACAAGACAGCAGAGCTGAAAGCCATGAGCCAGGAGGGTTTCCATGATGGACTGAGCTATCAGATAGCAGGGGTGGTGACCAAGCCAGCACACTAAAATAAGACACCAAGGCTCCAAAACAGATTTCAGCTTCTTGCCTCTTAGCACCTGAGAAAAATGAAGTGCTGAAGCTCCAGCAAAACAATTCAAGGTTTTTTATATCTGAACAAAGGAATGCCAAGGGAGAAATTCTTGTCTATTTTCTTTCAGATACATGGGGTCTTAGTGCTATCAAATAATCTCAAAAATGGCAACAGAGGTGAAACTTAGGGTAGATCTTCATACCACAGCATAGGTTTTGCCCTCTTCTCTTTCTTTCACTCCAGTTCACATGAGTATTTCCTACCTAGAACAGGAATTTTCTCTCCAAGTAGGATAGCTAAGGCAAAGACACTTTAAAAGTACTTGGCACAATTATTTCTTTATTCTCTAGAAGTTACTGAAGAATGTGCTTTGCTGATCACCAGAGAAGACACCTCAAGCACCAGAATTATTCAGACACTGGAGGCTTAGAAAAGACCAATTTTCAAACCATCCCTTCTGACAGAAATACATTTCAAGCTATCTTGCAATACCCACCCAATCCAAATGATCAACCAAGTGGAGAGGTTTTGTTTAAAAAGACTTATGAGGTTTCACTGGCTTGTGCAATGTTGTATGGATGCTAAAACCCCACCACTTCAATTGCTGTAACAGAGAGGAAATGTTCTCATTATTTCAGCAGCTCTTAAGTCTCAGATGAGCACAGACATTAACTGGAGATCATGTCAGCAGCTTTCCTTAACTACAGAGAGATAAAACAGCTGATTGCTCAGGCTATGGACCTGAAATAAATCACCAACTATAAATGCAAAATAAATACTGGCTCGATTCCTTCTATTTTTCAATGAATAGCAATCTGTTTTTCTCTCACCATTCTAATTTAAGCTATTCCAGTTTCTCATGTCTCAAAAAAACCCATCAAACAATACATGTTAAAGTTAGAAAAAGCATCCCATTTAATTATGATGTTGTGGCAGTGTGAGCTTCAAAACAGAAAGAGGAGTGACCTCAGGAGATGTTCAACTAAAATAAGATGAAAGTTGTTGTGAGAATGCATTCCAGCTTCTAAAGATGTCTAATTTCTATGTAGGAATCAAATTTAGATTTTAAAGTTCCTTGTGTTTGAAACTGCACTAAATAATAAGTCCCAAACTCTCATGTGATGAAAAGCCTGTGGATCTGCCTGCACCAGACCTATTACCAAATATTCCTCTTTGAGCAAGGGTTTTAGTTATTTTAAACTCATCTTTCAGTGAAAGATGACCCAATTGCTAGTAGAAAATTAACAGTTTTATTGTTTTATCACAGAGAATTCTCACATGATCCAAACTTTCAGAAAGTTAGAGATTCCTGGGCTCTGTTGCCAATACAAATCATGTTTTTGAAGCATGAACAAAGTCCTTTCAGTTGTAATTGTGCAGAGTACAGAAAAAATCCCACATTTTTCTGGCCTGGGAAGGAGTCTATGCATTCCTCAAATAACATTTTTATGGAAGCCAAACAATTTTTTTAATGCCACACAAAACCTTTCAGACTGCCATCCACTCCACTTTCCTGACTTACATGACAAGCAAGGAGTTCAGTTTGCAAATGTAGAACAGAAGCACCTTGGAGGGCTTTTGCCAAAAAACTGCCCACAACTCTAACAGAAACCTCAATGGTTTCATGTCATTCTGAAAGCATCTTAAAAGACCTGATATCCTCTTCTCAATGGTAACATGAGCTCCAAAAAACTCAATTTGGCTTCAAGAGTGGTTGTAAAACAAAAATCTCACCATTTGCTGGCCCACCTCACCCATATGAAGCTGGGGGAACCCTGGAGAGATCAGGTTCCTTTCCACCAGCCCCAGTTTATCACCAGCTTGCCTAAAAGCCAAGGGAAACCAGTGATTTGAGGAAAGGGAACCATGGAATTAATGATATTTATATTATTAAATATATATCATGAACATGCAGTTCCCCTCCTACAAATGAGTAGCATGTTCTGGGGGTATAAATAGGAATTTATCCTCCTAGGAGTAATCTCTTCTGTGTGCACACATTCAGGGGATGGAGAAACACCAGCACAGGGTGAAACTGGGACAGAATGAGCCACAGTTGCAGAGGTCCAAAGAACTGAACCATCAGACTTGCTCAGAGGCTGTGTCACAAAACCACAGCCCCACTCTTCAGCTAGATTCAAGTGGCACAGGAATGCCAGCATTTGTGACAGCACCAAACTCAGTTTCTCACCATTCAGTCTCTTAAAAGGCATAGTTTTAAGCAGTTCTACAGTAGTAACAAAGATTAACAGCAGAAATGCAAAAGTAACCAATAATTGAGATAGCAGAACTTCTAACCCTCAAACCTATCCCCTCCACATCCCAAAACACCCGGTCTTCAAGCGAATCCTCAAGCCTGGATTGCAGAGATAAGAGACTTGGGCAAATGGATGAACATCACAAAATGAACTTGTTTGAAGACAGTAAAGCAAAAAACCACAGGACTGAGGGAAGCATTTTGCTTTCTTTGAATGCTGCTATCTGAAGGCTGCTGGAACAGATAACGGATGGCATGCATTGGACAAATGATATTTAATATCCATTGAAGCTGGAGCTCTGTAAGGAAGTTTCAAAAAGTTTCCTGGAAGTTGAGAGACCAAAAGCGTTCCAGGAACATCAGAGAGTTTCAAACAGAGGATTGTAAAGCAGCATCAGGCTTGCTGCCATGGCAAGGGCAGACCTGTGTCCTCATGGATGTCCAAGCATTTACAGTCCTGACAGCACCAGCAGCACTTCCAGGAGAGGTTTATTTGGTCTTGAAGTAAATCAGAGCTTTGCCATTACCTTAAAGAGAATTCACCACTACTGCACACCCTAAGTAGCATCTCCTATAAAACAAAGTCTTCCTGCTGTAAAGGACTTTTAGAAAGTAAAAAGTTGTTTTACAAATCTTTTTGTCTAAGCCTGACATGTTATAACAGTGAGGCTTTGTGTATGGTGGGGGTTTTTTGTTTGTCCTGTTGTTTGTTTTGGGTTTTTTTTTAGCTGACTCTTGAGTTCAGGGGTATTTTTTATAAGAGAGGGTCAATGTCTTGCTCTCAATTGACTCAAATGAAAACATACTGAGACTGAGAGTAAATGTTGCCAGAAGTCTTTCTCCCCTGATTAGTTTCCACAATCAACTGAACAGCATCAAGAATACCCTGCAGACTCAAACCTGAAACATCCATTTATAAGATGCAAACAACCACTTTTGATACAATTAGGAACATGAAGATAATCACATCCTCCTCTAACCAAGATGCAGGGGATCTTATCCATCATTTTTGGGATCAGCATTGCCTCACATCAATATTTTGGTCACTGCAGTCATCTTAACCTTCAGTATTATTCTCCTTTAAGTTCAAGCACTGCCTATCCTTTTCAGCCCATTATATTTTTACTTTAAGTAGGAATTTTCTCCTGTAAAAGAGTGATGGGAAAGAGGTTCTGCAAAGTTTGTCTATAGCTCTCACTGACATTTTGCCTAGGTTTTGAAAGACTGCCTTCAGTTAGCAAGTCCATTTGGGCACTTATTTCCAGTGTATCATTCCAATCACAATCACATGAAACCCGTGGTTCATCTGAAACATTGACTGTGCTCATTTCCCCCTCATTTTTATTTTCCAAACCCAGTGAACTGTATGCCGAATAGTTTAAATAAACAGGTTTTAAATGAGTTCTCATATGGATCAACCTGACACAAGGCCAAGGTTACACCAGATGATGATGCACTGATTTTCCCCTTTCCATATCATGTCTTCCTCCCTCCTACTTAATAACTTTAATAGCATTAATGACACACTCTACTTAAGTCAGTCAACAACAAGAGAGCCAGCATTCTTTCAAGTTTTACCAATAATTCAATACTTTCATAGGTGAGGGAGCCTTTCTTACCCCATTGCCATCCACATCCTAGCACTGAGATACTCACAGAGCAAGAGTTTAACAATTAGCACAGGGTCATGGCACGTTAATGGATTTTACTGCAGGCTACCCATACTGGTCTTTGGAATGATTAATGGCTGAAAACTCCATTAATTAATCATCTTAACAAGCCTGATTGTTTCTCTAAAGGAAATGCAAGCAAACCAGTTCTTGCCTAGAGCTGGAGAATATGTGCTGTCCTCCACATACCTCTCTGTATTGTTCAAGTATCCCGTGGTTACTGAGCCACCACAACCCATGGCTGGCTCCAGAATCCTATTTTTCCCCATTTTTCCAAGGAACACTCTGCCTTTGTGAGAAATGTCACCAGAGACTTCCCATCCCAGCAGGGAAAGAGGAAAGAAAGCAGCAGAAGGAAAGCCATGAGTGGTGGCAGCTCGGTGTTTGGTTCTCAGATCTGATCTCCCTGTACAGCTCTAATTTCCAACTAATTCCAGTGGGACTGGTTCTGTTACTCCCCGTGGAGCTTTCCAGGCTCCAAATGATCACTTCCAGACACAGTAACAGAAAATTACTTCTAGGTTCAATTTTAGGTTTATTTTCAGTTTACAGCTGTATGAACAAGATAACCTCTCCCTCCTCATCCTGGCACAAAAGGCAACCCTCCAACAAGCACTTCCAAGAGAGGTACTTGGTACTACAATTCATTTATAATAGACACTAAAACTCCATTTGGGCAAACCTAAACAAACTCTGTGCTGCCAGTGTGCCTTTCTTTCAGCACTCAGTGACAAAGCACAGGTGAAGCCAATTACCAGCCAAGTCCAAGGGAATTTACTCCACTGCTCAGTGAAAATCCACAAGCAGCCAAACTCCTGCAGGATCACCAAGGCAAACCAGCAGATACAACTTCTCTCAAGAAGCTGGTTTTTCTCTGCTCCTGACATTATAGCTTTTGCTAGATGAACTGCTTCTCTTCTACCTTGAAAAACTTCAACTTTTGTTATTCTTGTTTCCAGCTACTGATGTCCTGAATGCAAAGACTCAGGTTGACTGCTCTTTAAAAAACACTTTAACAAATTACCACCTCCTCTTATCATTGCTTAAATTACCTCTGTTGGTAAAATTAACTCGTTTTAGCTCACCTTTCTGACATTAAATGTTGGAAGAGGCCTACACAGCAGCCTTATCTACAGGTCCACCTCAGACAAGCCACCTGCAACAGAGATGTCAGAAGCTGCCTGCAGTTTGAATTTCAAATGCCACCCATATCAGCCTACATCAATCACAGGAAAATACAGATCTGTTTGCTTGACTGGGAAAAGGTTTTTGCCTTTGTAGGTGTAAAAGAAAATTTCTTTAAAACTGTCTCGATTGATTTTAACAACAGAACACCAACAAACCAAATCCTTCATTAACATTTGGGAGAAATTCCTGTGCCAAGTCTTTTAGTCCTGCCAAAAGTATCTGACAAATAAAAAAATCCATGTACACTGCCCATCTATCACCTATATGACCTACCTCTATATTTTGTTCCTTTTATTCTTTTCATAAAGTTTTTAACAGGCACATCATCTGTCCAGATGCATTTAAGGAGAAGCCTTCATTTCTCTTTTCAGTCAGCTTCTTCTCCCAGGTAACACATGACAGGACAGAGGAAAAAGGCTCAGCCAGAGGAGATTTACATTGGATATTACAAAAAACTTCTTCACTGAAAAGCTGGTCAGGCTTTGGACCAGGCTGCCCAAGGAAGTGCTAAAATTTTGAACACTGGAAGTGTTCAAAAAATGTGTGGATGTGGCACCTGGGGACATGGTTTAGTGGTGAACATGATTCACAGTCGGACTCAGGGATCTCAGAGGTCTTTTCCAACCTTAATGATTCTGTGTTTCTGCAATTTAGGCCAGGTGTCAGGTATTTGTCATTAGATCTGCTTGCCCTGAAGCACACAGGCATGCCTTAGAAGTCACATAATTAGAACAGTTAATGAATGATTTTAACTTTGCAAGTCCTTAAGGGTCCTGGAAACTCCACCAGGTTTCATGAATTTCCAACTAGGTGTGAGGAAGTAATGCAAAAAAAAAAAAAAAAAAATCTAGGTGATTAAAGTTCCTTCCACAGGATAAATTTCCTCATTATAAGAAACCACACTTCCAAGTTATTCAAATGAAGTACCAGCATCACCAGGGAATGTTCCAACACACTTCCATACACAAACAGCAAGAACAGAGAGAAATCACAGATTTTTTTTTTAAACCCTCAGGCTTCTACTGTGATAAAGTTCTTAATGCCACACTGCTGATTAAAGCTAAACACTGATTCCAAATCAAACAAATATCACTTTTCTCCCAACAGGAAATGCTTGAAAGATGTAAAGTGGACCGTTAAACAGGTTAAATATAAAATATCAAAATGCTAACACACAGCACAAGGTCTGAAATTCCATCAGATCCATGGCAGAGCAGGAGATGCACAACCTGCAGGTCTCACACCTCTGGTGAGGGGCATAAAGCAGCAGAGAACAAATTCCCTCCTGCTCTCTCTAATCAGAACATCAGATCCTTGCTCTCTGCCAGCACCAACTGCTAGGGGAAATTAAAATGAAGTTCATTGTAAGTCAATTTTGACACCAGAACCAGCCACAGCAGTGGGTCATGGGATGAGGAGTAACCTGGCTGTGATGGAAGAGCTCCTGCTCACAGCCAGAACAGGAGTGACTGGCATAGGATGTCCACAAAACTAAATTAGTCCAATCACTACACTGAAAGGATCATTTTGAGGGAAAAGACACAAAGGGGAAAGCTCAGGAGAGTGCAGCTTGTAGAAAACAGAAAACACCCAGTGGCTGAAGTGCACAAATGCCACAGAAGGTGATTTTGAAGCAAAAGTAATTTGGGAACAAGCTCCAAGTTGCTCAGGACCCACCACCAAATCTCTTTGTGCTTCTCAATCATGACCAACACCACAAGGCATTTTCTGCAGCCTTGCTCTACCCTGTTGATGGTTTCCAGGAGAATGTTCCTGTGCTCTTTCAGTGGCCTCCATTTACAGGCAATAAGGCTCACATCAAAGCCTGCCTTGATAATCCTACAGACTCATACCCACACTCTCAACAACACTTCCATAAAACTCCACAAAAAATGCTACAAGCAACAGCCCATACACCAAACCAGCTAATTTAACTTCAGAGGCAAGGCAGGACAGACCTGACCCCCAGAACTGAGAGTTTTCCATAGGAGATAAGCAAGCTACATTTAAGGTAGTCTGGCAGGCCTGTTTTAACAATAACAAGGAAAAAAATGTCCTGTATCAACAATGTCGTGGGGAAAAGGCTCTGAGCTTACATTATCTTACTCTCCTCTGTAAGAAAGTGAGTCACAACTCCAACAGTTTTACAAGATTTAGCCAACACAAGGAGTGAAACAGCTCAGGACCATCGGGAGTGTTGGTTTTGCCCCTTGCCTTCTGCAGGAATTCACTCCTTGCCCAGAAAGCAAACCACACTTTGCTGCTTCCTCCTCTTGCTCTTCCACTCCCCAAGAGCAGCACATAATCCAAGTTCAAACGCTCACACTGAAATTTTACAGAACACACAAATGTCTTCAGTTAGCCAGCTACTAAATTAGGAACCCAAAATATATAAAAGAAATACTATAATCAATAAAAATAAGACACAGCCAGACTCAAAACGAGCTTGTCAAAGAATCAGACACCGAGTCGTTTTCCAGACATAAAATTCCTCACTATAGAGTAAGAAGAAAGCTGTAATAAAAATAAAATGACAAGGAAAAGCTATTACACAAAAATCTGCCTTTAAAAATGATCCTGTACCACAAATGCTACTTGTGCTTTGTGAATGTAACCAATTTGACAGGAGCAGTAAGTGGAAACAGATTGTAGTAGACACACTGACGTATTTCTACTCTTCATTTAACAGGGAACTCTGACTTTTTACTGGTTTCTAACCTGAAATAAAACAACAATGAAAGAGACGAGAACCTCACTGTGCACCAAAAAGAGTCCACAGCTGATAGCAGCTGGTTTAGTTCTTCCACTGGCTCTTTCTAGACAGGGACAGTGGCATTTCCACAGATACAATTCCAAAAACACTAGATCAAAGTTTGTGCTGTTCATTTATTTATTTTATGACTTAATGGGTCACTGAAATTTGCACAAACTTCAATTCAACCTACAAAAACGAGGGTTTTGGAAACAATTTTAAATGCTTAAATGAAGAACGTGAAAAAATTTATTTGTTCTAAAAGCTGTTTCTTTTTACATTAAGATGATTCTATGGGCTCATATCAAGTACTTACTATTCATATGGAGGTGCACTTTGGATGAATAAAAAGAGAATAAAGAGAAAACAAAAGTACTGCCTTTGAACAGAATAAATGCAATTTAGGTGAGACTATCTGGTGAATTATGTGGTGGGGGGAAAGACAACCTGACTTGTCATCTAGAGCCCAAAAGGCAAATGTAATCCATGACATATTGCTAGTTTCCTGTTCTCCTCCATGGCTGAGATAAATGTGCTGCTTTAGAAGACGACATAAGAGTATCCATGCAGGTTTTAATTCAGGCTATTAATACATGTGTGTGAACCAAAACCCCACTTTATAAGAAAAATGTTTGGAAAACCCACATCCCCAAAGGATGCTGTGCTTACAGCTTGGTGAAGATAAACTTTGCCCTGCACATGGAACTGTGTGCAGTGCAGCTTTCCATCAGGAGTAACCCAGTTGTTTGGGCTTTGAAGAGCAAATATTCCACTCGAAAGAACAGCACCTCTGTTAAAACCAAACCGAAACAAAACACCAAATAATTCCCATTATCCTGTAGACAACAAAGCCTGTCAGTTCAGGTAGGTCTGCTTCAGAGCTGCTATTTATTTATCCCCTCCTCACCAGCTGAATTCCACAGGAGCAGCCTAATCCTGCTGCTTTGATCAGCTGCAGAGCTGCTTGTTGGGAACAGACGGATGCAGTCACTCATCCCGTGCAGCTCCCAGCCTGGAAGTGAGCACCAGGCAGCACAGAAAAGAGCTGCCTTCCTTAATTACAGACCAGGAATATTTGTAAATAAATAAATCTACAGAATGCTTATTAAATAGGCCATTTCTTGGTAGGATCTGAGCAGATAGTTTTTCTCCCACGCGCTGAAGGGAAGCCCAGGAGATGAATTTAAGGGCGTTGGGCAGGGGTGGGTGGATTCTGCCTCCTCTTTTCCTCTCCTCAGAAACAGCTACAGGCTTTTCAACCCAGCTGGGAACTTTCCTCCCCACCAACAAAAAGTTCCCCCAAGCGTGGTGAGCAAGAGCAGCACTGCATAAAGCAGAGAGAACTGGCTCTCAGATGGCACACTCCCTGCTCTGTTTAGATTTCAAATAGCTATTTGAGCCTTTGTTTTCAGTTCAAATAACCTCTTGTCACCCTCCAATGGGGGAAACTGAAGGTCTAGATAAATCAACTTTCCAAGGAAGCTCATGGCAATATTATATACAGCAGAAAGAATTAGGGCTGCACAACCCAAGTCCAAAGCAGCTGCGCTCGCTTCCCACACAGCAGAACTGGACTTGAACTAAAAATCCAGAAATAGGACTCAGTATTTAAAAATATCAATAATGCCAGTCTTGAAAGATTAAAAACTGAATGATGACCCAACACAAATCTGTATCCAGCCCCTTAAAAAAGGGAAGTTGTCAACTCTGACCATACATAACACTCAAGCGACTGAGCATTGCACATGAAGCACACACTTCCTTATTTTTGCTGATTTCTGTAAATAAGCTTAAAATTGAAAAATGGAGAATGACAAAACACCAGTTCCCAAGCAGCCCAAGATGTATTGCCTTAGCCTAGCCTATGGACTGGAAAATGTAAAGATAAGAATGGGAAGAGAAGCCACAGTGGCAGTTTTCTCCATTCTGTTACAGCTAACTATTTTCGTCTGACAAAAAACAATTAATTAAAATAATACCAACTCTTTGAGTTACAGTTACAAGGAACTCCTAAAAGACAAAAACCTGCACTGACCTCAGATATTTTTCTGAGAGGTTTGGTTTCACTTCCTCTTTTTCAACATCTCCCAACAGAAGAATCACATGAGGACTGCAAGGTCTGATGGACATTTCAAAATAACTTAAGGAAGTTGTGAATTTAGCACTATGTCCAAACTTGTTCCCCCTCTTTTTTTTTAAATTTAGATTATTACAAGTGGATCTCCTGCAATTACTACAAAGTGGTGATACAGCAACATTACAGAAACTGAACACTTCATTCTCTAGACTGTGCTCTCACAAGAAGAGCATTTTCAAACTCCAACATGATCTTGGCTGAAGTAACTGCAAAATATTCAGAGCAAAGAGTGCAAGCAAAAAGTTTCACAGAAATCTCATCTGCAGTGCATGGAATAAACCCCCCTGCAATATTCTTATTTTGCACTTCCAACACAGTTCAGTACAGGTCTCAACAAAAATAAAGCCCTTTGGGTACCAGAAAGTTTAGACAAACTTGAAGTTAAAATGTGGAAGGTACTATTCACTATTTAAAAAAAAAATAAAATTTGAAAGCCCACAGTAAGAACCATTATCTTGAAGTTCTTGTGCCACTTCCCCTTGCTACAGCAGTGAATCACTCATTTATCTGCTACTGCACGTGGTGCTCATCCAGCAAAGGTAACAGAAAAATTGAGAGTTTGGCCAAGAGCCATAATGGCAACTCCCCTAAGGATTGGCAGAGCTGGGGGTTATGCTGGGGGAAATTCAGAAGGCAGGAAAAGAATAATGACAGAAGACTTTTAACCACTCCAAAGACAGAAACAGTGCATGTAAGTGAAAATCTCAAATAGATATCGAGCTAATTATGCAGAGAACAGCACACAATTACAGCTGTAATTCCCCTTCCTCACTTGATAAAGCTTCCAAACATCTCAGAAAATAATTATCACACATGAGAAAAGCCACCATGAGCCACGTGCTACTGCTGAATGCAAAACAAGAGAGGAAAATTAAACCAAACCAAAACAAAATGAGAATTGTGGCCAAGGTGGTACGAGGGTGACAGAGCAGAAACACTTCATCCCAGACTCATCCCATTGTGACCCATATACCTCAGTAACCATGAAATCACTCCCTAAACAGATGGAGATGGAAAAACCCTCTGGCATGCCCTGCTGACCACACAAAAAGGCCCCAATAAAACTGCCTCACGTGTAGGAGACAGCAGAGTTGCCACAATTAAGGTTTGCAGTTAATTATCTCTGTAGGTTGGGCAAAGAGACCATAAACTTGCCATGAAGGCCTTGTGTTGCTACTGAAATACCAAAGTGAAGGATTTGGCAACTGAGCCTTAATGTATTATATTACCAGCAGTAGGGGGAACCTTCTCAGCTGGGGGAGAGTTCCTGCATCAGCAATTCCTGACTGACAGCTGGGCTGTACCAGCCTCCCTCTCCGTGGCCCCAGGGAAGTGAATTCTCTGCCTGATGACTAATCCATTACTTGGATTTGTGCTTAGGCAAGTCCAAGGCCACATCAGGCTCCTTCCAATGCTGGATTCCTCCTGAGCTGGAAGAACATCTGCTCCATTTCAGGGGCTACCACCACACCTACCCTGAGAGCAACATCTGGAACTGAACCTGGGGGAGCTGCCTGAAAGCAGAAGAAACTGAAAGTGAAACTGGTACAGATCAATTCTAGCTGAGCTGCATTTGGATCTGTAAAACGAGAGGGGAAGACTTGAAAGCTCTTTTGTCAGGACTTTTGGAGCCTTTGAGGCTTGAGTTAAAAGTCCTATTTAACACCACTGGTAGCAAACTGATCTTTCCCTCCAAGAGGACATGGGTGCAGATAACACCAGAGGCAAAATGATCCACCAGAGTTGGATGATCTACTCGATAAACTGAGCCTTGCACCGTGGTGGAAAGATTTTCAGATTTATAGCTGTGCCTTGCCTGCTCCAGTGCACACAAAAGATGATTGACAAACCTGTGAAAAACGCCAATCACTTGTTTTTAAAGTTTTAAAAGTTTAATAGTAATAAAATGGTTATAAAAATGATAATATAATTAGAGTAATAATAATTTGGACAATTTGGATTAGGACAATATGAGACAATAGAGACAAAGAGTTAGGGACAGTCCGGGTACCTTTTTCTGGGCAGCACGAGCCCGAAAAAGGACCCACGTTAACAGAGGATTAACCCTTAAAAACAACAGCCTGTTGCATATTCATACACCTCATCCATGATGCATAAATTCCATTCAAACACAGGATTCTGTCTGGTCATCATTCAAGGTGGGAAGAAGTTTGTTTTTTCTGATAATGGAGTAATAAATTCTCTTTCTCTGAAAGATTCAGGTATCCTGTGGCTGCTATCTTGCTGCAAGTACTTTATTTTAAAAAAGTATCCCTACCTAGCATAGTTTCTACTTTAACATTTTTTTATAACCCAAAACTATATTTAACACACTACTTAAGAGAATTAATAAAGCATTACTTTCTAACACAACACAGATAATATTCATTTGAATATTTGTGAAAAGCCAATCATAAAATATGCATTTTTCACAAAACCCATCAAAGGAGTGTTCTTGGTGCAAAAAGAAGGGGGAGACGTTGCAATCCAAAATGCAGGGAACCCTCAGAACTTTGGGCCTGTGAGCCAAAGCTTAGAATTAAACACAGGATTTGATTTGAGACCTTGAATCCAGCAAAGGCAGAGAGCAGTGCCCTCAGCCCATGGACATGTGAGGCAGGCAGCAGGACTGGAGCCCTGAGCAGCTCCTGCCATGCTGGCTGCACACACATGATCCCTCCACTCATCACCCTCCTCGCTCCTTCCCTTCCCAAGGCCTCTCCACAAAAAGGACATCTGCTGAAGGGAACAGCAATAAAGCTGTGTCAGGCTCCCTGCTGCTGATATATTGCTAAAACTCACACATGCATGGGGTATTTTTGCAGGATCTGAAGTGCTGACCAGAACCACCAGACACTTTTCAGCAGGGTCAGGACAGCAGATGGGGCTGATCAGGTGTGGTGAGCCCTTCAAGCTCAGAATCCTGTCTCTATCCTCTCTGCCTCCAACTGCTCAAAATTTCATGTACAATCTACACTTTACTGGCTTATCCTTTGAAACATGAAGCTTTAATAAACTGATCTTATTGATGTCATAATAATTAAATCCACACCATAAATGACTGTCAAAATCATCACCTCCAGCATCCAAAATGCAATCTCTACATACACAAATACCACCTGTGAGCATGATTTAATCTAGTTTGATCACAGACAAGCACAAGGTATTTTGATTTTTCCTTTCCTTCGTCCTCCCTGGGAAGCTTTCTTGTCTCTGGATGAGAGTGAACTGCAGTCTCCCAAAGGCTTCAGAAGCACATGAAACTTCCAAAAGTTGCTTTCCTGCACCTTTACTCACCAAGGTGCAGGCAGAACAAGGCTTCTGATGGAGAAGTGTGTTCTCCTGTGGCTGGGCAGGGGAGAAAGTCACTTTTGCTTTGGACTGCTGCACAGCACAAGGACCATGAAATAACATGGAATGCCACATCAGGCTCTCAGGTTATTTCTCTCCTCACCTCCTGATTGCTGCTTCTGATTAACGAAGACAAAGCCACACCAAAATAGTGAAGTAAAAGCCAAATCCCATTAAGCTCTTTATAAAATTCACTTTATAGGTCCATCAGCCAATTCTGCTCATTATTACCCCATTTTACTGCCTCTCCTGTGACTCACTCCTGCAGCTGAGCCCATAAAGGACCTGGGTTCACCCTCAGCAACCACACCAATGCCCTGACACACAGCATTCAACCCAAAAAAATTCACAACAAACTCATGCAAATGATCAAGCAGCTGCAAGAGGAGAGAATGGAAATTAAAAATGGGGGTTTAGACCAGCAGTGCCCATTTTCCCCTACAGCTGACCCATGGCAGGACTGAGAGGCCGAGAGGCTGGCACTGAACCCTGTGACTCCCAGCGTGTGCAGGGATGGGATCCCAGCAAGGAGGTTCCAGAATAGCAGCCTTGGCCACAAGTCAGAACAAGTCTGCAACTGTGGGACAAGACAGATCCCAAGTTATCAGCTCACCCACACTGATCTGTGCAGCTCCTCTGCACTTTGCCCCACAAAGACATTAGGAGCATTTATAAAAGCATGCAAAAGCAATTACAGTAAAAATAAAACCAAGGTTATAAACACAGTCTGGATGTCAAATTTGCCTCTTTTTCTATTTAGAGCTGGCATTTCAGTGTGCAGAAAATTCTCACTCCCCCTCTAAAACGTGTGCTTGGGGCTATATAGCACATGCAAAATAAATTGCATTTATATTGGTATTTATATTCCCCTCTTCTTGGCCACACTGCCTTGCCTTTCTTGTTTAGTCAAATAGCCTGCCAGCTTCTCATCAAGAAGTAGAAATTGGTTTTCCATCTCCTAGGAGATAAACAAGGTTTCCCCCTTGCAGAGGAGAAGCCAAGCTGCTGAGTGCACAATTTGAGAACAGTCAGTGCCCAGAAAGGCTTTGCACCATTCCCAGGGATGTCTGTGCCCTCTGTGATCCCAGTCACCACCCTGGACAGAGAAAAACCACTTTAAAAAGTAAATTTATGTCTTCTCAGGCAGTTTTCTTTGTGATTTTTAGTTAAACATAGACAACTCTGACTCATGGTGCTGCTGCCTTACAACTAAGGAATTTTATGTACTCTTCTCAAACCAGAGGTTAGTAAAATATGCTTTATACCTCTCCATGGTTTCCCCTTCTCAGTTCCCAAAAGAACTGACTATAGGATCAGGCTTTCACACTTAGGCTGTACTAATTCAGGCAAAAAAGGTTACCACACTCAACAAAGGCAGCATAAAACAATCTAAAATATCTTAACTACATGGCCGTGTAATAAATAGAATAATACAGAAATTTTCGGAGTAATTTTTTTAACAGTGGCTTTGTAAAATCAAGATGCTGCAGCTCTGCAGTTTTAAGCTGTAACTAAAGTTAAAGATTATGTATTTACAAAAAGCACATTTTAAAATGAATTCTTTATCTGCTTGATAAAGAAGATAAGCTTTAAGGCTACAGATACAATGTAAAAAAAAAACAAAAACAACACAGGTGAAAGATGCAGCTAGCTTTCATTTTCACTTCAGAAATGAGAAGTCACCAGGACTGGGTTGACTTTCTGCCACGTTGTTGCAAGTTGTAAAATTCCCTAATCAAAGAGACAGACCTTCTCCTGTTGGGAGACCAACTGTGCAACACCCTGTGCGTGGTGTGGCCTTCCAGCAGATGAAGGGAACACAAAGGACCACTCCAGGAACAGGGACAGCCTCTGGTCCTGCAGCACATCCCACAGAGATGGCACCACTCCGTGGCCACTGGCATGTTGGCCATTTTTGTGAAGCATCTCACAAGCAGCTGTGATGGAGAAGAATGAGATCTCCTTCCAGGGACGCTCTGCTCATTGCCTTGGCCACAGCATGCATTTTTAAAGAGAGAGAAACCAATCAACCTTAATTCATGTTGCATTATTCACTGAGTAGCTACAGTCTCATCCAAAAATCCTAATTGTCTAATAATTCAAGTCACCTATATCAAACACAGTGCCAAAGGAATGTCTAGAAAGCCAGAGGCTGCCTCACACACACACTAAATCTTGCTCTTAAGATGTCTAGAGAAGCCTTTTCTTGAAACAAAGCAATAAATACTGGCCTCTTGCATAAACATGTGCAGTGCTCTCATGTGTGCAGCCACTGTGCTGCCTGATATCTCATTGCTGTCTCAGGAGTGCTGCCTGCCAATCTTCCAGCAGTGCAAATCTACTTTCCAACCCTTGAGCTCTGACCATTAGCATCAAACCTGCCACAGTCCAGCTAAATTACAAGCACTGTTAATTCCTCTAAGCACAAACTGGCATCTTAGTGTATGGGAAAGCAAATGCAGGAAGGAAAAAGGAAAAAATAAAAAAAAAGGAAAAAGGCACAGCTGAGCATTTCTGATGTTGCTGTTATCCTACATCATTAAGGAACCATCCACATCCCTTCTGCAGCAGAAGGTTTGCAGACCTGCCAGGGAAACCTGGCTCTAGGTCAGCCCTGGGCTGCCAGGTCCAGCTCCCACCATGACCTCCTGCACCTCCCCAGCTCCTGGATTATCCTGGATTTAACATCTCTTAGCACTCAGTACCAAAGGATGCTGAAATAAAGGAAAAAAGGGCACGGGACAAAATTACAGAGCAAAATGGCAAAGCGTCTAGAGGGGAAACCATCTGAGGAGAGGCTAAGGGTTTGTTCAGCCTGCAGAAAAGGAGACTCAGCACAGTCTTCACCTTCCTAATGAGGGGAAGGAGAGGGGCAGGCACTGATCTCTGCCCTCTGGTGCCCAGTGACAGGGAGGGAATGGCCTGAAGCTGTGTCAGGGCAGGGTTAGGTTGGATATTAGGAAAAGGTTCCTCATCCAGAGGGTGGCTGGGCACTGAACAGGCTCCCCAGAGAACTGGTCACAGCACCAAGCCTGACAGAGCTCAAGGAACATTTGGACAGAGCTCTCAGGCACATGGTGTGACTCTTGGGGATGGTCCTATGCAGGGATAACAAGAGCTGGGACTCCACAACCCTTCCAACTCAGAACCTGTGGAAACCCAGGGCACCACAGGGAATATTTCCCTGTCTGCTCTGGGGTGCCCTGACCCCCAGGGCAGCACTGACTTTGACCCTCATTCATGGAGAAACTTCAAGATAGACTGGAATCCACAAAAATGTGAAATAGATTATAGAGAGCAGTGTAGGTGTATCACTTGGTGAGAAATTGAGGTTTTGGGATTTTTAGTATGTTGTGGATGGAAACAAGAAGGAGGGCACAGGGTGTCATCCTGGGCTTCTCCTTCATGTTTCTTTTTCATGGGTTTGGGAGGCATTTTGTAATTGGGCAGAAAAGTCTGCATTGGGGGCTCTTTGGGATCAGTTATTGGGTTAAAAGGGAAAATAATCCAGGTGTCAGCTCTTAATTGGATAGATTAGTCTTAGGAGAACTTGTAACAAGAGATTGTTGGCCATTTTGTGCCTTCCTAATGAAAAGCTGCTGAACGCACAGCAGTGAGACCGTTTCACTGATAAAAAATAATAAACACCTGAGTCCCAACATGAAGTGCCTTCAAACCAGGCACAGAGAAACCCACAACTGGTACCCCCACAAGAACCTTCTCTGATTCAATAAACTGGCTCTTCCCAAGCCTGGAGTTCTTGGGTACACCTAGGACTCGAGTTCTTCACTCGACACGAACGCGTCAGAGCAATCTGAGCTGCTGCTGAGGCTGCACACAACACACCACAGAGCACAGGAGAAGGCTGAAGGCTTTCTCTGCAGCAACACAGAGAATCAGCCAGGAGCTGGCCATGGGGCAAATGGAAAGGGTGAGGAAGTCCAGCATTTCCACTGACTGCAATCACAAGCTTTCTTCATAAAGAAATGGTGATCAACCTGCTAAAGCACCTACCCCCATGAGCTTCTTGGTTACCCTGTGTGGTCCCACACCACCCCAAGAGCCCCAGGGAGGCTCCCACTGGCCCCAGGAGACTTTCTGGTTTAGAAGAGGTCAGGACAGGACCCTGGGCACACCAGCAGGTCCTGAATGTACTCTCAGACCACAACTTGAGGACCTGTGGTCTGTGGGACAGTAGTGACATCCAACCTTGTATTGGCTCATTGTCTCCACAATCAACTTCCAATCACCCAATTAACCTGGGGACAGACTTTCTAGCAGAGCTTGTTGTGTGAGGATGGGGGTAATGGTTTTAATCTGAAAGAGTCAGTCTAGATTACATACAAGGAAAATGGGTTTTTTCACAGTGAGGGTGGTGAGGCCCTGGGTGCCCAGAGAAGCTGTGGCTGTGCCCCATCCCTGAAAGTGTTCAAGGTTGGACACAGCTTGGAGCAACCTGGGGTAGTGGAAGCTGTCCCTGCCCATGTCAGGAGGGCTGGGCAAGATGACCTTTATGGGTCCCTTCCAACCCAAAGCACTCTCTGATTCCATTCTGTGACTCCAGCTCTGTGCCTCACCTGGCCTTTATTCCACATCCACATTACACTCCTGACTGGTTGAGCACAATGCAGGCTCTTGGTGCTCATCACCTCAGAGGAAGTCACTGTACCAGCAGCGTGGGCTGCTCTGAAGGCACAGAAAGTGGCAGGGCTGGGTACAAAGCAGTCTCTGTGCTGACTTGCTGTGAGCGCTGAACCGCTCCTGACAGCAAAATGACTTTTACATGAACACACGGTACTCCACATTTGCACACAGGCATCTGTGCTCCAAATATTTTAGTGAGCATCCAGCTGTTCTCTCTGGACCCTACTCCAACCATATGCACTGTTTACCTTTCAAATTTTATTGCTCTAGGGGAAGAGAAACCAGGCATCATCTCCTTCTCTAGATGCTGGTATGCTGCCAAGTTCTCCTCCTGTCCACTGTTTGCACATTCTGGGAGCTAACATTTGCCACAAGCCCAATAACCTATTTTTTACAGCTAATCCAATACCTGGCATCAAATCTCCAACTGAGAAGAGGATTGTCATGGAATTTTTTTTTTGTTAGTTTACATACTAATTATAAATACAGAGGCTGAATTACAGCCTAGACAGAATCAAGGAGCTGCATCAGGGGTGTAGGACACCAACCCCTGTGTCCTTATGGGTGTGTGACAACATGCTGAAATAAAGACAAAGCATTAAATCTCTTTGTGACTGCTTCTGATGTGCAGCACTTCTGTTGAAGACTCTTTTAAAGCCTTAAGCATTTCCCATGTAAACAAAACCTCAAGCCGCTGCAAAGTAAGCTTGTGCAATTGGAAATAAATGTTTATTTTGAAATAAAAAGAAGGCATCTGCATATATACAGACAAATCATAAGCCTTTGATCAGCCCTACAAAGCATGTCTGCATGTAACAAAAACTGTCAGGCTCATAACTTCCTCTGGAAAGAAAAAGAATGTGATGTCCTACACCCTACTTATTCACCAAGATTATTTATGCCCCTAAAGAATACTCTTTTGTTTATTCAGCAACAGAAATAAATCCAAGCTAAAGATCTGTAGCTGTCAGTTAACAGGGCAAGTGCTTTACAAATGAAAGCAGAAACAAGGGTGGGATAACATGAGACATGCTGGCACTCTCAGAATGTCCCAAACTTGCATCTCTTGCTTTCCTAATGCATCAGGAGACCACAAAGATTACAGGCACCAGCAGAGGATATCTGTCACCACTAAAGCTTTTCCCCTACCAATTCCTGTTGCTTTAGCACCACCTCTTACTTTTGGGTTTGAATTCTACCCTAGAGCACCTGTAGTCCCCACTCCTACCCTGATGCATCATTCCATCCTCACAGAACCAGTGTGATCCTTCTTTGAAAGGTGCCACTGGAATTCAGGATTGGGGTTAAATAATTCCCATAATGGGAGGACACAACAGGACGCTCCTGTACCATCTGATATTACAACAACGATATTTGTTTACACAGGTATTAAAGAGAGGATAAATTTAAATATCTGAAAGGCAAATATTCTAGGAAATAATATTTAGAGTGGCCCCTGTCCATTGGAGCAGAAAATGGGGATGAATAATTTACAGCTGCACTTTGGTGGCTGCGGCAGCCGAGGAGAGCAGCAGCGTGAGGAGCTCGGGGAGATGCCAACGCAGCTGCTCACCAAGTGGAATAATCAGGAGCACTCCCAGCAAGAATGGTCCACTAACCTGCTTTACTTAGGTGACAAAAGGAACAGGAAGCAGTGGGAGGACAAGGAATCAACAAAAAAACCACCCCAGCATGCTCCCAGTGAGGTCAGAATTTCATGCTTTTGCTGTACTGCACATTCTGCCTCAGAGGAAAGCAGAGCTATGCTCGGGTTTAGCCTCTAAATCATCACAGATTCTTGCTAAAGGTATCTTAGGGTCAAAAAAGGATGCCTGTTTTGGCACACTTGCATTCAGGCCTTCCTGCTGTGCCACAAGGAGCTGGGAATGACATCCTAGGAGCAGCATCCACTCATTCCCCTTGTTCTGGTAACAGTGAGCAGAAGGCAACAAACAGCTAACGAAGCAAACACGCTCCAAAGAACACTCCAGAAAGCCAAGCAAGGCTCCTTGTACAGCTGGGAATGCAGCATCATTTGATACCTCTGCCAGTGATGTGCATGGGATTGAATTAACAGACTGAACACTAATTTAGTACAGATGTTGCTCAGGTGGAAGGATGGTGCAGGTTTCATCAGGGGATTGCCTTGTAAAAAGATGAGGAGCATCTGGAGGAATAACACTGGCATAAAGAAACTGTCATTACAAAGGAGACAGATGGATGAAAAAAACTTATCTTTGAACAGATTAAAGAAATCTATGTGTACAGCCAGGAACTGCCAGGAAAGACATGCTGCAGTCTGGAATAACTCCCATGAAATACAGGGAGCCACACCACCTTGGAATTGTGTGTGGGGACAGCTACAAACAGCCTCCTCCTACCACACAGCCTTAACAGGTATTGCTTATCCCTCTCTACAAGGTTTGTTGTTAAAATCACAGTCTATTTATTACCTAAAAATAGAAAAAAGCAGGCAGACATAGGTGTGATTCAGTGTAACACAAGGAGAAGGGTCACCATAATAAATAATCACAGAATAAACTGCCCAATTTAGAGCCAAGATCCTCTTCCCAGCAGCACTTTGTCCACTAAAGTAGCACAAGCAACCATCCCTTGCAAAACTTTAAGAGTCATTCTGAAGTTAGCTTTGTTTACCCATCCACAAACAGAAAATGCCTAAACACAAACCCACAGAAAGCTGTTCATGATGGATGGCCCACCTATTACCTGCCTTGCCCGTTATTTACAACATGCCTTGGTTGGGTAGCACTTTTTTTGTTGTTTTAAAGAATTTCCAAAGTGCTTTCAGCATTCTACTAAGCAACAGGAAGCATTTCTGTCTATACACAAATTTTACTGACTGACATAGTAAGCAGCCTGCAGCAGAAATCTAAGAAATTCATTCACAAATGCCAGATCACACATCCTGCCAAGCAGAATAAGAACCAGGAACAGCCTCAGCTTTGCTGTACAAAACTCCCTTGTCTTCACAATCCAGTATATTATCCAAAGATTAGCTTACAATTCATGCAAGGTAAATCAAAGCCAGCTCTGGAGCTCTGCAGCGTGTCTGTGATCAACGAGATCAATTAGCAAATGGATTTTAGTTAGACCAGTCTAAAATGAGATTACATTAGGCTCATACTGGGAGGCTGGGTTTCAGTAGCACAGCCCTGTAGTCTCTGTGTTGAGCTCAAAACAACACACAAGTATCCATTGCAAAATCCATATTAAACTGGAAACATGCAGGCCAACAGCCAGCCCCTGACAATAGCTGCTCCATTCCCTCCCAAAATGCAAGGAACTTGCTCCAAATCCTGTGATAGGGACTAGAGCAGTGTTCTGGGCATGGTTTGTGTGCAGTCAAGTACTAAACCCAGCCTAAAGTTTCTATGAACAAAGGCAGAAGGGCTTAAAAAAGAGAAGGATGCAAGCAACAGGGACAGAAAAATGAAGGAATTAGTAGAACTGCTCTGCACTTAAGGGCAGGTCAGGCAGACAGATTTAAATAGGAGTGGCTCAAAACTGTTTGGATTATATTCTCTGTAGTACAGAGGAAAAGACCCAACCCCACCAAAAATGAAACAGAACATTGTTCTACTGATGGAAACAGTCTTATGTCATTGCTTTCCTTTTGCTGAGGTTTTTAAAGCATCAGAGGAGGCAGAAGCACAGGTTAAAACTCTAACAGTTTTTAAAAGAGCATAAATATAATGTCATTTTATTCTTCACCTTGTCTTGCTTTGCCAAACAAACATCACAGCACATTACAGAACACCACTGTAGCACAAGCACTGAAAATAAAGCAAGCAAAATGCTGCATTATAACACTTTACAACTCAAGACCACCTTGAAATCCCAGATAACCCTGGCCAAGCCCAGGAAGTCAAATTCCAACATCAGACTACAAAGTTCCATCAGCACAGACACCATTTGCTCACACTGTCAATAATAAACCAATGGACAGAAGAGAGGAAGAAAAAGTCTTATAATTGTGCCAGTCCCCCATAAAAATATTGCTGGATCTTCAATAACATTAGTAAATTGTCTTCAAAAGTAATTATTGTCAGTTTGGCCTACACAGAAAACTTCAGTTCCTCTTAGTCTTATGCTGTTGGGGAGAAAGATTTGTGGGTAGATTTTATGGAATTTTGCTACTTTAAAATAATAAGGCAAGACTTTCCTCTTTGCCAATGTATGTTGAGTTTTCCAAAGATAACCCATAGATTTTGGATTCTAGGACCATAACCTTTAGAAACCTAGTTCTAGGACCTGTATGTAGAGAAAAGTGTGATTCTTTTAACAAAATCAGCACAATGAGTTGAGTGAGCTACTAAGTGTCAGGTTAAATTTAAAAATTACACCTGCCTGAGCATTGCTTCCACAAAGTTTTCAGCTTGGAATGTACCTCTGAAGAGTTTAAGGACAGACTGCCCCATCCCACACACACTCTCTTCAACTATTAATTATTGCAGCTGTGGCTTTAAAATTCTAATCAAAAAACAGGTGGAGTTGAGTTGAATTTAAAAAAAAAATCACATTATATTGGCTATATCACACCTAATTTCCCAGTTCTAATCAACAAAAGGAAACTAATTCATGGCCTAAGATTTAGAGTGACCAGCATTAGTGATGTTAGACAACTGACTACACCAGGAGCAGCACTTGTTCTCCTGCTCTATAAATATACAAGAAAAATATACAAGAGATATAAAAGAAACCCAGAAAGCCATGTTCAAAAATTAGTAAAATTAACTCTGCAATAAAAGTGACAATAATAAAGGTAAGGAGGTTATAATAATAAATAATAAAGGTAAGGACGTTATAAAGCAGTCAGAAATCCACATGGAAGGGCAAGAAAGTAAGGAGTGAAGCAATACAGAGGCTTCAGTACTTTAAAGACAACAAAAGGAAGATACAGAAAGTAAAAGGCTCTATTAAGAAATTTTGCAGAGATCATCACTTAATTAAACAAACAATTTAAAATTCAGTGAGCTAAAAACCAAACACCTTACTAGAATAATCTAGAGCAGTCAGAAGGCAATAAACACATGCAAAGAAGAAGATATACTCATGTCCACATGGGAGAGGCAGCAGAGCATTCAGGGAGGACACAGAACAAAAGGATGAGACTCTTGCAGCTCAAATCACCAGTAACAAACCAGGAACCAATGTCTCTCCAGCACAGCTATCTCCCAGAGTGGCAGGCTCTCACAGGAAAACAAAGCTCTATTCTCAGGCAATGAAGAGAGTACTTCCACCACTGAATGACCTTATAAGCAAGAGGAATCCAGCTGTTGCTGTCTCAAACTATACAAAGACATTTATTGTCCCAACAAAAGAGGACAAAGAGTTCTAACAATCAAATAGAGCATGCAGGCTGTCAAAGGCCAGGCATTTGCCCATCAGGATATTAAGTTTACCAAATTAGGAGGACTAAGGACAGAAAAGTAGCAGGACTACGTGTCCAGCACGCAGTGCCAAGAAAAATTCAACTGTGGGTTACAATTTGCTTACCTTCTATAGAAGGGGCCTGGTCCACAGCTGCATATAGCATCTCTTTCAAAGCCTGCGAGGGAGGGGCAGAGAACAAGGAACACAGTTAGTATGAAAAGAGGAAAAAAAAAATTACACTGTTTTGATATGCCTGTTTGAAAACAAAAGCAATTAAAGCCCTTTTATCCTGCAGACTGGCACAGAAAGCTGTGGTACATGATGTCAAGGCTATCACACATATTTCTGTTCACAAGTGAAATAGGTTCATGTTTACTGACTGCTTTATCTCAAGCCTGTTATCTTAATAATCTATAAAATTTATTCCAACTGTACATTTCAACATCTTCCTTCAGAAAAATACTTCCCAGTTGGTAGGATGCTAAAGGCTTTACATTAAAAAAAATGAAATAACAACAAAACCTGAAGTGTTGCGTGACACAGAGGAGTTTGTCAAGGCAAATGGAGGAGAAGCAGCCTCAGGGATTTCTCATCACTGTTGCAGAGGATCACAAAAATACACATACATGCTAAAAGCTGAAGGCAACATGATGAAGGAGATTAGGGAGCAAGGGTGATGGCCTGCTCTAGAAGTGGGAACTGAAGGGCAACATTAACACCAGCCAGAACTAATTAAGTAATCAGGTTTCAGGTGCTGGAGGCACCATGAGCTGCCTTGCAGCTCCTTTCTGGAAGGCTCTTCCCAGGCAGTTGTTGGGGTGCTGGTATTACCCCAGGCACAGGTTAAAGGTTTGCTCACTCACATCCACATAAACTGAATTCTGATCAATGGCTGAAGGAATGAGGGGAGTTCAGGGGAGGGTCACAGTGAGGATCAGAGGGTGGGAGCCCCTCTGCTATGGAGACAGGCTGAGAGAGCTGGGGGTGCTCAGCTGGAGAAGAGAAGGCTCCAGGGAGCCCTTAGAGCCCCTTTCTGTGCCTAAAGGGAGTTCAGGAGAACTGGGGAGGAACTTGGGACAATGGCCAGGAATGACAGAACAAGAGGGAATGGATTCAAACTCACAGAGGGCAGGCTGGAGTAAAATATAAGGGAAAAAAATCTTTACTGGGAGGCTGGTGAGGCCCTGGCACAGGTTGTTCAAAGAAGCTGTGGCTGCCCCATCCCTGGAAGTGTCCAAGGCCAGGCTGGACAGGCTTGGAACAGCCTGGGATAGTGGAAAGTGTCCCTACCCGTGGCAGGGAGTGGGAACAAGATGATCCTAAATGTCCCTCCCAACCCAAAACATTCTGGGACTTTATGAATAACCCAAGCCATAGGTTTGGAACTAAAAGCCACAGGAAAGGACTCATTCCTACTGCACAGTGATTTGCATATACACACCTCACATCTTAATGCCCATACTGAACGTGAGTACCCTCCTCCAGCACCACAAAAACCTGACCTTATTCCCTCATTCTTGAGCCCACAGAAATCTAACATAAAGAACTAATTCAGGTCTTCTGAGTTCCTGTCTATTCTGCCTGATTCTCAACATATCCCATACTTCCATAATCCTGAAAGATAGCAGAAACAGAGGTGTGTGTCACAGTGCCCCAGGAGAAAACCTCCCAGGTTAAATGACAAATCCCCCAAAACCCTGGAGGTAAAAACCATCAGCTCAGCAGCTGGGAGCTGAGTGCTGTTGTAACACACTGGGTAAATACAAGGTCTAAAGGACAAGTCTGTTTATCACAAGATACCCAAGGTGGCTGCCTGCACCAGCAGCTCTGGCATCTCTCAAAGGTCTGGCTCCTGAGTCAGAGGTCTCAGCAAAGGTCACTTGCATAATTGTTTTCCCAACTGAGCCACTGCTGGATGATCCTCATGCCAGCAGCACAGCTCTGCTCTGCTCTTGGTGCTTCTCTGAAATTCCTCAGGAGCACCGGCCACTTCAGTCCTTTCCCCCATGACTCACTGCTCAGCAGCACATGATCTGCCTCTGCACACCAAGTAGTCAAAAAATCTTCCTCCTTTTCCATCCCAGTCGTCATCCTCACCTACCTGTAACTTTTTCCATGAACCACAACCAACATGTGACACAGGATAAACAAACCAGAAGAGACAGCACATTGAAAGTCACTGTAGGAACAACTCATCTCTTAACCCACCCAGAGGTAAACCCAGTGTAATTCCTATCTCTGGTTTTATCAGTCATTTTTAAAGAACAACAAATTAAAAAGGACAAGATTGACAGTCCTGCACTAAACAATCTTGAAAGCTGAAGGTGTCAGTCGTCCCACAGACCTCTCCCCATGCAGACATTGATATAGGATTGACATAGTACAATCTGGCAGCTGCAGGGCAGCAGATTCTGTTACTGCTTTCCTGACCTATATAAGTAAACCAATAACCTCAAAGTGAAAGGCTCAGTGCTCCTTCACACCTAAACTATTTAGTCCTCTAGATTACAGAATTTTAGAACTGATTGTTTACAAAAGCTATCCATCACTGTCAATGCAAAACACTTAAGAATTACTCTTTCTGCCCTCAAACTAAACAAAATGGGTTATTTCCCTGCTTTAGACTGTGCCAGTGCTACACCTTGCACCATCAGTCAACTGGTGGAAATACATATGAGAGAACAAAAATAAAAGGCAAAAAGAGAACAAAAATGCAACTATCAGACCTTAACAGTGAACAAAATCAAGGACAAAAACCTTAAAAAACTCAAAAAAAAAAAAAAAACCAACAAACCCCACTGTTTTAAAGGAGTCTTTGAAACCACTTAAGCTCCTCTAAGCTCCTCTGCTAACAGCCCGAAGGACAAATAGTGAAATAGCACAACAGATTTGTGTCAGGAGGTGGCAAGCCTGGGTGTGAACTGCCTATCATGAAGCTGGGTTTGACGAGCAGAATTGGCCACCTCCCAAAAGCTGAAAGCCTGTTTCTGCAGGAGACACTCTGAATTCAAGCAGGCAACCTCAGCTCTCCTCTCCCCCCACCCACTTCCTGCTGCAGGTGGTGTCTGGGAGAAATGATGCCTAAAACTTAGCAACCTGTTTCTCTCCTGCAACAGCAGAAGGACTTAAAACCTGGGGGTTTAAGGACTTAAAAACCTTAAAAAAAAGGGAAAGGAGGTCACCTGCTCACACCTTTACCCACCTCTCCCATGAACTTTGCACCTGTAATAAGTGTTCTGCTCCTCCTCCCTCCCCAGCTGTTGAGATGTCAAAGGTATTATGTACTTTTTCTATAAAAATACCATCAGGCTCCTGCAGAGAAACAAATTCAGGCCAGATTAACTGCAACCAGCCATCTGGCAACTGTACAAGTGAGTTGTACAGTTCCATCAGCTGGATGTGCAGATCCACACTTACATTTAGAAGCCTGAGCAATGCTCTCCTGAAAGCAACCCAGAGAGGGACATGAAAACAAAGGAATCCAGGAGGGTTTGTGGATAAACAGAGGATTCACAACCCCAATATTTATCTGCATCAAAAATGAGCATTATATGCAGCAGAGCACGCTCTCAGCCAAAAAAGAAAAAAAGCATCAGCTGAAATTCATGCAAGTTACCTGAATTTGTTCAGTGTGAAAACGAGAATTTCACAATTTTGACACAAAAAGTTGGGATTGTGTTTGTTTTCATGTTTTTCCTGTTTTCCATTTTTCCAGTTTTCTTATTTCTCCAACTTAAAAGTTTTGAGCCGCTCCTTTCCAAAGGGTAAATGAGTGGCCCAAAACTTTTAAGGCAAAATGAACACTGAAGCAGTGCACATCACAGCTGTAGTTTAACAGCTAGGAAAATGTGACTCACTTTACAGAAGAAAATGCCCTGCCAGAGCCCCTAAAACAAGGTGAGCAAAGCCTTTCACTGCTGCTGCCAGGGTGAGGCACAGCCACATCATTGCATGCAATCTTTAGATGGAAATTTGGAATGGAAAGCCAAATCAGGTCCATCATGGTTTAAAGCTCCACATTATTGTTGGCTCAGTCATGGTAAATGTCTTTGGGAAAAGCTGAATGAAACAGAAGAGCATTCACTGCCATTTTCCCTTTTTTCTGTAAGCCAAGTGCTCCTTCTCAAAAAGCTTAGATGTACAGTAATGGTCACTGCAGAGCTTTTGCTGAAAGAAAATATAAATCTAAGTCACACCTATCAAAATATATCTTACTTTTGCCTGTTTTAAGAAAATTAATGGTTTTTTCTCTCCCTAAAGCTCTCACCCTGAATACCAGCTGTAAGCCCAGGCAACTTCCATACTTCTACAAGCACACTTAGAATACTTAAACTGATTATTTTTGGAGGGAAAGCATGTGGATGGTAAGAAGTTTTGAGGACTGTCAATTGTTCAAGACCACCTGAAAGTGAAACTACATTTTTAGGTATTGAAAACACAACAATCCCATTCCTCTTTCTGAGGTTATCACCAACAGATTACACCTGCTCTGACAGGCAAAGCTTGCTCCAAATCCATTCAAAGGCTCTCACAGGTTACCTGGGTCCTGCCACACCCCAAGAATCTCCTGCTCTCCAGTGGAAATAACTACAAATAGCAGAGGAGAAAATTAAGATGAGGCTATCTTTATGATACAGAATGGCTTAGAGAAATCAATTTCTGCATCATCTTTCAGTCCTTTCATGGGGAACAGCTTCAAACTGAAAGAGAGCAGGGGTAGATCAGATATTGGGCAAAAAATCTTCCCTGAGGGTGGGGAAGCCCTGGCACAGGGTGCCCAGAGAAGCTGTGGCTGCCCCATCCCTGGAAGTGTCCAAGGCCAGGCTGGATGGGGCGTGGAGCCACCTGGAGTAGTGGAAGCTGTGCCTGCCCATGGCAGGGGATGGGACAAGATGATCTTTAAGGTCCCTTCCAACCCAAACCACTCCAGAATTCTGTGATCTTGAAGGTGACATCCTGGAAACAGGAAGAATCTTTTCAGAGTTAAAAACCTACCCAAGAAGACCTCTCACTCTGAGAGGGCGTTTCCTGCGTTAATTAAAAAGATATAAACTGTCAGGTGAAGAAACAATATAACACTATTGAAATACACAAATCATGTTTTAAAAGTTACTGTGACACCTTCTATAAGCAGCACTGCACACAAGTAACACAGGCAAAGTTTAACCTCGCATTTGCTGATCAGCAATGGGAATTTTCCTGGACAAAGGAGGGCTGGGTGCTTTTTGCCTCAGGTATAATCAACAAGTAAATGGAGGCAGTGCTGGGCTTTTATGCACTGCACCCACACGACCACCAGTTACTGAATAATAAATGCCAGGCTATTCCATCACTGTAATATGCATGAGCAGGAGGCTGACTCACATCCAGCCAGCTGCAACAAGGCAAACAAAGAGTTTGAAAGTTATTACTGAAAGGGAAGGTGAGGTTTGTGTTTTCCCTCACTCCACATTAAGCTGTCTATCCAAGGAGGAGATTACTTGTGATTAGAAAGAGTAACAACTTGAAGGAAGTTGTTTTGACTGAAATAGACATTTTAAACTGGGCTGGAGGAAGGGAGAATGACATCATGATAGTGCCCTAGTTAAAACAGCTGAAAATTAACCTCCCATAATGAAAACAGTGGCCGAGGAGCAGCAGAGCTCTTCACACATTAATCAAGGTGTCGTAGTTCACTGGGTCTCCTTCCCCTCTCTCCACAGCTGTTTGCTCAGCATGCAGCCAGATCTTTCACCCTTTTATTTCCCCTTGCCTTCCCCTCCAACACACCTCCAAAGCTGCTCTTAGGAAGATATCCAAGTTTTCTTTTCTCAGGAGCAGAAGACAACTCTCACAGGGATAACCCATTAAAGACACGATGCAGAACTAAGCTGGCCCTTTATTTTATCAAGACAATGGTTTTCCTCCTCCTCAAAGACTGATGGCATTATTTGGCCATCTAGCTCTCCACATCATTCAAGGAGATCACAATATTGTTGTAAAGCCAAACCCAACTGCAGTTTTTATTTAAACATCCGTTCCTCTGCAGTCAGGTAAAGGGAAACAAAGGAAGAGTGAAAAGGGTAGATATAAACTTCTCAAGCTCAACATTATAACAAAGCAAGCTAAGATAAATGTGGTTTTCCTTGCAAATCCAGACAGATTAATATGGATAGTATAAATAAATTGCTATAATAGTCCTAGGGAGAAAATACAGGCCCTCAAACAATAACAAATGTTCCGTGGTTTCAACTGAGTCAATCAGTCAAGAAGTTTTGCTGATCACGGCTGTCCTATAATCAGCTTTCCGTTGTCTAGATTTAATTATTACTTGTGGAAAAGACATCGCTGGCACCTGCCACTTTTACTGCTGACACTGAAATAGGAAATGGTTTTACTGCAAATTACCACCCCCCAGCTCCGTCCAGTTCCAACCAAGCCCAGAATCGGTGTGATAAATCTGAAACGAAGCAATCAGCATGACCTTTAGCAGGCTGGCGTGATAAAGCCCAAAAAAGCCGTGTTCTGCAGATAATTCACGATTAATGCAGCAGAACTTGCTGCAAACAGTGCTCATAAACGCCCCGACTGGAGTGTGATACCGTGAGCTGCAGAGCCTTACTTAAAAATTGTCATAAAACCGGAGTTGAAGGGGGTTTGCTGCCTTGTTCTGGGGGACTCGGGGGAGCTGATGGGGGTTTGGAGCCCTGTTTTGGGGGAGCCCCGAGCGGTGCCGGTGGCCCCGGCAGGGCAGGGAGGGCTCCGGGAGCTGCCCAGCGCGGCGGGATCGCCCTTGGGAGGCCGGGAGCTCTCAAAGTCACCGCTCCTCCGGGAACCGGCGCTGGTGCCGAGCCCCCGCCGCGGCTGGGGGTGCGCGGTGCCGAGCGTGTGCCCCGACCTCCGTCCGCCGGCAAGAGGTTACGGGCGGGAATTAACGCACTGATTAGCGAGCCGGACAGCCGAGGGGTGCCCCTCAGCGCCGCAGCCTCCCCGCCGCGGCGGACGCGCACACGCTGCCTCTCCATCAGCACCGCCCCGCGGCACGGCGGGCACCGTGAGGCGCGGGGGGCCGGGGCCGGTGCCCGCAGCGCTGCCCGGGGCCGTACCTCATACTGGATGTACTGCTTCCGCCACTCGGGGGTGATGTGCGCCGCGAGGTGCTCGGCGAACTTCATCCTGCCGCCGCCGCCGCCGCCGGCGGGCCGGGGCCGCGCTCGCTCCGCGCCCGCAGAGCCGCCTCGGCGGCGCCTGGCTGCGAACGGGCGTCGGTAGTGGGGGGCGGGGGGGGTCCGCCGCCACCGCACATGGGCCCCCGCCCGCCCGCCCCGCCACTCCTCAGCCCGCCTCGGGCCTCCTCAGCGCCGCCCCGCCGCTGCCGCCGCCTCCTCGGCCGTCGCCGCCGCCATGTTCGCCACCGCCTCCCGCCGTCACCGCCCGCAGCCAACCGGCACCGGCACCGCGCGGCCCCGGCACCGCCGCCCGCCCACCGCCGCGGGGCGGGGCCTGAGCCCGGCACCGCCCCGGGACCGCCCGCCCGCCCTCGGCACCGCCGCACGGCCGGCCCGGGGCGGGGGCACCGCCCGGCACCGCCCCGGCACCGCCCCGCGGGGAGGCGCCGTTCCCGCGCCCGCCGCCGGGGGGCGCCGCGGCTCGCGCTGGTCTGGGGTCGGGTTTGGGGCGCGGGAGCGGCACCCGCGACCCCCGGGATGGGCGGGAGAGCCCCGGGAATGCGGAACTGCCTGGGGAGGGACGGGGATGGAAATGGGGAACGGGAATGGGAATGGGGATGGGAATGGGAACATGGGATGGGGATGGGAACATGGGATGGGGATGGGGATGGAGATGGGGATGGGGATGGGGATGGGGATGGGGATGGGGATGGGGATGGGGATGGGGATGGGGTGGGAATGGGAATGGGGATGGGGTGGGAATGGGAATGGCGGTGAGATGGGAATGGGATGGGGATGAGATGGGATGGGATGGGATTGGGAAAGGAGTAGGATGGGATGAAATTGGGCTATCATAGGATGTGTAAGGGATGTGATGGAAAGGGAATCGGGTGGAGATGAGGTGAAATGGGAAGGGGGTAGGAAGGGGAGAAGTGTAGCAGGGAGAGTGGTGCGCATGGGGGAAAAGAAGTGGCAGGATGGGGACGGATCAAGGAGAGGAAAGACAGAGAACAGGGGTGAAGATGGGGGAAAGAGTAGGAGAAAGTGCAGGATTGAGGGAGGAGGGAAGCTGGGCTGACAGGCCACAAAAGACCAGCAGAAAAGGGAAAGAAAGATAAGAGGGGAAAAGAAGGAGGGAGAAGGGGACCGGGAAAACTTTCCAAAAGCTGCATGACCTCCACCACCTTTGCCTTTGTGCTGCCCATCAATTCCGGGCTGGGACAGGGGGAGCAGGGACTCCAGGGCAGCTTTGGAGCAAACCCACCTGCACAGGGCCGTGTCTGCCCCAGAGAGACACCCCTGGGGCTGGGAATTTGGTACCCACTGGATCATGGCCCGAGGGACCAAACCGGAGCCGCTCCGAACGGGCCTGCAACCCTTAGTTATCCCAAGGATTTTCAGTGGCCCTAACCCTGCCCCTCTCCAGTTCCTCCGTTTTGGGATTTGGGATCAATTTTGGTTTCCTTGAAGCCTCCCAACCTTTGGTGTGACAGTTTTTAGCTTTTTCCACACGACCACAAGGTCCCTCCCCGGCTGCAGCTGCTGGAGCATCCTTCCCCCTGCCGCCGGCCGAGCTCGTTTGCTGCGGAGATTTACGGGGCTCCTGTCGCAGGATCCCCGGGAATCCGTGATTTGCGAGGGCTGAGATTCGCCTGGCGCTCACTGATAGCATCTCTTAATTATGTTTGCAGCCAAGCCTTTAACGAGCAGAGCTTTGGTGCCCTTGCTGCGACACTTCACAGCAAGCCTGCCCGGCGCTGGCCCCGGCGCGGTGCCACTGCTTGACTTTACATTTCTCAGGTCACCGGCTTTTCAATGCCTCACCTTGGCATTGTTATCGGCTTCTCAATGCCTCACCTTGGCATTGTTATCGCCGTGCCCGATAACATCGCCCCGGGGCTGAGCTGCTCCAGCCGAGAGGAGCTGGGATGTTACAGCCCCGAGCCTTTGGATGCAGGCGGGCTCCCGGAGATAACTTGCAGCAGGGGGGCAGAAAAGGGGATTAAGAGATAAATATTCTCTTTGTTATTTGCGGGAGGCATTGCCTGGAATACGTGCTGGGGTGTATAATAAATTAATGTTTTCTGATACGACAGCTGGCAAATGTTGTAATGGAAAATAGCCAGTGATCCCCCCACACACACTTCTCTTTATTTATTTTATATCAATAAATGCTATTTTTTTGTCATTAAACGAAGACAGATGGTAACAGGGGAGGCAGAGAAGAGGCTGGGTTCTTTGCTCACCATTGCCCCGTAGACACAGCTCCATTCAAATATCTGATTGGCAAATCCCTGCCTCCCGTTATCAGACACCCCTTGGGACCACACTGAGCATCCTCGTGTTTCACTGCTCTGCTGGGACCTGGGGCTTTCCAACTCCTCTAAAGGTTTCAAAACTCTCAGTTCAGCATATCCAGACTTGGGGGAGAAATACAGGAAGGGAGAGAGGGCAAGGAGAAGCCTTAAATTAAAGAGAAAAGGCCTCCACTGTTCCCTGCCTCTACTGCCTTCTGCCTACAGCTGGGTGGAGGGCAGGCAGGGGGAATCCAGGCAGCACTGAGGAGGGATGCTCATCCCAAAAAATCCTAGTCTTGGGTCTGGATCTCCTCTCCACAACTCAAGTTTGGATCCCAGTCTCTGTACCTTAGGTCTGGATCTACTCCCCATACCTCCCTTGCACAAGGCTGCCACATTTTCCTCATCTCTCTCTCTCTCTTTTTTCCAGGAAGAGTTTGCATTGTGATTTCCCCCGTGCTGCTGTAGTTAGGGAAAAAAAAAACATAGAAGCAATGTTATTTGCATTTTGAAACCAAGCAAGGAGAAGCTGGAGTGGGCTTTCCGCCAGTGCAGTCTGGCACTTGCTTTGTTGGGAGCATATAGAATAATTTATAAATAGCATGGTGGGATTTTTTTAAAATATATAATTATACTTTTAAAGCTTCTGCATCGCTGGGGAAAAGGAGTCTTCAAAAAAGGCTTTAGAAAAAAAGAGTCTTGCCGAGGGAAAATTTGCTTTACTGGCATTGATAAAATCACAAAGAGGAGGGTTTTCCATCGCAGGAGACAATGCAGGAAACCCATGGACCTCCTCCCACCTTCTCCCCAGGCAAAAGAATTTTAAGAAAGCCTGGATATTTAGGGGATCAGTTTGACATGGGAGGAAAAGCTTTAGGAGCATGACCTTCCCTGGCCCCATGAGCAGAGCAGGATTTGCTGAGCCCAGACCGTGGGGTCAGGGGGATTGGTGTGATTTACAAAATTCCCTTGTTGTACAACATCAGCAGGAAGATAAACTCAACTCTCCACTAAAAACAGAAGAAATTGTGCCAAATCCCAGGGTTTTGGGAGCAGCAGCACGTCCCAGCCTTGGTGGGGAGGCATCAGCAGGGGCAAAGTCTGCTCTTTGCATCCTTCACTGCCCTGCCCTGTCCATGTGGTGATTCCTACTCCAGAGGCACAACCCAGAGGCTTCACTGCCACTGCCTGGCAAGGAAGACAGGGAATAAATAAATAAAGAAGTAAAAGCAAGCTGGGAGCCAGCTTGATGTGGAACAGCAAGGGAATTGAGTAAATCACACCAAGAGAGGCTGCCCTGACATCCAGAATCAACAGAGCATCAGCCCTGGGCTGGACACCCCCAGCCCCGAGCCCTCCCATCATCAGCTCCATCGATGGCGGTCTTGAGGAACGGGGTCAATATATCAGATTTCCCCGTGCAAAAATGCACAAATCCCCCGGCAGCCTGAGCTGGAGCTATTGATTTTTCTCACATTTCCTCTCCCTGCTGGCAGAGCGTGAGGGTGTGATGATGAGCACCAGGAGCTGGGGGTGCCAGACCCCAGGGAAGAGGCAGCGCACAAGGTCACACTGGGAGCAGCCCAATCCATTGGGACAGGTCAGGGTGTTCATACAGTCAGCTGAGCTGCCTGCAGGATGTTCTTTAAAGCCAGGAGGAACATAATAATGCAGTGGATTGATGTGATTCCAGTGGCAGGGATGTTAGTACCCATCCATCCTCTTCCACACACTGCCCTGGCAGCTCCTGCAGGTTTTCCAAGGAGGGTAAGGATGATGCTTTCATTCCTGTTTCAGGTTGAGACCTGCCAGGAGGGTTGTGCTTTCTCCACCTTGGATGCAGCAGGATCAATTTACCCACTGGCTGAATTTTATCCATTAACACTTCTGTAGCTCTGTATTCACCTTTTCTGTCTCTCTCTGCTGCTTTCTATCTCTTCTCTTCTTTGTTTTTCACTTCTACTGTGCTTCTAAATTTTTCTCTGCCAGGGTGGAAAAAGCATACTATAAAAACTACTATTTATGGCTTTTTACCATAAATCTGATGCTGTGAAAAATACCAACTCTTTATGTTCAGATAGTGACCCCTTTGCAGGCATATGTGCAAATTAAACATTTCCCATCCTGTTATAACTTTGAGTCCATCGCAGAGGTGGATATGGACTCGAAATTCCCAACAGAGATGGGGCAGCTCAGGCAGATGTGGGTCTGAGGGCATTAACCATGCCTTGCTGAGTTCCATATCACCCACCCTGCTCTCCTCAAGGCAGGATTTGTCCCATGCATGGCTCATCCAGCATCTACACACCTGATGTTAAAATCCCAACAACATCACCCTGACTGGAAGCCCATCAGTTTGGCTTGGCTGCTGCTGAAGCACTCAGGGATGCAGATACAGGGGGTGTTGGGAAGGGTGAAAGTTTGACAAGAAAGTCTCACAGATATGGATGCTTAGCAGAAAAATTTTTAAATGTAGAGTCTGATGAAGGAATAGAAATGAAAGCGAGTTTTGATACAGAAGAAAAGAATTGCTGAGCCAGTCTTACTGGGTAACCAAGGAGGCAAAGGGTGTGTTAGTTAGAAGGGGTTTTATGGCTTAGAGCAAAGGATAAACCCACCTCAAACAAGAAGATGTTTTTACCAAGCAGAAAGAGAGCACAGGCAAACAAGGCAGCAAATGGTGCAAGTAGAAAAAAGGTCTCAGAATTTTCCGCTGCAAGAAAACCAAAAAACAACTTCTAGCTTAAACTGTAATGTACTAACTTCCAGTGATTGGAGAACAGTAACAAGAATATGGTAATTATAGCAGTTATGATAGGCTATAGATAATAGTTAAAGTATAGATTAGTTCTACTGTATTAAGATGCTCAGCAAAGAAAAGTCTATAATGCAATGTAACCTAAACTAAGGGTCTGCAGGGCTGCCTGCAGCTGGAGCTGACAGCTGTGGGCACAGCTCTGTCACCCACCACCCTGCACTGCTGCAACCTCTTGGATGGAATAAACTGCATTTTAGTGAGCCACCTAGAGTCCTGCATCTCCCATTTGAGCTCTTAAGGGGGAAAGCAGCAGCTCCTTTTCCCAGGAGTGTGCCCTGTGCCGGGAGCAGAGCTCCCCCTGCCCTGGGTGACCTTTCCTGGGCTGACTCACTGCCACCAGCAGCTCCTGGTGCCTCACACGTGTCCCTTCTTCTTTGCTGAGGTCACAGCAGCATCCTGCCTGGAATCCAGGCCAGGGAATGTGAAATCACCCATCCTCCCCGTGGGTCGGTGCCCCAAGCAGGGGTTTCCAGCAGGGCAGCGTGCCCCGGTGCCACAGAGGGAAGAGCCCTGGGAGCCGTGCCAGGGCTCATCCCTCTGTGCTGCCTCAATCCCGGAGCAGATGGGGGGTTTCACACCCTTCCCTGGTGTGTAAGTGATTGCTCCTGGATGGTTTCCAAGCCACATACATGCGCCTGCTTTAATTTATGCACGCTTGCTTTGTGTGAGAAGACAGCAGCTGACCAGTGGTTAAGAAGACTGAAGGCGCTGAAAAGGTCTAAAATTAGAGAAGGAATAAGAGCTGCTTCCTCCAAGCCCCAGGGCTGCCTGGGCTGCTTCCAGGAGAGCCTGGGAAGTGCTTCCAACCTCCCTGATGCAGCCCTGGGACTGCTGCCCTACTGAATCCCCCTGCTGAAGCTGAAAGGAATCTGTGCCTGCTGCACCTCACCATGTCCACAGACTGCCCCACCGTGCTCTGGGACAGCACAGACATGTCACCCTGATTTTTTAAGATTTTCTAAGCCTTCTGATGTTGACATTCTTGTAGCAAACTTTTTTACACACTTTCTGTAAATAACTTGTTGTTTTGCATTCTTTTATAGAAGAAAAGAAATTTGAAAAACTGTTCGTTTGTTCAGTGTCATTGGAGAGGTGGCACTTTCACCCTCCAAGCCACTGTCACTTTTAGAAAACTATAAATGTAAGAGTCAGAAAATAAACTTCCCTTTTCTTCACCTGGAGAGCAGTGGTGTGTGCACTCGTGTTGTGTCCTGTAGTGACACAGACCTTTATCCCTTTGGGATGCTTTCCAGGGGACAGGGGCTGGTAAAGTGCCAGGTGGCCTTGGGACCGTTCCTGTCCTGTTTACACCAACCTCACCTGCCTTGTTAAACATGCCCCTGCCTCGCCACCCTGACTGCTGGCCCTTTCCCAGGGAGAGTGAGGAGAGTGAAGGAAACCCACCAAACAGCAGGAAGGGAGGTGACCTGGGACAAGAAACAGCACCCATGGAGCTGCTGCTGCTGCTGCTGCTGGGTCACACAGCCAATGCCACTGTCACACCGGAGTCACAGCAGGCTGTGCTGGAAACAGGAGATTTTGGCACTTGGTGCATCGATGCTGCAGGCACCAAGCTGCCACAAACACAATTTAAAAGCTGGGGGAGCCCCTCTTTCCTGTGCCACCCCTGTGCCACAGACAAGGACATGCCATGTGACAGGTCCTGCTGGGAGGAGCAGCCCACGCCCAGGTGTGACACCATGAGCTGGAACATGTTGGAGGATTGTCACTGCAATTCTCTGCACTAAACTTCTGTCCCTTATCCAGCCTGTCAGTAATGGCAACAAAAAGTTGAGTTCCAGAGAGCTCGAGGTGTGTGGTAATAGCTGTGGCAGAGACCTCTAAAACTGGCTGGACTTCCTAGGAGATTTTGGAAACAGCTTTGTGGGTTTTTTAACAACCTCTGGACCTTATCAAAGTGCATGAAAGGCCACAGGCTTCCCATTTGCAAGGGCTGTGGTCAGAGGTTATAGCCAGGTGGGAGTAAATCTCTTCTCCCCTGTGACAGAACTGGAGGAAAGAGCCTCAGGTTGCTTCAGAGGAGGTTTAGATTGGATATTAGGAAACAATTCTTCACTGAAATGAAGAATGAAACAGGCAAACCAGGGCAGTGGCAGAATCATGGTCCCTAGAATTGTTCAAGAAAAGTGTGGATGTGATGCTCAGGAACATGTTTAGTGGTGAACAAGGCACTCCTGAGTTAGTGGTTGGACTCAGTGGTCTTAGAGGTTTTTCCATCTTTAATGATCCTGTGGTTTTAGGGAAAGCACAGCTGCTCCTGCCAAACCTGGCTTGTTTGGCTTGTCTAGCTTGAGCCCTGAGCTGTGAGCATCCTTAGGGTCTCAGCTCCTGCTGGTGTCCCCAGTGGGTTGCAGGTGCCAGACATTGTGCTCCAGTCTGCTGGGACAGCTCCTGGGACAGCACTACGCTGGCTGTTCCTCCCTGGAGGGTCTCATTTGGCCTGGAGAAGGAATCTCATATCTCAGGGTCATTCCCTCATGCACCAGGGCTGAGTGTGATCCATACACAGGAACAATCCATCTCCAGGTCCTGCAGCCTCAGGACAGATGTCAGATCAGAAAGATGCATTTGAAGCAAGTGGAGATGTGTCCCAGAGGTCCTTGTGCCACCAGGGCAGAGAGAGAAGGCAGCACACCAGGTGGGTTCCCATCCCAGCTCTGGATGAGTCCATGCTGGGAGCTCCATGCTCTACTGGGATCTCTGATGGCAGCCTGGCTTTGTCCTCACCATAGGAATAGCCCTAGAACCAGCCACACCTGTTTGGAACCCCCTGGCATTTCTCAGGGCCTCCGAGCAATGCCAGCAGATTTGGCAAGGGTCACCCTCACAGCCTGAGGCCTCCATGCCCTGCAGATCCTCCCTGTCTCCAGACATCATCACAATTTTTACAAGTCTGGCAGGAATTAGCCTAAAACCCTTCCCTGGCTAACAGGGGCCACTGAATGGTGACATGGAGGGGACACTGGGTGTCCCCTTCCTCTGAGCCACCCCAGCCTGTCCCACCAGGACATGCTGACCTGCAGCCTCAGCCATGCTGTGGGGAATAGTAAAGGTAAGAAGATTTTTAGGAAGTTGGGAAAAGTAGGCTTTAGAAAAAGGAAGAATAGAAAACTCAGAACTAGTGTGTTGTGTCTTGTTAATAGAGAGCAGACAAGCAAGCACTGTGTGAAGCAGGTGTATGTGTGCTTTTAGTAAATGGCCAAAACAATTGTCTGTAAGCTTTAGCAATGTGCTGTTGGCTAGGAAGTTTTTTAAGTGCTCTGTAACAAAGAAATCTTTAGCTGCTGCTGGTTGTATGTGAGCTTTTGCCATCTTTCTATTGTCTCAACCATGTAATGAGGCTGATGCTGCAAATAAAACCTCAAAGAACATACCCCAGCAGTCCTGTCCATAAAAACTCCCCAACACACCATGCCTGCTCTATTTTACAGCCAAAACAAGCCATAAATCCCCCTCCACAGAGCTGGAAGGTGCAATTGCTTTTCTGTGGTGCAGGGTTTATCTTGTACGACTCGTGGCATCACGTGAGGGAAATCTGTAAGTAAAAGTCAGGCTGGAGCCATTTATAACAGCAGCACTGTGATTGTTACTCCTGACAGCTGCAATTACAGGCACTCCCTTCCATCTCTGCACGCCGGGGGAGGACAGAGCCAGCACCAGGAGCAGCTTTTCCAGAGCTGCATCCCTGCCAGAATGGACCTTGTCACCCATAGGCAGGGATCACTCAGGAGGGTTTCAGGGAAAAATATAGGAAGGGGTAACCCCCAGCAAGCAGGATTTGGGGAGGGATGCAGGGTGCAAGGAGAGATCATCAGGTGATGTTCATCTCCGTGGAGAGGACAGAGGACAGGGGATTTGTGGCATTCACATTCCCTGAACATAACCCCTTCGCCCAGGGTTCTTCTCCTGGGGAGCTGGAAGGCAGTGAGAAGCCACAGAGAAAAAGAAAACAATTCTTATCTCATTTGCATCTCCCGTGCTGTGCTCATGTGGAATGTGTTTAAAGACTGTTTTACCCAAGGTAATTGCTTAATTAAACTCCAGTGTGAGTTGTTTTAACTCATTGGCCAATCAGGGCCAAGCTGTGTCGGGACTCTGGAAAGAGTCACAAATTTTCATTATTATCTTTTTAGCATTCAGTGAGTAACCTTTCTGTATTCTTTAGTATAATATAGTATAGTATTCTTTAATATAATATAGTATAATAAAGTAATAAATTAACCTTCTAACAAGATAAAGTCAAATACATCATTCTCTCCCCACATTGGGGATGCCTACATTTACAATAGGGATTATCCAGGGGCTCTGCAGGGATGAACAGCAGTTCCAAGCCCTCACTGGGGAGAAGCCCTCCTGGTGGCCCCAGATAAGCCCAAGGTGGGGTGCAGGAGAGGGCAGCACCCCAGCAGGATCACTGCTGGGCACTTCTTTCCAACAGCACAGAGCAGATCTCCTGCCTGGGGGTGTTTGGTGTGCTCCAGGCAGGTCAGCACTGCACTGCCAGCAGCCACAGTGGGCAGAGGGCTGCCAGGGAATGTGGGAGCTGCACCAGGGATGCAGAGAACCCTGCCTGGGGAGATGGAGAGGGAAATGAGGGACATCCATGGTCATGCAGTGACAGGGCAGTGACAAATTACTCACTCAATGTGAGCCAAGGGGGAGCTGGCAAGAAGCAGGGCAGTGTGGAAGTGACAGCCCAAACTCAGCTGGGCTTTCCTGCTGAACACCTCAGCTCTGTCTTCTCCACACAGTTTCTGGGCAACTGAAACCTCCAAATTGAGCTAAATTTCATCATTATCCTGGTGAAAAACCCAACGCACAAGAAGTGACTTTTTCTTTTGCTGTTTTCAGTGAATAACACCGTGGGGTTTCTTTCACAACTAAGGCTCTGCTGTGGTTGTTGTGTGGTGACCCCACCACATCCCTGAGCAGCCTATTCCAGCATCTGACAACCCTTTTCCTGAAGAAATTTTTCCTAATATCTAACCTGAGCATCTCCTAGTGCAGCTTGAGGCCATTTCCTCTCGTCGTGTGTCCTGCAACCTGGAGCAGAAATTGATCTCCACCTGCCAACAACCTCCTCTTAGGGAGTTATAGAGAGCAATAAGGTCTCCTCTGACCCTCCTTTTCTTTGGGTCAAACAGCCAGACTTTCCTGCTGGAAAAGGAAAAAAAAAAGATAGGATAGAAGAAGCAGGAGGCTGAATGAAATGAAATAAAAATAAATGTTTTTGTGTTTTCTTAACACCAAGCAAAACACTCTAGGTCAACCAAACCAAAACTTCTCCATTTAGAAAACAGAATGCACACAACATTTCATCTAGCTGCCCCAAACCAAAAAGACTCAGTGCTGAGATATCTTTCTCCACAGAAAGATTCACTATTTGCACAGCTCCAACTGCAACCTTTGAGCCTCTGGCCAGTTCCTGTGTTGCAACCACACTGGTGCTGATGTCAGCCCAGCAGGGCTTGGGGCATGCTTGGGGAGCAGTGCTCAGCACCTGCCAGAGGAGTTTTTCCATCAGTGTTTCAGAGGTTGAATGCTATGCCAGGAGAAGGCAGATTTATACACCTCTGAGGGGGGTTATGCATTGCTCCTGATTTGTATTCAGCACGGCGCAGGAATTTATGGAAGGAGAGGATCGATGTTTTATTGATATCTAAAAAAACCTATATGATGGATGTGCTAATTGCACATTTTTTCTCCCAGACTCCCTTTATTATACACAAACAAATGGCCCTGCTGCTTTAACAAATGCAGGGAAAATGTGCAACGGAGCCAGACTCCTTGGAGGTGATGCATGAGAGGGGGGCCCTGGCTAATGCCAGGGCAGAGACCTCAGTTCTTTGTTTAACCTCTTCCCTCTGCCAGTATTGAATTTTGGTTTCCTGCGACTCCATTTCCATTTCATGGAAATCAGGGCCATGCTGTGGGGTCCTGGCTGCTACAGCAGGTATTGGTTCCCAGAAATACTGATTAAGTTGTGCATTTGCTGTGCCTTGCTGAGAAGGGACACACAGAGGAAGAAGGAGCAGGGTTTTATCTCTGCTAAAGCAGTGAGAGTGCAGAGGAGAGGGGCAGCACTCAGTGGTTGTTCCCCCTCCTCCCTCTCCCCCTGCAGGGGTGAAGGTGAGCCAGGTGCTGTGATTTGTGTAGCAACACATGTAAAAAAATCAATATTCCTAAAGGAAATCCCAGGCACACAGCGCCCTGTGAGCCTGAGCCCCAGGCAGTGCTCCAGTCAGGGAAGGAGGGGGGCTCTGCTCAATGCAGAGCTCTGTGCTCTGGGGTCTGCTTTCTGCACAAGGCGTGTGGGATCTGGGGAGCCACCAAAACAGGAAAAGGACCTTCTGGTGCAGGACAAAGAGCAGATACACGAGGTGGTAGCAGCATGGAACAGAAGGTGGGGTAAAGCCCGGAGCCCCAAGCATCGCACCTGAGCGCTGCCTGCCCAAAACTGGCACAGCTTGGGTTTTCACAGGGAGGAATTTGTCATCTTGGGGGCCAGGGAAAAAGTTCTCAGCCATTAACCTCGTGTTCTGCCAAGAAATGGCTTTGGCAGGCAGCTGCCACCCACGCAGCCCCAGGCTCCATGCGCAGGCAGGGTGTGGGGTTGTTGGCTTTGACAGGGCTTGGTGGTGCCCTGCAGGGGTGTTTGGTGAAGGCTCAGGCAGGAGGGAGCCCCTCTTGGTCCCTCCCATGCCCTGGCAGGATGATGGTGGGAGGCACAATGGGGAGGAGGGTTCTCCCCCCGAGACAGTGGTGCCAAATCAGCCAAAAAGTGATGAGGAAGAAAGAAAAGGAGAGAGGCAGGATGAGAACATATGCAATGGGTAGCCTGGAGGAACTCAGGGGACAGGAGGGGACATTTATTAACCACAGGAGCAGCTCTGCCAGGTTGACATGATGCCTCGGGTTTAGCTTTTATATTTTTCAGATTCTGGGCTGCTTTAGTGTGTGGGTCTGAGCTTCCTATGAGGGGATGGTGAGCTCTGTGCACAGAGCAGGGAGACAAAACAATTCCTGCTCCAGCTGGGGACCAAGGACAAACGATCCAAATCTCAGCCCCAAGAGCACAAACAACATGGAATGAAGAGAGAAAAACAAGAAGGATGGGACTGCATGGGCTGGAACTGTAATTGCACAATTAACTCCAATATGCAAATGGACCAAAACTTATAAAAGTGAGAGACCTTGTGACCAGTTGTTCATTTTTTGTGACCATTTTGTGTCCATCTTGGGTGCAGCCCTGGCTGGGCTCTTGTGCTGCCCAAGGTGGATCCATTAAGGCCTTTTAATAAATCCCTACTTTATTCTTTAGCTCTGTCCAGTCTCTGTTCTAGGTCAGCCTTGACAAGGCATCAGATGTTTGCTGGGGACTCTGCCACAGGAGGAGAGTGCCACTCACCCTGGGGAGCCACACACGTGCCCAGCCTGCTCCTCCTCCAAATGCAGGTGTCTCCCACAGTAAAAGGCACGTCTACAAACCAACCAGCTCCTAATTGCCTCATTCTCCTTTTGATGTGGGGGAAAAAAAAAAAAAAAGTAATCATAGCTTAGCTCACAGGGATCCTTTCAGATGTTGCTTTCAGGCTTGGTGTGTGTGGTGGCCTCTGCCCTCTGCACAGGGACAATGACAGGTCCCCAGGCTGACCAGCAGGATGGATATGATAATTATGCAGGGATATTTTTTCCCTGCTTGGCACTGCTGGTCACAGCCTGTTATTGTGTCTTTGCTATCCCAGCGTGGGACCTGGGGCAGACCCACACACACAGCCCTGCATGAATTTTTGTGCTACTTGGCGCTTGTAATGCTTCTGGTTTCATGTGTTCTGCAGCCAGGGCTGGGGGAGTGGGCTGAATTTGACTTGTCCCATACTGGGGTGACTGGGGGCTCTCCCAGCCCTGCACCACCTCATGTTTGCAGGGGGGTTGGTGCACCCAGCACAAGGGCTGGGCTCCATCCTGCTCTGTCCCAGGCTGCTGGGAACCAGCAGTGACATCGACATCATCCAGCACAGCAGGAGCACTCTGAGCCCAGCATCCCCAAAATCAGCATTTCCACACCAGGCTCTCCACGGGCACCCTGCACCAAACCTGCCCCCACGCCTGCCGGAGCGATGGGGTGGGAGGAAGCATCAGCCCTGCCCGTGCAGTCCCTCTTTAGAAAAAAAAAAAATAAATAAAAAGGCAAGGAAAAAGTGAAGAGAAAGGCGCTGTCAGTGCTCTAGAGAAGGAACCCGGCGGGGCAGGGAGGCCTCTCTCACCATGGAGACGCTGCGGAGAGCGTGCGGAGGCTGTGCGCTCCGCTTTAGCTCCCGCCAATGCTTTTCACTCTTCTCCAGCTGCTCCGGGCGGGTTCCGCGCTGCCAGCCCGGCCCGGCTGCCCCGGAGCCACCTGGAGCTGCCCCGGAGCGCCGGCGGGGCCGGGCTGGAACCGCTGGATGGAGCCGAACGGGGCTGCTGGGGAGTGGTGGGAGGACGGGAAATAAAAATTTAAAAAATAATAATTAAAAATTAAAAAATTAAAAATAAATTAAAATTCATATAATAATATAAAATATTTTTCTATTTTACAATATTTTAACTGTTAAAATATTTTATTTCTTATAACAATTTTATAATAAAAATAAATTAAATCATATTATAAATAAATAGTTTTATTGTATATACTTATACTATATAATACGTTTATATTTTATATAATAAAACATAATATATATATAATTCTATATATTATATATTATATATATATAATTATATTTATAATATATATATATAATATATTCTATATTATATTATTATATATCATTATAATGTTACATATGATAAATATATATAATATATATAATATATTTTATAAAATATAATATATTATATCAAATAATAAATATACTATACAATATATAATGTATAATATATAATATCTAATACATACTAGATATATTAGATATGTGTATATATTAATATAATATAATATAATATAATATAATATAATATAATATAATATAATATAATATAATATAATATAATATAATATAATATAATATAATATAATATAATATAATATAATATAATATAATATATTTATTTTATATATATAGTGTGGTTGTTAAGAGATCAAGAGCATAAAAGCCAAGCTATTCCTGCTTGGAAAATGACATTCATGGAATGTCTTTTTTTCCTACGGATCCTGCATTTTCCTCTGGAAAATGGATGGAAAAGTGGGTACACACATTGCTCACAGGCTGCTGAATGGAAAAGGTTGGCTTTTTTTCCTCTGAGCCTCTTCACAGCCTCACTGGGTGCCAGAGGCTTTTCTTAGAGGTGGAAAAAGCCCCAGCACAGCCAAGGCAGCGAGCTGGAGCATCACAGTGGCAGGCCCTGAGGGAATGGCACGGAGCTGTGTCGGGGGAGGGTTCGGCTGGATTTTAGAGAAGGGTCCCTCACCCAGAGCGTGGTTGGGCACTGAACAGGCTCCCCAGGGAAGTGGCCACAGCATCAAGGCTGACAGAGCTCAGGAAACATTTGAACAACACTCTCAGGCACACGGTGTGACTCCTGGGGCTGCGCAGGGCCAGGAGGGGCGCTCCGTGATCCGTGTGTGTCACTTCAATTCAGGATATTTTCTATCTTATGGGTGAGTCGGATGTGGCTGGGAGACCCCACATGGAGATACCACGGCATGCGCGGGGAGCACCTTCACCCTCACCCATCATCCAGCGCCTCGGGGTGACACAGGGACCCCAAAAACCGAGAGCCCCCGCCCGCAGCCCCGCAGCACGGAGCGGGCCGGGCCAAGGGGCACTCGGGGCACCCGGGGCACTCGGGGCACTCGGGGCTCCATTCGCCGCGGCCGGGGGTGGAGGAAGGAGGGAGACGGGACTCGACAGCTGTGCCCGGCAGAGAGAAACTTTCCGCCCGAAGCAGATTCCCGGGATGAATATAAATATAAACAGCCTTTGGGATGGCTCTTGGCTGGGACCCCGGGCAGGGCAGGGCAGGGCAGCGTCATCCCTGGGAACCGGGCACCGCATTCCGGGGGGAACCTGGCACCGCATCCAGGGGGGATCCCGGCTGACACCGGACATCGCGTACCGGCTTCACCCGGGCTGATTCCGGACATTGTGTCCCGGGAGGATCCCGTCTGACACCGGGCGCTGTGTCCCGTGGGATCCCGGCCGGTACCGGGCGCTGTGTCCCCGGAAGGATCCGGGCGGATCCCGGCCGGTACCGGGCGCTGTGTCCCGTGGGATCCCGGCCGGTACCGGGCGCTGTGTCCCGGGGGGATCCCGGCCGGTACCGGGCTCTCTGTCCCGGGGGGATCCCGGCCGGTACCGGGCTCTCTGTCCCGGGCGGAACCCTGCCGGTACCGGGCTCTCTGCCCCGGGGAATCCCGGCCGGTACCGGGCCCAGTATCCCGGGCACTTGCCCCGCACTCGCCGGGATCATCCCGGAGCGGCCCGCGAGTGCCCTCCAGTGGTTCCCGGCAGGAAGAGGAGGAGGAGGAAGATGGCGAGGAGGAGACGGCGACGGGACGCGGGTGGCAGCGGGGCGCAAAGGGGGTTTTGGGGGGCGGGAAGGATTGCCCTGAGAAGCTGTTCATCCTGGAAGTGTCCAAGGCCAGGCTGGATGGAGCTCGGAGCGCCTTGGTGCACCGGGGAGGTGTCCCCGGCCATGGCGGGGAGTGGGACTGGATGGGCTTTGAGAGCCTCCCCCTTAACCTGTCCCCCGTGCTGGGCACGGCGGAGGCCACACCCTGAATCCTGCGTCCAGTTCTGGGCCCCTCAACTCAGGAAGGACCATAAGGGGCTGGAGCAAGTCCAGAGAAGGGACCAGAGTTGGGGAAGGGGCTGGAGCAAAATTCTAGTGAGGAGCGGCTGAGCAAGCTGAGGATGCTCAGGGGACATCTCGCTCCCTGCAAGCCCCTGACAGGAGGGTGGAGTGAGCTCAGTGTCAGCCTCTTCTCCCCGGTAACAAGCGACAGGATGAGCGGAAACGGCCTTAAGTTACGGCAGGGGTGGTTTAGATTTCGTAATAGGAAAGTTTTTATGTGTAGGGTGGTCAGTCTTTGGGACAGGCTGCCCAGGGCAGGCACCATCCCTATAAGCAGTCAAAAAACAGTTGGATGTGGCACCTGGCGACAGGCGGTTGAGTGGTGAACGTGTTGGTGCTGCTGGGGAACGTTTGGACTGGATCATCTCGGAGGTCTTTCCCCACCTAAACCATTCTGTCACTCCCCGTCATGTCGCCGCTCGCCGACACGCGGATCCGCGGCCGCCCGGAACCGTCGTGCTCGGCGCGCGTTTCCCGCAGGCGGCGCAGGCGCGCGTACCGAGGCGCGGCGGGGGAGCGCGTTGCGGGGCGGACCGGGGCGGGCGCGGGCCGCCATGGCGTCGCCCCCGCTGTCGGCGGCGGGCGGGAGCGGCGGCGAGCTCAGCTCGGGCTCCGAGGCGGCGGCCACGGGCGCGGCGCTGCCGGACCGGGACCTGCCCGACCGAGACCTGCCCGACCGGGACCTGCCCGCGCTCTTCGAGCAGGCGGCCGAGCGGCTCCCCTCGCTGCTGCCCGCTGCCAGCAAGGAGCAGCTGCTCTATCTGTACGCCCGCTACAAGCAGGTGAGGCGGGACCGGCGCACGGGCTGAGCGGGCCGGGCCGGGGGGCGAGAGCAGAGCGGTGCCCCGAGGGGCCGGGCCGGGGCTCTGCCGGGGCCATGGGCAGAGGGGCTGCGGCCCAAAAGGTGGCAGCGGTGCCGGGGAGGAAAGTTGCGTCCCAGGGTGATGGAGGAGCGGGGGTGTCTCCCTCCGGGACAGCGGCGGCGGGGGTGGATGGAGCCCGGTGGGACAGAGCCCCCGAAATTTGGGAAATTCCGGGTGGAGAGTGGTTGGGGAGTGCCCCAGCGGGAAAGGAGCTGGTGGGCAGCAGCTGAACATGAGAAGGCCAAGGGCTGTATCAGCCATGGTGTGAGCGGCGGTAAATAACGCAGAGAAGAGAAATTTTCAGTTCCAGCAGGACCAGCGCAGTGAGAGACCCCCTGCGCTGGGCATGGGTGAGGCTGCATCTCAAATTCTGGGCTCAGTTTTGGACTCCTCCATTCAGGAAGGACACTGAGGTGGTGGAGCGTGTCCAGGGAAGGGAACTGAGCTGGGGAAGGGTCTGGAGCACCAGTCTGGTGAAGAGCAGCTGGGGGGGCTCAGCCTGTAGTAAAGGAGGCTCAGGGGGAACTTTGTTGCTTTCTACAACCCCTGAGAGGAGGTTGTGGCCAAGTGGAGGTTCTGCTCCTGAGTAACATGTGACAGGACAAAAGGAAATGGCCTTGAGCTGTCCCAGGTGCAGTTCAGGCTGGACATCAGGAAAAATTCCTCACTGGAAGGATGGTCGGGTGTTGGAAGGGGTGCCCAGGGGAGGTGATGGAGTCACTGCTCTTGGAGGAGTTCTAGAAATCACTGGATGTGGCCCTTGGCACCATGGTCTGGTTGTCAAGGTAGTGGTGAATCTAAGGTTGGACTCTGTGATCTCTTTTCCAAACCAAATATTCTGTGAATCCATCACCCTGGTGCTTGTTCCTCACCTCTCACCCTCACTCAGTGCTGGTGACCCTGATGCTGCATCCTTTGAACAACAGGAACCAGACTCAAGTTCTGCCAGCAGAGGTCCAGGTTGGATATTAGGAAAAACTTCTTGCTTGAAAGAATGGGCTAGTGGGCACTGGAATGGACTGCCCAGGGAAGTGGTGGGATGACAATCCCTGGAAATGTTCAGAAACCAAGCAGAAGCAGCACTTTGCCGTGTGGTTTAGTGGGAATGGTGGTGTTTGGCCAAAGGTTGGACTGAATGATTGTGGAGGTCTTTTCTCCAGTTAATGATTCTGTGGTTTGGCTGTGGCAGAGTCCAGGGTGGTTGAAATTGGTGGGGAGGACCAGCTGCACACCTGAGCTGGTTGGTTCTGGGGGTAACCTTGCACACAACCCCCATTTCCCCTTCAGGCTGCGTGAACTGAGCAAGCCATGGGGTGCATCCTGTTGGAATGCACAATGTAGCTTCTTCCTGCTCCTGTGGCAGAAGTTACATAAAACAAACTAAACAAAGCACCAGTTGCAAAGGACTGTAACAATCGCTTAACTTGGAGAAACACAAAACTCTAAGTGTTGTTACACCCAGAATATGAAAGAATAAAACTATAAATACAGGCTGGATGGAGCTCTGAGCAACCTGTTATCGTGGAAGGTGTCCTTGTCCATGCCAGGGAGTTGGAGCTAGGTGATCTTTCAACCCCAACCATTCTGTGATTCTGTGGCTCAGGTGTGTGGCAAGAGGTGCTGCCTCAGCTTGAGAACTGAGTCCCACTCATTTGGATGCACAGACAGAATTGGGTGTGCACATCTTCCATATATGTTCCTCCCACATGGATTGCCTGTGTCCTACTACTGCCATGTATAAGTGCTCTCAATTTTTTAGTGCAATATTTAATTATCCTCTAAGCTGGCAGCTCCCAGGCTGTGGTTTGTGAACCAGTAATTATGTTAAAAGCAGGCTGGTCACGTGAGGTTTTGTTTTCAGACTGTGCTTAGTGCTTAAACAGGACTCCAGGTTTCTCTTCCCCTTGTGAGAAAAAGGAGGGTAGGAAAAATAAATACAAGGAGAATTTTGCCATGCCCAAGATGAGAGCAAAAAGGTGTCTTTTCTATATTTTTTGTCTGGATTCTCAGGATGCTTGTTGCAAATAAAATATTTATTTTTTGCTCTGTTTCAAGTGCTTTGTGACTATGCTGGGTGGAAATGGGAAGGGATTGCTTGCTTGTCAGCTCATGATTGTCCCCAGACTACAGAGGGTTTCCTGGTGTTAGCTCTGTAAGACCAATAAGTTTAATGTTAAAAATTGCAAAACCCAGAAGCTGTTTCACAAGAGTTTTGATACAAGTCAGGAAAAGCTGACAATTAACACTTTGTCAGCAGGGATTTCCAGTTGCTTTCCACTGACAAGAACAGGGCACTTCTGTGTCCTTCTCCTGTGTCCCTGCCCAGCCAGGATGTGACAGGCAGTTCCTTTGTGCTCCTTGGTTTCAGGCTGTGCTTGGCCCCTGGATTTCTGTGTCTCCCCAGTTCAGAAAGGTGCCCTCCCTGTTACAGAGTGCCTGGCAGTGCAGTGCTGGCACTGGGGATGGGAGAGGTTTGCTAGCACAGCCACTGCAGGAATATGCCCTGCTAACTTTAAGTTTTGCAGCATTTTGTGCTTTAAATCAAAATGAGGGTGTTTAATGCAAGTTTTCTGTGTTTAATTACAGCAGCTGTATCAGGATGCATAACGAGCTGCTAATATATTACCCCCGTGGAATTGCTGGCACACAAAAGGTGCTGACTCAGATCTGTCCACTGTCCTTGATTTGGCATCCTTGTCTTTTCCCAGTTTAGTGTTTTGTGTCACTAAAGGCTTTGATTTAAGATACAGCATCGTCATAAAAGAGGTGACAGTAGCAGCTGAGCTCTCTGTTAAAATACTGTATATAATTTATTTCAAACTGTTTGGGTATATAGGCATTTTCCTGGAATTTTATTACCTTTTATTGGAGGCCATTTCAGGATTTTATTACTTTTCTCTCTGATTTTGTTTATGTGTCAGAGACCTGAAAATAAGGGAATTGCTTAGTTGTCATCTCCAGTGAGGTTTTTAGAAGATGTTGCTGAGTTTATGACTCTGCCCCACAACAGGAGGAACAGACTAGTCCATAAGGCTCTGGACTGGGACTGATTTTTCTTTCCTTCCACTACTTTCTCTGTGGCTTTGGGCAAATCACTGGTCTGGGCCTTGTGTCTGTAGTGGTGAAGTGAAGGGAGCGCTTGCCCATCATGGGGAGGATGTAAAAATCTGAGGTTCAGAAGGTGCAGCAATGGAGACCAGTGTAGCAGTGCTGATTTAGATAGGGGAGGGGATCCAGAACTTGCTGGAAATTACTGGACTGGGAAAACTGCCCTGCCAGGAGGAGGATGTGTCCATGTAAATGTTGAGAGGTGCTGGTAAGTTGGAAATCCACTGCTGATGGCAAAATGGGGCCTGCACAGTCTCCCAGTGTGGGCTCAAGGATATAATACCAATTTTGCATGATGTCTTTCAAGTATTGTGGGATGTGATGCCACAAGCCTGCCCTGAACACAGGAATTTCTGCCTGCAGCTCCCTGTTTCATGGAACCGTGCCATGGCACTGACTTGGTTGTCACCAGTGTCACTCTCTGTCTCTCTGGGACATGCAGTCCCTTGGTCATTGTGACTCCTCATTCTGTGGTCGGTGTTTGCTTGTCCTTCCTTACACCCCATTTTCAGTCAGGGCTTTCCCATGGGTTGGGACAGAGCTGTGGATGGGAGCAGGCAGGAATTGCTGTCTTGAAAAAGCAATTTAGCTTATTTGGCTTGTGTACAGTCCTGCTGTCCATGGAGGTTCTGTTCTGCTCCTTAGGGAGGCTGCAAATACAATTCACCTTGCAAGATTTACAATCAGGTAGGAATATTTGGCTGGAACACCCTGCTGTATAAATATATGGGCAGAAAAATTAGCAAAGGACCATTTAACCACCACCACCAGGGAGGGAGAACCAGTCGTGGAGTAAGGTGTGAGGAGAATCTCAAGGTTTCTCACAGTGTGGAGCAGCAGCTGAAGGTGCATGGGGATGGTGAACAGCATTAACACATCTCTGAGCATCTCTCCCTCTTCTGAATGTCATTGACCTTCAGCTCTCAGGTGAAGGCCTCATCCAAGGTTTCCAAATTTATTTTGGCCACAGATGGAGCTGTGGCTGCAGACACTGCCCGTTTGGGGCTGCCTGGGTCACGTTTGTGCCACTCAGGAGAACTGTGCCTGCAGGCAACTCAGCATGCAGAAGCAATGCCAGGAAGTTTTTAATGCATTCTGTCTGTCATGTTCTTTTAATGCAGCTGATGAACTGTAAGTGAGGAGAGCTGAGCATCAAGTGACCAGTCAGCACCCTAGAGACCTTCAATAATTATTTTCTGGACACAGAATGAGAAAGTCTTAATTTAAAATACTAATACAGGCTCTTGGCTTCATGCTGGCTATGGAGTAAAACAGCTTTTGAGGTCCTCTAGGGAAGTAGCAGAAGGACAGAGTCCTGCACAAAATTATTTTGTCTTTTTTGTCAGTATTGGCATGTTTAACTCCCTTTCCTCAGCTGTCAGGCTCAGATCCTGTTTTATGTTAAATTCCTCGTTGGTTTCTCCTGCATTGTGAGTCTTGCAGCAAAAAGAGAGGAGCCAAAATCTTGTGTTTTATTCTTTCCAACAAAACCCCTGCAAGCCTTTTTAATGCACCTTAAAATAGCAAACAGGGCACAAGTGCACTTTTTTCCCCTCTTGATGGATGAAATTTAACTACTATTCCTTGATTTGTATTACTATCAATGTTGCTAACAGTCTTCCCCAGTGCTAGAACTGCCTTTGAGTGCCAAATCTCCAGAGAGGAAACTGCTGTCGTGTTTTGATGATGGCAGTGGAAAATTAATATTAAAACAGATTTTTTTTTTTTATCTATCTTGGCCAATTTCTGCAGGTTGGCTGTTGAACTAAAGAATTGCCAAGCAGGCGTTTTCCATACAGATAATGAATTTACATTTTATTCCCTAGTTTGTTTTGCTTTTTAAAACAAGTGGTCCAATCCACCTCAGAGCATAGAAAAAAACCATTTAGACTACATGAATTGTGACTGATTTATAGAACTTAACTGTTGCTAGCCTATTCTCCTATTTCTCCCTGAAATGCAATATGTTGTTTTAAAGGCCAGCTAAGATGTTCTAATTTGGATGAATTGCTCACTGGGAGACAGTCAGATGTACAGAAAATTAATTTCAGTTACAGTCACTCATATCCTCTAACACTTTAAATGAAAACATAGTGTAACTAATAAATATCTCTCAGCACGGGCATGCTCTCTTTAAAGCCTGATTAATGCTTCCATCCTCAGCATAAAATCCCCACCCTGTTAAGGTGAAGAATTGTTCCTTGATTTAAGCACTTCACCTGCCTGAACACTTGAGCATATTTCATAAAACATTTGCTGGATGCAGTTTGGTTTTGCTTGGTTAACAAAATGTTTCTCCAGAAGCCTTTGCCCACCTCCAGGGTGTACCTGTGTCCCCTCCCTGGGGTCCCCATCTGTGCTGTGCCCTGTCTTAGGGGCATTTGCTGTGGGAGCTGCTTCCCAGGAGCTCTGTTCTGGTTCAGCTCTGCTTTCTACCCTTTCACCCATCATTTTGTGTTAAAAAAAAATTTTACACATGGAAAACTGCCTGAGTCCCTCTGGCACCAAGTTCATTTTACACTGGCTGTGACACTTTTTTCCATATATCTATCCCTGGGTTCTGGCTCATTCCCTCTCTTCCTTGTGTTTTTTCATTTCACCCCCCACACACACATTTTAATTTCTGCCTTGCTTCTGACACATTGGCTCATCTCTGGCACTCAGGCCTTGACTTGTCTCTCATGCAGTGCTTCCTGCAGCCAGGTGCCTGGGAGCAAATTCAGGAGCTGCCTGGCATTCCTTTGCTCCAAGTTTGTCCCCTTGCCTTCCAGAGGACCTTGAAAATAATTAAGCAAAGTCTGTTTACTCCAGCTTTGTGTGGAAGCAGGTGAATTTCAGCAGTAATGAATAATCATCTCTGTGGAAACCCTAATCAACAGAATTTTTCTTTATCCTGGTGGAGGATGAGGCATTTGGCTGGGTAATAAACATAACATTAGTGAGAAATCACTCACTGGTTATCCCTGTGGGTAATGCATGCAAAAGAAATGAGCTGCACGACAAAATTGCTTCCTGTGCATCATGCAAAGAAAACCCAGGGATGCAGAGGTGCTAAAGCAGGGGTGAGATGTGGTTGATGAAGTTTTTTCCCAAAAACCTTTTTTTTAATGGCCTTATGACATAGTTACCCTGAAACCATCAGAACACTGAATTTTCCTTGTGCAAGTCCCCTTTATTTTGTTCTGACAGAAGGAAATTTCTTTTCTTTAGGTGAAACTTGGAGCCTGTAACACCCCCAAGCCAGGCTTCTTTGACTTTGAGGGAAAGCAGAAATGGTAAGAGGAAATCCTTATCATTCCTAGCAATTCTGGCTGTACTTTTTGTTCCATCTTGTCTCATCTGTAGACAAATTATGGACCATGGGGAGTTGCCCCTGAAATAGCTTTAAAATTCTTTGTTTAACAGGGAAATGTTTGCTGCTATGCCTGATACAACTGTGAAATACCAGAATCCTTTATTTACTGTCTTCATCCAGAGCTGGCATGCAATACAGCAAAAATCTGAGAACAGCTGCAGCTCTGTGAACACAAAGTGTGTTCCAGCCTGGAGCAGGATCCCCTGAAAGATCCTTTCACAACAGAACTGCACTGACAGTGGCCATTCATGGCCTCAGAGAAAAGTTGACCATTTCAAGCTGAATGAAAGATGGCTTTGCATGCCCTGAAAGGATTTTGATGAATCTGTTTGCTGTGTTCCACTGATGTCACTATAAAAACACCTTGTGCTGACTCTGAGGGGCTCACTGATGTTTTCCTGTTGCTCCTAGGGAGGCTTGGAAAGCCCTGGGAGACACCAGCCCTCACCAAGCTATGCAGGAGTACATTGCTGCAGTGAAAAAACTCGACCCCAGCTGGAATCCACAGGTAGGAAACGTGGAATTATCATTCAGAAAACCAACCAGCATTTGTCTTTGTGAAGCTGCCAATGGTTCAGCTTCTCACAGGCTTTAATTGCTGCATGGCAAACTTCATTTTGAGCAGATTAAAGTCTAAATTCGTTTCTAAAACTCTCCTTTTGTTGTGACTGAAGCATGAAGAACCATCTCTTTCATTCATAATGATCTTCATTACAGCCAGCTCATGCACAGGGTTGGTTTGGCTGTAGTGATCTAATTTATTTTGCTCTTATTGGTTCATGCTGTATTTAGCATGTAAAGATACTTTTTATCCTTTTCTCATCCTTCTCTTTTCAACTACTCTTTAAATGTTGATCAATAGAAAGCAATCTCCATGAAAGTGACATGAACTGAATGATCAATTCTAAAAATGTTTCCTTTTTGTTTCCATGCAGCAAATTACCAAATCTGATTATGATTAGGTACTCCAACATAACAAGTCTGTATCTGTGTGTTATAGGGAGACTGTACTGTCATTTTAATTAATTTGTCTTTCATCTACCAGGTTTATTACTTGATTGAATCCTTAAGGATATCTCCTGTTTATAGACTGACTTTTATACAATTTTTAAAGAGGATTGCTGTTTAGAAAAAGCATAGACTTTAGAAATAGAGTGGAGATATTTCACTAATAGTAAAATGCTGAAGGCATGGTAATTTCTTCTCATGGTAGGAAATTTGTTCTTCTATACTCCTGTGCTTTGGAAGCAAAATCTTTTGTGGGTACAATCCTGTGAACCAAGAATTTGATTTTGTCTTCTGATGCTGTTCTTGAGGTTTAAGGTTAAGTTTTTTTTCTTCACTAGTTCATGTTCCATGCCACTCATAATGTTTTTGCAGCAAAGAAAGGCTGTCATTTAGAAAAAATCCTTTTTAATGCCCTTGGAGAAAATAGATTTATGTGCTGTGCAGTTAGCCAAAGTTGACTGCTTGCTGGGTAAATTCTTGTCCAGGCTAAAATTCTCTTCCAGAAATAAAGTAATTTGTAAAAATCCGTGTATAATTCTGAATGAAGTAAGTGTCAAGTGAAACACATTAATATTAATTTTAAAACGGAAAAAAAATGAAACAAAATACTCAGTGCTTTCCTGAACAAATCATTCAGTGTGGTGACAGGTTTGGCTTTTTGAATATTCCCTTCACTTCCTTGCTTCAGAGAAATACTGTAAGAGCTGTGAGCTTCAGGTTACAAAACTGTCAGCCAGCAAAGAGGTGTAATATGTTTTTACAGAACAAATATTTTAAAGAACCCATACAGCAAACACAGAAAGGTTGGCAGCACTGTTCCTCCCCTCTTCCCCTAAGGTAAAAAGGTTACCTTAGCAGAAAATGTAATTTAAAAGTCAGCATTGAGATAAAGATGGCTTTGCTTTCTTCACAAGAATTCACCTCTCCTTCTTATTACATCATCCTTTTAATTCCACTTTTATAGGACCAAAATGCTCTCAGGAGTCCTCTCATGCATCTCCTGCTGCTCTCCCATTTTTCCTTCTCCCCACCAAATCCACGTTGTGGAGCCACGAGAGGGAGCTCTGTTCTTTAAAATGATGGAGATGTATGTGTCAGGAGATGGAGATAAAATAGCTACTTTAGTCTTCAAATTTCAAATTGGATTTATAGAAAAGAGCTGTGGGTACATTACAAAGTGCTTCATCACTGTCATTGTGTTTCCTTTGCATGCTCATCTGCTGGGTTCCTTCAGATTTTTCTTATGTACCATAGATTCTGAATTAAGCACTCCAAATGCTTGGTTTGAAAGCAGTATAAAGTGCACATTACAAATTTTAAAACTTTGGCTTTCATATCATTATGAATCATAAATAGTAATTACAGTACAAAAGTGTTCAATTTCTTGTTGTGCATCCTCATGAATTTTGTTATTTAAAAGCCTTCTCAATGTTCCCAACTTACTTTTTCTTCAACCTTTCATCTTATCTGTTAATGTTGTTCTTTTGTGTTATTTTAAATCCTCGACAGTCTCCTGTTTCATAGATTTGCCAAAGGGCTTTATTAACTTGATCCTTCAGTAAAATTTTAAGCTTAAAACCACTTATTTTCTTCATAGGTTCATTTTTTCCTCAGCAGATTTGCTGCTGTTCTGCAGCCTTCAGGCTGTTAGTATTTTTGTTAACAAATAGAATGGAACTAAATGCAGTATTTCTTATGCAGTCCAAATAGATCCACTTTTTCATTCCTTTTTCTTGTTTCTCCATTGATTCATTCTTTCATATTGAAGTATCTTCAATTAGTACAATTCCAGCATCAGATTTACCTGCTTTAATTTAATATCTTTGTTTTGGATGGAAAAAAACCCCAAACTTGAAGTAAAAGGGTTCTGATTCAGGAGGATTGCCCTGAATTTGTGTCCAGAAGCAATGAGAATTCTAACAGCAGCACAAACCTCACCTGCTGCTTCCTATTGCTGCTTCCTACTCCTGCACTGACTTTGGAGTACCCACACCTCATTAGGAGACAGCTGAATGTGCAGAGGGAGCAGCATAGCTGTTCTCTGCTCTCTGAAGTTTGTGTGCCATTTTTGACTGTATCTGCTTGGCTATTTCCAATGTGCTTTAGTTTCTTTTTCACCCTTGCTGCCTGCAGGTTGTCTCATAGTCCTGCCTAATCATCTCTTTCAGAGCTTTGTCTAAAACCTGGGGGAAAATGATCATAGTGCACTTATTTTCAGCAATTTTATTTGCTGGAAAATCTTTAAAATTAACAGGTAACCTCGAGGGTATTTGAGGTGAGGTCCATTGTCTTTACATCCATGAAGCCATGGGAATCTCATGGCTGTCTTGGTCTAGAACAATCCCAATTGCTTTTCAGGATGTTCTGCAATCCAGCCCTTCTGAAAGGCTGAATAAGACCTTCACCTAGGTCTTACTATGTGTTGTGGGTTGTTTTGCTCCTTTTCCCAAGAACAGCTGTTAGCAGGAGGTCAGGAATACTCTTTTCCATGCTGTCTCCATTCTCCTCTTGATGCAGTCTTCCTTCGTCATCTTCTACCTTTGAGCACATCTTTTGTTTCTCGTGAGTCATTCCTTTCAGTCTGAAGTTCCAGGCAGTGGAAAGGTAATTGCTTGGACCAGCTCAGCTCTATTTGCATATTTCAGAGACATCACCTGTCCTTCAAGTCTATTCACTCTTCCTCCAGAACAGAGAATAATTTATGAAGCCATTCTTTTGCGTTCTCCAGCCTGAAACAGAAACATTTCACGCACGCTGTCAACACCTCCCACTGCTTTGGGTCCTTTTCAAAGGAAGATGTGTCCTGGCTGCTTCTCTTCTCCTATGTTCACCTGTCATCTTCCTGCTTTACTGGCAGCAAATGACAATTGCTTTTGGTGGCTTTGGCTGGTGTGAGGTGGTGGTGACACTCACCTGCCCTCCCTGCCAGCCACCGCGTGCGTGTCCCCCTGGCTCTGCATTCCCACTCTGATAGATGAGTAGTGCCATGATTGACTCTCACAATTAATGGACAAATATCATGGATGTAGGTTAAGAAAAGTTTTATAGATTTATAGTTATGTTTTACCCCCTCGTGTGGTTATCAAGGGACAGCTGGAGTTGGGATACCTCAGAGGGCTGGCTTGTCACTATGGTGACATCTGACCTCCAATGAGGATTTGAGGAAGAGATCTCCCTCCACCACTGGACAGCAAAGAAGGGGTTGATGGACAGAACTTTGGGAAGGGTTAAAAGGGAAAAAAACCTTCATTGTGAAGGGGGGCTGAGCACATGGCGGGGAAAATCTTTTGCTCCCAGCGCCGTAACCTTTTTTCTTTATTCAGTCTTCTGTTGTATTTTTGATAAGGTTTAATAAACCTTCCTAACCTATGAAAAGTGAGTAGCTATTTCTCACACCACTGCCATGGTGCTGTTCTGCAGCCTCAGCAGTGGGCTCAGGGATTTGGGGAGTGTCACCTTCAGAAGATGGGTGTCACCTTCATGCAGTCACTTTGTTCTCATGTACATCGCTGCATAATCGGGCACTTCAGTACTCGCAGATTTGAGAGTCATAGTGGCTGTTTGCAGCCCCCCACACATTCCCAAATTCTCATCTCTCTTGTGGATATCACAAGTTCCCACTGGGTTCAAGTTTTTCAAGCCCAGAGAAGCAGAAGCAGGCCAGCACTTCCTTTCTTAGCAGCATGGAACAGTCCCTTCCACCGAAACCCTGTCGCAGGGGCCATGGGTGGAGGTGTGACACCACACTGCAGGGGTGGCCAGGAGCTGTTATTGATCTGTTCTTGTAACGAGATGGTTATATGGCACAGCTCAAACAATCAAAATAAATAATAAAAAAAGCATCCAGATTTGCTCAGCATATTTAGCCTTCCATTTGCTGATTGCAATTTTGGCATCGCTCGGTTCGAAATATTTCCTTTTCCTATTTCGTATATTACATATTTACCAGTTCAAATCTGAACAGCTTGTCACTCCTAACTTCAGTGGCATCCTTTCCCAAACACTTACACGCCTCTTCCTATTTGCTTTGAGTGCTGAAACTCACAGGAGGACTTAAAGATTTTCTATTTATATATCAAAGCTTAAGAAGTTGGCATTTTAACTTATTTGACTCAGCTTCACCAATAATGCAGTTAGTAAAATTTCTGCTGTGTAATGAAGAAAGTTGGAGATCAGGAATCTGAAGAGCCCAGACTTCTCTCTAAAGGGAAGAGAGCTCCACTTCAAAGAAAACAGGCATTCACCAAACATCTTTTTAGGCTCTTAAAGGTGTGAAGTCCCACTTCTGATGTTTACAGGGGAGAAAGTTGCTTGTGTTTTTTTAAGTACTATTCTGTGCCTTGTTTGAGTAGGAGAGGATTTAATTCTCTGTAGTCTGTCCCAAATGGGAGTCAAATCTCTCCTTTGCTGGGTTGGTGTGGGAGCACCAGATCATGCCAAGAGAGAACCCTCGGGGGACAAAAAGGCTGGTGAAACAGAAAACAAACTTCAGAGTGAATAAAATAGCAAATGCACAATTGCTGCAGGCTCGGAGCAGTCCAGCAAGCTGTAAAACCTTTGGGAATAAAACAAATGGATTTGTCCATTGGGTGTTTTTGCAGGAAGTACTGCAGGGGGCAATATTTGATAAGGTGGGTGGCCAGGTACCCTGTGCCCAGGGCTGGGCTCCATCCCTTCTGGTGAAATAACCTTTCTCTGTCACATTTATATGCAATAACAAGTTGAAATAAAATGTGGGAAAGAGAATCTGCAGTTCAGGGATACAGTGAAAAGCAGGAGAAACAATTCCCTGATTTGCAGAAGAGCTGAGGTCTGTGTGTGCTTTTGGCAGGTTGCACCAGGTGTTAACTGAATTATTTTAATAATTGATTTAAATTGATGAGCCTCTTGTATTTAAGTAAGCTCTCCAAGGCAGCATAGAATCTCTGTAGTGTAGGATCTCCAAGAGAACTGAAAAATTTCTATAATGACTCAAATATAAACTCTGTTTCCAATGACATAAAAAAAAAATCTTGTAAAATTCAAAACTTGAATTTTTCTTAAGTTTGGATTCATTGCTCAAGTCTGCCCTGTTGATATCTGGAACAAGAAGCTTTGATCTTTTGCAGCTTACAGGTTTTATGTCTGGTCAACTTCTAAGAATTACATTAGTGACTGGTAAATGTTTCAGGCAGTTTCAGGCTGAAATCTCTGGATTTCTTGGTTAGTTCTGCAGGCCAGAGGAATTTCTTCTGGAAATTAAGAAATACATTAGAAAAACTGTTGTCTGTAAACAAAATGAGTGCACCCATCGTGTTTTCCTGTTTTGTCTGTCAAACAGATGTCTCCCTTGATAATCTGGCCCAGCAGCCACTGTTTGTGCTTGGGAAAGAGCAGCAGAGTGGTGTGGGCAGGATTACCAGGGGGATGGGAAGAGCAGGAGGGGAAGGGACCTGTTTGGGTCTCTCCCTGCCTGTCACCAGCAGCAGTGAGCTCAGACACCTGCTTTGTTTGGGGAAATATTTCAATTTATGGCTTGCTGTGCTGCCAGGTCAAAAACTTTGAAAAATAGCGACTTTATTTCTTTTGTAGTATAAAAGCAATTTAATTGCAGCGTGTAAAGCGGGCACTAATCAAATTATGGCTGTGCTCCCTAAAGCTTGCTGTCCTGTGCTAATGCAGCACACTGGGAAGAGGAGCTGTGCAGCAGTGCTGCAGGGGCTTTGCTCTGCACATTTCTTTGTATGGATCCTGCTGTGACACTTGATCCTTAGGGAATTTCATATCTGACTTTTTGGTTGGATTTTTTACCCAAATGTTGTTGGTAACAATAATTTCTAACAAAATCTGAAAAACAAAGATCACTGTTTGCTCCACATTTTTTTTTGAAAGCTCTTATTTTAATAGTGACCACATTAGAAGAAGCATATCACTGAAACAATTTGTAAACTCTAATCAAGCTCTTCCCCTTTGAAAACAAAACAAAGCCAAATCATCAAGCCTGTATTTTTTTTATTATTATTATTCTTTTAGCAGAAAACTAAGCGCTAGAAATTAAGATTAAAACCAGAAAATTGTTCCACCCCAGGCTTCTGGCTTTGGAGTGTGTGAGACTACAGTGTTCTCTGATTTTAGACAATCTGCTGAGTTGTTTTTTTGTGAACTACACTGGGGTATGTAATAGTTTTTGAGGATTTTATATCCCGAGAAGGTTTAGATGTTATTACACAGAGGGATTCTTCTGCCATGCTGCCTTTTGCCAGCTGCATGAGGGACAGTCTCTAGCATGCAAGTGGAGTTGATGGAGATTGCAGTTATTTACTGTGCATGGCTCACAAAGCCTTGCAGTTTGTGTACACTTCACTCCTACTTGTGAAACTAGAGGTGAGGTGACCCACATGATTTTATCCAAGTTGGAAAAAAGGCAGTCTATTATCTGCAAAATTCGACTTTAAGTGCTTTGCTTTTGGAGCGTACTTTCAGAACCAATTTTTCTTATTAGCAAGGGGATGCTTTGTAGTTTCTATTGTGTCAGAAACTAAAATACCACACTATAAACATGAACTAAATTTCCCCATTCTTCCACAATAAAGGTGGGTGGTGTTGTTTTGCTGCATCTTCTCATGAGGAGTGGGTGCTGATGCTTTAAGTCCCTGGCACAGATCCTACCCACAAAAGCTGTCCATAGGTAATTTGTTGCTTTTCTGTCCCTGTCTTTGCAAGTAACTCACCAGCCAGGCATTGGGGTGCTGTGCTGGTAGGGCTGGGATTTTGTTTGTGGACAAGTTTATCAATCACAGGGGTTTTTATCTCCTGCAGCCTTTTATTGTAGAGCACAAAACAAAATGCCAGACCCACACTGTTGTTTGGAATTGTGGCTCTGGCAAGCTGTGCAGAAGTGAAGAAGTTAAAATGAACAAGCATCTCATAGTAGAAATATAAACAGCTGGAATATGTGTCAGCCTCCTACCCCCTGGGAGTGTGTTGGATTGTTCTCTTTGATTTTACATCTCTGCAGAAATTTATGGCCTCAGCTCCTTTTATTTATGACATTCTGATCCTCGACCAAGCGATTGATTGAAATACAACAGTGCCAAGCTGCAAGTGTGTATTTCAGAGAGGCTGAAGTTTAGGAAGCAAACCAGCAATGCAGTCATGGATTGAAGGCTGCACTGAAATCCTGTACAGGGGTTGCCCACATTTCTATGCCCCTAAGCTTCTTCAAAGGAGAGAATTATCATGGCAAAGCTTATGTCTCTTCTCTCTCCCTCCTTTTAGGCTGCCTGTTCTTGCTGAAAATATACTGTATGTTAAATATGCAATCTTACCAGCCCTCCAAGGGCTAACTTTGGCTTGTAGAGATGCTAGTCCTCATTTTTGCAGCTCAGATCCAGCAGTGTTGATGCACTCTGTTGTTAGTGTGCTGTGAGTAGCATAACATATTCCCTTCCAGCTACTTGGATGTAACAGTAGTGGATTTTGAGAATTCCAACCAAGAAATTGGGGGGGATCACCATTAGTGATTTTGGTTAAATAGTAATATTTAAATATTTTTCTTCTGAATACATCACTGAATTAATTTTCACCATCTTGCACTAATTACAGAAATATTACAGAATATACTATTTGGAATGTATTGAGAAAAAAAGAATAATTAGAGGTGTAGCTCTGCCTTGCTGAGTGTGCTGCTGCAGCAAAGTGAGGCATCCCAGCATCATGATTCCTGGCTTGCAGGTGGATGAAGACACTGCATGCTAGCCAGATACACCAGAGGCAATTGAAAAAAAAAGAGCAAGTAAATTTACATATATATATATATATATATATATATAATCTCAAACTACTGGCATACAGTGATGACAAGATATAACAGAGTGAGACAAAACAATTTACAGTGTAAGTTTGTGTGCAGCAGGGAAGTTGTTGCTTTTTGTTATCCCTGTAATCATTGTCCAGAAGTAACAGGTTCTGCTGTCTGCCTGCAGTCCCACAGCACCTGGTGCTTCTGTGATCCCATGGCTGTGGGATTGGAAGCACATGATGCAGCTGAGCTCTGGGATCTTAAAACTACACTTGAGCAATTGCTCTCCTAGCTGAGAAAGCATCTCAGTGTCACCAGGTCAGGTGTCAGTTGCTGCACATCCTCTGCTGGAGGCTGTTGCTTCTGTGGCTGAGTTGACAGAAAATGGTTAAATACTGATATTTCCAGGGATCTTGGCTTAAACTGAGATGGCAAGGTTGAATTTGTTAAAATTTCAGACCAGAAGCTGAAACCACTGAGATGCAACCAGAGGTGCCCTCTGTCATTTCTGCCTTGAGGTGGCAGTTTCTGGCAAGGCAAGGAAGGTGTGTGAGTGCCAAGTGCAGGTTTCATTTGTTGCAGATTTTAGCAGCAGTGCTGCTGCTCCTCAGCCACAAAAACATGAATGACAAAAGCATTGAAAAGCTCATTTTTGTGAAGCGGCTGCGTGAGGCTGGAAGCAGGAAAGAGCAGTGTTGTGACATGAGAAGTGACTCCACCAGCCATCAAAACTTTCCTGTGAGGTTCATTTCTGTACTGAAAACTCTAAATCAAATTGGTACAAGATGCTTTTGGTAGTGCTGACGTGACAAAAGTGGGGGCTGGGAAAGCTGCAGGGTGGGCTTGGGGCAGGGGAGAGGTGTTGAACCAAGCAGGAAGCTGCCATGGGCAGTTCAGGAGCTTGGGGCAGAGAGCAGAGCCTCTGGGGGAACAGGAGGTTTGGAAGGGGAGGAAAAATAAATAGGAAATTGCAGGGTGAGGTGAGGAGGACCAGGAGGGCAAGATCTGCTCTCTCTGCCCAGTTTTAGTTGGGGTTCAAACAAGGTGACCTTCAAGGTGCTTTCCTTCCCAAACCATCCTGTGGTTCTGTGATGATTCCTGCTGCCCAGGTCACTTCCTGAGCAGGAGAGAGTCTTCCTGGATCCCAAAGTTTCCCTGGAGTGCCCAGAAACATGGGAAAATCCTTTTTTTGGGATAGCCAAATGAGGTGGTGAATGAGGGTGGGAGGAGCAGGGACTGACTCCTCTGCTTGTGGCACTTGGTGGACATTCCAGAGGGGGGCTTGGACTTGCTTTGCTGCTCTCTTGCTTGCTCTGCTCCTGAAACTCCTGCTCCTATTTCTGCCAGCAGCTCACCAGGCTGGGCAGGCAGCTTGACTGCTTTAAACTGGGAAGGGCTCAACCCTAATTACAAAAAAATCTGATTTTTCCAAGTAATTGAAGCTGTTGCAAGACTCTCAGCTTGCTGTGTCAGAGGCTCTTAAAAAATTCAGCAACTTGGGTAGAAATTGCAGGTTTATCTTACTGTGGAATATGTAATATATTGTAATATATTGATGTTTAGGTGTGGAGCTGTAGACATTTACTTGGAAGTATTCAAACACAGGAAGGGTCTGTGTACCCTGATGCTTCTCATGGCAGGGCAAAGGCTGGTTTAAGATACAGAGTGTGTTAATTAAAAATAACATATGCTTTTGGGTAGGAGAAACCAGCTGTAATTGTTTTATGTACAACATAAGCTATAGCATAAGTAACTGTTTCTTTAGTGAAAATACTGCTTTTTGAATTAGGAAAAGGTTAAGTGGCTATGTTTAGCTTGCTCTTTACAAGAAATATCAAGGAAGTATTGAGTGTAATTACTGGAGATTAAGATTTTGTTTGGATGTTAACTAACAGGTTGGTTAATGCCATGTAAACGCTATTTGTCTCTTAGATTGGAAAAAGTTTTCCTTTAAAAGGGCACCTATTGTCTCCTACTTGGATATTTGGACACTGTTGTACCAAATTACTCCTATTTTAAGGAAAGGTGGCACTCCTCAAAGGTCTCTGGAGCATCCTGTAGGTACTTTTGCTGAACTAACCCACACAAAGGCAGGGAAAGGCTCAGGTTCAGTGCTCAGCACTAAGGGCTGCTGCTTCCAGATCCTGCATCCCTCTGGCTGAGCCTGCCAAGGATTGCACTGTACATTTGGAAATCTCCTTGTTCCTGCTTGGGACCACTGAAGATCTCTTCATTCTGCTATTCCTGTGCCTGCAGACCTCATAAATCCACCCTCTGCCTTCACAACTGAGATGTGCTGTGGGAAACAAATGTCCATGGCACTGCTCTAGCAGCCTCAGAGCTGCTCCTTTCACCAGTGAGGATGCTGGCCTCTGCAGTGATGTCTGGCCCAGTGTCACTCCAGAAGGCAGAGGATGGCTGCTGATGTCCTTTATTTATCAAAATTCAAGGTTGCATTCAGTTTTCAGGCTTCAGAGCACCTGTTTCATCCCAAGCCATGGAGTTGTTCAGTATTTCCAGCTTGGCTCAGAATATATTTCTTGCTCCTACAAATGTCTGTGTAAATCTCTATAAATATCTTGTATTAAATTGACAAAACCCCCCAACAATTACAGTACAGGCTGTGTTTGTGTCTGTAGCTTGGTCTCCTCTGCTTGGGCATTCCTGGATTTTCATACAGGTGATGGGACAGAAGGGACTGATTGCTCCAGGACTGACCTGGTTTCCTTCATGCTGGAAGGGTCCAAACAGCACCACTCCCTTCTCCCTTTGGGCTGCAGGCACTGGGAATATGCAAGTTTTGGCAAAGTCCATGAAAAGAATGTGAAGAAAGGAGCCTGCTGGTGATCTTGTGCTTGCCACCTCCATGTCTGCTTTTCTTTTTAAAAAAAGTACTCCACAAACCAAAAACTGTGGGAAGCCACTGCTTCAGGGCTTTTTTTTTTTTTTTTTGAGCATAGTGTTTCCTTCCACACATATGCTAAAATGTGTACAGTGAGTCATGAAATAACAGCTCCTAGCAAGCATTAGACTTGCTCAAAATTATATTACGCATTTTACATTTATTTCCCTTCCCCTGACTGTCTTTACTACTAATTTCCAACTGTGATTATGGTGCAGTTATTAATTAAGTCGTTAGAGTTAAATGAGTAATCTGCAAAGCTTTGCTTTAGATCACAGCACTATTTAACTATGACATTACTTATAGTATGTTGGGTTTAATTTTTTGACTGTAATCTGGAAAATATTTTCCCTGTCTTAAATAGTGTTTTTTTAAAGGGAAATTCTGTGATGAGACTTAACCAGAAAACTTTACGTAGACGTTATTGGAATATTAACTAAACTGCCCCTTTAATATTTAAAACAAAAAAAAAAATTAAAATTAAAAAAAAAAACACTTGAACCCCACTGTGCTGGCATTTTTCACAGGCAGATTGCTCAGATTGTTCAGATCCTCAGTGGGCTCTTGAAAAGGCTCCAGGTGCTGAGTCATGTGCACGCTGGGGCTGAGCTGCTGCTGGGAGCCAAGAAGGATTGTTGAGAGAGGAATATTAAAATATTCTGTTTATGACAGTCATTAATAGGGCTGGTGTGGAGGGTACAGCAGCCTTTTGTGAAAGGTGGCTCTGCAGAGGCCGTCCTCAGCCAGGAGGGATTTGTATCTTATTTGGGTGTTGTGGGAATCTTTAAAATCCGGGGGTTTTGGGAAAGCTGCAAAAGGCAGGCCTCAGAGACAGCAGAACTGTGGTTAGAGATAAGCAATAGCCATGAGATTGGTCAGCAGAAAAATTATATAGGAAGTAGAAAAGTAAGGACAAATAGAACAATGGCCTGTGTATTAATGCTTGTCTAGAATAACTCCCTAAGCTACAGAAAAGTTTATCTAGTGAGATATTAGGAAGTTTTAAGCTTAATAATGGAGCTCTGTGCATTGTGTTTTAAGGCTTACAAGCAGGTATAGTATTCAAAATAAGCAAACATTGTTTTAACCAAAGGTGTGGTTGGATAGAACTACTGTCAATGTGCTTCTGCTTTGTGTGGTTGGTCAAAAACCTTTTAAAGTAAGATGTAACATTGAGTTCTTGGTCTGCTGCCTGGGGTGTGAGCTGGTGGCATCTTCCCATTGTCATAAGCATGGAATGAGGCTGATGCTGGAAAATCAAACAGCTCAAGGCACGTTCCCAGCAGTCCCATCCCGTTTGTGGTTTGTGCACAGCCCCCGGCCGGCGATGGGTGTTACTGCCTTACAGTGCTCAGCAAAGAGAGTGAGAAATGCTGAGCTCGTATCTTAGTCAGGAAGGAAGGATTTGATGAATTTAAACAACGGCAAACAACGCCTAATTTTATAAGCGGTTACAGATATATTTCCTGTGGCAGCATCACCTCCAAAGGGTTAATATTTCCCTTCGCTCCCGCTGCAGGTAGCGTGGAGTTCAGCCGAGCTGTAAAGTCAGAAGGATACAGGTGGAAAATACCTTTGGAAGGGAGCATTGTTTGTCCTCATTTCACGCCTCATTAGCCGCGCTGCCGGAGGAGCCTCCCGCATTGTCCCGGGGTCAGGAGCTCCCGCGGCGTGCGGGGACAAGGGACATCTCCTCCCCATGGCAGGGCTCTCATCTTCGGACCACCTGCGTTTGGGGCGGACAGCACCCTCCTCCCCTTGCCTCTCCTGGCACTGGCCTTAACTAGCAAAGGAAAAGACGGCAGCAATTATGGCACACGCAATTAACGAGCTTCTAATCTCCAGCCTTGTGTGTAATTGCTGCTGTCAAATACAATTAGTCTCTGCCCAAGTTCCCTTCCCAGGGGGATGGCCAGGCCGTGGCACACACGGAGAGGAGGGGGGCGAGTGTCTGAAACTTTAGGAGAGTTTGCATTTTTTTGTTGTCTCCCCAATAATCCTCGCTCTTCGAATAGAGAAATGTTAATCCAGAGCATTAGGGGAACATGGTGGCCAGCAGAGCAGCTCTGCTCTTGGGTCTGATGTGTCTTCTGTAAAATTTCTCACTTGATACCATACCAGCTTAATTACAATTCAATCAGCACATGTCAGGGATTTACTGGTACCTTCCTGTGAGCCTGACAGGGCTCCAGCACATCCCCTGTCCTGCCATAACAACAGGCTGGAGTTGCCACACCTCCCAGGTGTATTTGGGGGAGCCGGGACACGGGCCAGGGTTTCTCCTACCCCTGCCAAGCAGATCTCTCTGAGCATTCAGCAACTGCAGCTCCTCCAGGCTTGGGGGCTCAGGACCCTTGGTTGCACTTCAGAGCCCTGCAGCACTTTGAAAGACCATGACAGATCTTGGTGGCTTCTTTGGTGGCTGCTGAAGGCTGCCACATTCCTGCCAAGGAGTGTTTCACCAGTCTGCTGCTGTGTGTGCACCTTGCAGACAGGTACAGAGGAGGGTGAGGTGTCCCTGTCCCCAGGGCTGGGTTCTGTTCCTGCCCATGCAGGAAGGCCAGGGAATGTACCAGGCTGACACCTGCACTGGAGGAGAAAGGCGAATTGTGCAGCACAAATGCAGATTGGAATCTGCACCATGCGTTTGCTGCTGCAGAAATGCTTGAGAAGCTTTGAGTGGAGTCATTTTGTTAGGAGTATTCCTTGTCTGCATCCCACAAAGCTGGATACAGCTGCTGCTCTGGCTCAAGCTGCATCAGGCTCAGAGGAAGAGGAAAATAATACAATAAGTAGTGCAAACTTCTTCCATGCAGTGTGATGGCTCAAGTGTGAGATCCTGATGCATCACTCTCATTTAAGTTGTCTCACTTTTCTGTTTCCAAGGTGCCAGGTGCTGAAAAACCTCAGTATTGACCATTTTAAAGGCATTGGCCAGGATAACTTTGAAGATAAGTATTTTGATGAGATGAACCTTTTTTTGCTGATGACTTTCTCTTCTTAAATATGTTTTTATGAGAAGTTATTTAAAGGTTTTGGGTGTGGAAAAAAGCCAGAGCAAGATGTGAGGGAATTGGGGGCTGATAGATGTGCAGTGCAGCACAGCCACGTGCCTTGGCAAATAACTATTGCTGTGTTTGCTGGGTGTCTGGGCATGCAAAACCAGCCAGGCAGAGTTCCATGTTGCTCTGGATAAAACTGGGATGCCCTACATTTAACCCATGCCTGGGACCTAGCTCTTCTGTTAACTGAAAATTATGGTCTTTCATATTTTTTTAAAGGCTTTACTGAAATTTGTGCTGTTCCTGCTGTTTTGTAGTGTTTCTGTAGGACTTCTCTGCACCTTCCTTCTGTCAGAATTTGGAGTCCCTTGCCCTGCATGTAAATAGCTGTGTCCCTTCCATCCCAGCTAATCACTGAGAGTGAGTTCATTTGCATATCTATAGCTACTTCTGCCTCTCGAGCTTGAAGTGGGTCATTGGGAGGATCCATGAATTTGCCATCTTGTTAAATCTGTTGTAGCTTGTTTTGTGTAGATTGGAACAAAGCTTGGGTGTGGAAATGAAAAACAATCCATCCCTGTCCTGTCTTCAGGGATAGGGCAAGAGAGTGATCCACCAAACCAACCCCCATCAGGAAACTACTGCTCCTCCTCTTAAATGATATTTTTCATCCCACTCTCCAAAAATGCCAAAGGAAAAATGGATCATGTTGCAATCATGGGAGAGTTTTGTGACAAAACCCTCACAAAGAAAATGTTTGTCTCTAATTGTTTTGCATTTCCATAATGCTTAGTATGATAAAACCATCTTCTCTTTCTCCTTTATTTTTCAATCATGATTAGGTTTTAATGTTGTTAAAGCTTATAAGTGAGTTTGAGCCACTGTCTTGTTGAAGAGAAGATGGAGCTGAAATTTTCAGTGAGGCATTGGACAGGGTTTTTAATGTGTCTGTCATTATATGTTAACCTCTGAACTGGGACACGACGTCTGTTTTATGGCTGACAACAATTTAAAAGTATACATCTTGACATGGTGGATAAAGGAAGAAGGGGGAGTGGGGAAGAAAAAAAGAATTAATGATGTTAGCAAATATTAGTCCCTGTATTTCCATTCTGTTCTGAAAGTGGTTGTCAGGCTTTGAGGCTGCCTGGAGCAGCATTGCCAGTGACAGCCAGCCAGGATGCCATTGTCCCTTGGATCAAGCTGGGCTGTTATTGACAAACCCAGGGCACTGAGGATGCTCCCCTGTCTGTTCCTGCAGGAGTGTGCCTTTTCTCCTGGCATTCCTGGTGACATTTGAGAAGGATAGTTCTGGGCTTAGTGGAGTTCCCTGTGCCAGTCCCTGAGCCCATCTGGACTCAGAGGGGTGGAAGATGTCTCTTCAGGAGTACGTTTGCTGCGTGCCCAGCCCTGGTTTGCCTGTGATTGATGCTGGTTTTGGCCAGCCAGACCCACCCACCAAACTGAACTGTCACAGGAACAGTGACTTTGACATCAGCCTTAATTGTACACCAGCCACAAAGAATCAGTGGGCAAGGGGGAAACAGGAGAAATGTCACTGTTTAAGGCATGTCTTACACTTCTCCATCATCTTTTCCCCTGTTTCTTATATGCCACTGCCTGTGCTTTGGCACACAAGTACAATCCTCTAAGGTGTCTTCACACGCTGTCACAAATTCCTCTTTATTCCCACAGTTTTTAACTGGCATTTTAAGAGCAATGTCCTGTCCTTACGGAGCCCACAGCAATTTTGCCTTTCCTACAGCACCTCTCCTGCATGGTCCAAGGGTGGCTGCTCCTGCTGTCATCTCCCTTGGGTTCAGGTTCCAAATTATGGAAGGCCTGGATCATGCTATTCCTTAACTATTATTAGTTCCATGTGCATCTGCAGTGCTTCTGGACAGCGCTGCCAGCAGTGAAAGAATTGGAGCTGGCTTAATTGAGAGCCACATAGTTAATTATTAGTGCCTTTTTAACAGAGGAGACAGGAAATTTGCAGTGTCAGTTTTTAATTTCATTGTGGTTTGCAGGGTAATGTGACTTTAAATTCATGAGTCATTACCTGCATATAAGCAGCCCTAAAAGCTCTCTTTTACTGTTAAAATTTCAAAAGATTTAAGAAGGAAAAGGGCATTACTGATCCCTTCAGCCAGGATGAACAACAAATAAAAACACCAGCTCTTGTCAGTGCTGTCAGTAGCTGTGACGTGATTTGGAGGGAGCTGCTGCTTCTTGCTCCACTTTTTGTGTCACTGAGTTTGGAACATCATGCTCAGATATTGCGTGGAAGTTCTGGCAGGCTGGGCAGCAAGGATTTTGGAAGTGGGCAATGAGCTCATGGATAGGCAGGTTGTCAAAGTCAGCTGGAAAGAAACCAGTTTGTGTCTGCATTGAGATAAACCAGTTTGTGTCTGCATTGAGATAAACCAGTTTGTGTCTGCATTGAGATAAACCAGTTTGTATCTGCATTGAAAGAAACCAGTTTGTATCTGCATTGAGAGAAACCAGTTTGTGTCTGCATTGAGAGAAACCAGTTTGTGTCTGCATTGAGAGTAGCCAGTTTGTGTCTGCATTGAGATAAACCAGTTTGTGTCTGCATTGAGAGTAGCCAGTTTGTGTCTGCATTGAGAGAAACCAGTTTGTGTCTGCATTGAGAGTAGCCAGTTTGTGTCTGCATTGAGAGAAACCAGTTTGTGTCTGCATTGAGATAAACCAGTTTGTGTCTGCATTGAGATAAACCAGTTTGTGTCTGCATTGAGAGTAGCCAGTTTGTGTCTGCATTGAGAGAAACCAGTTTGTGTCTGCATTGAGAGAAACCAGTTTGTGTCTGCATTGAGAGTAGCCAGTTTGTGTCTGCATTGAGAGAAACCAGTTTGTGTCTGCATTGAGAGAAACCAGTTTGTGTCTGCATTGAGAGAAACCAGTTTGTGTCTGCATTGAGAGTAGCCAGTTTGTGCTCCAGCAGAGTTAATTCTTTTGGGAAGCCTGGACACATTCCCCTTTGAAAGCCCCCTGAGGATGAAAGGTGGAGCCCTGTCTCTGTCTTCATGGCTAAATACTGAGAAAACAGAATATTTTCCTGGACCTTCTGCATAAACTTGTTCTATATATCAAGTATTGTGATGGAATAAGCTTGCCTCAACATTCATAAAATGAATATTGAATTACCTATTTCTGTGTGAAAGAGATGAGATAAAAGCTACTTGGACAAAGTAACTTGTATATGGATTAAAAACCAGAGAAGTTTTTGCCTGAGTGTTTTTGGGAGAGCCTTTATCACTAAGTTTCCTGATGACCTTGTGTGTACTCAATCAATGTGATTAATCTTTGGTAGAAATGCATTCCTTGTGCAAAGAAGGTGAACTTAATCCTAGAAATCTTATTTTCCCCAACAATTTCTGCCTCTAGAAAGATTAAATGTATTTTTTCAAATGTTTTTTTCTGACTTGGAAAAAAAGCAGCAACCAAGAACTAGAGTAGCCAGAGATAAAAGAATATAGATTAAAATTTTTTTGCAGTTTCTGACACTGATTGAATGCCCATCATCCCTCAGTATCAAACAGGATAGGCTAATAGTAAGTATAGCTTCATTGTATAGGAATAACTCTTCTGTGCACTTTCAGGTGATCTGAAATAATTTTATTTTATTAGTGGAATCGAAGTAATTGATGGACAGTAAGATTCTCTGCTAAATAATTTTTTAAGAGGGGCACTGCACTGTTAAGACTCTGAAGCCCTTTGCCTTGAAGAAGGAGAACTTCATGTCACTTTCTACTGTAAATCTGAGAGTCTACTTGCCATAGAATAGTCTTGAAAGTCAGTTTCCTTTCCTTTCCTTTCCTTTCCTTTCCTTTCCTTTCCTTTCCTTTCCTTTCCTTTCCTTTCCTTTCCTTTCCTTTCCTTTCCTTTCCTTTCCTTTCCTTTCCTTTCCTTTCCTTTCCTTTCCTTTCCTTTCCTTTCCTTTCCTTTCCTTTCCTTTCCTTTCCTTTCCTTTCCTTTCCTTTCCTTTCCTTTCCTTTCCTTTCCTTTCCTTTCCTTTCCTTTCCTTTCCTTTCCTTCCCTTCCCTTCCCTTCCCTTCCCTTCCCTTCCCTTCCCTTCCCTTCCCTTCCCTTCCCTTCCCTTCCCTTCCCTTCCCTTCCCTTCCCTTCCCTTCCCTTCCCTTCCCTTCCCTTCCCTTCCCTTCCCTTCCCTTCCCTTCCCTTCCCTTCCCTTCCCTTCCCTTCTTTCCTCTCCTCATAAAGAGGTTTGTCTGTGATATCTGCAGACCTAATGTTATGGCTTTGGGCTGGTACAGGAGAACTGAAAGGTGCAACTGGTTGGCTCAAGCTGGGCAGAATGTAAAAGTGAATGTGTTATAGGGAGCTAGTACATTGATTTAAAACAAAAGCAACCTGAGGAGCAGAAAGAATGACAAAAGTATATTTTATTAAAAAAAAAAATCAACATCTTTCTAAGTAGAATTCTGATGGTATAGCAATGCTTTTGGGTGTAATGAAGGGATGAGATGGGATGGAGCACCTCCCCCGTGAAGAAAGGCTGAGAGAACTGGGATTGTTCAGCCTGGACAAGAAAAAGCTTTGGGGTGATCTAATTGTGACCTTCCAGTACCTGAAGGGAACCTACAAGAAAGATGCAGAAAGACTATTTACAATGGCTGCAGTGACAGGACAGGCAGGAATGACTTCAAATTGAAAGACAGTAGGTTTAGATTAGATATCAGAAAAAAAATCTCCCTGTGAGGGTGAGGAAGCCCTGGCACAGGGTGCCCAGGGAAGCTGTGGCTGTTCCTGGATCCCTGGCAGTGTTCCAGGCCAGGCTGCACAGGGCTTGGAGCAGCCTGGTCCAGCAGAAGGTGTCCCTGCTCATGACAGGAGAGTGAAAGTAGATGAATTTTAAGGTCCTTTCCAACCCAAATGATTCCAGGTTTCTGTGATTCTGTGTGTTGCAGCCACAGAGAAGCTGCAAGAGGCTGGGACTTTGCTCCTGATCTTTTTCACCCTAGGTGTGCCACTCTGCCATCACAGAAAGCCTCAGACCTGTCCTCTGGCAGCAGCAAGTTGCAATTAGTGGGCTGATTTTTGTAAGGAATTGCTGCTGCAAATTCCAAACCAGTTTTGGCAGCTTATCTGAAAACCAAAATACTTCATGCCATGGAAGAGTTGGGGTCTCTGGTTCCCTGCACCCCCTAATTGGGTCAGGCTTTCAGACAGCAGGCACTTCCCCCTGCTGAAAGTCTGGCATCAATGTGAAGTCAGGCAATTGAAGATCCCAGGCTGCAGGATGGTTTTTTGAAAAGGTAGGCCTGGGGCTCCATATCGATCAATCATTATTCTAATTGTTCATTTCTATTATGGTGGGAATCATTCAGAATCCTAGAGTTCCTGGGAGTAAATCATTTGGAAATGCTGCCCATTATAAAATTTAATTTTAAATCTATATTAAATAGATTTATAAAGGCAAGCTTTGCAATCTAGTAACAGAATATTATGCTGCCTCACAGAGGCTCAGCTTTTGGGTCCTGAGGGGCCAGGGCTGGGAATGAGAGTTGGGAATATGGTGGGAGCCAGGATGCTGGACCAATCTTTCTTTTTCTTTCAGACACCAGAGAAGAGGGGAAAGGAAAGCAAAACTGTATTTGGAGGCCCAGTCATCAGCTCATTATATCAAGAAGAAGAAATAATCAGGTGATTATCTGTGCTGGAATTGGGATAAAAACTCTGTTTTTCTAATGTCATTTTTTTAAGCTTTTTTTTTTTAATATTGCACAAGTGTGGTGGCAACTACAACAGGATAATAAATGACAGGAAAGAACTTTTCAGGTCCATAATCATTTAAATCAATATCTGCCTGTATCATTGCCAGGTAGTAACCTTTCCTTAGCACAAGATCTGGGGGAAGGGCAAGACTTCCCATTTTTCAGTTATATGGCTTTAAAAAAAAAGGCAATATTGGATATTTTTAATAGAAAGCTATTCAGGCACTACCTTTTCCAAATAGTTATTTCTTTACCAATACATTCATTAGGGACTGTTCAGTGAAGGTTTTAGTGTTGGACAATGTTTGCCTTCAGGGACAGTTTGTGCCTTATATCAAATTAATTTTTTTCTAGGCTCTGCAGCTAGAAAAGCCAGCTCTGCATTTACTGAACTAGAGTGGCTGCTACTTAAAACTGTCAAGGTGCAAGGAATAAGTGACATTAGCTATTGAATAAAGACACCTGGATGGTTTTTGTTTAGTTTTTTTTTTTACTAATCATGGGTATAATATTAAAATCCAATACCTAAATGATTTTGTGGAGGAAATTTTAGAATACTGTATCTGTAGAATATTTTTAGTTAAAATGGTCAGTCAGAGAAGACTAAATTTTGACAGTGTTTCCCATCATGTAGTCACCCATTTACATGTGTATGATCCCATTTTTTAATGAGTGTCTTGCATCTTTTTACATCCAGGAAATGTGAGCACTGATTTCTCAACATGCAGTCTCCAGCTGAGAACTTACCTAACGAGTTAAAACTCTAGCACAGCATTTCTTTGACTTGTTGTCACAAACCAAGGAACAGAAATGTTGATCAGGTGGCTCCAAACCCTTTCAAAGAGCTCAGGTAGGAATGGAGGCAGCTGTTGCAAGCAGGCAGGGTGGCAGATGTGTGCTTGGCAGCAATGCAGGCACTTCCCTTGGGATTGCAATCCACTTTGGAGTGGAGTGGAGGGGAGGACTTGGCCAGGAAAAGCTTCCTCCCCTTCCATGGAGAGCCAGCACATCTTTCACTTGCCCTGGCCCTTGAGCAGAGGTGGTCAGGTGTCACCTTGGTTTAACACACTGAGGAATGGCACTTCTGCTGACCACCAGCTCCTTTTTTGTCCCTGATCCATCAGTGCAGGTCTCAGCCAATATCCTTGATCTCACAGTTTGACTTTGTGGTTTAAATCCTGTTCAAGCTCTCCTCTTAGGAGTAGATCAAATCCCTACAGTGCTGTCAGAGTCTTGGTTATTCCAAGTGCTGCCTATGCCCTTTCTTGGGTTTGAAATACAGAATAATGTACAGAAAAACAGAGTTTGCTCTGGTTAACTTGACCAGCCTAAATCTTTTCATGCGTTTGTTTTTATTTCCAAGAGTACAGCTGCAAACACATTTTTCCAAACACAGCATGAGGAACATAGGTGCTGTTTGTTTAGCACAGCACAGCTGTCCTTGCAAATGAGGCTGTAGGCAGCTGCAGTCTCCCACACAGCTGGAATAGGGTGATTCTGCTGAAATTTGTTGAATGAAGTGTCCTGGCAGAGTGGAAACTCATGTAGTCCATCAGCTCAATTTGACTCCCGGGTATCAGTGTCTTCCTTGCAAGACAGGAATGAGCAAGTGTCACCATCATCTATCCCCAGAGCTGGACAGCTTCACATTTCCTGGTTCTTTTGTCTACTGTTCATTCCCTTCCTGAAACAGGGAATAAACATGCAAGTATAGGCACATCTCTAGTGTGATAATTCCACTCATAAAAGCATAGCCTTAAACAGCAAAATTGCTCTGGTACCAAACCTGCAAGCAGATAAACCAAAGAGGGAGTGGCTCTAAGCATTAGGGTTGGTGTCCAGCTTTGTCTAGAGCAGGTTTTGGTTCCATAGCTGTACCTGAGAAGGGTGACTTTTATGAGGCTGTGAGTGGTTACTTAGAAAAATATAAACTTAGCATTTAGTAATACTACATACAACAGAATGTTATCATTAAAAAAAAAAATGAGGCATTTTCTGTAGAGGAAGAACATGAAAACTTTTAAGGGGAAAGAAAATCGATTAGCTTGAGCCAAGATAAACTTTAACACATTGATAGCTCTGGGTAAGTCCTGTGCTGTCAGTTCAGTGGGCATGTGTGTGCTCCCTCAAAACCTGCTATCTGAGAAAAGAAACTTTGGTGCAGACTCTTTTATTGACTCAGTTATCCTTGGTGGCTCCAACAAGCTTGCAAAAATTTGAATAGAAATCAAACCACTTGAGTTTGTTTCCCAGTGCTGTTGATAGGATAAGTATTTTCTTGTTACAGGATCACTAAAGAGGCCCAGAATAACTAAGAAAAACCCTTTATTTTGTGTACTAAAAGCTAAAACTAGAGTCCTCATCAGCCCTGAGTCCTGACAGACTGCTGGAAGCAATTTTTCAGCAGGTATTACTCTGCCAAACCCAGCCTACCATGTGCCCTTTAGGATTCTGCTGATCCAAAGGCAGGAAAGGCTGCTGATTTATCTGGACCTCAGCTTGCACCAGGAGACAGACAAGAATGCAGGTGCAGAGTTTTAAAGGGTCACCTAAGCAGGTTCACTTGTTTTATTCTTTACCAGAACCTTTTGAACAGTTTATCAAACAATTAAAGCCCTCCAAGCTGTTGCTGTTAATATGAAAGGGAGAGAAAGAATAGAATAGAATAGAATAGAATAGAATAGAAATAGAACATTTGAAATAGAATAAACCCCTTGTTTGCCATCAGCAGTAGTTAGCAACAAAGCAGCAGTGCCATTGATTTCAAACTGAGTGTCTAAAATGATTCCTAAATAATGCTTACATTCCTTTTGTGGAATGAAATGCTTGGGGTTTAGGATGCAGATCTGTAAATGATGGACAAAAATGATGGACAAAGTGAGGTTACCATACCCTGCCCTAAAGTGGATCAGCAGTAGGAGGAACTCTGGTGGTGCCAGGGCCACTTTTTTTCCTTATCACTAATTATCTCAAATGTTTCTAATTGAGAACAAGATAGAAAAATGGTCAGCCTGGCTCACAGTACATTGCACTGATCCCAAATAAATTCAAGAGCATCCACAGAAACAGGTTATACCGATCTAATTAAATCAATTTAGAAAGAGATTCAGGTAAATCAGTGCAATTTGTGTGTTCATAGATCAGCCCTCAAATCAGGAGAAGGTCTCTTGAGCTAATGAGGCGTAGCAGTTATTTACTTTGGGGTACTGGGCACTGGTCATCAATTAGGAGTCATTAATAAACCCTGGCAATAAAGAGCTCGAGTACCCCCAGTGAGTAATGGGGAGCAGTTGCAGGATGTATTAGCATAGTGCTCTGCCTCTGGGTTTCTCTGCAAATCACTTATCTCCCCTCAGGCATTGCATAAAACTCCTGCATGCTGGTGACTGATGATGGGACTTGGAGGTTCCCTTGGAAGGAAACATTTAGAAATTATCAGTGATTTCAGGCTGGGTATAGTGGTGGTTTGGGTTTTTTACTGCTCCATAAAGCTTTATGTTCCTTTTCTGGTCCTATTGTCAGAACAAAGCAGTAGTAGTGGAGCTCTTTCATGATCAAAGCACTATAATTGGAGTTTCACAAACCTGGGAAATGACCAGTGATCTGAGGTTGACTGATGTGTTACCAGTATAAATCTCATCCGAGACACAATCTGAGAGATGTGCCAAGAATACCACAGCCTTGGAAAATCCACCTTTATTTTTCAGGGTTGTTTTTAAGCTGGGGCAAGGAGTAGGCAGTTTATAAGTGTTTTCAGAAAACAAATACATTGATTTGGCAGGTGGAGAATGAGAAATAACATTACCAAGTGTCCGTGTCTCTTTCCACTTCCACTGGAGGAGCCCTCCTGCTCTCTGCCACGAGCTGCTTCCCCAGGGCCTTGGCATGCCAGGATGGGAATGACACCTGCCAGTCAGCACAGAGACCTCCCTGAGCTGTGTTTTACTCCTTCCATCCAGAGGGATGCTGAAAAACCCTTTTTCTGGTCAAAACTACCCCTCTTCCCCAGACATTTGGGAGCAACCCCACTCATGAGTGGGGCAAACATTTAGGATGTGGGTGTGGAGCAGGCACCCCTGGTGTGCAGGACCTGCCTGCTGCTGTGCAATCCATCAGAATTGTATTAATCCCACTAACGCAGCCGCCATCTGGTCCCGCTGCCGAGCCGGCTCGTGCGAGCCCCTGTGATGGATGGCCCTGGGAATTGATTAGTTGTTGTGTGAGACAAATGAACTGTTTTGGCAGAAAATACCAGAGGTCGCTGCATGTGGTCAGGCACAAAGGCTGCTGAATTTTAAAGAGTGCTTCCAGCATCCATTGCAAGGATGCTGCTTCAGAGCAGCGATGGGTTTTGGGATGAGCCCAGTGCTCCAGAGCACGGCTGGGGTTTTGTTATCTCCCTCCAGCCCTACTTTTGGGAACACCAGCACTGGAAATGAGTGTAAAGCTGCAGAGACACGCGACATCCGTGTTGGGAATTATGGGCTGGTGTTGTGCAATCCCTGTGGAAGGGCTTTCCTGTTCTTTCTGTGGAACCCACAGTGTGTTCAAGCAAAACACCTGTGGGTCCTTGCAGCTGGGAGTTGGGGTTTTTCAGGTCAGTGTTGCTTAGAAAGGGGTGCTCTCATGGTGATGTTCAGCAGACCAATCTTTTGACTTTAAGATGATTGCCAAGTTTATTGCTTCCCCCCTTTTTATTGTCCCCCGAGCAGTGACCTTTGGGGCTTTGCTTTGTTGTGCAAGGGGCTCAGGCCTGCCTTCCCTTTGGAGAGCACATGCTCCTTTGGTGGCTCCCACTCTGGGTTTTCCCAGCTGCCTCCTGTGCCGTGCTGTGGCTGGGGAATTGGATGACACATGTCCCACCATGTCCCGGTGGCTCTCCGAGGGATGGCACACGACTGTGCCGGCAAGTGGGCAACACTTCCCTGGGGACAGCCTGCCGGCTCAAAATAAACTTGAGTTATGGATTTATTCAACTTGTAAAACCTCAGCTGGCATAAATAATTGAGAAAGCAAAGGTTTGTCTGTGGAGCGTACCTCAGGGACCTGCTCCTGCCTCCCTCCCTCCCACCACCCTTTCTTATGAAAATGATCCCAGTTGCACTGATAGATAATAACAACACCAAGCAATTAAAAGCTATGGGTGGCTGGAGAGAGGAGAAAAGGTTCAGTTAATGAGCTTTTCCTCTTCCTGTGCCCAGGAGAGCCTCCGAAGTGACGAGGCGATTAAAGCGAAGAGATAATTATAGATTATGTGAAAATAGCTCCCTTGGGGGGCCCAGGGCCCTGCCATAAACAGAGTGAGTGTTGTGAGCTCCTCTCGCTCCCCGCACACGTCCCGCTCCGCCGCCGTGCTGAGGTGAGCCGGGCCCAGCCGTGCCAAGCACATGGGCCAAGCCACCTGTTAGAGGCACCCGGGGCCACTCCACTGCAAATCCACTGGGATGTGCCTTGGACCAGCCCCAGGAAAATGGGAGAGGATGCTCAGAGTAGAGCCTGGTCTCAGTCCCGTGCCCTGAGCTTTGCGCTGGAGGTAACACACGGAGGGGGAGGAAGGGGACAGGGCAAGCCTGGAGGGTGTTCTCTGCACAAGGGTAAAATAATGGGAATTTCAAATCTCTTCTTTGCCCTTTTCGGTGGCAACCTTGGTGCTGTTCAGAAAGCAAGGAATTTTACAGCACTCCAGATAAAATAATGGGAATGTCAAATCTCTTCTTTGCCCTTTTCAGTGGCAACCTTGGTGCTGTTCAGAAAGCAAGGAGTTTTACTGCACTCCAGATAAGAAGAAAATTATCAACTGGCAGCAGATCTTTTCCATGAGCTGTTTTAAACCTGTTGGTTCAACACGTGTGTTTTGGACAGCCTATGGAGAAAGTTTGCAAAACCTTCTAAGCCTGGGGAGAGATGACTTGGTTTAAGTTCTTCCAAATCCTTTTATTCAAGGATGGGAAAAGCTGCCCCATGTGTTATTTGCAGGCAACAGGTATGCTTCAACTCATCTTTAAATCAGAATTACCGTCTCTTACTGGGGATGGGGGAGAGCACAAGGAAATAGCTTTGGGGGCCATCAGCAAGGGAGAAGAGAAACCCTCTGGTCATCCTCAGGAAATAGATTAAAAACTCCACCTGCCTCTACTGACAGTCAGGTGCTTGCTGACTTGAAGACTCCTTTTTATCTCAGCAATTTGACGTGGAAAGAAGATTGCATCCAAGTCTTCCTTTTAGCTACAGGTTTTGCATTATTGTGCATACCTCCATTAGGTTGAGTTTCATGGTGCTTCTCATCTGAAGATGTGCTGAATACTGTATTTTTGATTTAAATTGAGATTTTTCTGAAAGTACTGATGGAAATGCTATGGGTTCTCTCCCCCATAGCATGATCTAAGCATGTCTTTGCACTGTCACTTCTGTATTTCTCACATGTTTCTGTCTGGGTTTTGCCTGTTTCTACCACTTTCTGGGCCTTGCTGCTGACTCTTACCAGTTTTATGAGGAGTGCAAATTCCTGCTAGGAACAGGTCTGATAAAATCATCACATCCTTTTTCTTTTCCTGTACCTACTACAGTGGAGGTATTATTATATACACATTCACACATGTAAAATAAAGGAAGGGAAAAAACAGAGTTGCCAAGTTTTCAAGCTTTGTTTCTTATTTGTACTGTGTGGTTTTCAATGCAAAGTCAGCAAATAACAGTAACTCATCATTATTCCATTCACACCATTCAAGAAGAATGTCTTCCCTAGTATTGGTTCCTCCAAAAGCCTGGGTTTAACTCCTCTGAGCTCTTTCCTCAGTTTCCCTTCCTGGTTGTAGCTGGATCAGGTTGTTTTAAATATCTGGAGTGCAACTTCATATGATTACTTTATTTGTAGGTAAAATGTTCTCATTGTGACCAGAAAGGGCTTGTTTCTCTTTGTTAATATTTATAGAAAAGTTGGATATAATATATGTTATTTTTTTTAAGGAGGGCATCAGGAGCAAAGGAATGGTTTAAAGATTGAGAAATAAATGCAGAGTAGAAGAACGAAATTTCCCGAAACCTTATCTTCAGGTGGGGAAATTGGTATTCTGGATTAATTCCATTGTGGACACTTCTGAAAGAAAAGTGGTTTTTTGGAATGAGGATATATAGAGCATTTGCAGAGTTGGTTATTCCAGAAAACTAAATCATATCCAAATAGCTGTGTCAGGTCATTTTCCCCTTACAGACAGTAATATCCTCAGGAAAAGACATTAAAAGTCCTGTCTGGAGGCTGTGGTGGGAAAATGGGCTGGTTGTGGTAGGTCAGGGTTGCTGTGCCCTCTCTGCTGGCACAGACCCCATGGATGCTCCCTGTGGAGCACAGTCAGGTGCTTTATGGCTGCCACGTCCCTGCTGGTAGCTCTGGTGCTGCCCTGTGAGCTCTGTCAGGGCTCTGCAGGATGTGGAATGACCAGGTGGCATCACTGCCAGGGAGGGAAGGGCACAGCTCATGGCTGTGACATGGAAAATCACCCAGGAGTAACTGGGGATGGCTGTGGGCCTCTCTAGTGAGAGGGGACTGGGGTTTGCTTTGGTGTTCTGGAAGAAAGAGTGATCTGTAATAAATGAGGGAGGTGTGGCTGTGCAGTGGGGAACCAAGCTCCTGTACAGGGTTGTTTGAAAAGCAGCTTCCCCCAAAAGGCTGCTGTGGGCAGCCAGGGCTGTGTTGGGGAGGTTGGACTAACAAGGCAGGACTGGAGGGACTTCCCAGCATATCACATCAGCCCTTGTTAGCAGGGGCAGGCATGTCTTGTGACCTCCATCATGAGTCTGTCAAGCTCCATCTCGAGCAGTGTAAGCTTTTGCCTTTTCTAATCCCACTGTGGGATTCTTTTTTTCCTGGAATTCAAGGTAATTGCATTTAAAGAATTCAGTGATCTGTTTCCCGGGAGCTTATGTGTAACGAGCGGGCAAGGCCTCCAAGGAATGAGTTCATGACAAACTGGTCGAGAAACTAGGAGCCTCCTGGAATGTCCTTAGGCCTAAACACAGAGTGTGGAATCCTGTGTGGCTCCCATCTCTTCACTAGAAAGGTGCAGCTCAGGTGTCTCTGCAGGGACTGCCTGTGTACAAAGGGTAGGGGTGATGTGCTGGAGAACAGTGCTACTGAGGCAGCCAGGTGAGAGGGAGGGCAGAGGAAGTGAATTCTTTGGAGAAAGCAGTCATCTGCCACTGGAGCAAGTATCAGTGCTTTTTTCCACCTTTTTCTGGCACCCTGGCAGGACACAGATGCTTGAGGTGTGAAGAATCAGACTGTAACTCAGCAAGCAAGATGCATAACAATAAAAGACAAAGTCAAAGTTGGGTCATGGTGCCCTGCAGAAGACATGGCCTTGCTGGCATTTCATTTTTGGAGGACTACAGGTTGAAGAGTGTCACTTTTTGTTTGTAACCCATTGCTCAGAAATGCCAGTGTTATCTAGATTTTACTTATCCTTCCTGGAGTTCTTCAGCCTGGAGTTCCAGAGCAATGCAGATGAATAGAAATGCTGCTGCCTTTTAGCACCAGGGGATCAGTTCTCAAATTCCCCTGTTGAATTTCTCCTGCCCACAGCAGACTGAGCTCCTTACTGGGCCTGACCAGCAAGCTCCAGCAAGCTCCCTTGCTGTCAGTCTGTCAGAGGCTGTCAGTCTGAGTTCTGCTGAGCATCCAGAAGGTCTTTAGTTAAGGTGATTGAAAACTGGGGATGTCATGTGAGGCAACAACTCTGTGTTTAACTCTTGTGAACCTGCCAAGACCCATAGCAATGCTGATGGGCTCATTTGAATCATGATTTTCATCTGGAAACTAGAAAGAGAGAGGATTATGTGGGCTTTTTGGCTTACTTGTGGAAAACCAATGGCCTCTTTTCTTTATTCCCTGCTAGCAGCGCAGTGGTATCACTGTACTTATGCCTAAAGGTGTTATTCTTGTAAGAATCTGTGAAAGGTCTTAACTTCATTAGAGGTGCTGTTTGTTTGGCAGGTAAGGATGGAAGTTCTACTGTGTCTGAAGCCAGAATATTGCTTTTAGCTGTAGGAGGAGCTGTAGGTGTGACTCAAGCACCTGTGACACCATCATTTGATCTTTCTGCCTGCAAGCACTTCTAAGTGAGCCCTTGCTGGTGTTGTATCCAGGATCCAAGATGTGTTTACCCAGGGACAGATTGCTTTGCAGGTCTCCTGTTTGTCCTGCTGTTCTCTCCAAGCCATGTTAGTGGCCTCTGTCCTGGGTGGATAGCATTGGATGGGGTTTTGTTGTGACCCAGAGTGGCTCTTACAAGAAGAACAGCTTTAGCCTTTTCTGTTCTGTGGGATTGCAGTGATTTATACCAGAACTTGGACATGGATTTTGCTGGCTAATTTCATACATGTCTTGTGCCATTTCACAGGAATAAACTGATACTTGTCTGGACATAATACTGTTAAAAATAACCTTTGTTTTTCTAGGAAGCAGGATCTTCTGTTTCTAAACTTGGGGGAGGTGGGGAAAAGCACATTATTCTGCATGTGCAATACTAGATGCCTGTTTGGATCCAATGACAGCACTGAAATGTCTGTAACAAAGTTAGAGCATATAATGTGCATGTGGCCTTTGTGTTGTGCAGTAACATGGTGCTTCTTTTGCTTTTTTTCCTGAATAGGGAAGAGGACAAGAACATTTTTGATTACTGCAGAGAAAACAACATTGACTATGTAACCAAAGCCATTCAATCAAAAAAAGTGGATGTGAATGTCACAGATGAGGAGGTATGGAGAAAAGATAAGGACCATCAATCTTTTATCTGTTTTGTGTATTAATTCACTGCTACTCCTTTTTAAAATTCCATGGATAGAATTGTTGTAACAAGGTGCTGCAGCAGTTGGACAAACACTTGGTTGTTGAGACAGGGTAATCTGTTTGGAAACAGCTTTCCACTGGATTTCTGGTGATGTGGATGTCTAACTGTGGGGCTGTAGCATGTCAGATCACAAACTTAGTTTCTCTATTATTTTCTGCAATACCAGCAGCCATTTGCAGAGTAAGATCTTCTCAATACCTCCCTTTCTCCACTTTGTACCCCACTTTGTGGTCAAACAGAAGTAGGAAGTGAGAGAAACAGCTTTTTTGACCCATGAAGTCTGTTCAAGTTGAAGGAGGATTTCTGACATGCCACAAGCTTTTCACCATTTCAGATAGAGGGGAAATGAGATGTGGCATTCACATTCTCTGAACAGAGAGACATAATTCTCTCAGAGCTTTTTCCTAGAAAAACACAGAGAGAAGAGAAAAGCAATTCTTATCTCTACTTGCCACTCCTGTTATCTTGCACATGTGAAATGTGCTAAAAAATTGTTTACCTAAAATAATTGGTCGATTAAATTTTGCTAAAGATTGTTTTGTTTCCTTAACCAATTAAAAAAAGCTGTGTCCTGGCTGTTGGGAGACAGTCACGAGTTTTCTTTAGTATTCTTTAGTATTCTTTGTAGTATAGTATAGTATAATATATTATATATGATATGATATAATATATGATATTATATTATATATTTTAATTAATATAATATATTTTAATTAATATAACAATTGTTCAGCATTCTGAATCAATAGTCAAATACCCATCATTTCCTTCATCAAGAACAGCCTAATTTTACTATAATGAGTGACAGAGGCTTTCCAGCTTCCCAAAACCAGTGACATTGTCCAGTCTTTATCTGCTCATCAAACTCAAACCACCATTTCCCCACAGGGAGATAATACAGGCATTGCCAGAAATCCTAAGAAAAAACAGTCTAAAATTGTGAATTGACTTCATCCTTTTTTTGGCAAGAGCAAACAAACTGGGGGCAGTTTTCCTGTTGATCCTTCAGGAGTTGTGGCCATACCAGGTTTGTCACCTTGGTTTCCCTGCTTGCACACTGCCACCTAGCCCTGTCCCTCGTCCAGGCTGAGCCCAGCTCCTTCCAGCACGTTGTGTTTTGGTGAACAGATGAAGTGCTTAGACATTCATAGACTGAGACGCCACAAATTCAGTTGGGTTCTCCTGTAGCTCTAAGCAGATTTCTGCCCTCTGAGCCATGACAGCCCCGGCTGGGGCTCTGAATGCTGATGGCAGGACCTTTTAGTATTAATCAGGAATTCATGTGAATTAATTTTCAGAGGAGAGGAGGGAGGGTGTTCACAATCAGGATTGGAATTTCACATCATAAATTCAATGAACTGAAACTGTCATGTGCCACACGGTCGCTGCAACAGCACAACAGCACTGTTCCTGAGCTCCATCCTCCTCCTGCTGATCACAGGCTAAAGGAGGAGATGGCCAGGGCAGTCCCACAGAAAATGCAGTGGAGTCTGTTTATTAATGAAAGCTCATTTTTAGGATCACATGCTTGCAATAAGTGCATGTTAGCATTGCTTTGTTTTCACTGGCAAGATACTCTTTTGTAATTAGCAGCATTCAGAAGCTTGTATTTTCCTTTCTGTTCAAATATGCTTGTTTTCAGCCAAAGAAATACTGTTTAAAAAAACCTCAAGATATTTTGTGGAAGCTGAAGTATCTAAACTATGTAAAAAACTACCAGATGACATCCTCTCTGGGAGTTATCCACAAGTCTCTGATGTAAAAGAAGTCCTATTTCTAACTGGTGGATATTAGTAGATGACTGTTGCAGAGTATGGGATTGATTCAGCACAGGCAGGAGCCAAAAACATCTGCTTACCTGTGAAGGACTTGTGAGGGCATTCCCACTGGGACAAAATTCTCCCATAGATTAAATTCTCACAGCTTCCACAATTCTGGTTTACCCCAACAAATGCTCAAAAACCCAAAAAAATAACATACCAAAAAGAAGAACCTGAAAGAAATAGTTGTTTCATTATATGTTATGGGACTGAAAGCATTTCCATTGTTTGGTATCCAAGCATGTTCTTCCCAGTCTGGGAAGTAACTTCTTTTCCAATATCATGCAGGTTGATTGAAGTTTTAGAACCCATTTTAGACTAGAGATAACCCAGACTGAGCCTTTCATGAAGTGTATGCAGGCACAATCTTGTCATTTTTATTAAATACATCCTGCCAAATCCAAAAGTTGCCTCGCCTGGCTTCTGGACATAATTCACACTATCAATCCTTTGATTTAAATACCTATAAATTGAAAATATCAGCAGGGTACATACAAAGAGTTAACTTCTTATGAAACAAAATCTACTGAAGCACCAAATAGACTTGTGCTAAGCTGCAAAGACACTCAGCTCAGCCTTTCCTTGGACAATAAAGACTTGGCTGGGGTTGTAGCATGTTTAGATTTTATGTGGTATGGTAGTACTCCACTTAATTGTATCCCCTCCATTTTGTGCAAACCTGGAAGAAGTCAATGAAAGGAGAAAGGAAATCAAAAATAAAAATGTAAAGTGTGGATGAGTCAAAGCAAAAGGATTTCAGAAAGGGCAGCAGAAGATCCTGGGGTTTAGATAGATGCACTGGGAAACTTCCAAAGCATAAGTGGCCTTCTCCCCAGAAGAAGTAAAGCTGTTCATGTGCAGCATTCAGGCCAACATACTGCTAACAGTTTAGATATGATAAACTTCAATTTAGAATTAAACAAAGAACCTAATGACAGTAATCATGTACAAGCTTCCATTTACTGTATCTAAATTGCCCAGAGTTCAACAGAATCGCTTGCATTCACTTATAAGAAGTAGCACAGACTAAAACAACCTGTTTTCCTTGTGTATGTCAGCAGGACTAATGGAATAAGAAATGGACTGTGGCTGTGAAGTCACCCCAGGCACATCCTGGGAGTATGGCTCATTTGCTGCCTTTTTGAAAATAGTATTTCTCCACCTTCTAACAAACCAGGAGCTGCTCAAAGGCAGAGATGAGTTGCTTTTGTAATTTGTGCCAAGGGCTGTGGAGGTTGTACCTAGATAATTTTTTTTAAATTGTTGGATAAATCCCAGTAAACAAACATGTTACCTGTGTGCAATGTCTAAGCCCTTGCCAAACTTTAATGAAAGGCATCTGACAGGATGCTCACTTGGTCCCTGATCCTTGTGCTTTTGAGACAGTAAGTGCCAAACTGGTGCCAGCTTGCCAAGAAAAGGACAGGGGGGAAAATGTATTTGAAGAAGGGTCACATCCTTCTGGATTTATAGGCTTTCTCCCATTAGAAAAGCTTCACCAAACATTTCAGAGCTCTGAAAGTGATTGACTTCCAAGTCAAGTTTACCTGTCTAATAGTACCAACACCCTTCCATTCACTGTTCCTGCTGTCACAGGGGGATACAGCCATTCTGTAGATATCTGTCTCTTCTTAATTACTGCTCACAGGACACTTGCCACAAGTTAGAGTGGCTCATTGCTACCCAGCCATTATAGCTGCAAGCATCGTGCCTGGAAGTGCAGTTTTATACTGTAGCACATCCATTCGGTTTGGCTTTGTTCTCCCCTTTCTCTGCTCAGGCTAATTGATGTGAAAATCATTCCCATCCATTTGTCTGCCGACTCAGTGGATGGGAGACAAATCCCTGTCCTGTGCTTTGTTTGTGAACACCCTGTGACTTGGAGCTGAGCAAAATTGATGTGCTGTTGGCTTGAGAAACTGCTGCAGGAGCTGGCCAAGCTGGCAGCGGTTAGCCAAGCAAAGCACACAAGATTTAAAAGGCAGGGTTAGTGCACTTGGGCTATTTTTATGCTTTTTTTTTTTAATACTTCAAAGGTGGGGGGGAAATGCATCTACTCTCAAGTAGGTTCTGCAACAACTGTTGTGTTTGAATTGCAGGGAGGGAGTACCTTGATGTTTGACTGCATCTAGCCAAGACCTCACTGCTGCAGTGTTTCCTACGTGAAATTATTCATGTTGCTTTGAGTCTCTCACTGCTTAATGAAATAGTCATGTGGGAATTGTTTTGGGAAAGCTCAATCTGTGGCCCTTAAGATTCCTGCCACATTGTTTAAACACGCAAACACATGCTGTATGCTGATATCAAGCAGCAGCTGGGCAGACTAAAGAGTTTTTCAATATGCAGAGGTGATATCCCTGCTAAACAAAGATTGGCACTGTATTTTCAATTTAAACTTGACTTATCACTAGGGTTTATTTTAAGAAAGACATAGGAAACAAGTGGATTTCATAGCTGTATAGCTGCCTAAGTATGTTAGCTGGAGCTGTTGACTGTTATTCTGTGTTCTGCAAATAATTGTGAATATTATCTAGTTTCTAAATAAATGTGAATATTATCTAATAGAGCCATTAAAGTTGAAAAAGACCTCTAAGATCATCAAGTCCAACCATTTTAAATACCAAATGTGTAGTAATGCTTTTTGTTATGCAATAAGTGGGTTGAGATTCTTCTGGAGGTATTTTTCCTTCCACATCTCCTGGTGTGCTCTTGCACAGAAGGTCTCCAAAGCCCTTTGCACCCCACGTCCAGGGCACAGCATGCTGCAGACATTTCTTGGGTGGAACATGTCAGCTGTTTAATAGTGCACAATTACAATGCAGAGCCATTTAAGGCACTAATTAGAAAATATTGTATCCATTTAGAGTTGTGGAGAAAATATATAGGTAAGCAGAGCGTAATTACCCAAAGTGGAATTGGCCCAAGACTTGAAATCCATACTCCTGCAAATAGCACAAGGAGATTTTTAATGACTATGGATGATCAGGCTTCAGGGTTTTGTCTTGTTCAAAAAGCACCAAGTGTAGCAGAACCAGCCTGCCAGTGTCATGGCAGGACCAGTTGCACAGTGCTCTGGTACCCCTGAGCTGTCACAACTAACTGGTGGTTTTCCTTTATTGGTCTCAGCCAATTTCAGCACCAATAAAATAAGATTCTCCAGAGACAAATGCAAACCAACATATTTTAGCCCCTAATCTGTAGCATGGATTTTGATATAAAGCATAAAAGTGCCTTTGTTTTATCATGTAATTGTACAATGAATACATTTGAATAATTGCAATATTATACCTCTACACATATATCAAGACACTGAAATCATCTGTTGAAGTATTTCTTGCTATTGTGCATATTTCAGATGTGCCTCTTCCTTTTGAGATAAACATCTGTGGCTTGAAAAAGTTGGTATTTGTCCAACTGAAATCCTAAGTAATTACCAGTCCAGAGGTGAGTTAAGGATGCTAAATGTGAATTAAAGATCTCTCCATATTTACCAATTGTTTTAAGTTGTACTCTTTCCCCCTTGTAGATTCTGATAGGGGTGTTGAGTGCAAGAAAACGAATCATTAAATGGCCTGTGGATGTCATCAGTGCCTCCATAGAAAGTCACTGTCAGAAAATTCATTCTAATGCAAGGTTAATGACTGTAACATTAAAATTACGTGTTACAAAAATTAATTAGTGGCTGGGTCAAAAAGTGTGAATTTCCTGACTTAAAATCCTGCTCTACCTCTGCTGCCCTGCCCAGGAATATCCAGCAGAAGCAGTGTGAGCTTTGGTCACAGGTGTCTTCTGCCCCTCCTGCTTTCTGGCACCATGGCCAAGAAATTTGGCTCAGAGTTCCCATTAGCAGATAAATGAGTTGCTCACCTTGTTCCCCACTGCTTTGTCAAGAGATTTATAGCCAGGCATGGGCTAATTTAAATGATTTCTTTTGTGAGGGTCTGTAACTGTTTTCCTTGGCATATTGAAAAACACAGGTCAGTCTGATGGTGTCACAGCTTGAGGGAGGTGATTCCTGGTGATCTGCAGGGTGATTTCCAAGAAATCCCCTACAAGTGTGCTGTCCTAAACCAGGAGAGACTGATAGAACATTAAGGCTAATTTGCAAAGTGTACATAGGAGGTTTTCTTCCTTGTTTGCCATCTCAAACTACTTTGAGTTCACAGAATTCACAGAATCACTGGGTTGGAAGAGACCTCAAAGATCATCGAGTCCAACCCAGCCCCAGCACCTCAAATCAACCCTGGCACCCAGTGCCACATCCAGGCTTTGTTAAACACACCCAGGGATGGGGACTCCACCTCCTCCCTGGGCAGAACATTCCAGAACTTTATCACTCTTTCTGTGAAAAGCTTCTTCCTGATATCCAGCCTGTATTTCCCTTGGTGCAGCTTGAGGCTGTGTGCTCTGGTTCTGTCAGTTCCTGGAGAAAGAGCCCAGCCCCAGCTGAGCACAGCCACCCTTCAGGGAGCTGTAGAGAGTGATAAGGTCACCTCTGAGTCTCCTTTTCTCCAAGCTAAACAACCCCAGCTTACCTTTCTCAGGGATCCTAAGCTACTTCCCATGCCCTTGGGCATGCAGGAAGATCTGAACTTCCATTACATCCATCCCATGGCGGCAGACACCTGTAGGAAGGGGATGGGAAGCAAGCTCTGAAGGTTTGGGAGGTGCTGGAGGTATGGATGCAGCAGTCTGCCCAAAAGAGAACAGTCAGGGGTGCCTGCCCAGACACCCAGTTTTAATCTTCTCTTCCAGCAGGGGCAGGACCCATGGCTTGGGTGCTTCAGACCTGCCAGAGGAATGAGCTTTTGGGGACTTGGCATCCAGGTGACTTAGGCAGCACTGAATATCCTGCCCTTGCTGTGTAAGTCACTGCTCCCAGGAAAGTCAGAGGTGCCAAAATCCTAAATCTATACAGGAAAACAAATCATGTGCTGGCTCCTGTGTTTCATACTTCGCTGCTTTTCCCCTCTACATTTCTAGCTGGCTTGTGGGTGTGGTGCTAAATTAATGAAAAATTGAACTATGTGTCACTTTTGACATTTCTAGCATTATTGTGGAAGTCCAAATCACCAGTAAGTGGCATACTAGTATTATTTTGTATTTTTTATTAAGTCTGTGTTAATTTTGGTATTGGTGCTTAGTACTTAATTGCAAGACTGATTTTCCATGGCTTCTTTTTTTGCTTGGCTTTGTTAATTTTCTCCTGGCTCTGGTTTCAGGGCCGGGCTCTGCTCCACTGGGCATGTGACAGAGGACACAAGGAGCTGGTTTCAGTTCTGTTACAGAATGCTGCTGATGTGAACATCCAGGTAAGAGGGAGCACAAGTAAATGGGATTGATGTGTTACACAGCCTCCTGACCAAATGTTTCCATGAATTCTAAGTTCTTCCCAAACTCCACAGCAAGTTCTCTCAGGGAATTTATCACAGAAAAGCTGCTCCATTCTGGTGAGACCCCATCTGCAGTGCTGTATCCAGCTCTGGCGCTCCAGCACAGGGAGGACATGGACCTGTTGGAGCAAGTCCAGAGGAGGTCACAAAGTTGATTAGAGGGGTGGAGCACCTCTCCTATGAGGCTGAGAGAATTGGGATTGCTCAGCTTGGAAAAGAGAAGGCTTCAGGGTGACCTAATTGCAGCCTTCCAGTACCTACAAGAAAGACAGGGACTGTTCACAAGATCATGTAGTGACAAGGGAGAACAACTGAAACTGAAAGAGAGTAGGTTTAGATTAGATATTAGGAAAAAATATTCTCCCCTGTGAGGGTGGGGAGACCTTAGCACAGGGTGCCCAGAGAAGCTGTGGCTGCCCCATCCCTGGAGGTGTCCAAGGCCAGGTTGGACAGAGCTTGGAGGAGCCTGATCTAATGGAAGGTGTTGCTGCCCATAGCAGGGGTTTGGAACTAGGTGATCTCTAAAGTCCTTTTCAACCCAAACCATTCTGGGATTCTTTTATAAGAACATCTTAAAAAAAGTAATCTGGGAAAAATAACATAATTTTGAGCCACTGAGGTTTGCAGCCCACATATCTGAGCTTAGCTAGCACCAGTTTTAGGATGTCTGAACAGACCAGGTTTTGACCTAAACTGGTTCAGCAACCACTTTGCAAATGGTTTCTTCCAGCCAGCCAGTCTGCCAGTGCTCCTGAGTCAACATTCCCAGTTCTGTCTTGTTGTAATTAAGGGCTGGCCTGTGTAAGTGTGATTGTATTCAGAAATAATTGTCCAACATATTCCTGATTGTGATGAATTGCTCTTTACCATCATGGCACTTTTTGGCTCTGCTCTCCTTCCCAGTTTGGACATAGATACACCTTTGCTGATGCATCTTTGCACTCTTACTGGTGAGATCTGAGCAGCCTTCAGTAAATGCTTGGGTAATTTGTAAGAGGTGAATGTGAAGCAGAGCTGCAGTATGAGGGCTTGTGGGCAGAGCTGTAGTGTTCACAGGCTACAGATAGCTGTGTTGGGATTTATACACACTTCAAATTGTTATAAAAAAGTCTGTCTTGCCCTTTCCAGGGCAGAATTTCTGGTGGGATGGATGTGATGAAGCACAGCTCTCTGGTGGCTGGTGAGATCTGTATGTTTGTGCTTAGTTCTCCAGGGTTTCAGCTGTAATGGATTTAATAGGAGTTTTTCCTGACACAGAAGAGGGCTAGAGTGAATCCAGTGCAAATGGGGGGGCTTTGCACACCCTGTCCATCTCCTGTCAGTCAGATTTAGGGAGTGCTGTGTTGGATACAGACAGGAGCAGCTTTTTGTTGAAATTGGGAAGGAGTGGAACCAGGCTCCTGCCCATTCCCTTCACCCTGGCAGCCTGGGAGATGGTTCTGGGTTCTCTCTGAAACATCTCTTCTCTTTGACACTTGTGTCATTCCATTGGAGGTAAAGTTTGACTCTTAGAAGAAAAAGCAAAAGAGAGAATCATCATATTTTTCCCCCCCCAAGTATTAATTTTCTGTTAAATTCTTCTCTTTTCTTTTTGATGCATTGCACATTTTCTAACCAGATTATTTTTGGCCAGTAACAAAAGGTTAATAATAGTCATAAAAAGAAAAATCAATCTTTGATATGTTTTTCCCCACCAAGGTAATAAAGGAGAATTTTTTAAAGGTCTCTATTTGCACGTAGGTGTGTTCCCAGAGAAAGCAGACACATTTTTATTCTCAGCCATATATAAATTGCAATAACATTTCAAGACTTTGTTATTTCTTTCTTTTTTTTTTTTTTTTAATTTTGACCTTTACCCTGGAAGAATTCACATCCAAACCAAAAACAGGAGAAATTTTAAGAACAACCAGAAGAAAAAGGGAGAGGGAGAAACTCTGGCTTCCTAACAGACCATAAACACCTCAGCATCTGCTATAACACATTACCAAAGGCACTTTCAGTTAATGTGTAGGCTGTACAGAGCAGTGGGTTCAGTGTGAGGGGATAACTGCTGAATGAGTGATGCTGTTTTTCCAGATGTGCTCCCAGCAGAGGTTTCCTTCACACCTCTGTCCAAGCAGCCTCCACAATCCCACCTGCCTCTCCAGGTCATCAGGAATTCTTCTGTCTCGTTCAGTTTTGCAGCAGCACCTTCATTCAGGCACCATGAGAGATAAAGAATAAATTAGGGATTATGAGGGTTATGAGCAGGTAGTGAAGGAGAGGAATGCTACAGACCAATTTTTTTTTAATTGCCTGTGTTTTAGTACGCTTCTAAAAAGTTAGTCAAACAGCATGACAGATTTATGCTCTCTTCCATTACCTTTTTAATAAATGTTCTTCCATCTTGGCTCTTTTGCAGTCTGCTAAAGGATTTTAGCTGCCCTAAGCAGGCAGTGACAGTGCTGCTCTGCTGGGTGACCTGGAGCAAGTCTTACCTGCTCACTTGTATTATTATTATTATTATTATTATTATTATTATTATTATTATTATTATTATTATTATTATTATTATTATTATTATTATTATTATTATTATTATTATTATTATTATTATATAAATTTATTAAGGCCTGTAGATGTGCCTTAATACATTTTTGCTCCCTTATTTTAGTTACCTTTATACTGTCTGTTGTCAAAGTACTGCAGTGTCTGGATCAAAAGGGTCTGCAAGAGTCAGCTTATTGCTCTTTGCTGATAAACAGCTTTAGGAGCAGGAAGAGAGGTCTCCTGGCTCTGCTCATTCTTGCAGCATGTTCAAACCCACTTTAATTCTGGGAATAACCCCGTGCCCCTGGACTGCAGTGATCCAGGGTCTGTGCTTTTTTGTTTCAGCAGTGGTGCTGCAGTTTCCAAAGGGTGGTCACTGAAAAGCTGCAGCCACTGAATTCTCTGCTTGTTCATAATTAGCTCTAATAGCACATTTGAAAAGAGGTGCTAAAGCAATTGCCATGGGCAAGGGAATACAAAAAGGCAGCAGGCTGCTCTGCTTTGTTGAGAAGGGGCGTTTGTGTAATTGAATTACCTAAATCTCCAGTGCCAGGGGCCATGTCAAAGTGGGAGGTGGGATGGTGTTTTGGAGCTCTGCTGGAAATACCCAGAGCTTAGGGCTCAGTCAGAGAACAGCCTCCTTCACTGAAGCTGTTTGCCTACCCCAGCAACATAACAGCTGCTAACATCATGTTAGGGTAAAAGATTCCAAGCATAACACAGTGGTAACATAAGAGTTACAGAGGGGCTCAGCAACACGATTATAATATCCACTTCTAGCTTTAAAACATAAGAAGACACAAATTTTCCTTGTAGAGGATGAGCAACAAAGGAAAACCCCTTTGCTCTATGGGGAGAGCTCCTTCTGGGTGTGAGGTGCTGCTCAAGCAGCTTTAGAGGCGCTCCTTTAGTGTATTTGGGGGACACAAACCATAGACTTTCCTCCTGGACTTCCTGTGGCTGCATTTTGTTTCATTTGTGGGTACTCTGTACTCCAGAATAATAATCCATGTGTTCATGGCATGCCCTTGGGAGTGTATAGGGAGCTATCTGGGAGTGGTGCACAGCAGCTCAGCTTACTGTGGTAAAGCTTTTCAAGCCTATCTGGCCATGTGAGCAAGTCTTAACATAAATACTGTGAGTTGTGAAGGGAACTGTATCACTGGACACACAGGTTAATTAAGGGCTGGGTACATATCTATGAGGTAGAGCAGCTGAGTTTCAACCATTTCTAAATATTTTATGATTTTTAAACTGCATCATTGTGCAGTTATCAATGTTATGGTAATAAAGTTCTGCACTGAAATTTTTCTGTAATTCTGACTAAAAGGATGAAAAAAGCTGTAACTGATCTTCAGTTTTTATTTCCTGTCTTTTCACTTTCCTGGTAAAGTGCAGATCAGTGCACTAAGACTTTAAACCACTGGTGAGCAAGTTCTCAGCAATCGCTCATGGACCCTTCAGGTGTTTGAGAAGGAAACTTGAGACCAAAGCTGAAAATCATCAGGTTAAGAAACCTGTTGCTAGTATATGTGGGGTTTATTTTATTCATTCCTATGGAGTAGTAATTTCAGTGAAAAGCATCTGGTGTCTGTGCTGTCTGCAGAGAGCATTGGTTGATTTTTAGTACCAGTGTTGGATTTGTATCTTGTACCAAGTCATGCAAGGCTTCTCAGTCATATTTATGCACTGAGGTGGTGCTTGTCAGCATATTTTGAGTTAGATTGGGGGTTTTTTTCCTTTTTTTTTTTTTTTTTTAAGGCACTTAGAGTAACATGTTGCCTCCCCAGGCTGTCTTTCCTCCCAGTTCCCAACTTCCCTCCTCTATTTGCATCCTAACACTGATAATCAGAGTGATCCTGGAGACATGGAACATGGAGCAGCCATCTCCTTTTAATACCTTCACTGACTGGGGATAAAAAAAAGAAAAAACCTTTTCAAATCAAGACAATACAAACATAATAAATGGCAGGGAGGGTTCATCTCCCTCATGACTCAATCCTTTTCAAACAACATTATTATTGACTGACCTATTGGTTGCCAAAAAGGAAAATCAATTGTACTAGAAGTAGTTGCTGGGCCACAGATCACAGTACTAACCCAGCAGAGACAGGTTGATTTTTATCAACTATCCAAAGACTAATTTCCACCATTAGCTAAAAATTAAGTAAAAATTATGGATATGTCGAAGATTGCTAAGATTGGTGGACTGCTGGTTTTGTGTGTTTGTGTGGATTTTCTCTTTTTCTGCCTGACTTCTAAAGGGCTTCTGTCTGTACAGGGTAAAAAGAAGCAAGGAATAGTCAGGCCTGCTTGCATGCCTGCTTTTTTTTTCTTTTCATTCTTCTTCATTTGGATTTTACAGCAAGGGTCTTGTGTTGGAGGCATGTAGATATTTCCAAATTAAGCTGGTCTCAGTAAATGTGCATCCCTTCCCTGCCTCCTGCACCAAACATTAGTCATGCCCTCATGATCCTGTGCCTGTAGGGAGATGGAGAAATTCATGTGGATGTTTTTGCTGTTGTGACCAAGGACGACAGGCTCCATCTACACATCTTTCCCCCTCCCCAGTGAGATGGGGGATGCAAAAACACTTGTGGGTGGGTGCCAGCTGCCAAGTCCTCTGCTGTTCTGACCATTCTCTAAACCTGGCTGAGATTAAATAGGAACATGACAGCCTCGTGCCCTTGCAGTTAATGTCCCTAGGATCAATTTGTCCCTAAATATACTAAAAGCCTGGCTGATAAAGCCAGGAGGGGTCCTGTCCTGGACCTGATACTGCAGCAGAGTCTTTGGCATAGGTATGCTCACAGCAAGCAAAGGATGTCACAGGTACTGCTGTGGGAGGGAGCTACAGTGGCAAACACATGGGGGCACTAGCCAGAGATGAAAAGCAAAGCAATGAGAGCAGATTTATTAACCACAGTAGTGTCCTTCTTACCTTAACCACCCCCCATCCCCACCCCCGTCTCAGTATTTCCGTGGTCAGGTTTGTTAAGCAGATCTCTGAAGACTCTGCAGCCATGCACCCCTTCAGTTTTGACACTGCTGCCAGTGGGTGTGGAAGCCATTAGCCAAAAGAAAGGAGAGATCTGCTCAGTGACAGAGGGTAGCATTCTACATTAAAGCATTGACATGGTGCCAGTCACACAGTTATTACAGGTGGCACAGCTCCATGTCTCTCCTGCGAGTCTCTCTGTGGAATGTAGATTGGCAGCAGGTTGAATGTTAAATGGTCACCACTCAGCAGATGCTGTTTTTACCTACTGGGAGAAAAGTCCCTTTCAGCAGAAACATTTGCAAAATATTTGCACTCTAAATATATGCTGGGAAAGACAGAGATTTATCCCAGGTTTGCTCCTTAGCTTCTGAAGCCACCTCAGGCCTCATCAACACTAACCATCAGTTGTACAGATGATGAGATGTTTCCTTCTGCTTGTCCAGGCTGGGGTTTTTTTTTAGCATTGTTTCTTCCTATCTTCCAGCTTGACATATCCAGTCTTTGTTTCTTATGCAGCCTGTAGACAGATGAATCATTGCTTCATGACTGGTGCAGCAGAGCAGTTGGCACCCTTGCAGGCAGCCCATGTGCAGCACTGCCTGCAAAGCAGCTCAGCAGCCAGGAACTGCTGCAGGCTCCTGTGTCCTGCAAAACCAGTGTTTGAAAAGTGAAATCCAAGAGCTGGCCTGAAAAAACTCGCAGTGGTCTCTGCTGCTTTGCCCTCAAAGTCTCCTTTTGGGGTAATCAAACGGCAGGACTGAGGACAGTGGCACATTTTAGTGGCTTGTGGGCCCTGTACTGAGGGCTGTGCTGTGCAGAGGGAGGCATTTCCATGGCCAGTGCCGGGCCAGGAATGCAGAAAGTCACACAGTTTTAGCTCAGGGAGCCTTGTGCTTGATTCCATGCCTGACAGCACAGCTCTGTTGTGGTACACTCCCTGTCAAGGATCACAGTAGACAGAAGCCAGCAGCAGCAGTGAGGTTTGAGATCAGTGCAGGTGGCACTGTGGAGGAGAAACAGGTACCTTGCTCCCCACTGCATTCAAGTGTCCCTGCAGAGGCAGGAAAGAGCCTTACCTTGAATGCCTCCCTTCGAGGACATGGGATGGCCCCATGGCCCTTGGTCCCAGGGTCATCTTTGAAATCAGCATGTGTTAAAGCACCTGTAATTCCTGAGGTCATTGTTGGAAATGCTTTAGCCCCTCATTAAGGTGTTTGGGTAACTGCACAAACAGGATGCCACTGGCAGCCAAGCTGGTTCTTCAGGTGAAGCATCACCCTAGGAGTGGTCTCTAATCACCCTAGGAGTGGTCTCTAATCACCTCAGGAATGGTCTCCAGCCTTGCTTCATTTCCTATGGCTTTGGTGTCACTGCTCCCTGTCAGAGGAACCACCAAACCATCAGCTACCCTTTGCTCAGGAGAGATGGTTGCTAGAACATCTTCTTTTACCATCAGCCTTTTGGAAAAGCTTCCCCCTGTTTTGAAGAAGTTCTGCCACTCACCTTCTCCCTGAGGACTTCTCAATTTGAAAAAAGTCTCAAGGCTTTACTTCCAGATGGAATTTTATATTCATCTCTTGTTGGCACTTGTTTCTTCTGGCTTGCTCTAAAAATCAAAACCAACAAACCCATACAAAACAAAAAAAAAAAAACAACAACAAAAAAACCCCAATTCTGTGTAAATCATTGGGGCATCTCAAATTTGCAGTCTTCAGCACAAAGTACTTTTAAGTTTTGCTAAATAAGATTGTTCTAATGCTTTAGATATTGGGGCAGTAGCTCTTCAAGTTTATTTTGGTTAGATTTTAAGTAAGATTTTTCATGATTGTAAGTGGATTCTCCATGGATTGTAAGTGGCAGAACAGCACTGAAAATGGCAAAGCTAATTTAGTAGGTTCCTGTTTCTCAACTAGTGCGTGTTACTTTTGCATCCATGTCAGTGTTTGCATCCAGTGTCAGTGCAGGAGACTTTCCAGCTCAGAGTTGTGTCTCTGGTGGCAGGGAAGAGTGAATGCTTAGGAGACAGAGTAGGGTAAGCATACAGTGATAATTTCATATATTTTCCCAGAATCCAGGGCTTGAAGGCTTCCTGAACCACTGTTACTATTTTTGCACTTCTGGATTTTTCTTTGATAAATTTCTTTCATCCCTCTTTGAATTGCCAAACTTTATGCTAGTGGGAGTCCTGTAGTTTAACTGTGCATTTGCCTTGCACTTGCCATGATCATTTCATGTGAGAGCCTGTTTTTCTAGTGTAATGAGAAACAGTAATTGTTCCCCCAGTTACCTTCTCTGTCCTGCTTTTGACTTTCTTGGCCTCCTTGATTCCCCTTGATCACTTCTTTTTCAGACTGAGGAGTTTTCTGTGTTTTATCCTACCCCATTTGGAAGCTGCTCAGTAACTTTGCCACTTGTCATTCTTTGGGTCATTTCTAGTTCTTCTTCATTCCTCCCAGATGAAGGGAGCAGCACTTCTCCCAGTGCCCAGGCTGTAAGTACAATATGAGATATAATGAAGCAATATAGTCATGTTTTCTTATTTCCTTTTTTTTCCCCAATGCCTCCTTGTTGTTTGTTTTTTTATTAACTGCTGTTGCATACTGAGCTGGTGTTATAGAGCTGTCTGTAATAACTCATGATCTGTCTCCACAGTGGTTGTATTAGCTAGCTCAGAGCCCATTGCCCTGGATTTAGACTGAAGATTGTTTTTTCCACATGTGCATTACTTGGTGTTTTTTTAGAGTTGAATTTCATCTGCAGGCTTTTTATCCTGTCACCTTTAGATCCTTTTGTAGCATTTTACAGGCAGCTTTTGGTTTAAAGGACTTGGATAATTCACTCCCAGCCTGCTTCCCCTGTTCCCTTCTGTGGGCTGAACAACCCAGGCCCTTGCACAGATCCCTCAGAGGCTCCAGCTCTCACCAACAATTGTGCAAGCTGGTTGTTTACTGCTATTCAATCTCTAATTTTGTAATCACTTTCAAGCAAAGACCTTCCCTCTTGCTCTATGATAGCATCATTTAAATACTCTTTGGTGAGAGGGTGTGTCCAGAGGCTTTTGGAAATCCATGTGAACAGGCATCCCCACTGGTGTGGGACTGCAGAAATCTTGGGACAGCAAAGGCTGCTGCCACCCTCTCTCTGCCTGTCACAGAAAATCTACTCAGTTGCTCCCTTTTGTAACAAGACAAGTAAATCCTATCTTGGAGTAATCTAGTTTATCTAACACACCAATGGACTGTCCCACCTTAGACATTCCATGTTGCAATGAGTCTTCCCTCTTTTAACAGTGCTCAGCTTGGCTGGAATAGAAGTTTGTTACAAAGCAAAGGCCTGAACTTCCACAAAGGTGTGTTGAGGCTGTGTGTGGTGCTCTTTCTCAGGCTAGGAGGTGCCTGTCTGCAGGCTGGGTACCAGCATTGGAAAAACTGTTGAACTTCCATCATCTAAATCCGTTTCTGCTGTTCCAGCCAATTAAACATTAAAATGAGCGTGACAAATAAGTGTTTGTTTATGGGTCAGTAACTCTGGAGTGTGGCTGTGACATGGCTGCCCCAGACAATCCATTTCAGGGCAGGCCTGGGCAGCCTGACATCCTTGGGTGTGTAATTGCTTTTATAGGGAAAGGGAAGCAATAAGGATAATGCAGCTATCAGGCCCCGACTCACTAGTTCAGAAACTTCCCCTTGCCAATCAAACTCCTTTGGTATTCAACCAGTTTTAGGCTTGTTCCAAAGGCATTATTGTGCTGTCAGAAAATATCCTGATGGATATATGCATTCTCTCCAGTGTTGGATGTTACTTTCTTGGTTTTGTCCACCAGCCAGCCCTCAGTGCACACTTTATGGCAACAGACAGGCCTGTCTTGTCCCTCTCCCTTGCTTCCCCCTCCTATATTATATATATTTTTTTTTCAGCACTATTAGATTATTAAATGCTTAATGACTATTCCATTCCTGCTAACTATACTTTTGATGAGCTGCAGTAATAAAACTTTGTAACAGCAAAACGTGTGTCTGGTTCCTTTATAGGAAGGGCACATTTGGGGAGCTGAAGTAATGGGGGATAAAACTCAATTAATGAATAGAAATAAAAAGAAGTAAATGAAGTAATCAAACTCAGAGAAATTAGTATTGGCAGGTCTTGAATGATGCTCTTGGATGAACAATCTTTCAAAATCCTTCCTCGTATGCCGCTGCTGTCTCTTTATTTATTATTAAAATAACATGATCCATGAGGCGCTCGGGGTGACTCCCAGCCTAGCTAATTCTAATTAATCCAGTCAGGGAGAGCAGCAGGGTAAGTAGAGCAGTCTATCGGATTGAAATTCATAACTTAATTGAGGTCAAAGTCCTGGGTTGGGAGAACAAAAGTCTTTCACTGGGACCAGGCAGATCAATAGCAATAAATATCTGGCTTGGATGCAAGTAGCTTATAGTGACAGATTATCTGACACTGGCCAGAGGTCTTGCTCTTGTTCAGGGCAAAGTCCTATGGCATGTACAATGGAGGGTGACTTTTGCCAGTGTTCCCTCCAAAACCCCAAACAACTCTTGAAGGACTCGTAGGACCCTCAGGAGAAGGATGTCCATACAGAAGTCCACATGGGTCATGCTGAAATTTGATTTCTCAAGGTACAGGTGTCTCATCAGTAGCACAAGGGCAAGTGTCACATTAGTGCTGATGGAGGCTGGAAGAAGTTGCTCAGGCTTACAGGAACTTGGAGCTAAATCACAGTTTGTCCAGAAAAAGACCTTTAGGATCAGGGGAAGCTGAACTGTGGATGGATGGGCTTTATGCCAAGTCTGTATTTATAGCACGTTTACATAGGAGGACAGAGGAAGGTTGGAAGAGGGAAGTGTAAATAATCATTAAGTTGGGTTTGTAGTGTGAGAGAAAACAGCAGAGGAAGATGTGATGTTGCCTATTCTTCAGAAAAGCATCCAATGTCTGCTGTTGTCGCCTTCATATTTCCTGGAAAAATCTCTTTGCCTAGGATTCTTCTCCTGGGAAACTGAGAAGCCTCAGAGAAAAATGAAAGCAATAATTATATGATTCGCTTCTCCTGTGTTTTGCTGCTTTGGAATGTGTTTGGATATTGTTTACCAACTGTTGGTTGTTTCATTGGTTTCATGTGAATTGTTTTGACTTATTGGCCAATTACCACCAAGCTGTGTCGAGGCTCTGGAAAGAGTCACAAGTTTTCTTTAGTGTCTTTCTAGCCTTCTGTCTGTATCATTTCTGTATTCTTTAGTACAGTTTAGTATAGTTTTAGTATAGCATTCTTTAATATAATATAGATCATAAAATAATAAATTAGCCTTCTAAGAACATGGCTTAGAAGTCATGTTCAGCATGACTTAGTCAGATTCATCATTTCCTCACTTTCGTCAGGGGTGAGGAAATTTAAATACCAGATGCTGTGACCTCCAAAATGATCTGTTCCAAGGGGTTTGCATGGGCTAAGCATGGCTGCTTTCCCAAGCCCTTGCCCTCTCCTAAACCAGAGAGGAAGTCTGAGGTCCTTTCTGGGATCTGTGGCCTTGCACTGTGCACACAGCTTTCCCTGGGAGTGGGCACTGAACTATTCATCAATACCAGCAACTGCAGAAGCTTCTCTGAACTTTGAAAGAAGCAGGTCCTTCGGCTGGAGTTCAGAATTAAAATGCAATCTTCACCTAGGCTGTTATTAATGCAACATTTATGCAGATTGGAGTGTTCTGCTCGTATCCTCTTTGCAGAGGACAAATCCTGCTGTGGTCAGCACTTGATACATCCCAGATGGATGTTGTTCTGCCAATGCACTTCAACACAGCTTGGAAGAGAGATGGAAACCGCAGCTTGGACCCAGCCAGGGACTTGGTTTGACACACCTGCTCCTCCCATTAACACTGCATGAGGCTAAAGCATCTCTTCTCATCCAGAAATGTTCAGAAGATCTCTTTGTCTCCACAGGTCGGGTTTCCAGGTGTAGGGCAAAAGCCTTGGCTGGTCAGGTGTCAGGTTTTAATGTGATGAGCAACTCTTGGTTTTCCTGGGTGTGTAAATGGTACTTCTGTACCCTCACACCCTTTTGAAACTGTCTCTGGGAAACACCTCTTGTTTTCCACTGCAGGACATTTGCTTTGTGAGGACAGAATGAAGTGAACAAGGCAACTGTTCAGTACATATATATATATATATATATATATATATATAGACACATCCACTTGCTTTTTCTATATACTGCTGTTATTATCTACTACTTACTATTCTGCTATATACTGCTTTCCTCATTCATGTCCCATCCATGGCACAACCTCCTCCTTCCAAGCTGGTGGTTTAACTTGTTAGGACCCTAATTACTGAGCATTTTAGACAAAAACCAAAAAATCCATTATTCACTCTCCAGATTCTTGGATATTTGTGTGCTCCTGTTTCATTCCTGCCCAGCCTGTACAAGAGCAAAAGGTTCCTGAAGCTGTTAAACACTGCAAACAAAACTGCACTGGCAACTGTCATCAAGGGGAAAATGGGTTGAGTGATTTTTTTTTCTCTGTATAAAAACTAACAGAAAAATCCAAGTACTGAACAATTCATCGCTGAACAGCAAGATCTCATGAGCAAGGCATCTTGAATATACAGAACTTTGAAATTGCACTTTAGTTTGAGTCATGGCTCTTCTAAGGTTTAGGAGGAAAATAATTTAGAATATGAACATTAACATTTTTTCCTCTTTATAGAGCCACACCTGTGATGCAGGTGAGAGAATTTGTTTTTTTTTTTTCATTTAAGAGAAATGACAAGATCTGTCCATTCAGAGCTGGGTTTCCACAGTAATATCTTATTAAAAAACATAACAGTAGATGCCCAGATCTGTGGGATATCTGTGGATTCAGTGAAGAAATTCTGTTTATGGCTCTTTTCAGAGTCAAGTTTAGGTTTCTAATTCTCCAGTTTTGCTACAGAATCCCAGCGTGACCTTGAACAAGTCACTTGATTTCTTTCTGCTGTGCTTTCCCATTTGGGAAATGGTGGGGCAAATAATCGTTTTTTATCTCATGGATATAACAAGATTATAAAAATATGGTACTTTTAAGAACCTTAGAAAACTGATGAAATGAAATTAAACAGATCCTGCAGTCTGGATAAAATGAGATGAAACAAGCATGAAACTATTAGTGAAAGAAATGTTTCTTTATCTTCTGCAAATAAAAATGCAAAGTGATTAAGTGGGTCTTTTCTAGCTATTAGCAATAGCAGCTCTAGCCAGCTGACTTCTGCCACCTTTGTAAATTAATTTGTGGGGTACAGTCCTGAATTTAGTATCCTCACAATAAATACCCTTAAAAATTTTGTCACCTTCTGTGATGCACAACATTACTGCCATGATAGTACTGCAATTAACTTGCCCTGCAGATAAAAAGTGGCTGCTTTAAATGAGATACTCTAACACAATCCTTTGCAAATTTATTTTAATTGATTTTTTTTCCCCCTCCCTGTGATATTTCCTGCCTTTGCTGTATATCCAGCAGTATTTTTGTGAGGCAGGGGAAAGGAATGGGAATAAAGTTAGAGGTTTTTCTTGTCCAGGATTGGGCTGGAGGTCTGGTGGAGCAAACCCCCCATGTCCCTGCTGCTGGCAGCAAGGCTGAGCACAGTAAGTGATGAGCTTTATGTGGGTGTGAGGTGCTGGAAGAGGAGGAAAGCCCCAGCTCAGACTGTGGGCATTTTCCTCCCCTGGCTTGGTGACTGGGTGAAAAAGTCTCTCTTTCAGCACTGCTCTCAAATCCAGGTAGGGATTAATGAGCAAAACAGTATGGGAGGAGTTTGGACTGGTTGACTTTCACACAGAGGGAAGACAAGCAGAGTATTTCAGAAAGCAATAGGCTGGAACATGCTACAAAGAAACTTTGAGATGTGTGCTGGGACTCAGCCAGAGGCCAGATTACCTGTGTTCAGGAAATCTCAATTTACTCTTCTTTTCTTTTAGTTTTTTGGGGTTTTTTTAAACTCAAGTTTTAATCACATTGGGACTGTGCAGGTGAAATCCAAATCAGAAGCCAGGTCTGCCAAAGCTGGTTTCCTTCTCTGTGATGTCCTTCCTATTCCTGCTGCTATTGTGGGGCTGTTTTGAAGCAGTGCTCACAGATTACATGGTAATTTGGCTTCTGAAGTGGGGTGAAATTGAGCATTACACTTTGAATTCCAGTGGTTAGACTCAGAAGAGATTTGTAAAGTTACGGCTCAGCAATTGCAAATGATCCATTTTTCACAGCTTAATGACCGAGGGCTTGTTTTTGGAGTGATGGGAAGTGATCACATACACTCTTACCTCCAGCACTAATTGCAGAGTAAAAGAGGTTAATTTAAACCTTGGAGGCACTTTTGATCTGGATCTTTAACAGCAGCAGGAAAATTCAGAGCTGTGGTGACTTCAAATCATTCATTTTCCCTCTCAGAAGGAAAAGTTAAGCATGGATTTGGTCAGTTTGCTCTTATCAGCTGGAAAGAAACAACTTGCTAATCCCAGTCATCTGAGATAAACCACAATGTAAAGGTTCTAAATGTGTATTGAGACAAAAATGGAAGATTATATAAACAAGTCATTTAGGCATGGATTTTAAATCATCCTTTTTTTGCCTGTCAGTTCAAGTGTTCCTCTTGTTCCCATTTAAATTTTAAGGCATTAGGCAAGAGCAAAGACCATCCCTGTCCCAAAGAGATCATCTTGGCATCAGATACAGTGCCACAGGTAGTGCAAATGGGAAGGCTGAGTGAATGGAAGTAAGAGAACAAAACAGAGATCAGCAGAAAAATGGAATTCTTGGCTCATGGCTTCCCCAGGCAATGCCAGACAGCAGTGACACAGAGGGTCATGGCAGAAGGAGTCTTAAAGGAGGATTTAAAGGATGGGAAGGTGTCATTACTGAGGACTTCTGGCAAAGGATAAACACGTGAATTCCTTGCTTAAATCAATGGGACTTTTACTGGCATGTGTCCTAGGGCTGAGTGTGTCCCTTGCTGGGATCAGTTAAAAAAAAAACCCTGCAAATGCTGCATTTTACCAAGTCCATTGGGAGGAAGAATCAGTGATGGAGAAGAAATGGGAGACTTTTCATAGAGAAAAAGAGAAAATTGCTTCATTTGCATAGGAATGTATCACAGCTGTACCCCATGCAGAAAATATTTCCTTCTGGGATAGGGTGGTTTAAAAACACAGTCACCCAGCTGCAAAATTGGTTCTGACTCAAGCAGACAATGGCCCTCATTTCTGGATGGATGATGCTTTCAATCTTGTGCCCAGCTACTGAAAACACCTGGTAGAGTTCTGGTCTCCAGGACATCATCTTCCAGTTAAACATAGGAGTTTGGCTGATTCTAAACAAAGAATTTCTGAGCACTATTCCCAAGCTGGGGGAATTGTCCATCCAGATTTGCCAACCACAACCCATCTTGTTTGATGTGGCTGCTTGATGGCTTCAATGGTAGCATCTCCTGCATCATCAGATAGCATAAAAACATCTTTTCTATCATCATTTGGTCTTTGACACGCTTGGTTTGTAGGTGGTGCTACATTCCAGTAGCCTTGGTGTGTGTCCTGGGAATCTGGAGTTGTAGCAAGTCACAGGTGATCCAAAAAATCAGAAATACAATATTGGGGGTGCCTGGTGGGCTTTTAGCAAAAATCCAGGCAGATCAGTAGTTCTTTTATCATGTTGGCTTTGAAGAAACCCTGCTGTGGAGAAGTAACAAGGCACAAATAAGGAGGGCCTCATCTCATTTTGTTGGCTTAATAAATTCTCTTGGAAATGTGAGTTCTAGTTATTGTTACTACCACTAATTTATATCCTACTCTAACCTTAATCTAATCCAATATCTAAATTGTGGTGTCCTGGCCAGGTGTGGTTTTTCCTGTTCCAGGAAGAGCCTTTTTGCTTCCTCTGTTTTCAAAATACTCAATCAGTTTTCACCTCTATTTCTCTCCCATGTTCTTCATAGCTACAGGTCTACAAAATGTTAGGTGTTGTCTCTTCAATGCCATTTAGGAAAAAGAGAGGAATGCAGGAAATATTTGATCTTTAGCACTGAGGGTTCTTTCCTGCTTAAAAAAAAAGAAATCCTAAGCATAAGATTCAGGAGGTTTCAAAGGGACATCAGTTAAACCTGCCTGCTCAGTGAGAGCCAACAAGTAGATCTTTCAGATGTCTGAGTGTTCCCTGGGGGTTCACATTATTAATATCTGCCTTATGACAAGGTGGCTGTGCTGATGCCAGGCTTTTTTTCCCAGCCAGCATGATTAATTTTTCCTTCCTTTCTTAATATCTCCGAGCCAGATGCTTCTAAATGTCCTCACAGGGTGGATTGCTGTTCTTAGCTACTCCTCCTTCCCCCCCTACCCCTTTCCAACTAATTCATATAATGGCTCTGGAGATGCATTTTGTAGCATCACAAAAAGCAAAACTTTGAAAGCCTCCTAAGGTGATGGACTTGACACGTGCAGGTCTGGCCTCCCGACGTTCCTGGTGGGCTTGAAAGCTTCGTGCCAGGTAGTCTGTCAAGAACATTTCCCAATTCAGAGTGTGCTTATTTGCCTAGCACTTTACAAATTATATCCATGCAGAAGTGCTGAAGTGCAAGTATTCCTGGTGGGGAGGTTGACAGCAGGGTGTTGCACTGATGTTTTGGAGACAGGAAATTTTGGCCGAGGCAGAGGAGGAATGTTTACATTATTTATGGAAAGTGGATCTTCAAGCACTGATTTATTTTAAGGCCTTCAAAACATTGTGATACTCAAAAAGGTCTTTATTCTGCAAATGGAAATTAATTCTCCTTCACAGGTCTGGTTCCACAGTGCAACTGTATGGGCCTGAGTGGTACCAGCTGGGAGGGAAGACCTTAGCAAGCTGTACAGCTTGTTCCTAAGGTGTGCCTGCTTAGCCAACTGATATCCATCAGTTTCCTCCATATAATAGATTTGTGGGTCTTCTGTATTTTTCCTCAGTGCTTTTCAGTCATTAGTGCATTCACCTGCATCTCAGGGGATTTTTCCTGGAGGAAGCAAAACCCATAAAGGGAATAGTTAACGGTTAAAAAATGAATATTTAGTTGTCTCTTCTTTGTAAGTGTTAATGCAGTCTGTGCTAGGTAGATCAGTGGATTAAATGATGGAAGTCTTAATTTAGGAAATCTAGAAAATAGCATTTCTTAATTTCTTATATGACAAGCTAGAATCTCACATCTATTATGTTCTACTGTTTGGGAGTGTTTTTGCAATTTAACAGTGAGAAAAGGTACAATATAAAGCAATTAATTTGCCAGTGCAAATAGAGCTGTAATTAGGGGAATTAAGTCTTCCATTTTAATCTGAAGTTCAGGTTTTTTGTGAGAAAATGAGGATACTAAGAACATCCTGAGAGTAAGGATGCTCTTAAGAGCATATCTGTTCCATAACAGACAGCTGGCCATTTAGCCATGTGGAAGGCAGCCTCAGACAGCCCTTTGGCCCACAGCAGTGTGGGAATTAAGTTAAAATTAACCTGAGTTTGGAAAACAACTAGCACCACTTTATTTGTCCATTTAATTGAATTATATGACGCTGTGTAAGTATGCTGACCCACAGACGTAAATTGCTCCACCCTACCCATTTCCCTCCTTAATTCTCTCATGCTAATGGAGCTGATGGGATGTTGACTGCAGAGAGAGAGAGAGAGAGAGAGAGACAGAGAGAGAGGCTGGAAATAAAAGAGGCTGGAAATAAAAAGGGACTGTTCCAGCCTGGTGCAAACGTTCCTCTTTGGTGAAATGCTCTGTGTCACAGCTGCACTAACTGCACTGTGATCTTTGTTGCCATTAAGCTGATTATATCCACAGAAGGATTCATCCAACTAATCCCACAATGCTGCAACCAGTTGCTTTACATTTAAACACTTTTTTTTTTCTAAGAAATAAAAAGTCCGTCAGGCTTCACCAGATTCTCAAAATGGTTCAGGCTCTTACAGAGATCCACTTCTTTTTTCTGTTAGTTTAATAAAGGAAAATAGGACAAATTATTAGGCTCCATGCATTAGTGGATATGCTTAGTTTGGGAGCCTGAGGTGTAATTTGGGGTGAAGGTTCTTGGAAGATGCTGTGTGTGACTGTACCTTTGGCAATGCATCATTTTGTGTTTGCCTGGGTGGCCATACCATAGAGCAGCAGCTCTGCATCCAACAGTGACTCTAATGAGGGAGATCCTGACAGGTTAAGATTGACTTAATTGATTTAATAATCAATTTATATCTAGTTCTTGCTTATTTTCTAAGGAAAGGTTGATTTTCATTGGTTAGTAGTCATTAAAATGTGTTCATTTGCAGCTAAATATAACCTTTATAGTAAATTTAATTCTTCATTTGCTAATCAGGTACACAATGTCTGCCCATGATTGCTTAACTATGTAGTTTAACCTAGTCTATTGACATTCTTAATTTTTACATTTGAATCAGGATAGAAAACAGCAAATGAGACATTTCTTCTCAGTTTAGACTGTTAGAATTTTTGTTCTGTCTTGTGCCCAAGTACCTCTGAATAGAATTAGAATTTAATTTTTAAAAAACCTTTACAAGGAAATTTTAAAATGCTTCTTTAAATTAAAATCACATCGCAAGTATGGTGTGTTTGGTTTTGAAAGGAAAAACTAAATAGAATTTTCTTTGTATTTATGAATTACATATGAATTAGAATTTAATTTAAAAAAAAAACATTTACAAGGAAATTTTAAAATGCTTCTTAAAAATAAATTAAAATCACCTCATAAGTATGGTGTGTTTGGTTTTGAAAGGAAAAACTAAATAGAATTTTCTTTGTATTTATGAATTACATACTACTTAAAGGAGACTATGTCTGGCACATTCAGGTAGTCAACTCTCCTCAGGTTTTGTTAACAAAAATTAGGGATTTCAGGAGGAAAAGCAAGGAGCAACTGGAGAAAGGCCTTGATTCTGTCATTAAGCATTCAGAGTTGGATAAAGTTATTTCCACTTTTTTCATGCTGTCTGTTGTCTGCCCTGAGAGTTTGGGCTGGACTTTGGCTGAGCAGCTTCCCGTGTTCCAGGCCAGCTGGGGGGGACAGAACATCCCGTGCCTTCAGCAGCATAAATCACAGAGCATTGTGCCTAGACCCTTACCATGCTTCTCCTGCAGGGTTCTGCAGGATTCTCCTAATTCCTTGTCTTCTAAAGGCCATTCCTTCAGATTTATTCTGTATTTATCGCTCAGATGCTTTAACTTTTTGCAGTTCTCCCATACTACAGGAAAGGCTGTTGTATACAAAAGCATATGGTCATTCTTTCCAACTCCTCAGCATTTTAAAGCCATCTCCTGTTGTCTCATACTTAATTTTTATCCATTAGGAGTCCAAAGCTAGTCTAATACCTCAAAAGGATGCTTAGGGTGACTTACCTAGTCAGTAGTTTGAGTTGCTTTAGAAAGCAGTTGTCAGATGTGTGCTGCCTGAAAACACACATCCTTTTCCACTGAATGTATGGAGTTTATGGAATTGTATTCTGTTGGGTCATCATTTGAGGTGTCCTAACTTGGAATCTATTAGGGAAGTATTTTTTTATTCTAGAGAGGCAAAAAAGCATTGGATTTCACCCTTCCTAGGCACTGATTTTCACCAACATTCTTTGCTCTCATGGAAGATTCTAAAAAAGAATTGTTTCATGATTCCAAGTACAAACTTTAAGGGCCCATTAAAAACTGGTGAAACAAATTATATTAATTCTTTAGGGATTTTTGTCTTTAACACTTAATTGTTTCATTGACCAAGAGTGGTTAAGCTGCCTGCAAGCAGATGAGGAAGAAGCCTGAAGATAACTGTGCAAAAACAGGTGCCAGCCCAGCCATGATGGCTTGGGAGAGTCTGAGTTCTCAGCTTTTGGTTTTCAACTTCAATATTTCCTTCCCATATCACAAAGTGAGAGTGTCCTTCAATGTAGACTTAGTTGAAGCCAGATCTTAGAAGAAGGAAGACTTAGTGTGGAAAAGGACAGTGTGTCCTGACAGTCACAGCACAGTGCTGGGAGCTCAGCATCCCAAAACTAATCCTGCCTGTGGGTGCTTTTCCTCATTTCACCTTGAGCAAGTCAGACAGTGGGGTTTTTTTGTGTGTCTCAGTCTCTGTAACCAACATGGGAATACTATGTGTGTATATCCCTGGGTCTTGCCTAGATTAATAAATCAATATTTGTAAAGTAAGGCTTGATAAATGCTAACTGTATTACCACGTGTACTTGAACCTTGTGCAGAACTTTGGGAGTGTGCCTGCATTTCTGCTCTGTGAGTGGATGGGGCCCAGGCCAGGGTGGTCAGCAGCCACAGAGACAGGTTTGGGTCATTTTCTTCCTCCCAAGGGACTGCCTGTAGCACATATCTGCAAGAAGGTCTTGAATACAACTTTTCCACTTAACATGCTCCCCCATCACCCACTGTCAGCAATGAGATTAAATTCTGTGCGACTGCAGAGGACGTTGCATGATTAAAATCCTCTTTTAGAAATTAATATGTACCATCTCTCCCCAGTACTGTGCCTCCTCTCAGAGAAGGGTATTGTCTCCTGAGCACTCAAGGTGTGAAAAGCCACCCAGGGAAGCTGTCTATCTTTGAATTTTATGCTGTTGCACAGTTGCTCCAATGAGAGCTACAACTGCATAAAAATCACAGGAACTTGGGGACTTCTCCCTTCACAGGGTCACGAGATGTGGGGGAAGCTTTGCAGCACAATTAATAGAATAGCAAAAGGAGTGTGAGAAGTCCTGATTACAGGACTTGAAGTTCTGTAGAAAATGTTTCCTAAGGGAGGGTAGTCAAAGTCAATAATCACCCATTTTCCTTAGGAAACCTTGGGTGTCCTGGGAAGAAAATAAAACAAAACTTTGTTTCCAGGTATTGCCCAGCTTTTCCCAGCCTTGCTGCCTCTATCAGCCCAGAGAAACACAGTGATCAGGACATTTGTAGATCCAAGTTTAGTATTCATTAGGCATCAGGCATTGATGCAGCCCACAGAAGGGCTTTACTTGCATAAACTCTTGGTAGATGGAATTAGGTGTTCAGGGCTGCTGCATCAGTACAAGCTGAAGCTCTTTAGCCATCATTTCCAGTCTGCTTTAGGTCCTGGCAGTCTTTGTGGCATGACCAGGATGTGCTTAGGGTGAGTTTTCCTGGATTGATTGATTGATTGATTGATTGATTGATTATGGCTTTCTGATGGAGCTTTTCTAGAATCAGCTGAAATTGCCCTCCAGGAGTTTGAGGCACAGGGACAAATGCCCCAGCTGGAAGGAATGTGACATTTTACAGGTGGGGAAACTGAGGCTTTGTCCCATTCTCTACATCAGTGCTCCTTTTTCCCATGCTGGGCATTCCCTGTCTCCCCAGGGAAGACAGATACTTTTACCACAGGGACTGGATTATGTGGCAGGCTGGATTTGTGCTTGCTGCTTCATGTTCTGAGTGTGTGTTTCTGCTAAAGCCTTTCCCTGGCTGCTGGCTGGCTCCTGGCTTCCAAGAGCTCAGCCCTATTTTTCCTTCAGAAAACAGAGGATCTGGAGGAATTTATAAGAACCCTAGCTCAGAGCAGGCCCATGGTTTCCAAAATTTAATCTGGCTTTCCAAAGCTTTTAGCAGAAGGGTTGATTTGGGTCAAAATTAATGCAAACACTTGTGTAGACCATTTAATGTTTGGGTTATGGACCTGTTAAGGCAGCAGGATAATCCCTTTAGATTACCCGTGTAATTCCTAGTGAATATTTATTTTAAAGTGACTTCAGTGCCCTTAGTCATTAGCAAAGGTTGGTAATGCCTCTCACAGCTGCCAGGCTCAATGCAACAGCATTTGTCAATGGGAGGGCTTCTCCTTGTGTTCCCTCTTTTCTGGTTTGTTTGTTTTTTAACATTTCTCCAACTCCTGCCGGCTTAATCCCGTGGGCTCACCTCTAATCACAGGGGAGCCTCCGAGCTGCCTTTGCAGCGCTGATTTCCTCTGGAGCGAGGCTGAGGAGGGAGTTTAATGCTGGGCTTTGCCGCTGCCTGCCGAGGCTGCGGGGTGGCCGGGCTGGCTGCGGGAGGACGGGGACGGGGGTTCAAGGACGCGCTCCCGCTTTAATGTGCGCAGACATGCTCCCGCCGCCTCCTGATTGGCAAGGTTAACTCCGAGAGCTGCAGCTTTTTCAACTGATTTGATTAGACCCACTACTTTATCCCATTCCCTCCCCCACTGCTTGGCCCACCACCTCCTGATCCTTTTAACACAGCCCCTGGTCCAATAACCAGACAGTCTGATTTTTTTTTTTCCTTTTTTTTCCTTACCCTCTTTTTTTACAATTTTCGTGCTGGATTTTGACATTTTGTAAAATAGATTATGAAGCCATGCAGGGAAGATCAGTAGACAGTGTCTTGGTCTCAGGGCTGGGTTTTATTGGGACTGTTTGAGAGGCTGGGATGTGCCTCCTCTTGCTCGATTTCTTGGGTTCTGCACCTTTCCCAGCTCTCAGTACACCTGTGTGAATTCTGGATCAAGAGACTGGAGGCTCACATACCCCAGTGTGGATGCTCATTGCCTTCCAATTCCTCTTTTCTCTGCAAAACCAGGCTTGGGGAGAATTACACACTCAGCCCAAAATGATTTGGCATCCCAGGGCCTCTTTCACTGTGGTATGAAAAGTTCACTGTCTGCAAAAAGAAACATGGACAGCGTGAATAGAGAGCTCCCATATCCCACAGGAGCAAAATAAAGGTGTATTTTAGCAGCAAATGTTACTAGCTGGGGTTACTTTGGGAGGTCAGATCACCCATGGCTCCCAGGCTGGCTGAAAAGTGGGATGAGCACCCAGGGGCTCTGAGAAGCTGTTTTGGCATTAATGCCCTCAGCCCTTGGGACAGCAAGGTTGGAGTGGGCACCAGCCCAGCCTTCAAAGGTGTAATGGTCCTATTGCCATCTTTAGCCAGTGTGAATTAGTGTGTTGTGCACTGCCAGTTTACAATCCTGGGCTCTGCTTGTGATATTGCCCTGTTTGTAGGGCAATATCTTCTTAAATATGCCAGGGGAATGTGGAGCCTTATGTACAAAAGTGCCTCTTGACAATTCTCCTTGGCTCTCCTATAAATAAGTGAATAAAGCCTAAAAATGACAGGCTTTTCCGAAACCTGAGAGTCCCAACTCACAGGACAAAATCACTGGAGAGTGAGCAGCACTGCTGAATTTTTGGTAGTCCCAGACTGGTCCAGGGAAAGCTTCATCTCATCTTGTTTTCCCTTGCCTATTTGTTCAGCAGACCTGATCTGAAGTGGTGTGGGCTGTTTGAGCAGCTCAGTGCTGACAGGGACCGAATCCAGTGACCAGGACCGACCCTATGGAGTCACCCTGGTGAAACAGCACAGAATGCAGACAATCCCCTGCACACAAGGTATTAAATCTTGACATACTGCATTACTTAAGAGGTCTCAGGGAAAATTAAAGCCCTTTTGACTGGGTTTTGCAATGCAGGGAAAATTTTAGTGACATTTAAAAGGTTTCTCTTGTGTTCCTCTAATGGGATAAATAAAAAAAGGCTTGTTTTAGGCCAGCAAATGGGGGGACAATCCAATTTCCCTGATTCCATCAAGACACTCTTAAAGCATTAGCTTGTGCAGTTTTAAAAAAACCCACAACAGACTGACCCCTCTGCCTGATGGCTTTGAAAAGTGTCCTGATGTGGAGGTATTTATCCTACACCACATGCTTCATCGAGGCACTCCAGCAGTGCTTGGAAATATACTCTTTTTTTATTAAACTGTTTAGAAGGACAGCATGCACAGCAGGAAACACAAACACCAGTTTATTATTTACTGCAGCCATCCACACTGGGGCTGTGCTCAGACTAATGCTTGATGACGTGCTCTTTAAATTTGGTGGAAGGGAAAAAAGGTGGCATTAACTAGGAAGGCTGAAACCTAAGCCTACCCTTAACTTTATGTTTTTAAGCATGATTTGGGCTCAATATAAATAAAGATTCCCCTGTGGAATGTTTGTTTCCATCAGTCAGAAAGATTAATGTATCAACACTTACTCCTGAGGGGGCTCTGGGGATTGATAATGGGAGATATGGAGCCTTTCACCTCTGGGTCACTGGTTCAGCACTGCCCCATGTCACTGCCACCACCAGCACCTGCCATCTGCTCCAGTGGGCTGGGCCCAGTTCTAGGCCCAGCTGGTCCCAGTGGGCTCCCTGGGCTGCTTTAGTAGGAAATGGGATGGAGCTGCTCAGCCCCAGATGTGACAGCAGCCCCAGCCCTGAGCACAGAGCCAGCACCACCAGGGAACTTGACCTTCTGCCATGCTTGTACAAGCCATGAATGGAGAACCTGTTATCCCTGCCCTGTGCAGAATAACTCATTCGAAGAGCAGGACACCCCTGAACATAAATCTGTCTGTTATAAAGTTGGCTGAGGTTTTCCCTGGTTGCCTCCAGTTGCTGCTGAATTTCATTAGGAACATCTCTATTATACAGCACAAGGAGAGAGCAAGTGTTGCCTCTAGACTTTGAAAGAGCCCTTTAAAGTGAAGATCAATTTTGCATCTCACTAAATACCTAATGACAGACCAAACTGCAAGTACTTAGTTCAGCTGTATTTTAATAGCACTGTGGCTCCATCGAGAAATCCCAGTTACTGATAGAGTTTGATGTCCTGAGGCAGTTTTCTCCAGACATTTTTCCTTTTTTTTTTTTTCTTCAATAGTAGAACTTCATTAATAGCTGTTTGGAAACCTGACTGTCTGGGAATAAGCAGTCCCAATAAGCCTTTTCCCTCACTATTTATTCCTCCTTTCTTCCATCAGGAAACAGCCCCAGTGATCACAGACTGAGTTTTCAGTCTGATGTGTAGTTGTACTTGGTGGTGCATGAGCAAATGAAAGAGCAGCTTCATGCCTTATAAAATAACAAATGGTAAATCAGCTACTAATACAATTCACAGAGGCTGCTAAAAGGCTGCTGGAGGTCACAAAAACAGCAACCCTTTGAGGTGATGAGATGGGAGCTTCTTAAGTCAACACATGCAGTTGGCTTCTCCCTGGCAGTGCTCCACTGTGGGGCAGGATCCAGGCTCTGATGCCTTCCCCCTCTGGCAGATGCTGTGAGCGTGTAAATGTCCTCTCTAATTCCAGATTAGCCACAAAGAGGAGTCATCATCCTTAAGGAACAGGCATGCTTGGAAGGGAGGCTGTCTGGAGGCTGCAGGTCACAGCACTATCCTCAGGTGCTTTGAGATGTCTGAACAAGGTTCCTGGCAGTAAAGGAGGAGAGCTAAAAAATGTGCTTTTCATGCTGAGGGCTGTGTGCCACTGGAACTCAGCTTCCCTGCTAGCCCAGGATTTCTCAAGCTTGGCTTAATAAAATCCAGATCTCATTTAATGAGTTCAGAGGATGCTTCAGAATGTCTCAACGTGGAAAGTGCTGATTTTGCACACCAAGCCAAGGAAGGTTTATGGCACTAAAAGAATCTCCAAAGTCTTTATCCTCCCTGACTTGAAGGAGAAAAAGCTCCCTGGGCTGTTAGCAGCACCTCTGCTCCTCCTGCAGCACATTGTGACTTGGCTTTTATTGCAACTGTGCCTGTCCTCACATCACAACTCTCTTGACAGTGCTCCAGCTCTGCCATGGCATTCCTGGGCATTTCACCTGGGCCTGCCTTTGCCCAAATCAAGGGAATCAAACCTGTGGGTTTGGGACAGGCACTGCTTTAGCCCCCACAGGGGTGATTTTTCTACTTTCTTCTGGATTTTTTCCTCTCTCGTGGTCACTCAGTTGTTGGCTTTAAATGACAGTTTCTACAAAGAGGACGTCTGGAAAGACAGAGTGGCAGCTCTGAGCCATTATAGTTGACAATTAAAAGTGCAACATCTCCTCCATCATGCAGGGCTTTAGGTTCAAGCCTGCAGAGGAAAAGGAGTTACTTCCAAAGCCCTGAATCCCTTTAAATAAATATCAGCCAGCATTTGCCTTGCAGTCAGCACAGGCTGAGGTGAACCAAGCAGTGGCAGCAACACTCTCCCTAATCAAGCATCCTTCTCTCTCTTTAGTCAGGTGGAACAAGTGGCATGTTGACTTACTGGTTGGTGCTGAATCCAGCCCTGCTCCTGCAGGTTTGCAGCCCCTGGGCAGTGCCTGGGGCAGCCATCTGTGGGGCAGCAGCACTGATGGGCCACCTCTGCCTCCTAATCTCCCTGCTCCCATGCACACGTGCTGTCCTGATACCCGACAGCCGGTCCCATGTGGGCATCGTGCCAGCAGTGACTTTACAGGCTTTGTGGCAGAGATTATTTAAAGGAGATTAACCCTTCTAAACCCCTTAGATTTTAATTATTTCTGTATGTATTTATAAAACCTGCAGTCTGCTAGTTCCAGGGCACAACTGCCCCAGTCCCCATCCTTAACCTGGATTCGTGAATGCACAACACACCCCTATTGCAGGGCAGGAGCTGGGCTGGACAGGGCTCATTGAGTTTATTTATCTATTTATTTATTTATTGTCATCCTGGAACAATTCACATCTGGGATGAAAATTAAACATTATGGTTTCAAATTGTAAAAAGAGCTAATAATTTGAACCACTTTAAAATACTAATAGGGCATTAATTGAATTGTTTGAGTCGATGAGGCGTCTCTGGCTAATTATTTTGGTTAGGGCAGCTCTGTCATTAATGCCTCCCCACTGCCCATGTTGTGACCACACTGTGACACACTGTCTCTCTGAAGACAGGACTATCTGTAAGGTTGATGTATGTACTGGAAGCCAGGAGAGGGAAGGACTGTTTCTTTCATTCAGTCTCCTAGCAAGTTTATTATATGCATAATAATGTTATAAGACACTATAGTCTTGAAAACTGTCATCATGACTAGAAGCTACTAGTTATAGAAGGGGGGAAAAAGGGTGTGCACTTCCATCCTTTCATGCTTTTTGTCCTATTAGTCATGTTAGTGCTGGGCTAATTAGTTTGTTAGAGTTAAGGAGTGATGGAGGGAGTGTTTCCCCTCTGCATGTGAGCTGTAAAACCCAAATAACACTGGAAATATAACAGATATAACACAGAAATATAACAAATATTTCTGCTTCACAGCACAGCCTGGCTTATCTTGGGTGATGCACACCTTGCAGTCTTCAAAAATATATAGAATCTTAGAATAGTTTGGGTTGGAAGGGACCTTAAAGACCACACAGATCCACAGCTATGGGCAAGGACACCTCCCACTCGACCAAATTGCTCAGAGCCCCATCCAGCCCAGCCTTGAACACTTCCAGGGATGGGGCAGCCACAGATTCTCTAGGAAAGCAGCGCCAGGGCCTCCCCACCCTCACAGTAACACCCTCACATACCTGCCTGTTTTGTAAATGCAAGCATAGAAGGTGAGTGTTGGAAACAAAAAAACCCCACAGCATTATGGACCCCAGTGATCTGAGAAAAAAATAGGGTCCTCTTGAAAGAATTCCTTAAAATCAGATGATTTTTATTTATTCTTGTCTCCTGAACAAGGAAATAAACACAGACAGTGCCAAGGACTCCATAAATATTTTTTTTTCTTGGACAATCTCTTTAATATGCACACAGTCCTGCTTCTGTGGTAGTGAACATTTGACCAGTAGCAATTAATTTCTTATCACAGCCTTTCTATGAGGTAAGAAAACATTAGTGTCTCCATTAGGAGGTGGAGAACAGGAGCTCTCCAGGAGCAAATGATGTGCCCAGCTTCATTGCCCTGCCCCACAGCTTGCCAAGAGCTATTGGAGGGAGAGGGCATTGCAGGGATGCCTCTCCTGCAGCACAGCTGGGTGTTTCTTTCCAGGCAGATCCATCCTGCTGATCAAATGATAGACTCAGAAAACGTTCAATATCTGTATGTTTTAGGAGAAGTATCACTGAGCTGATGAATTTTCAGCAGCTTACTGTGAAGCATACAGCATTCCCTGTATTGGCAAGTGGAAAAGAGAGGAGAAAAAATAATAAAGGTCTCTGGTATGAATCTCTTGTGTGTGGAAAGGGTGAAAAAGAAGGTTTCTTACAGAAAATAAGAATGGCATGTCAATGATTAGGCAGAGTGTCCCAAAGGTTAATACATCTTTTCTCATTTAAATAGGTAAGATCTCCAGCTGAAAGTGCTGGACCCTGCATCCAGCCCCGGGGAGGGGGGGAGCAGGGAAGCAAAGGGTTAAATTTCGGGGCTGTAGAAGCAGATTGTGTTTTCCTTCTATGATGTGGGCTGACAAGACATCAGTATTCTATTCATCTGTTGGGAATTAGGCTGTTAATCCAATCAATGACTCTTGAGCTAGCTGCAGCCTGCCTCCCCACTGGGGAACAATCGGATCAGACGGGAGATTGTTTAAGAGCACAGAGCGCTCCCGGTGTCAGGTGGAATTTCCAAGCGTTCCCTAGTGAATTGGGGATGGGAAAGCTGTCTCAGCCCATTTATCCTGCCCCTTAAATAAGCAGGTATCTGCCTCAGCCATGCTAAAGTGATAAAGCAGTACAGGAGCACTAACTTTTATGCAGGGAGGGGGCAGGGAAGCACCCTGAGAAGAGGATATTAGCATCCTGCCCTTTGGAATATCATCCTGTCCATAGCTTGGGATGGCATTTGCATGGTTTGCCAGGGGCTGGCTCAGCCACAGCACTGTGACACTTGTTACAGGTTTAGGCATTGACTTCTCCGAACACATTTTTGATCCCTGCAGCTTCCTGGCAGTTTTTTCTATTGCACCAACACACTTGTTTGATGAGCAGCAAGATGCCTGGTGCTGAAAGTAACAGGCAGTAGCAAATATTATTTGGATAACCTATAAATATGTCCAAATACACAGCTGGGCACAGAGTGCTGGCTGCAAAATGGGTTGAAAATGCTCAACAGCAAAACATCCCTGAGAGTTTCAGTGTTGCTGCATGAGCTGCTCCATGGGTTCAGAAATCAGTTTGTTCTGCAATTAATGACAGCCATGTCTGCAGTGGGATATTGAGAGCCTGTATCTGTGCCAGCAGCACTACATGCTGATCATAGTAGATGTGATAAATCCCACTGAAATTGCACTTGGAAATTTAGGTACAGCACCAGTTAGAAACTAGGGCGATGAGGGATTAGCATAACCCTGGCACACTGAACTCCTCGGGCTGGGGGCCTTTGGGAGCATTAGCAGATGCAGGCTTCAGGAGGGAGCCAGTGGTGGTTCCTGGGCATCCTCTTCTCTCTGAGCTTTCTTAGATCTCCTTTTAACAGCAGCTTACAAGCAAAGGCTTCTCCAAGTTAGTACTGCTAAATGAACCACGAGTATGAGCTCCAGCGGTGAATAGGAGCAGGGAGGTCCCCAGACAGAAAAATCCCCAGCTCAGAGGTTTGGCTTTAAAGGGCTTCAACATCCCTCTTCCCTTGATCATAATTTTGAATCAAACAAAAGCTAATGCAATTTTCTTTGCCTTTCAGTAGCAGATTGTGCTGTAAGGGTTCATGCCATTAGAAATGTAATAATTGCTTCTCTATGCAGATCTAATTTATCTGTGAGGCACTTAGAAGATAGGCCAAATGATGGCCTGGCAGTAGGCTCTGGAGAAGGGCCCAAGAGGTGATGATAAAAAACCAGTCTAGCACCTTCCATCCTGAGGGATATCTGCCTGGCACAGTGCAGGAAATGGTCAGAATGGGAGGAATGAGCAGAGGAGAGAGCTGAGAGCTCTTGGAGAGGGACAGATCAGTGAGAAAGGGAACCCTGCCAAACCTGTGTGCACACACAGGGGAGGTGGGAGAGTTAATTGAGGAACCAAACTTAAGAGGATGCCCTGGACTTGTCAGCCTGGGTTATTTGCAATCCCTAAAAAGCAGCTATTCATGACCAGTGCAGGCTTTTTGGTTTTGCTTCTAGCAGGGGATGCCCTGTATCCTTTGTCCCATGGTATTGGTCCTTGGAGAGTGCCTGAGCTGCCTTGGAGTTGACACCAAGGATGCACATGGGGATGTCTCCTGCTGAATCATCTGGTGGAGTTCAGACTGGTTATATTTGCCTGGTTTTAGTATTGGTGTGGATTAGCATGTAAATTCTGGTGTGTTGAGCCTTACCCTCAGTCTTCTTGGAGAGAAAATTTCAGAGAGAGAATAAGATGATGATGAGGTTAAAGTAAATTGTTGGGAAGTTGAAGTCTCAAGTAGAAACAAATGAGAAATAAAATCCTTTTTAAAAGTGGAGGGAAGTATTTTCTTGCTATTTTTCATCTCCCTGGCTTGAGTGAGTGTGTGAGGCTGCAGAGATTTATATTACAGCTCCTAAGCATCAGTGCTTGTTCAGAGTCTGTATTATTCTGGCCCTTTTTATTCACTCACCTTCTAAAGGTGTAGTGTAAATATTTATCTTCCCTCTGGCCCATCGTGCTGCTCAGGACTCAGTGCTGTTAAACACTCTTATCACCTCATCGTTCTTATCTCCTGCGATCGCTGCCAGCATTTGGAGTCTGTCAATGGGAACGAGCCCTGCACCTTAAAAGGTGCCACAAATGAGCAGAAAGGAGATATGGGGGAAAAAAAATACCTTAAAATAAAGAGCACACGTGCTACCCCTCGAAAGGGCAGGGTTAGTGTAGAGGTTTCCTGCTGTGCTTGGGGAGGTGACTGAAGGTGTTGAGGTGAGGTCTCAGTGTGGAGCAGCACTCAAGGAGGTGTGGGGTCCCCTACAGACACTTGAGCTGGTGTGGAGGGTCCAGGCCCAGCTTCATCACCAATATGGGGTCAGGCTGGACCAAAGCATGGATTTGTTTTCCTCTTTCTCCACTGGTGCTGAACAAAACAGGTGAGATGGTGGAAGAGGCAGTGTCTCCCTCCGAGCCACCCTGCCACTGCACACAGCCTGGAGGGTGAATGAAGCAGCTCTGAGCTATCAGTGTTTATACAGCACTGCTTTTAAAACTGTCCCATGAAACCACAGTCAGACACTGCCAGTCAAAGTCTACTTGAAATGGCAAATTGTGTCCTACAGAGTGCACAGCATCTCAGCAGGTTTAGCCAAGCCATTTCCTTGTCTCTGCCCTTCAGTCCAGACCTTGTGTTAGGTTAAGCAGGGAACAGAAATTCCCAAGGAATGAACATGGGTTGGCAGCACCAGTATAATCCCATCAGCTATAAGACAGAATTCATGTGCAGCAGCCACAGTGCCACTTAGCAGATAAGACAGTTGGTCCATCTGCGCTCGGTCCATCTTCTCCCATTTCTCTTGCTTAAATTTCTCAGGAGCAGAACAAAATCCTGTTATCCAATAAGTTATCCACTGGTAGTTGGATTTTCATTGAGTGACATCTGTCACAGACCATGCATGTAGGAAGTACCAGTGATTTTGTAGCATCTTTGTTTTGATGGGTTTGGTAGGCATGGACATTGGATTTTCATCTCCCTTAAAGGCCATGCAGCTCAGCTGTCACTCTGACATGGCCAGATGTGCCAGGAGGCTATAGAAGCCACCAGGGGTGGCACATGGCATTAGGAGGCAAGAGGAAATCTTGGAATCGGATCTGTTGTTGGTCAGTAACATGTCTGGGACTGAGCACTCCTACATTTGAATGTGTCATGGTCTTTCCTTGCTGGTCACTTTCTGTCTGCCTGTGTGGGTTCTGCCATTTCCACGAGCTCCTCCTTTTTACAGATGGAGAATTGCTAAAAGGGCTCTGGGACAAGGGCCTACCAGTGCCTTACAAGCCTTTACAGAAGGTGTATTGCTGCTTTGAGCCTGGCTGCTCCCCTCCTTTGTGTTGAAGTTCACCAAATCAGAGCAGGTTTCCTCCTTTTTAACCTGTGACAATAACATTTTCTCAGCTGATACAGAGGCATGAAAGGGCACTTCTCAGAGGCATCCTGGTTCAGTGTTGGCCCAGAGCTGCCTATCTCCTGTTTCCCACTTACCTTTACTCAGCACCTTCTCTGGTCCATCTGCTGAGAGGATCCATCTGATCACTGCTGGCATCTCCTGGCTGCAAAGGATGTACTCCAGATCCCCTGTCCCTGGCTGATGCCAATGGGGTGAGGACAGAGGCTTGTACCTGCCCATTCCCTGTTTGGGATCATCCATCCTAACACAGACACATCTTGGGAGGAGGACCTTAAGATGCTCAAGAGGCCTCTGCTTTCTGTTGCACATCAGGAAATACCCCTTGCATCCAGGCCAGCTACAATTCATCTTCACTCATCTTCTGCATGTGGTGTTTGATTGCAAAACAGACACTTCAGTGCCTGGCAGGCAATATTTGTTTCACATAATATTTGTTTCACATAATTCCCACAAAGGGAGCTGTAATCCTGACTTTCACAGCCCATCTTTGATTAGTCTCCAGGTGTGACCATTTTGCTGTGAAGCCTCAGCGTGGCCATACCTGGAGCAGCTGGGTACATCAGGCTGCAATTAGCCACAGTGCTCCAAAAAGCCAAATCAAAGAGGGATTGAGATCAGCAGCTTCCCGAGGGCTTTCAAGGCCTTTAGAGAGTGACCACACTAGAGCTTTTTCCATTTACCTGGATTAAAATTTGTCACAGAGGAAATAGAAGCAAACAGCACGGCATCTGAGAAGTGTAACAAATAGCATTTGGCCATTGGGCTGGCTCAAAGCAGGGGGAAAATCCGCAGCGTAAATAAAGTGCAAACCATGTTTGCATAACATTGGATTAATAGTTCTTTTTAAAAACCACACTGGGATTAAAGGGATACATTTCCTATGCAGAGACCTGTGCTCCCTCCTTAGCCCAGCAGATGCCAGGAAGTACATCTAAGAGAAATAAAAAACCTTGTTATCCCCAGCCAGCTGCTGAAACAGCAGTGCTTTCTGCAGGCCTTTGGAAAAGGAACAAATGTCTCTAGGATTCCTGGAGCAGCCCCGTGTGTTTTAATAGGGAGTTCTGCAGCAAAGCACTCCCATGGGAAGGGGTTTCTGCTGCATGGCTCCAGTCCCATTCACCTGTGGGTTTTGTTGGCTGCTGTCTTGGAGGTGGTGATGCAGAGGGGAGCTGGATTCCCATCCCCCAGCCCACACATTTGACATCCTGCCTTTCCAATAACTCATTCGAGCGCTCCCGCCTCTCCTTCCCCAGCCCTGCTGACTATTTTGCTGAAGTCAGTGCTGGCCCTGTCACTCCTCCAAGCAGCCATGTGCTTAAGGAGAGCTCAGGAGCACTTGCTCACACTGCTTACCTTAGTGTGGAATAATCCGTGGATGCTGGCTGTGATTCCCTCAGCTCTTTGGTTTGTGGTACCATCTAATGACACCATTTGCATTGTGCTCCCCACAGTTTGGGCAGAAATAGGCTTCTGAAATGAGGCATCTTCAAGCACTGCTCTGAGCGACATGAATGGGACATAGTGGCACATGGAAGGAAAGATCAGACCCTCCCACCCCCTTGCCTGGAAAAGACATGAAATGGGCATTTAGGCAGCAAATACCTGTTACATTTGGCTTTTTATCCCTGTTGCTGCTGTGGTTGTTGTGTTGGTGCAGTGTCCCAGAGCAAAGCATGGCACCTCCCACCCCAAAACACAGGTCATTCCTAATTCTTCAGCTCAACAGGCTTAATATCAAACAGAATAACACACTGGGAAACCAGAAGACTTCCAGCTATGAGTGGAATTTCTACCTGTTTTCTTGTTCTTTTCTCTTTCACCTGCTCCAGAATCTACAGCAAACTGTAGAATTTGCACCTTAATCCCAAAGATGATGGTAATTAAAAACTTAAGTCCCCATAAACAGATGCAAATAAATTAAGGAGGCGAAGAACTGAATTAGAAGCTAATCCTGGTTGGGGTAGTGAAAGCAGAGGGGCCATAATTCTTTCCTTCTGTTATTTCACCTGTTCTGGTGGCAGGATGAGGCTGTGGCAGGGTGAGGTGCCTGGCTTTGCAGTGCTGGATGTGAAGCATCAACTGTGGTAGAGCCCTGGGGAGGGGACACAGGAGTCTGGGAAGGGGTCACACTGCCCAAAGCATTGCAGCTGATGCAGTGGCTCAAGTGTTGGCTGGACCAGGGAGCTGTGTGCCAACACCTACAAATCATACACTCTGCTTTGCCCTTGCGCTGCAGGTGTTTCACAAGGATGAGTTTGGCAGCTTGCTGTCATCCCTGAGCACTGTGCCCTTTCCTGACTTGACAAAACTTAGCCTGGGTATCAGGGTGGACCTAAATTCTGAAGGCAGGGACCTAAGATTTATTCAGGTGGAAGAAACTGGTTTTTTTTCCCCTTTGTGCTCCCATGTGCTGAAGAGCTCAGTGCACTAAGCTGTGTGAGCATCCCAGTGCTTTACCCCTCTCTCAGGTAGTTGGCCAAAGCTGGGTTTGCACTGAAACATCTTGCACTAAAGCACCAGGAGTAGTGAGAATCCCAGAGTGAGGCCATAGGACTGAAATCCTTCATTTTTATGGGCTGGAAGTGATAACAGTATGAACTGAATTATACTCACGTCATGACGTGATCCACGCACTCTTATGGGTGGATAGATATTGATTATCCATCAATAGGGAGTGATGGTGGATGATGATTCAAATCCCAGCTGTCAGGTAGCTGGGTGTCCTGGCTGTTTGTCTGGTCAATTAAAACATTGCTGGGATTCAGCCTATTTATTTAAAATAAATGGGATGTGTTTGTATTACCACAATGTTACCTACACCTCTAAAATCAAGTTTCTTTCTCTTTTTCAGGATGGGGAAGGCCAGACTGCACTCCATTATGGTAAGCTGCCTCTAAGCTTGGCTCTTCCTTCTTAGCAGTGTGGATTTGTAGCTGGAGTAAATGCTTTATAGACAGAAAACAATTTCCAGGAGAAAAATGAGCAAGGAAGCTGGATTTGATTAACCAGTGGCTACCTCCACTAGCAAATCCCAGGATGGTAGGGGTAGGAGAAAATTGCTGCCCTCCCTTCATTCTCCTCTGCAAATGTCACCTTAAAGCCTTCCTTTTCCCTCAATTAATGATGCAGATTTTCCCTGTACACCTCTGTGTCTCCAGGATGTTTGTGTGCCACCTGCAGAGCCAGGAGTGGCTCTGGTTAGGGTATGCCAAATCCCTTGGCCTTCAGGGAGGGTCTGTGCCAGTTTTAACAGGTTACAGAGGTCAGGGGAAGGGGACAAACAAGGTGGTCTCCACCTTCATGTGTCCTGGTGACAAACCTGTTTGATCACAGCTGAGAGAGCAGCAGCTTCTCTACTACCAAAATCAGCAGAGGCACATCACAGTTGGTGTCCCTCCTACAATTACAGGCTAATTAGATCTGTGATTTAATTGAAAGTTTGTTCTATCTCCAAATGAGAAAAGCAGAGACTGAAGTGATGTGCGTGGTGCTGATGTGCAGAGAATAGGAAAAAAGTATCAATTTAATCTGGATCATAATCTCTTTCCCAAAATTAAGACATAGCCAGTTATTGTCTTGTACTCTCTCTTGATGCCTGTCACGGTAATTAAGAGCATACTTGTCATTCTGAAGTGTTTGTGTCTTTCTCTCTCTTCTTGATCTCTCCACAAGGACATTAGCAGAATAGCAAAATTGCTTTGCAGACGTCAGTCCAAGGCACAGCATTTGGATCTGGAGCTCAACTCCCAGATTCCAGGGTCCCTGAACCAAGATTGTAGTTACAGTAATGTGTGATTTCTCCTATCTTTCCTGTAGGATACTCAATTTTTCAAATTCCTGTCACTGTGACAGGAATGGTGAATCTGTTGCTTAGCACAGCATTGTCCACAGATGGACAGCACTTAAAATGACACATTGCCTCTTTCTCTTCCTGAGCCATTCCACATTTGGGCATTCTCTCTCCTGGGAAGATGCTTTTCCACCTCCTGAGGGGTTCACAATAGATTGTGCAAAAGCATAGCACATGTGTAAGTTATCCAAGAGCACTTGCTTCTAGCAAGCCCAGTATGTGAAGGGAAAAAGGTGGATGCACCACCTAAGTTCAAATTCTTTGCAGATGGATCCCTCTGGCTGGGGACTGAGGCAGTTGTTCAACACAAGCAAACATAACTAATATAATGAACATTATTTCAGAAATAGTTTCTCTGATCTACCCTTCCAGCTCAGGTGTTTCAATAACTACAGTTTCCCAGGATTTTCTTCCCAAATCTTTGTGAAGTCTTGAAATTTTTTCTTCCCCTTGAGTATTATCCCCTCTCTCCTCCCTGTATATCACCTTTGGGAAGCCTCTCTGGGTTGCTGGCAGACAGGCCTGGTGTTCCCATGGGTGCCCAGCTGTCCCCAGGACATCCTCATTCCCTTTCTTGCTGATCTGGCCATAAATCACCCCAAGCTTGGAAACAGCTTCTTAAATGGGTGACTGGGTTGGATTCAAGTGGCTGTTGGCCTGAAACTGGAACTCACTGTCACCTCTCAGTCCCGTTTTGGTCAGCACTTCACAACTGAGTCATTAATTGCGGTGGGCAGGCAGGAGAGCTCCTATGGACGGACACCGGCTCTGAGCAGAGCAGTGCCTTCACAAGGCCCTCCCTTTTGCTATTCATGGAGTCCAGGGAAGGGTTAAATCCCATCAGCAAGGCAGCCCCTGCTTTTAGGGTGTCCGCATCCCTTTTTATGAGCCGGCAGCGTGGCCTGACAGCTGTCCTTGTGGTGACAGCTCTCCTGATTGCAGCCGGTGTCAAAGCGCATCCTGCTGGGGGTTATAAATCCCGGCTCCTTCCGATGGCCGCTGACCCCGCCTTTAATCGGGGGTTAAGCGGAGGCCACCGGGGGAGCCGCGGCTGCAGCCCGGGCTGTGCGCTCGGTGCTGAGCAGCCCCTTCTCCTCGGCTCCTCTCCATCCATCCAGCCACTCCCCAGGAACACTGAAATCATCGCTGCTGCCTCTCCCAGAGGAAATCAAGGCTTCTCCAGCAGCGGTGGCCACGTGGCTGTGGAGTGGGCAGGCTCCGTATCCTCCTGGGCACTCCGGCTTCCCTGCAAAGCACCATCTGTTCGGCTCTGTCTGCGCCGGGCAGGGCAGTGGGAGGGGATGCTGGAGGGGAAATAAATAATAAAAAAAAAAAAAAAAAATTCATCATCTGAACCCTGAGGATTAATGGAGTCGGGAGGCGAACTGCGCTGAATGGAAATTCATCTTCACCCGTGCCACTGTCAGGGCTGCCACTCTGGCCCTTGACAAATCGAGGGTCCCAGGGTGTGATAAATCCAGCAGCTGTGCTCGTCCCCAGGGATGTCCCCAGCCGGCTCAAGGACATGGCACCAGACGAGAAAGCCACCTTTCCCCGTGGGGAGCAGCTCCCCATCCCCAGAAGCTGCCACCGTACCTTCCTTGGCACCTCTGGAAGTCTGGTTTCTGCAAGGGGCTGTGCCTCCCTTCAGCTCAGCCTCACCCACACCCCCACCTGCTTCCTCACCAACCTGTTTCCCCTTTCTGACCCCTTTTTTATCCTTTCAATATAAACTCCAATCACACATTGAATTTATTTTAATGAGACATTACTGCTTGTCCTTTTGGATCAGTAGAAGACTGCAGAGTAATGCAAAAGACACTCTAATTACTAAAGGAGTCAGTCGGTTGCTTTATAAAAACACCCAAAATATGATTAAGACCAATTGCTACCAATGCAAGAGGAAGCTGCCAGCTTCATGGCCTTGTAAGGCAGGTTTTGGCTTCACTAGGGTCTGAGTTGCACAGGCTGAAGGGAAAATCCAGGCTCTGGGACTTCTGCCGATGTCAGCCAAGTCCAGCTCTTCAGTGTAAAGAGTTTTCCTGATTTTCCTGGTTCTTTTTCTTTTAGCATCCTCAGGTAAGACATCCTACGACAGAGAAGAGCTCAGGTTGAACTTGACTCTATCTTAAAGAAAATGAGGGTTGAAAAAACAGTTACCAGTAGAGGTGTGGGGAATAAAATGTGTGCCATTAACAGCTGTCCCAGGCCATGGGCACAGTCATATGGAACTGGTGCTCCAGGAAGTGGTGGCCTCAGCTATAACCCATCTGAATTTTGTGCAGAGAGAAGGGAGGGACAAAAGCCAGGAGCGAGGCAGTGCTGAAGATGTCGTGCCTGGGATGTGCTGCCTGCTCCCCGGGAGGTGCAGGAGGCAGGTGAGGGCCAAGGGCTTACAGATCCATTATAGATGGTGAATGCTTTATAAATTCTGGGTACAGAAGCAGGCAGGGAGTGCTTTCCCAGGTGGCACTTTGGGGTCCCTGCAGTGCTGCAGTAGCACTCTGGGGCCCTTCCCAGGCTCAGCCTCCAGTCCTGGATGGGAATGAGCCTTAGCCAAGCTGTCCCAGGGGATGCCCTGCAGATCCCTCAGCTCCCAGCACCACTGACTGGACTGCAGGCTCTGGGTGCTGCTTGCACCCCCTCAGTACTCCTGGTTTTGCATTGCTCTCGCTCTGTCCTTTCTCCTTCCCGTGCACTGTTGGATCCACGGCGATACTTTGTGTTCTGAGCTCTGCCCCGCCGTGCTCTGCCGAGCCGGCGTTTCCTGCCTCCAGCTACAGCCACCGCTCCAGAAACGCCCAGCACCGCCGCCTCTGCCAGCATCCCCGCACTAACCCTTCCCTTTCCCCCCTCCAGCTGCCACCTGCGAGTTCCTGGACATCGTGGAGCTGCTGCTGCAGGCGGGAGCCGACCCGGGGCTGCGGGACCAGGAGGGCTGCCTGCCCGAGGAGGTGACGGACTCCAAAGCCATCACCCGGGCTCTGCAGCAGCACGGCCCCGGCCAGCCCTGAGCCCCGGGGCACAGGGATGCTCTGCAATAAACACCCCTTGCCCCGCTCCCTGCTGCCCTCCCCAGACACCTCGGGGGTTCCAGGGGACCTTTTAAAGCACAGGGTCTGGCTGGGCTCTCCAGCGCGAGGGCCAAGCGCATGCCCTGAGCAGGATGGCATCAGAGCTTGGCGTGCTCTGACCTTCATCAGTATTGAGGGGGGAGGGAGAGGGGAGAGGGCCTGGAGGAGGCCCCAGGTGTTATTTTAATGTATCAAACACAGTACTGTATGGGCTGTCTCACCAGAGCAGCGTGGGCTGACCTGTCGGCTCCTCCGTGGGGATGCAGGGCCAGGTGAGATGCTCATCTCTCCCGTTCAGGCTGAATTTTGGTTTGTTTGTTTGTTTTTTCCCTGGGTCCAAACAAATAATATAAATAAAAGCACAGTGTTGGGATCAAGCCTCGATGTGTTTGTTTGGTTTTGGGTTTGTTTTTTTTTTTTTTGCAGAGGGTGACTTGGAAGCCATAAGAACAGGAGGCAGCTCAGTGCAGCCACAACCCTTGGGAAGTTCTGCTGGAGCTCTTGTCCTGGGGAGGGAGAGCTGCAAAGCCAGCAGGGTCATACAGGTGTCTGTCTGTCCCTCTGATTCTCACACAACTCATGTTGCTAATCAGCCTCTCCAAGCTGACAGGACTTTTACCCCTTTGCTGAATTGAATGGTTTTAAACACCACCTCAGCAGCTCCTGTTGTGTGCCCATCCCTGGAATGGCTCCTCCAGGGCTGAGATCTGGTAAGAGCTGAGCACAGATAAGCCTGCACCCACCCTGTCACCCATCTGGATCTGTCTCAGACACTTCATGATCTTCTCAGCTGGTCAAGTACCCAGAAGGAGGGAAAAGTTGCCTCGTGGCCATGGCCGAGTGGGCGTGGGATGATTATGGGGTTTGGTGCTGCCTCATCAGAAAACCCCAGCTGGGCCCACGGAGCTGCCAGGGTGGGTTTGTGCTGTGGGAGGAGGCTGCTGCTCTGGGTGGGTGTGTGGCAAGAGGAGTCCATGGCTTCCCTGTGGGATATTGTCATGAGTTTGCTTTTCCCAGACAAGATTTACAGCCTGGGGGGCGCAGAGGAAATATCCATGGCTGTGACAGGAAGCTGCTTGCCCACTGGGTTCTGCAGCACATCCAGTCTCGGGAACATAACTGGGAACATTCCCTTGGCTAAGGAGTGGCTGGGCACACATGGGCCTTGGCCCCTCACAGTGTCTGTGGCTCCTGCCAGCATTTGCTGACGCTGACAAAATCACTGTGCTGGCTCCACCACACCACACACAGCACAGGCTCCCTGCTGGGGACACAATGGCTTGGACAGGTTATTTCCCAATAACTTAATATTAAGCAAGACCCATCCATGGCTTCTGCTCCCCTTGGCCCTGCCCAGGGCAGCTGCAGGCTGGCTCATCACAGCCTGGTGATTTTGCACCTGGATGCAGATGAAGCAAGGATGCCATCCCCAGTAGTGGGGTCGCACTGACTTTGGTGGCACCAAGGTTGGGGACAAGCAAGGCCACCTCTCTGCAGGGCAGTAATGCACAGCCACTGCCTGGCTTGATGGACACGCTGGGTAATAAAAAATCTCTCTTAAAGCCAGGATGAAAAGCAGCAGCCACGGTGCTGGTGCTTTCAGAGAGCACATTTGGGGCCGAGTGCTCAGCCCTGGAGATGTTTATAGCACTTTAGGTCTGTTTGTGAGGTTGGAGCCTTTCCAAAAAAAAAAGAAAGCAGGGGTGGGGGTGGGGGGAGGAGAGAAAGACATATATTATTGTTTATAATCTGCTTTATTCAGCCAAACCTTTCCCCCAGCAGCCTTGTGGATTGCTGTTAAATCCCTTGGTGCCTTTAACTACCGATACAGAAAGTGGTTAATGTGCATTCGCCCTAAGCTTGGCATCTACTCCAGGAAATCACTTTAATTGAGAAGCATTAAATGTTAAAATGATTAAAATATAGAAAGCCAACACACAGGTGCCCATGGAGGGGCTTGGAGCCCTCTGTCCCTTCCATCTCACCTGTGCCCGCCGAGCGCTGTGGTGGCACAGCCAGGCACCCACTGTCACTGCTGCCAGGGGGCAGGAAAGCTGTGCCACCTTGGGCTGCCATGTGGCAGCCATGGAGATTCCCACCCAGCACAATCCAGGACACAATGACCAGTGCCACTTGTTCCATCACCAGGGATGTCAGTGCCACCATCCAGACACGACCCCGGCAATCCTGACCCCAAAGAGCCAACAGTGCTGGGGCAGGTGATGCCAGTGGTGAGCACTGCCCTCCCACTGAGGAAGAAAATCCCAAAGACAGAAAATCCCAAAGACAGCAGCTGCTAAAAAGCATCCCGAGTTTATTTGCCATCGCTTTCCCTCACGGCGAGGGGTGACTGTACACATCTCATGCCAACACACTAGAGGCAGGGTACAAAAGCAACGCCCTGGGCCCGAATCTGGGGGCAGTTTGGGGGGGATCATTTCTCCCCCAAGACATGGCAATAAATAAGGTTTTATTCTTTAAAACTTTTTATCATTATTCTTTTCGTTGGGTTGTTTTATTTTTTTTTCCTTTTTATTCCCCCAGGAAACAAGACTCTCACTTTCTGGAACTGTACAAAATTTACACAGCGAGGGGAGGAGGCATTTGGCCTTGTTGAAGGGGGATGGGAGCAGCAGGCACAGCTCTGCCCCGTCCCCCTCCCCACCAGGGCCGGGAGCTTGGCACGAAGCAGCACCCAAGGCTGGGGAGGGGGAGGCACATGGATGCAGCTGGGGCAGCTCCTGCAGCACCAAGGCACCCAGCTGGGGGGGCAAGGAAGGACAAGGACAGACCAGTGATGTGCTTTCTCGTGTGGCTTTTTTTTTTCTTTTTTTTTTTCCTTTTTTTTTTTCCTTTTTTTTTTTTTTTTAATTCTTTTTTTTTTCCCTCTGTTCTGCAGCCTCCACAGCTCTGGAAGGAGCCTGGACTGACTGGATCCACCCCCAGCCCTCCCTGAAGGGCAGCCTGGGACCATCAGCATCACCCCAGAGACAGAGAGGGTGCAGGGACCCCATGGCCAGGGCATCCCTGTGGGGCTGGGGCAGAGCTGGGCACCCTGGGCAGGGAGTGTGGGGCTGGATCTTATCCGTGGGGCTGAATGTCTGAGGGTCGGGGGTGTGGCTGTGCTGGGGGACATGGGCATGTGGCTTTTGAGCAGCAAGGGCTAGTGCTGAGTGAGCCTGGCCAGGAGCAGACCCATGGGGCTGGTGGGATGTGCCAGAGCCGCCGGGATCCTTGCTGGCCGCCTGCACTCACCCTTCAGTACCCACGGTACCGAAGGAGGAGGATGACCCCCACCAGGAGCATCTCACAGCCCAACCTCCCCTTCCCACCACCACGCAGGTGCTTCTGCTGACGACATTCCTGTTCCCTTGCGTGGGAGGAAGTTTTTTGCAATGCCCTCAGAGCAAAGGTTGCCCACCTCTCCCGCCCACCGCTCCAGTGGCTGCTGTGCAGGTGCCAGCCCCAGGCATCCCGGCTGGCCCTGCCATGGCACAGCGTGCCCAGCGGGCAGCCCGGGCTGGACCCAGTTTGTTTTTATTCCTTCCCCTCGCGTGACCATGGTACAAAGCAGCGACGCTCCTGCGTGCCCGGGGATGAATCACGGCCGCTGGGCCAGGAGCAGGCAGGATTGGCCCCTGGGCAGCGGGGACACGGCCCCGGCAAAATAAACCCTTCTACAATATAGACTTCTCTTTCTGCGGAGGCTCCGGGCAGCGCCGAGCTGCGTTTGAACACCATATGGAAAAATAACTCTTGAGAACAGCAGCGGTGCTGGGCAGGGCTGCGGGGCTGGCGCGGGGGCCGGGACGGGCTCTGCCACCCCCGATTGTTCTTCTCTCCCTCCCGCCGGCCCCGCCACGGCCGGGTCCTCTCTTGTGCTTACACCCAAAGGCATCCGTGCCCCCCGCCCGAGCACAGCCACCCCGGCCATGGCTGTCCCCCCTCCCTGCAGCCCTCCAGGGCCGATTCCCATGGGATCTCCTGGGAAGCTCAGCCGCCGGCGGGCGCCCTCGGTGCTGCGCTTGCGGGCCGGGGGGAGCGCGGGGGCCCGGGGCGGGGGCGAGCAGCTCTTAGAAGGGGGGGTGATCCATGTCGTCCAGCCAGGAGGCCGGGCTGGTGGGAAAGTCTGGGTACCCGACGCTGCTCCCCGTGGAGATGTCGGAGGTGGGGCCCCCCCCGGCCATGGCCCGCAGCGTCTGACTCACCCCCTGCGCCCCGTGGGCCAGCCCCAGGCTGCCGTCCATGGCGTAGTCCAGCCCGTTGAGCAAGGGCCCGTGCGCCGGCAGGGAAGAGATGGAGGACGGCGACTGCGGGAGGCCGTAGGGGCTGCCGTCCCGCAAGTCCTGGTACGTCTGTCCCGTGCCCTCCATGGAGAAGCCGCCGTTCAGCAACTGTCCGCCCGCCACGTCCCCCACGGAGCCGTAAACCCTGTTGTTGTTGTTGTGGCCGAGCTCGGAGAGGATCTGCTCGTCTGCCGGGGACAGGAGGGAGAGCGGAGGCGGGGGGTGAGCGCCGGGGGCAGCCCCGCGTCCCCCCGGGCCCGCTCGGCCGCCGCGCTCACCGCGGAAGCTGAGCTCGCTGTCGCTGACGCCGCAGTCCTCGGCCGAGCTCTCCTTGTCCAGCTTCCCTCCCCCGCGGCTCCGCTTCACGCTCTTGTAGAACTGCCCCCAGCGATGCCGCCCCGCGTCCTTCTTCAGCCGCTTCTCCTTGGCCCGCCGGTTCTGGAACCACACCTGCAGCGGGCAATGGGGACATCGCTGGCACCGAGGCACTCCCGCCACCCTGGCAGCCCTGCATGGCAGCACCCCTGCAATCCAGCGCCTCTGCAACCCAGCACCCGTGAAACCCAGTGCTCCGGCATCCCGGCACTCCTTACATCGCCAGCACCCCTACATCCATCCCAGCACCCCCACATCCCAGCATGCCAGCACCCCGGCACACCAACATCCTGGTATGCCAGCATCTACACCCCCCTGCAACCCAGCATCCCTGAACCCTGCAAACCTGCATGCCAACCCCCCAGCTCCCACATCCCCCTGCAACCCAGCACCCCCGAACCCTGCAAACCTGCATGCCAACACTCCTGCCCCCCAGCTCCCGCAACCCCCTGCAATCCAGCAGCCCATCATCCCTGCAGCCCAGCTTCCAGGCGCCCCAATGCCCCTGTGACCCCTGCATCCCCTCAACCCAGCCCCCCCGAGGCTGCATCGCCCTTCTCTCGGGGCAGGGTGCAGAGGGGCACCGCGGCCTCACCTGCACGACCCTCATGTCCAGCCCCGTCTCGGAGGAGAGCTGCTCCCGCACATGGCGGGCGGGCTTGGGGGAGTTTTTGTAGGCGTTCTTCAGCGTTTCCAGCTGCTTGGCCGTGATCGTGGTCCGGGGCCGCTTCGCGCCCGCCTCGGAGTCATCTGCAAGCCAAGGAGCCGGTACCAGCCCCGAGCAGCAGCAGCAGCAGCAGCAGCAGCAGCAGCACACCCAGGGGAAAATCTCCCCAAAAGCGGCTGCCCCGGAGCCCCTTCCCGCGGGTAACCCAGCGGGTACGGAGCCCCCGAGCGTGCCGTGCCCCTGGCAGCCTTTTCGGGGTGCCTACCGTTCTGCTTGGCCGTCTCGTAGTCCTCCTTGCAGACCAGCCGCCCGTCCTCCATCAGGTAGAACTCGTCGCCCGTGGCCAGCTGGCGGCTGCAGATGATGCAGGCGAAGCAGTGCAGGTGGTACACGAAGTCCTGGGCTTTGCGGACCACCTGGGTCGGGGGGATGCCCTGCTGGCACGCCGTGCATTTGGTCCCGAAACGCCTGCGGGGGGAAGAGGGAGACCCTGAGCCCCCCGGCTCGGTGGGGTTTGCCGGGATGGGGAGCGGGAGACAGGGCAGAGTTGAAACCAGCGATCAACCTTATTATGCATGACACTTCACACGGCGGGGGTTTATCTTCCTCAGAGTGAGAGACCAGCCTAATGGAGCCGAGGAAGGTTTGATTTTAATGATTCTTTTAACTAATGCTTATAGGCTGCCTGATTTTTCCCCTGCAAGGACAGTACATATTTCATCCACATTAATACCAAATAAATTAATTACGCCGCCCCGCTGGCATGATGAATCCCGGATTAATGCAGAATGATGGGGCTCTTACACCGTAACGATGGCCTGACAGGGGCGTGGGGTGGGGTGGGGCACGAGCAAAGCTGCCAGCAGGGCTGCAGGGAGTGTGCAAGGTGGGGGTGAGAGTGGGACGAGAAGTGTGGAAGGAGCACGGTGCAAGGAGGGTGGGAGCAGAAAGGTGTGCAAGGTGTGAAAGAAATGTGCAAGGATGGTAGAGGAAGCTGCAGGGAGTGGGGAAGGTTCGTGCAGTGAATGTGAGTGTGCAAGAATGGTGCAGGAAGTGTGCAAGAGAATTCACTGAATGAAGGGTGACTCGTGCCATGAAGAGGAAGACAGAAGTCAGTGGTTGTTCCACTGGTGCTTTTGGTAACAGATGCTGTGGGACTGAGCTGGGGCAGATCCCCACCTCCCACTGGCTCCACAGAGCTCTGTGAGGTTTCCCCTGCTCCCCAGAGCAGCCCTAAACACCCCAGAGCAGCACAGAGCATCCAGGTGGCAAAGCTGTCAGAATAAATCTGCCCCGTCTGCTTTGAAGGAGCAGGAACAGGAACGCCCCGAGCAGGAACAGGAGCGCCCCAATCCCTTTGGCCCCAGCCCGAGGCTATGGGGACAGGCAGTGACATTTGAGCGCCCAGGGAGTGCAGCCACTCCAGGCACCTCTGGCTGTCCCCTGGGGCCTGAACAGCCCCAAAAATCACCCTCAAGCCCCATGACTGCTCATCCTCTCCGGAAATCCAGGGCACAGCCACCACAGCTGTCACCACAGCTCTGAGACTGTCCCTGAGCCACCCAGGTGTCACCCAGGGATGGGTGGCAGGTACTGGGCATGGGTGGTGCCAGGAGGATTTTGGGGTGCTGGAAGCAGAAGGTGAGAAGGGAAAACCTGGTTTGTCTCATTTTCTGGATTTGTATCCTAAAGGGAGAGTCCCTGGACGTTTGCTGGGGACACCTCAGCTCTCCTGGAGTCAGAGGGGAGGGAAGGTGGGAGAGGAAGGGGGAAAGTGGGAGAGGGGTGGAGAGGAGATGGACAAGAGAGAGGGAGGGAGGGATGAGGAAAGGATAGAATGGAGAATAAATGGAGGATAAATGGTGGGAATGGAGGGGAGGAGGAAGGAGGGTGGGAATGGAGGGAAGAAGGAAAGCAGGAGTGAGAGAGGGATAGGATGGACAGAGGACGCTTTTCTGCTCCCAAGGCTGAGCTGGTGCCCACTCTGCAGCCCCCACCCCCTGCCCCTTCACCCCCTCTCACAGAACACTGTAAAAGCCAATTTAACAACTGTCCCCACACCCGAGGGTGCTTCCACTTCATCTGGGGACACGGGGCCCGGGACAGCAGAGCCGAGGACCCAGGGCTGCAATTCGGGGGAAGGAAAAAAAAAAAGAAAAAAAAAATCAAAAATCGATCTGATCCTTTCCAAAGCAGCTCCTGCATTGCCAAGTGCCTCCGAAGTTGGGCTGAAATCCTCACGTGCCCTGCAGGTTCCCTAGCCCGAGATCAATGAGCGGTTAAGGAAAGGTGAGGTGCGAGCGCCGAGCTGCTATTGATTGGCACCAAATAATCCAGGCAGGACCTCATCTGAGAAAGTCGCTGATCTTTCAACTCCAATTAACATTGATTACCCGCACCTTTTGGGCGACTATTTAAATGACTCGGAGATTAATAGGCTGGAAAATATCACAAGTGAAGTGTTATTACCCAGGCTGGAGTGGCCGCTTTGACCGTCTCCGGGAAGGAGAAATCCGAGCTGCATCTTTGGTCCTGATGCCTGATGAGGATCTGGGAGAGCCTGGGGATGGGAAGGCAGGGAAGTCCTGTCTAGGGACTGACCGGAATGGCTTTAGGATTGTGGTCAGGGGCGGTGTGGCTGGTCGGGAGCGGGAGGTGATGGCACAAGGGGGTGGCTTTTAGTCCTCGAGCTGCTGCATCCAAGCACTGAAAGGCACCCCCCGGCCGGGATCCAACCCCCAGCAAAAAACCTTCTCTATCCCTTGGGAAAACTCCCAAAATTCACCGGCAGCCAGGGATCAGAGCATCCTAAAGGCAAAGTCCATTTTTAATGGGGAACGGGTTGTCCTGTCTCGTGGGAGCAGGGAAATGCCAAGGCTGGGGCATCGCACATCTCAGAGGCAGCTGCCAAGGCAATCGAATGAGGTTTTCACGCTAATGGGAGCAAAAAAACGATTAAAAAAAAAAAAAAAAAGAGGTAAAAGGTGAAGGTAGAGAAACAGCATCATCAAATCCCGAGGAGGCGAGGGAGGCACTCGGGAGGAAGAGGCAGCGCTGCCGGCGCCTTGCGCGGGTTTCTCCTGCCCTCTAGCTCCGAGCGGGGCCGGGGCCACCGGAACGGCCGCGGGATGTCACCCCCGGGGACCTGAGCACCAGCACGGGGGAGGGACCGGAGCACCGGGGAGAGCTGGGGCTTTGCCATGGTTACATCCCAACAAGCAGCACCCACCCGGCAGCCGCTGCAAAGCGCCGACATCCCTTTATTGCCACAACAACAACAACAACAACGAGCTGTGTGAAGATTTTTGGAGAAATTCTGCTTAAAACTGGGCTGTGCGCTTGCTCCGCGGGCAGGGAGGCGCTGCCTTAGGGGGGTGCTACTCACTTGAAGAAATCCTCCTTGCAGTAGACGCTGCCGGCGCGGGAGAAGCAGCGCTCGGCCAGCTGCATGTGGCAGTCGGCGCACTTGAGGCAGGAGCTGTGCCAGTGCCGGTCCAGCACCTTGAGGATGAACTTGTCCAGGATGTGCTGGTTGCAGCCGGCGCACTGGGGGATCTCTGCCCGGAGAGGATGGAGAGAAGAGCAGCGTCAGCCACCGCAACCCCTCGGGGCTCCCAAAACCCTGCCCGGCCACATCCTGGGGCTTTTGGGAGAGGCCGCCCGCAAATCCCCGCGCATCCCCCTCTGCAAAGCTTTGCCAAAAGCCGATCCCGGCTGGATCGAACAGACACACACGCGGTGTTTTTCCTTCCTGCGCCCCGTTTTTCAGGCCGTGCTTTCCTCTCTGCCACGCGTTTTCCCTGCCTGCCTCTCCCCGCCTCTGGAATGGCACAACCACCAAGCAGGGGCACCGCTCATTGCCCCCACTGACTCACACGTAGGGAAGCAGATGGATTTGGGGGAAGAAAAAAATAAAAAGGAAAAAGGTTTTAAAAGAAAAAAATATTAAAACAAACAAGCAAGCAAGCAAACAAACAAACAAAAAAAAAACACCAAGCAGAAAAAAAATTTTAAAAATGAAATTTTTTTAAAAGAAGAAAGATTTTAAAAAGGAAAAAATATATTTAAAAACTACAAAAAAGGAAAAAATATTAAGAAAAGGAAAATTATGAAAAAGGGAAAATATTTTTTCTAAAAAGGAAAAAGGTATAGAATGAAAAAGGTTTTTAAAAATGAAAAAAAGAGATACGAAATAGGTAAAAAGCAAGGAAGATAAAAAAGGGGAAAGATTTTTTTAAAGGGAAAAATATTTAAGAAGGAAAAAATAATCACAAGAAGGAAAAATGTTTTTTAAAAAAGGAAAAGGAAGGAAATGTTCAAAAAGGAAACCGGAAAAGGAGAAAAGTAAGCAGAAACAAAAAAAAAAGAAAAGCAAAAAGAGGAGAAACAAAAAAAAACGTGAGAGAAGAGAGGAAAGGAATGGTACAAGGGAGGAAAAGAAAAAAATGAAAAGGGGGGGCAGGGAGAGAAAGGGGAAAGGGAGAGGAAAAGGGGAGAAAGGGAAAGAAAGAGGAAGGAAAGGAAGAAAAAGAGGGGGAAAAGAAAAGAAGAGCGGGGGGAAGAGGAACGAATGGGCAAAGGAAGAAATAAAGAGCGGGAGGAAGGAGGAAAAGAACACAGGAAAATCTCATATTGCTACAGCCTCGAACAACATTATTTCAAAATCCTTTGGGGCCCTGCCACGTACCTCACGTGCGGGCAGCTGATCCCATCCCTGCCCAGGCTGGACACTGCAATCCCCCCCAGACCACGGCTTCTGTCCCATGAACCGCGCCATAAATTAAAAACTAATAATTCTACGGCTTCTAGAGGTGCCTCTCTCCCTTCTTGGTTTGGGAACCCCGGGACGCTCCGCTGCCCTCCCTCCAGCACCACGATTTCCAGGCTGGGTGTGTGGAGCCCGATCGGGAGCAGCGCGAACGCCGCTGGCACCGGCGGGGGCACCGGCCCCAGGAAATCCTTCTGGGTCGTTTCATAAACGCGTGTGCATCTCCAGGAGACACGTTTTGTGTCTAAATGATCATTCATGTGAACACGGGTGTGTTTGCATGCACCCGTCCTGCACTCTCGCAAAGCCAACAAAGAGATTTCCCTTCCTAAAAGCAGCGACGCGGCTCAGTTTCAACAAGCAAACAACCGCAGCAGAGAATAGGATATCTCCCTTCAAATTTCCAAAGAAAACTAATTTTTTTTAAGAGGAGACCGATTTTCCTCCCAATTTCGCTGTAGATGCACGGCGCCATCCCCACGCACAGGTGCCTGTGTGTGCAATGATGCCTGTGTACGCACACGGCATGATAATAATAATAATAAAAATAATAATTTCAACAATAACAAAAGGGGGAACTGCCAGGGGAACCAGGAGATATTTTCTCTCTGGTTTGCAGAGAGAAAATATCTCAAATTCAAGCCCCGCACCCTGCTTTGTGCTATGCCACAGAGGCAGCTGCCTTCCTGCTTCGCATTTATTGCTCTCGTTTTACCTGAATTATTTTATAGAACAGGAATAAAGTTAATGGGTACAACTGGTACGTCAGGAACGAGGCGCTGCCAGGCTGTCTTTGCCCACCAGCATTCCCTGTTGGTGTGCACGGGGTGCTTTGGATGCTCCTCGTGGGGGGGACACAGCCGCGGGGTCCCCCCTCTCCACCGGGGACCACGCGGGCGATGCCGCAGCCTCGGTGCCAACCGGGGGAGGGGGAAATGTGGAGGTCCCCTCGGCCCCGGGAGGACACAGCACACGCACACATGTGCATCCCGGGCGGGATTTGGCCGTATCCCCACGAAAGCCCGAGGGCAGATCCGCAATCCCCCCCCGCCTCCTCCCCGCCTCGCCTCCCACGCACGGGCACCCGAGCCACGGCCTGGCCCCCGCCGCCGCCGTGATTTATGAGCGGCGGGTCCACCTTCCCATTCCCCCCTCCCCGCCCCTCTCCCCGACGGGAAAAATCGGAGAAATATCGATTGAAACGAAACAAACTGGCCGGTGGCCGCAGTAATCCCCCAGACCGCAAAAGGGAGCGGGGGGAGATGCGGGGGCAGCGCGGGGCACAAACAGCCCCGGCCCTGGGGCTGAGTCCTGCTCCGGACTAACAAATCCCAGCTCTGGGGCTGAGTCCTGCTCCGGATTAACAAATCCCGGCTCTGGGGCTGAGTCCTGCTCCGGACTAACAAATCCCAGCTCTGGGGCTGAGTCCTGCTCCGGATTAACAAATCCCGGCTCTGGGGCTGAGTCCTGCTCCGGACTAACAAATCCCAGCTCTGGGGCTGAGTCCTGCTCCGGATTAACAAATCCCGGCTCTGGGGCTGAGTCCTGCTCCGGATTAACAAATCCCAGCTCTGGGGCTGAGTCCTGCTCCGGATTAACAAATCCCAGCCCTGGGGCTGAGTCCTGCTCCGGATTAACAAATCCCAGCCCTGGGGCTGAGTCCTGCTCCGCTCAGGGGCAGGGATGGAACCCATGGGGGTCCGGGAATACGGGGGAAAAGAGGAGCCCAAAGGGGCCCGGGCCGCCGGTACCGGAGCCTGCACCGAGCCTAAGGAAAGCGCCAGTCCGGGGATTCCTTCAAAAGTCTTTCTGCGGGGAGGAAACCTCATTCCTTCACATGCAAAAAGCTTCCAATTCATTTCTGTGCTGCGGGCAAACGACTTTCTCGGCGGCGATCAATCACTCCCCCGCTCCAGCCCCTTGGCCGGAGCTTGCCGGCAGCCGGGCACTGTTCCCGCAGCCTTTGGCACAAGTTTTGACTCCGGTGAGATTTGCAAAACAATATTCATAAATAACATTGGGAATTTTATTTTGAACAATCCCGTCTGCAAGGCTAAGTGAGGCCTGTCGGGAGGGTGGTGGGGGTAGAGGCTGCTCGGCTCCCCAAAATCCTGCAGGAAGAGATGCTGTAGGACACAGCCGCTGCTAAAATAAAGCTGATGGCTAAAGAGAGAGGAAAAACTGTGATTTAATAGCGATTAAAAATTGAAATGTCACGGATTTTCCTCTCATACGCGATGAAATATCGAGGTGCTGCTGGGGGCTTCTTCGGAAGGGGTTCCCTGCCCAGGGAGAATTTCCTGTGGCTCGGAGGGGGCCGTGTTCTGTGGCACTGAGGCAGGATCAGGCCCCAAATCTGTCACGACATGAAAGCAGGTGGCTGGGAGCTGGCAGCGGCCGCAGGGCTCAGGCTGGGGCAGCGGGAAAACCACAGGAGGATGATTTCCAGCAGCCCAGCCTCATCTATTTTCTTTCTGCCTTTTTTTTTTTTTTTCGCATAAATAAGTATAATATTAATTATTATTATTGTTAACAATAATAATAATAGCATTACTAGAGATACAAATAGCAATATTCGTAATAATAATAATAATAATAATAATAATAATAATAATAATAACAATAATAATATCTCGTTGGATTATTTCCTGCTAATTCTTGATATCCATCAGTCAATACAGGAATGACAATGTCATGGGCAAGGGAGTTTGTTGGCCCCGGGAAGGGCCAGATCAGGGAGCTATTCTGGGGCAATGCAGCTCCACGGTGGTTTGGGCACCTCATTTTTCTCTTAAATCAAGGGATTCCGAGGCCATAGAAGTGACCCAGCGACCCGGAACCGGCCTGACTCGGGATACGGTGGTGGGACAGACCCTGCGTGTCCCCGTCCCTGTCCCTGCACCGGCTCTGTGCTCCTGACCGCGATTTCCCTTCCCCTCTGCTGCGGTGAAATTGGCTGAACGGGCCCTCCTGTGTAACCCTCCCGCAGCTCGGCAAAGGGACCGGACCGAACCGGGGGATAACGGCGACAGCTCCCGCGGCAAGAGGCAGCACCGAAAAACCCACGGAAAACGAATTCCAGCCGCCCGGGGGGGCCGGGGCCCGGAGCGGCGCGGAGGCTCCGCGGGGAGCGGGGGGGACCTGTCCCGGAGCGGGCCCCCCGTGCCCCCCGTGCCCCCCGTGCCCCCCGTGCCCCGGCCGGGTCCGTCCCGCCCCTCCTGCACCGCCCCGGGTCCCTCCCCTCAACTTTCTGGGCGCCGCTGTGGGGAGGGGGCCGAGCATCGCCCCGGTGGCCCCGGTGGGGTCCCCCCCATTCCGGGAGCGCGGCGAGGCCCCGCTCTCGGGAACGGGGAGAAATAATCATAATAATAATAAAAAAATAACAATAACAACAACAGCAGCAGCAATTCCCGCGCAGGTGGCCGCCCGCGGAGGCCCCCCCGGCCGCCCGCCCGGAGCCCCCGGGCGCACCGGGGCACGGCCGAACCCCACCGGGATCCACAGGGAGCATCCACAGCGCCCACGGGACGCCCCCGCGCGGGGCTCGGCCCTGTACGAGCCGCAGGGGGGACAGACAGCCCCCGTTGATCACCCAAGCTCGGCTCCAGCATCCCCCCTCGGGGCGCGCCATCCATCCCCACGGGCTCCATCCAGCCCCGTGCGCGCCCCACGGACGCGCTACCTGTGGCTGCAGGGCTGCCGGCACCCACAGAGACACGCAGGTGAATTTTGGATGGACGCGGGTGCGGCGGCATCGCTCAGCCAGGCTCGCCATCCCGGTACCACCCCGGTACCATCCCGGTACCATCCCGGTACCGCGCACGCACCACCCTGGGCCCCTTCCCACCGCCGCCTGTCGCGATAAACGATATCAGCGGCTGTCGTGCGCTGCGCGGGGCGGGCGGGGGCCGGGGCCGCACTCACACTCACCCTCACACACACACTCACACTCACACACACACTCACACTCTCACGCTCGCACTCGAATTCACGTTCACACACGCACAGCCGGAGCCGCGCCGTCCTCCCCGTCGGGGCCGGGCCCGCATCGCTCCGCTGCCCGCCCGCCCCGGGGCACCGCTCTCCCTCCCGCACCCTCCGCATTTTCGCGGCCGTGAACGGCGCTGCCCGCTGGGGAAAACGAACGGAAAGTGCAGAACGGGAGCGAACGGGAGCGGAGGCACCTGCCCGCCCGCAGGGCGCTGCCCCGCCGGCCCGGGGCCGCCCTTGCGGCAGGGAGCGAAGGAGGGAGAAGAGAAAAGCGTCCTTACGTTGCACCGGCACACCGAGGATCTCGGGAAGCCCCTTGACAGCCCCTTCGGCAGCGAGCGCAGAGCTTTGCATCATTTTATTGGCCCGGGGGGCGGCGGAGGGGAGAGAAGAGGGGCGGGAGAGCCGCGGGCCGGGCCGGCGGAGCCCGGCGGCGGGAGGTGGCGTGTCCCGGTGCCGTGTCCCGGTGCCGTGTCCCGGTGCCGTGTCCCGGTGCCGGTGCCCGCCGGTGCCGCCCGCCTCCCATTCATTCCCCTGCGGGGAGCGCGCCTGACGTCACCGCCCGCAGGGGGGCGGGGGCGGGACGGGCCCCCTGCAGCCAATCAGCGCCCGCTCCTCGCCGCCGGGGGCGGGGCCTGGGGCGGAGAGGCGGGGCTTGTGAGGCGGGGCGGGGCCTGCGGGGAAGGGGCGGGGCCGGTCCGGCGGTGCCTTTGGGGACAGAGAGGGACAGAGAGGGACGAGCCCAAGGCCGCGGGCGGGCTCCGCTCCCGGGGCTCCGGGACCTGCTCCCGCTCCATGGAAGGCGCTGGCGCGTCCCCGCTCCGGGCACAGCCCCCGCCCTGTCCCTCGTGCCGCTGGGAATGGAGGCTCAGCCAAGGGGCTCTTCCTTGGCTCCGGCGGACGGCGGCGCATCCCGCGGCACCATGAGCTCCTGCCCAGCGGCTGTCACCCCGCCACGGCCAGCTCTGCTTCCACAGGGCGCTGTGACACATCCCTGGGGCCCGTGCCAACGGTGCCTCCCCAGGGACACCTCTGGGCACGGACAGAGCCGGCCCAGCTCGGCAGCGCTGCAGCGTGCCCAGCCTGGCCGCCCGCCGGCCGTGGTGGCACAAGGGTGGCAGTGCCGAAGGCCTCGGTGTGGCTGCGGCCATCGTGAGGATCCTCGTGGGGCTCTGCTGAGGGAGAGCCCCGAGACAACGCAGCCCCCAGCACTGATGTGGCTGCACCTGGCAGCCGAGGGCTGAGCAAGGAAAGTCGCAGAAATGGGGCTGAAGTTAGGGTGGGTGCCCCCAGCATCGCCCTTTCATGCTCACCGTGTCACCAGCTCGGGGGCAATGGTGCCAAATGTGCTGGGCTATCCCGCTCTGCTCAGGGAGCAGGGCGAGAGTCCCGAGGTGGCGCACGGCAGCTTCTGGCAGGTGAGGGAGGATGTTCACCCAGCCCAGAGCACAGCTCGGGTGTGCCCATGCCAAGCCTTCGTTTCCACACTGTTAGGAAGAGGATTTTCCCACCTGAAGAAAACCTGAAACCCTGTCCCGTCAGGAAATCTGCAGATGGGACAAGTCAGCAACTGGAAAATATGTTTAAAAATAAAAGTAATAAAACCTAAGAAATGTATTAAGCTTGATGGTTCCTTAGGAAAAAAAAATTGAATTTTTTTCTATGAGATTCTGGAGTTTGACCCCCTCAAAGCTCCATTTTTACCAGCAAACCCCCTTCCCCCTCATAGGGCAGCTCTGTGCAGAGACGGGTGTGCACTCATACAGGAGAGAGCTCAACCCTGCAGTTCACCGAACGCCAAAATCTGCTTCCCACCCCAGGGAGGTGGATGCCAGCCCCTCCCATCCTATCCCGTCCCATCCCCTAAATCACGCTGCGGCTCCTAAGTGCATTAAGCACCGCCAGACCCCGGCCGGCCCCGGCCACCTGCGCTCCGCAGCCCCCTGGGGCAGGGGCCACCGTGTCCCCAAGTCCCCAGGCAGCCACAGCGTGGCTCCCAACACGCAGAAAGGCAGGTCCCGCAGGCAGATTGACGGGAGAAGTTTAGCCGGACGCGCGGACAGACGGACAGACGGACACTGCCCCATCGCCGCCCTGTCCTATGCATTTCCAACCTATTTCCCTAATTATCCCAGCGCTGCCGGGAGTCACCGCGGTCTCCCAGCTCTCTTGGCACGCTCTGATTTATCTCTCAGCCGGGATAAGAGCTCCCTCCACCCCCTTCTCCTCGGGGAATTCAATTTTCATTCATTTTTCTGCTTTGCCAGATTGATCCAGCCCCCTCTGCCCTGCTCTGGATCACTGCTGGCAGCGGTGAGCGGGCAAAGGGAGCACCGAGCCTTCACCTTGGGGAAGCATCGTGCTGACGGGGGGGAGGGAGGGAGCTGGGGGGCTGCCACCATCAAAAAAAACCACCCCAGCAGCATCTTCCCAGTGCTGGCTCACACATCTCCCCAGCAGAGACTTCATCCCTTCCTCTCCCGGTAGCACGGCTTTGTTCCCCTCCATCCTTCCTGCTGTCCGTCTGTTCCTTACGTTGGTGGGGATCTTTTGGTCTCTTTAGGGATTTTTTAGGTCACTTTGGGCGCTTTGGTCTCTTTTGAGTTTGTTTTTCCCATCTCACAGGAAGGAGAGGGTGGTTGAGATGGGCATGAGGTGCTTGCCCAGCAAATCCTCTCTGTGCCACCCAAGATGCTGCTGGGTCCAGGTGGTGCCCAGAGAGGGGGGTTATATTTGGTGGGTGTGAAATGCTCCCCCTCCAGGCTTTCTCCTCCTCCCAGAGCTAAATCAGAGCTAAGGCTCGATGGTGAACCAGCCTGCAGAAGGGTGATTTTCATCAGGTTGCACTTCTGAGGCACTTTTGGGGGCTCTGGCCCCACACAGATGCCCTGCTCCTTCCTTGGCATTGCCTGGAGCCCTGTGGCCCTGCAGCCAGCGGAAGACAGGAGCAGCACGAGGCGATGGTGCAAAACCCACAGAGGAGCAGGGATGCTGCTCCCACCCCTTCCCTGTTAATAAAAGGCAGGTAAATCCCAGAGCCTGCGACGAGGCACAGAGCCAGCCTCCCCTTGTGTGCCCCGGCCCTGGCACATTGGAATTAGGGCTGGCTTGGACACTGTGGCACCGAGGGGGGACATCCGTGCATTGTCCCCTGGTGCAACAAAAGGGTTTCTAGGCAGAACTGGGGGAAATGTAAAGGAATATAAGGAAATACAAGGAAAACTGGAAACTATAAGGTCCTGACTCGTGCCTGGAGGGTGCGAGTGCAGCTCTGCCCCAGTCAGCAAACCCCAAACGGGTTTGGAGGTGCCAGGGAGCTGAGCTTTGTGCCACTCATGCAGCGAGTTTTCCAGGTGACAGCCCAGCTCCCAGAGTCCCCTCGTGTGACAAAAGCAGCTCCTCCAGAACAAGGTGGGGACATCCCTGCAAGTCCAAAGCTGCCACAGTCACCTCTTGGCACGAAGCCACCTCCCCTCTGGGCAGCATCGGCCGCAGCACCCCGAGCCCCACCGCCCCCAAGTCTGAATTATCCCAATAATTCCCCCCTCCCACTTACATCCCTATAGCAGGACAAGCACACCGAGAGCCGGGTACTCACCAGCAGCCAGGGAAAGCCTCTCCCCTCGCAGGCAGGGGCGTTGCTAATTGTAATTGAAAATTAATCGGCCCTCAGCGAACCCCCGGTGGTTTTATGGCTGCAGCGCGGGTGGAGAGGGGATGCCGGCGGAGAAAGGCTCTTCCCTGCCGAGGAGGGAAAGGGAAGACGGGCAAGGCTGGAAGGAGCGAGCGCTGAAGGGGTGGGAAGGTGCCTGGCTGTGCGGGGGGCTGGCCACCGGCCTGGCGGAAAATTAAATTGCACTTGAGGGGAAATTGTATTAGGGAATAGCGGCCGCCCCGCGCCAGCCCGAGGCCATTTGGGTAATCAGCCCCAGGGACCCGTGGCAGCGCCGGGAAGGGGTGACCCCATCAGGGAGGGCACCTCGGGGGCTTGGGCTGGGTGCCCGGGACAGCCTGTGCCACCTGTGAGTGCGGCCACAGCAGCTCCCGCCGTGCAGGGCTGAGGGGGGACCTGTCCCCAAGCCGTCCCGAGAGGGGGACACAGTGTGGGGACACAGCGTGGGGACACAGTGTGGGGACACAGCGTGGGGACAGATTGTGGGGACAGAGTGTGGGGACACAGTGCGGGGACACAGCGTGGGGACACAGCGTGGGGACACAGCGTGGGGACACAGTGCGGGGACACAGCGTGGGGACACAGTGCGGGGACACAGCGTGGGAACACTCCGAGCCCTGCAACAGCCCCGCTGTGCCCTGCACTGGGGCTCCCCGGTGTTGGAGGGGGACACCCCGGCGCCACAGGCCGGGAGAGCCGGGGCCGGGAGGATCGGGACTCCACCAAACAGGATTACGGAAAGTCAATTTACTGGACTCTCTTTTTCCTGCGTGCACAGCAGCTTTAGGCTGCGGGCCTGCCGGGGATGCTAATCTGGGCATCCCGCTAACCCCTTTCCGGCAGCGCCCACCTCCCCGGCCCTAATCCCCCCTCCCTGCACCTGCTGCACCCCCTGCCCACGCCACCGGGGTATTTGGGGCTGAGGTGACCACGGGCAGCCCCACACCGCAATCCCACACAGGGGAGCAGCTGGCGGGGGGGAGTTATTGATGCTGGGGGTGAACCCCCCAGGGAAATCAAGGAGAAGGAGGCAGCAGGGCTGCAGCGCTGAGCCCCTGCCCATCCATCACCCGGCGGTGGGCAGGGCCGGCTCCCGGCTCGGGAGAGCCAGCCCCGCTCCGGGCCGGGACCGGCCCGCTGAGCACCGCCCAAGGGACACGGCCAAGGCCGGGTGGGACAGACAGAGCTGGCAGGACACGGGTGCCAGCCCCACAACGCCTGGAGGCGTGACCGCGCGCAAACACTAAAGGAAAGATGGAGAGAGACGATTTATTTGACGGGCAGGTGAGGGAGGAAGGGCTGCAGGAGCCAGAGCTCCCAGCGGCGGAGCTGAGCGCCCTCCTCCCCATCCCGCCAGCCCTCGCCTCCCACCTGGGCAAAGTGAAGATATCAAGAAAAAGGCTCCAAATCGGATTGACACCCCCCCTCCCCCTTAATAAAGTTTATTATCGGCCGGGCTCTAATCCTTTTAAATCCCCCACGCGGGGGGATGGGCCAGGATTAGGGGAGGGCAGCGTAATCCCAATGAATTTGTTACAGGGGGATTTAGACAGCGCTGGGAGAGCAGATGGCCCCGGCCCTGGCTCTGGAAAACAACCATTTTCCTTAATGATTCCTAACAAGGATAAAAGGGCAGAGAGAATCGGGGACAGGCACAGGGGGCCCACACCCACGGAAGTCCTGGTCCCCAGGGATGCGGCCGTGTGTCTCCCTGCTCAGAGCACGGGCACGGTCAGCACTGAGCTGCAGCTCCACAGCTCGTGCCAACTTTTTTTCCTGCAGCTTCCTGGCCCCACATGCTTCCTCTGCCTCCCCTTGCTTGAGGAGAAACCAGGAGCCGTCCCAGCCCTGGGGATGTAGAGAGGGCAGCTGCCCAAAGGTGCATCGTCCCCAAGCAAAAGGCAGGAGAAAACATACAATAGTAATTAAAAATATTGAAAGGCTTTTTAAACCGAGTGCTCTTCTCGGGATGGGGTGGAGGCAGGAGCAGGGACATCAGGAATGGGGCGGGGTAGTCCAGCATGCCCACGTGGCAGGGACCAGCTGACACAGCAGGGCAGGGCAGGCATCGGCAAAAATAATTTATTCCACTAAGACAAGCAGAGAACGAACAACAGCGTGGGGAGGGGGTGAGCAAAGATGGGAAGGCCCCGGGCCACATCTCAAAGAGAAGGGACACAAATTGCATCTGAACCCATGACTGCTGCCCCCACCCAGCAGCGTCCCCTTTTTGGGGGGCTAAACCTGCCCTCTCCTGGCCCCACTAGTGGTTGGACCCCAATGGGTGCTCTCCAGCACGGGACTGGGCTTCCCAGGTGAAACCAGCCCAGTACCAGGGAGCGTCTGAGGGCAGCTGGGTGCCAAAACACAAACCACCGTTCATGTCCCAGCTCCCACACGCCCAAAAACATGGCACAATGACTTGGAAGGGGGATGCTCTGACACCTCCTTCCTCCCAAAAAGAGCCTTCCACCCCCTACCCCGGGTGAGGCAACTGCCTTGAGCAGGACAGCTCCTGAGGGGGACGTGCCAGAGCCCTGCCCGCTGTGGGACTAAACGCTGTCCCAGGGCTGTCCTGCCTCAGCAGCTCACCCACCCTAGGAAGACCCCCGGGCCCCCAGCCCCTCTCAGGCCATGGGGAAGCCAGGGCGGCCTTTCCTGGCGCGGGTGCGGAGGCGGAAGAAGGTGTACATGCCCAGGAGGCACATGGAGGAGAGGAAGTACAGGGCCACGCACAGGCTGATGTCCAGGCGGGAGAAGCCCAATCCAAGCACCCGCAGCCAGGGGCTCCTCCGCAGGCCCTCGCCAGCCTCCTCCTCCTCCTGATCCCGGAGCAGGACGCCGGGGGCGCGCCGGCGCTCCCTGCCCGCCGGCAGGGCCATGGTGTCCCGCTTGCTGATGCGGCGGCGCCGGCCCGCGGCCGCTCGCAGCGCCTGGCTCTTGAAGTGCTGCTCGCTGAAGGAATCCAGGTCCACGATGTCCTCGCCCTCCTCGCGCAGCTTGGGGTTCAGCCGCACGATACTGGGGCGCCGCGGCTCGGGGGAGCCCGGGTGCCCCGGCACTCTCGGCTCTCCCTCCGCCTCCTTTTCCTCCTCTTCTCCTCTCCCCCTCTCCTCTCGCGAGCCCTCCGCACCCAGCCTGGTGCCGGTCCCTTCCCTGGCCACGGGGATGGGGTCGGGCTCGGCATAGTCCATGTAGATGTTGGTCGGGGAGAAGTGTGCCTTGAGGAAGGTGACCACGGCCGGCTCCTCCCAGGCATGGACCCCCCGCTCCTCCTTGTGGCACTGGGGACACAAGTCCGGCGGAGGCCACTGCAGCTTGGGGAACTTGGGGTCCTCCGTGTCACCTCCTGCAGGGACCGGAGCCAGCAGCGAGGGGGTTAGAGGGGACATGTGATGCACCCTCCCCCTGTATCAACACCCCAGAGAATCCAGCAGCTGGGGATGGGGACATTTGGAGGAGCCTCCTCGGGAGGAGGGGTCCTCTGAGGGCACACAGCAGCTTTGGGAAGCTCCCTGTAAGGAGCATGTAAGATCCAACTGTATCTCTGGGGCCATCTGATGCTGCATGACCAGCTGCTGTCCCCTGGGATGGGGGACAATAACAACGGGATATCCCCACTGCTACACCCTGGAGCCATTTGCCAGACCCATCCAGGAGGAGGGAATGTTCCTCCAGCTCAGCTCCCCTGGTGGCAGCCCCCCTTACCCGCCAGGCGAGCGTTGACCTCGTTGTGGTGGGACCAGAGCCAGAGGATGGCCTCCTCCCTGCTGGCCACCTTGTCCATGGACTGGGCTGCCATGGCCTCAAAGTGCTCGGCGCACTCCTGGCAGCCGAAGAAGTGCCGGACGTAGCAGCGCATGGTGCTCAGCACCTCCAGGGGTAACTCTGGGGGAGCAGAGCACGGGGGTGAGCCTGAACCCCTCTGTGCCACCATCACAGTCACACAGCTGAGGTAGCAACCCCATACCCCAATTCTCTCTCTTGTCCCCCCATGGAAACTGCCCCTGGATGAGATGAAGAAGGGGGGGAAACAAGCTTTTGTCCACATGGAGCACCCCTATCCATGCCAGAGCTCAGCTGGACACTCCCTCCCTGAGCCCCTGATGCCCCCCAGGGACAGCAGTACCTTTGTCAGGGCCGTTCTGGGCAGCCTGCACAGTCAGCAGGTGGAAGATGGTCCAGAGCCCACAGGGGTAGCCACGGAAGTGGCGCTCACTGCCCTGGCAGCCCACCCAGGTCACGTTGGTGGGGAGCACCGAGGGGTGGGAGGCCTGGTGGACAGATGGACATGGTGTGATGGGGGTGGCAGGCAGGCAGTGCCAGCTGGGGAGCAAGGGGCAGGGGTAAGGAGAGCAGGGGCTGGGGGTCCCCATGGGCATCTTACATCTCTGTTATTCTTCATGGCCTCCTTCAAAACTGTGCGGGGCAGCTCAGGCTCTGTCCAGTTCCTCAGCCAGGCATCCAGAGTCTGCAGGTAGGTCTGCACGCAGGGGCGCCCTGGGAAGTACTGCAGAGGGGGGAGAGGGCTGAGAAAACACAGATTTCATCCTGGGAGCAACAGGGCGGCACCAGCATCCTCTCTGCTGCAGAGCAGCGTGGTCCTGGCAAGGTTTTGGTGCCTATCTCTGAGGGGCTGGGGGCTGCAGCTCGTCCCCCCACCCTGGGTGGCAAGGCCCCTGTGTGCATGTTCAGGCTCCAAGCCCCATTCCCATCTGAGGGAGGCAAAAAGCCACTCTGTCCGTAAGTCTGGCAAAGCCGATTAGCAGCTGCACTTTAAAACCACTCCTGGGAGAGGAGCAGCCTGGCAGCCTGTGCCACCAACAGACAGACTGACCTGTGGGGAGGAGGGGACACCAGCACACAGGAGAAGTGATGGAGAAGTGAAAAGAAGGAGGAGTGTGCTGAGTTTGAGCTGTTCTTCCTCCCAGGTCCATGGGGAATCACATGAAAAGACCCAAATTTGCAGGGGAATTATCTGTGACCTGACAGTTGTGCTGCAAACACAGTGCCCCCCAAAGGAGTTTGCTGTGTGATTCCCTGCCTCCAGGAACCATTTCCCCCCCCATTAGGACTTGTCCCCCTTTCCTTTCCTTTAATACCTCTTGGGAGTGCAAGAGCTAAGGCTGGGCCCTGCTGGCTGAGCTCCCCCAGGCTGAGCCCTGGGCTGCAATCCTGGGGATGCTGCTCCGTCCTGTGGATGAGCAGGGCAATGGCAGTGCTGGCTCAGCGTCCCCGGGGAAGCACCAGCACCCACCACCCACTGCTGCAGCTCATCGAGGGGAAGGTTTACAGGAAGATTTAAAAATGGATCAAATAAAACCATTGCTGCTCCCCAGCACCGCAGCACACTTACACCCGTGGGCAGGGAGCTGCTGTCACAGAGGTTTACTTCCCTATTTGTGTAGTTCACATTAAAGAGAGAAAGAGTGAGGGCAAGCAGAGGAGCCACATGAAGGTCTGAGGACTTAAGGCACATGTCTGGAGCTCTTTCCTGGGGGGCAGCAGATGGGGGTGGGAGCAGGGGCTGTCCTGAACATCAGTGGGGGCCACGCAAGGTCCAAACTGAGCGTGAGACCCTGGGTGACAAAGGAGGGAGCAAAGAAGGAGGGCATGGCCCCAGTCTGCCAAGCAGCCTGGGCTGTGACAGGGATTGGGGATGGAGACAGGGCTCCTGCAAGCCCAGTGGAGGAACTAGCCAAATGCAGCAGGACTCTTCACAGCAGGAAATTAAACTGCCCTGCTTGTGCTGGCTCAAAGCTCTCAGTCACTTCAGCTGTGCCAGGCCCAACATAGAAGAAAAAAGGAGACCTTAAATTAGACTTGTCTGGAGCCTGACTCAGAGTGGGAGTTCCTTTCCTGGACTATTATCAAAGGAGCCTGCAGAGATTGGCTCCTTGAGCTGAGCAACCAGATCAGAGCAACAAACCCCTCAGAGAGGTGACAGCCTCTCTCCTCAAAAGACCTCCTGCCTCAACACCTCCTACAAGCCATGATCCCACTGCCACCAAAACTGGCAACACCCACCTTGTTTGAAACACTCTTAGCTCCCACTGGGACTCTGGGCTGAGTTTGGAGATCCACATGGATGAGGACTGCCATGGGATACACCGAGCACCAGGACACAGGGCCCACACCAGACTGCCACGCTTCACTACCTGTGAGTGCTGGGGCACGGTGGCCTGCACTGTTTGCATTTCATAGACAAATGGAGGCACAGGCAGTTCCCCTCCCAACACCCAGAGCTCCTCACCTTCACCAGCGTGGCCACGTAGCACTTGAAGGCAGCCAGCTGTGCTCCCGACAGCGAGGAGGGACGGGCAGCCTCCACCCGCAGCGAGTAGTGCAGCGCCGACTCCAGGTCGGCCATGTACAGCTTGGAGCTGGGGAGGGCAGCGCAACACGAGGCTCCATCAGCCACGGAGCTAATCCTTACAAACGCCAGGGCTTCTCCCAGCTCCCAGCCCCTCGCCCGCCCGGCCCCGGTTTGCCCAGCAGGGGGAGGGCTCTGACCGGTCGGCTCGCAGAGGATGTGACACGCGGTCGCTGTCGTTGAGGCTGCTGGCCGTGGCGTTCAGCTTGTAGGAGCCGCGGGTGATGCCCGTGAGCGTGCGCAGGTAGTAGGTGTAGAAGGAGCGTGCCTCTATGTGCCTGCCAGGAAGGAGAAGCACTAAGTCCCTCGTCCCTCCCAAACCTGACCCCAAGGAAGGAAGCCAAGGAGATGAAGGCTTAGCCAAGTGGGTAGTTCAGGCCTGGGGAGGGAGCTTGGGGTGCTCCATACTCTCCATCTGCCCCAGCAGTGGGTAGACTTACACACATCCTGGAGCAGAGCTGAGCCCCAGGTAGCCGTATCATGCCACCTCCAGGCAGATGTGGGAACGGAATGGCTCAGTCACAAGGATTTTCCCTTGCTCCAGCTCCAGCCAGGGCTGGCAGTGCAGTTCAATGCCCACCAGCAACCTCCCACCAGCCTCCTCTACTCAGCCAGTCTCGTTCCTAATGCACCTTCCCACAGGTACAAAGGAGCACAGAGAGATGGGGCACAAGGCTGGCACCCCAGCAGCACCCCCAGAGCCACCCTGCCGTGCCCCACACTCACACAGGCAGGCGGGAGAAGGAGCCGTTGCGGAGGAGCAGGTATCCAGAGGGGAAGGAGGTGACACCAAACTTCTGCACGAGCTCCTCCTCGCTGCTCAGCACCCTCCTCACCGCGATGTTCTCGTACTGCAGCATGTCCAGGGCCACCTGCAAGCCCCAGGGTCAGATGAGGAGGGCAGAGGGATTCCCCAGCCCCACCAGGGAGGCAGCAGAGCTGTTCAGTGCCCTGTGTAATATCTGGCACTGGCTAAGCTGTGTGCAAACTGGGCAGGCGGGCTTTTCCTGGAGAGAGCTGCCCTGCCACAGGCACCCAGGAGTTATCATGCAGCAGGTACACAGGCTCCAAGAGAAGTGGGGGATAAATGGAGCTGTACCCACCTCTCTGCCCACGAAGGAGTTGCTCTTCTCAAAGATGAGTGCCAAGTACTGGTCCTTGTTCCTCTGGAAGAAGGTGCGAACCTCCTCGGCGCTGCAAGAGACAGGAGGACGGCAGCAGGTGCCCTGGAATCAGCAGGATGCTCTGCCCTCCCCCTCACAAGGAGCTCCAGCCTTGCTCGCTGGGATTTGGCAGGGAATGCTGCTGCAGGATCAGCCCCACTGAGCAGGCAACTCCTCCTGCTGAAGTTTCCAGCCTAGTTTTCTGCTCTGGTTCACAGGCTTTGAGAAAACCCGCTGGGCTTGGCCAAGGAGGTAGAAAAGAAAGCAAAGGCAGGGCAGGGCAGGGGGGATCTGTAGGCTCACCCAGGGGAAAAAAACAGCAATGAACTTGAACCAGGGCTGGTTTGTTTTTGTCTAAGACACAGAGGCACCAGAGTACCTGAGGCAGGTGCCTGCCTCGACCATTGCTCTGGAAAATCCAAAGGCTCCTTCTCAGGACTGACAATGCAGCAACTGCTTGCATCCAGCAAGGACAACTCAGATACCAACAAAATTGTACAACAGAATCAAGAAAACCCTTTTTCAGGACAGGAGAGAGCTTCTAACACAGCCTGACACAGCACGGTATGAGACTGCCATGTCCCAAAGACCCTGGGGCCCAGGAATTGCTTGCTCTAAGTAAGTCTGATGAGCAGGTTCGTTAGATGTGACAACATGGCCCATGGACACAGCTCTATACTGGCCAAGTCATCTCCCTGGGACCAGGGTGATGCAGTAGCTGCTCCTTGCTCATTCTGGGTTCAGGATTTCCCCAGAAACCTCCTCCCCATGGGACAGAGGCCACCCTGGCCCCCTGCTGCCCCTACCTTGCTGGCTCCAGCGGAGGACAGGCGGGTGGCCAGGCATCCTGGCTCTGCTCAAGGTTGGTGATGATGGCGTGGCGCAGGTCCTCGACAGTGGCACTGGGATCTGCAGGGGGACAGGACACCAAGGGGTCAGCCCTGGGGAAGCCAATCCCAGGGGCTGAGCCCAGGGAAGCTGCTTGGAGCTGCCCCCCAGAGCTCTCTGATATTGTAGTATATGGGAGGTGTGGGCAGCAGGGCCATTCACACCCAGGGTAGAAAACCCCATGGCTCTGAATACTCACTGGTAATCCTTATCCCATCCTCTGGCTTCTTGCTAAAAGCTCTGAAGAACTGAAAGGGGAAAAAAAAACCACAAGGGGAAACTGGAGTGAGTGTTTGGAGTGGAACAGGAGGCAGTGCAACCCAGCAGGATGAGGCTCCCTGTAGACCAGCTCTGCCCCAGTTTCCCCACAGCATGCTATCTGACATCAGCCAGCACAGAGGGAGCTCCCAGCCATGTCCCCATCTTTTGGGGCATCCCCCCAGAGAGGAAGGATGCAGGCATGGGCTGGGAGCCATGTCTAGCCAAGGGCTGAGCACTGGCAGGCAGTGGAGCAGGTTTCTCCAGGAGTCCCAGGGAGGCAGCTGGAACCTTCCCAGTCCTGCAAACCAGTCTCCCTGCTCCAGAGCTCTGACAAGGTAGGAAAAAGAGGGTTTTCCCACTCCTGGCCTCCCACAGTGGCTCCAGTACCCAGGGCAGCAACACCAGGTTGCATCAGGCAGGTGTTTGCTTTGCAGGCTGGGCTGGGAGCTGGGACTGTTTGCAAAAGGTGCTCCGCAGGGACACAGGATGTGAAGCAAGTGACATCTTGGCACAGCCACATCAGCACAATGTCCCTGCCCCAGGAGATGTTTCCATCAGTGTCCCAGGGCAGGGGGCACCAGTGAGACCCCAGGGCAGGGCTGGGGCCAAGCCAACCGGCCTGAAAAACCCCAAATCTGGCCCCACCTGGAGCTGAGCCTGTAAGCTGGGACTGAGGGCATGTCTGATAAAACCCTCATCCCTGCCCATTCTATCTCAAGGCAATCCTGGTTTTAAATGCTGGTTGTGGCACCTGGAGTGCTTTGGTTTCATTGCTTGTGTTGGAGCAAGGCTCCATTTGCAGTGGGAAGCTCTGCAGAAGCTGTGTTGACACAGCTAAAGGGCTGGGCACAGGCCCAGGAGCAGGGGTGGCTCCTTGCCAGCCAGCACAGGAGGCTCCCAGGAGTTCCAGCCTCCTGCAGCATCCCTGTGCCCTCCTTCAAAACCTGTGCCTGCAACCTCTCTCTGCCCTCAAGCAGCCTTTCTTAAGTGTTTCCAACTCAGGATTCAGAGTCTCCCTCATCCTAGCAGAGATCCAGCCTCTGTGTTTCACCACAAAACACCGTTTTGGCTTTCCCCCCTCCTTGTTGCTCCATCGCTCAGCAGTTACACCGGCTGCAGCCAGGACACAGCATTGTTTTGGGGAAGGGTGAAACAGCTTCATCCTGCAATGCCCCAAGGAGAGCATTTTGGTGCAATACCCCTGTCAAGCCAATTGAGCAAGACAGGGACAGGCCAGAAGGCAAAGCACAGTGAAGCCCAGCCAGTACTCGGCACACACAGCCTCACCTTCATGGTGGGGAAGCCGGTTATCCCAAAATCAGAGCACACTTGTTGGTTGTCCTCGTCAGCACAGTCAATGGCTGCCAGGATCACTGCAGGCCTCCACTCTGTGGGGACAGAGGATGAGGTCAGCACACTCAGCACCCCCACGGCCCCAAAAACCACCCTCCTCCCTATGAGTGATTTCAGAGACAGGAGGGATCTCCAGGGGTAGAGATCCTCCTGTCCCAAAACCACTGCTTGCCCCTCACAGGACAGTGACTGATGGTTTCCAAGCCCAAACACCAGGGCTGTGCTCTGTGCTGGTGTGTGGTGCCCTACTTTCCAGGCAGCAGGAACACAGGGAAAGCCGTGTGAGGCGGGAGCCGGCTTTGCACACCCTGCTCTGCCAGTGCTGGAGCACAGGCAGCTCTACCCAACACTGCCTGCCCGGCTGGTTCTGCCTGTCCAGCCTCTGCCCCAGCTCCCGGGAAGAGGACACCAGGAGAAGGGGAGGGATGGCTAGCCACAGCTCAGGGAGAGCAAGGAACACAGGCTCCAGTTTGTCTCACCCCAGACCAAGGGCATAGCTGATAACCAAGAGGGAACAACCCAAAACCAGCAGCCAGGCCAGAGCACTGCAGCAGAGCCTGCCCAGGTTCTGAGCATCCACTCCCCATTTGTGACTCCCCAGTGAAGACCAGCATGCCCCTGGGCTAAAACAAGAAGGGGCATGGAGGTATTTTAAGCAGCAGTCTCTGAAAACCAGCAGGAAAATGGAGAATAAAGCTCTGAAATGGTTTATTTTTAGTGTAAAGGACACCTTGCCTATCCTGAGAGTGGGAAGGGAGGGACATGGCACTGGCACGCAGACAGAGCCCACGCTGCCCTAGGCCAGGAGCATGCTGGAGGCAGGGAAACACTGTCCCGTGTCGCAGGTGACGGGACAGGTGAGCTGCTTCCCACTGCCCTGGCACTCGTGGCACAGGAGAGCTGATGACGAGCCCTGCTGCAGGGAGCCAGGCATGTTCCTATACTCATCTTGCACGTGGTGTCCACAGGTCACCCTAGCATCCTCCCCGTCCAGCCCACTCCTATGAACATCCACCCGTGGGAATGGCAGCGAGGCTGCTGAGCAGCACGGGGGTGGCTTCCCCGCCCCGCCTCCATGGGCACACCATCCGCACTCAGCCTCTGGAGCAGGGAGCCCTGGGGGAGCCCTCTTTTGGAGAGAGGCCAGGAGAGCCGGCATTGCCCCGCGGGGCGCGGGCACGCACCCCATTCCTCACATCCTGCCCGTTGGGGAGCTCTGACGGCATCCCCAGGGAGGGACGGCATCCCCTCGGAGGGACGGGATGCCCGGCCGGCCGCCTGACTCATGCGGCAGCCAGCGCGCTGTATCAATTAGTGCAATAACAGGGAGAACCCCGGGATGCCGGGGGAGGCAGGATGAGTCCCGGCAGGACGAGGGGCCCAGCAGCGGGGTGTGCGGGTCCCCAGGCGCGGCTGGCACCGGCCAGGCCGGGCATCAAGGTCAAGCCGGGAACAAACCAGCTGGGATCAGCGCCCAGCAACCTGCTGTCCCTATCCCTGCTGGCACCGGGAGCAGCGGGGCTCAGGGAAGGTCTGGGGGGCAGCGGGACGCCCCATGCCTGGGCAGGCTCAGCCTGAGCTTCTCCCTGCCAAAGGGGGTGCAGGGATGCTGCTAAGCCAGGCCTGGGTATCGTGGGGGGGAAACCTGGACACCGGGAGGGCGCGGGGCCTTCCCACCCGGCTGACGTTCCAGGGAGGCTGGAGCTGGGCCGCAGGGGGATCCCGGGGAGCTGACAGAGAGAGGGTAGAGCAGAGCGGATTGAGGGACGGCAGTGGGAAAGACACGGGATGTAGGGATGCTCACAGGAACGAGGATGCAGAGCCCGGGATGCAGGGAGGATTTAAGGGTGCGGGCAGAGAGGAGGAGGACGACCGGGCAAGGACACAGGAGGGATTGGAGGATGCTCCCGGTCTTGGGGGAAGCGGGACCCCTTGTGCAGGGGCGCAGGGAGGAGGATTTAGGGGTGCTGAGATAAACAGAGATGATGTGAACAGAGGTGCAGGGGAATTTGAGAGTGCAGGGCCAGAGACACCGGGTGCTGACGGAAGGGGACAGAGACAGGGATAAGGGGCGGGGGGTAACAAGGTCAAGGGCACGGGGGGATCGGGGAGCCGATGGGGAAGGCAGGCGGGGATGGGGGGAAGGGGGGCCAGCGCGGCCGGGGACTCACCGCGGATGTCGTGGGCCAGGGCCCGCCATGTGGGCGCAAAGTGGATGCAGTGCCCGCACCAGGAGGCGAAGAACTCGACGGCCCAAGCGCTACTGGAGCCCAGCAGCCGCTCCTCCGCCCCCGGCCCCAGCAGATCCAGGGGGTCAGAGGCCGAGTAGAGGCGGCCGGGCCGCGCCGCGGGCACCCGGAGCAGCAGGAAAAGCAGCAGGAGCGGCGGGAGAGCCGCCGGCCCCCCGCGGCCCCCGGCCCGCGACCGCCGCCGCCACATCGCCCGCCAGGCCGGCCGGCACCGCCCGGAGCCGCCTTTAGCGCCCGGAGCCGCACGTAGCACCGCCCCCGGGGCGGGGCCGGGACCGGGGCGGGGCCGGCGCGGGGAAGCCCCACAGCGGCCGCGTGCCCACAGCCCCGGCACCGGGCCTCCGTAGGCCTGCGGCCCCCTCACGTCATGGAGAGGAGCCCAGTACTGCCCTCCTCACCCCCCAGCTTTTGCTGCGGTGTTACCCTTCCGTGAGGGGACAAACGGCATGAAATGATACAATTCTGATAAAGTGATGACTGCCCAGGGAGGTAGCGGAGTCAGGGTCCCTGGAGGTGTTCAAGGAAAGAGTGGACGTGGCTCTGAGTGACACGGTCTGGTTGGCAGGGTAGTGTTGGGGCACAGGCTGGACTCGGTGATTTAGGTCTTTTCCAACCTAAATGAATCTGTGATGGTGCAATAGTGAAGGCAGCTGATTCAGCCCCAAAATGCATTTTGTCACCAACATGAGCACCCCGAGGGCAGCGCCCTGGTCAGATGCCCTGACATCAGCCAGCGTCACTGGGCACCACCTGGACACCCTGTGGAATGGGCAGCCTGCAGACATCCCTGCCCTCTCCCCAAACCTGCCAGCAATACTCAAGCAAGGATATCCAGTGACACCCACAAAATCCAGCTCTACATCTCAAAAAAGCAGCCTTCTCCCCCCAGTGGCCCCATCAATGGAATGTCTTCAAACTGAGAGTTAGATTAGATATTAGGAAAAAAAATCTTCCCTGTAAGGACAGTGAGGCTCTGGCACAGGTTGCCCAGAGAAGCTGTGGATGCCCCATCCCTGGAAATGTTCAGGGCCAGGCTGGATGGAACTTGGAGCAACCTGTGGTAGTGGAAGGGTCGGCAGGATAACGTAGCTAGATGTTCTTTAAGATCCTTTCCAACCCAGGCCGTTCCAGGATTCTGTGATTCCATCCTCCCGGCCAGGCCAAGCCGTGCCCTCGCTCACGCACGCACACACGTCACCGGCTCCCAGCCCCAGACGGAAGGTGCCCGTTGTTCAGTGCCCCGGGGCAGAGCCAGGCACTGCCAGGGTGGACACAGCCCCAAAATCCAGCCCTCTGCTCCCTCCCCAGCCCCTGAGGCCAGGGAACCTCTGGCAATGGGGGTGCCCATGGCTGCTGAGGGCTTGTTGCTGGCTCTGTCCCCAGGAAGGCCATTATCCGTGCTGGGCCCCACCTAGGCATTTTAGGCGGACTTGCCATGCTAGAAAAACAAGCCTGCCAGAGCCCGGGCTCGCCGAGGGCAGGGGCTCCACACGGGGCACAGCTCCAGGAAACGACAGGGCTCCCTGACACAGGCTGGCCTAGGGGATGGAGCATGGTAGACACAACCCAGGGGATTGCTCCCACCCATCTTCTGTGGGGCCAGGCTGATGGGAACGGGCCGAAAATGGTCTGCTCCAGCCCTGTCAGCTGTAATTAAGTCCTTAAGGGATTATCACGCCTCATTGTCTAACCAGGAGGCAGAGAGACACAGCCTAGCCTGTGCAGGGCTGCTCTCAAAGGTGGTACCTACTACTGACAGAGACTTTGCCAGGACTTGTCCTCATCCAGCTGGTGATTAAAATGCAAAAATCCCCAGGTTCAGGGAGATCACCACCGTTATCTTCCCCCTAGGTTAAAGCCTTATTTTAAGGGCTCATCAGCTTGATTAGGTTACCAAGGCAAGAGAGAGGTGCTCAGCACTAGCATAATTGCCAGCATCCTTCCCAACCAGCTCACCCCTTCCTTCCAGGCAGCCCAAATTCCTTGAATCCTTTTTTTAGATGCAAAAGCAAGGTGAAGGGGCAAGAGCCCACAGCGCAGCCCAGGGCTCCGGCTCCTTTGGAGGTGAGCCATGCCATTGCTCATCCCCTGAGCCCTGGCGTGGGGATGCTCCTGCTTCCTGCTGCCCTGGGAACAGCTGGGCTGCTACCCACGACCCTACTGCCCAGCTGGCACGTCCCATCCCCAAGGCTCCCCAGGTAATAGCCTCCTTCAGCAGCAGGGTGTGGAGTTTTCCAGGCACAGACTTGCCCAAAAATCCTTTTTTTCCTTTGAATGCTGCTGCAAAGCAAGAGATGAGGCTTTTCTTGCACCTCAGACTGGGAAGAGACATATTTTCATTGCAGAACACCCTGACACAGGGCATGGCCTGTGAAGCCAAAGATGAAGCAGAGGCTTTGAAATAACTCTTTTTTAAAGCTGGATTTGAAAGCAACTAAGATGAAATAACAGCAGTCAAGAACCAGTAGAAGTCTGGGGAGGTTTTAGAAATGCCCTCCCAGTGCTCTCTGCCTTTGTGTCCTCTCTGGCTGCCAATGGAACCTGCAAAACCAGGTAGCAAAACCAGGACACAGGTGCTGGGTGATGCTGGATGCTCACCTGCTCAGCCCCAGCCAGCCCTAAAAGGTCAGCTTTAGGCTCCCACTGCACATTTAGGAACCTGCTTGGTTTTCACAGCAGAGCCTTCAGTCCCTACCTCAGCATCCTTAACTCTGGGGAGAGTTGTGCTTCATTCTGTAGCAAGGCCATGGGATGACCACAGAGATTCCTGTGCTGCACCATCTCTATGCAGCAGCTGAGCACTGGCTTTAGTTCATTAAGCTCTGAAATCTCCTTTCCCAGACTAACACCCAGCAGGAATCTCCTTGAAGTCAGTGAGGCGTGGACAACATCAACAGGCTGAGAACCTCAAAAGGCAGCCACAATCTCACCAAAATAATTTAAGCTCTGCAGAACTTGTTTCATGCACCTAAAATGGATCATTTTCAGACACAAAGCCACTCAGCTCACCTCTGTTCTGGGTTAGACAGGAGACAAGGAAAGAGTGGTTAGATGTTATGTGTTCAGCCCTTGAAGCGATGGAAAAAATTAAATTTCAGAAAATGGAGAAAGGCTTTTATTGTCGATTTTTAAAAGCATGAATCTGTCTATAAAATGTTCTGAATGGCCAGGTGAGCAGACCCAGGACCTCCTCATTCCCCTTTAGTTGTGAAGGTTCAGGGCCACAGGTTGATCCTGAAATGGACTTTCTTCCTTGAAAATTAGAGAACACGTTCCTACCTAATTGTGTGATTCCAGGAACTGACTCCAAGGAAAACACGCAACCAATGCAAGACTCATGATACAATCACGGCAACCCCGTCACTGGCATTTCGGAGCCTGCTCTGAGAGGTTTGCATCCAACAGCCCTGCAAGCACCTTGGAAATACCAGCTGCAGAAGAAGCTCAGCAGTTTTCCTTTCTCCAGACTTCACAGGATGATGAACTCAAGGAAGTCCTCTTTGATCTGCAGCACGGCACTGCTTAAATCGTGGTCCTTCTGTGAATAAAAAGCCTCACTTCCCTCAGAGAGCGACGGAAAATTGCGTCACCTGCCACCTCCCTGACATTCCAATCCAGGTGGCACTTTTTCCTTGGTGGCACAAGTCACACCTCAGTTGAGACATGGCTTCTGACAAGACCTTTGGCAGCACCTGTGCCACAAACCTGCCAGCTTTGCTGAGACACGCGGAGGGGATGTGAATCCCGACTGCTTCCCACACTCTGCATTGGCTCTGCCAGGCTGACACCTGTGGAGACCAGGATGGCCCCTCAAAGCCCCACTGGCAGCTGGGAATTGCTGACTCCACGAGACAGGCTTGGTCGGAAATTGTTGATTTCCACCTTTCAAGCCCAACCAGCCTGTAATAACAAGAGGCACAAAAGCAAATCTGGGATGCATTCTCAGGATATGATGAATGTGTTCACGTTTGCATCTGCAGAGAGAACACAGCAGTACCAGCCTCCTGCTATTCACCCTCTGCTGATTCATCCCTGCTCCAAAGGACAGCAGCCACGCTGGCCTTGCTCTTTTCAGAAGAACCCAGGGAGACCAGGAGGAACTGGCACTGTCATTGGTATGTCTGGGTAGGAGACGTTTTACCTGCAAATTTCAGATCTACTAACAGTCATAAATGATTACCATGACCCAGGCTGCACAGAGCACATGTTTTCCAGTCCAGCTCATGTTCCCAGCTTTAAGGAGCAGATTGGAGGAGGCCACACCGCCCAGATTTGCCACATCATTATTTGGCAGGTGGTTTAATTGCAGTGCATGAAACTGAGAATACCACAGGGATGACAATGGAGCACTCCTCTCTTGCTCTGACAGTAGTCCTGCAACGTAAGCAAGGTCTCACCTTCCAAGGACTGCTGTGCCCAATCACAGGTTCCCTGAGCAGTGCTGGCTCCATCAGCCCTTGGAGCAGTGCAGCAGACACAGACACTGGACCAGGCTCCTTGCTGAGCTCCCCAAGCCAAGCCACGTGAGCAGTGGGATCCCCTGCAGCCTCCTTTATTTTGCTGGAATAAAATCAAATCGTAGCTGTGACACCCCCCCCAGAAGTGGTGTTACTTCCACCTCCAGCAAATTCTCAGACAAAATCTGAGTTAGAGTCAGTCTAGACTTCATGCAAGAGGAAGCCACTGGAAACCCACATCAGGGAGGGAACACAGCCCAAGGGACACAGCAGGTCTTGTACAGGTGGAGCAAAGGGCTGGAAAACTGGGGCCAAGAGAAACACTCAGAGCAGGAACTAACCACCTGCTCCAGGCCATCAGCACTCTTGGCAGGCAAAGAAGGTATCTGTACTCCTCTATGCCCCTGAACCTGCCCAACCATCACCCTCCTGAACAGAGCTACTCTCCTCTCCTCCTTTTCCCCAAATTTCTGCAAGACCTTATTCATGAGGAGGCAGGAGGGTACAGAGCTGGGCCTAGGGGTTTTGTTTGCTCCAGTTTCCAGGTCTCACAGGGTGCCTTTCCCTCCCCCAGAGGACCGGCATCCCGGAGTGCCCTACACTTTCAAACTCCATTACATCTCATCTGCATTCCTGCCAGGCAATGGCCCATGCTCCGGGCTGGGTGCCAGCAGCTGGGCAGCCCCCCTCCTCTCCTTCCTGCACTCTGAAGAGCTGCTGGTGTTCAGCAGCTCCCCACCAACTCCTTTTCTTCTCAGGGCTATGTTAATGAGAGCCTGGACATTGCAGAAGCCCTTGTGCTAGGCAGAGCACAGCACGTCTGGAGCAGAGTCAACATTTCCAGTGCTCCAGTGCTCTGCCAGGCATTAGAGCATGTGGGATGGCTGCAGCTGGCACCACATCCCCAGGGAGGCACCTGGGAGTGGGCTGTACCTGGGAAGGGAGGCACCAAACAGTCCTACTCAATCCACAGCCAAGAAGGCGGCTGCTGGCCATTGCCCAACCCAGGAGTTTCACCAGGTCCACAGGTGAAACAGCTGTTAAAGGTAACCATGCTCCAAGGCTTCTGGGAAGAGTTGCATAAACGCCACGGGTAGAAAGTCAGTGACAAAGTGAAGCATTGTAGACTTGCAAATGAGGAAATGAGAGCCTTCATCACGCTGATTGCTGGGCATCCTGGGCAAGGACAGCAGGAGCAATGCAGCAGTTTGCTGCGTCACCCGCCGGAGCACCTTGGCAGCACTCCCACAGCTTCAGCCATTCTTAAAGGAAGCCTCTTATTCAGCCAGAGATGCACAGATCAGTTTGGTTTTTTTCAGCATGAAATGCACTCTGAGCCCCTTCCAGGGATGGATGCAAGTAGACAATTGTCCAAAAATACAGAACTTGTGGAGTAAAACTGCTGTGGGGCGAGGAAAGGCACGGCACAAATGCTCTCCTGCTGCTCGCTAATGAGGCCACAGAGACTGCAGCACCACTTGGCCCCAGATCTTTGGACACCCACCACTGTGTTTGGCCAGTTCAACCGCTGAGCTCAGAGGGCTGTGACGTCTTCCTGTCTGTCTGAGGGCTGTGACAGTGTCTGAGGGCTGTGACAGTGTCTGAGGGCTGTGACGTCCTCCTGTCTGTCTGAGGGCTGTGACGGTGTCTGAGGGCTGTGATATTCTTCTGTCTGAGGGATGTGATGTCCCTCTGTCTGAGGGCTGTGATATTCTTCTGTCTGAGGGCTGTGATGTCCTCCTGTCTGTCTGAGGGCTGTGATAGTGTCCCCAGCATGCTCCATTGAGTACCAGCCCTGCAGCACACCGGCACTGCGGGACTGCAGCAAAGCTGCTTCCATAACAGAAGCTTGAATGCAGCAAGTCCTCCTCCAGGATGAGGTACCTCTGCTAAAGAAAAGCAAAGAACAAATAACTGCAATGGTTTAGCTCATACAGGTCCCCCCCATTTAATGCAAACAGCCCTCCCAGGCAGGTGAGGAGTTGATGGTCACAGTGTCCTCCAAGCTGGAAAGACCAATGCTGGGTTTTGTACAGGGTCTGCCATAAATGGAAAGCAAAGCCTTTTCTGCTGGGCTGTACATTAATAAAAGGCACCAAACACAGCAGAGGTACCAGAGCAGAGGTGGCCACAGGCACTGAGGAGGCTCAGTAAACACCTGTGCTCCCTGGCTCACCCCTTCACGCTGCCACTCCATCACCATGTGCCCCCACCTGTGGGGTTTGGCACTGCAAGTGCTTGGCTGTCCTCTTACAGAGAGCTCCAGGACCTTTCAGGTGTTAAAGTGATTTGGTTTTTTCTTGTCCTGGAAAGAAAACAGCAAAGATTTAGAAAAGTTCCACCAACACATAAAGTTTCCAGGGAGCAATATTTGCCCCTTGGTGAGGACGGGATTGGTGCTGCTAACATCTTTACAGAGATGTACCAATTTAGGAACAGAAAACAAGACTGAGGTTCTGAAGGATTTAATTCCAAATCTGTTGTTTAACATAAAAATGTTTTAAACCATGAGTTTTAAAAACATATTTTAAATAAATATGTGCAAGGAGTAGTTTTTCTCCCACTGTGAACTCCTGCAATGATTGCTCAATGCTATTTTCTGGTGTTATCAACAGTCAGCTTTAACAATAAAGAAATTCTAAAAAAGTTATGATTATAATTAGGGCAACTCTAATGGGATTTTGTAGACTGTGATTGGCATCCCAAGCACAGCATCAGACAGAAAGTGGAACGTACAAGTGACAAATCTCCAGGACACCGTCAGAATTAGCAACTGCTTGGGTAATTGGAAAGCTCAATTTTATAAAATCTAGGAAACAAGATTAATTTATAAATCAGTTTATTTACAGAATTTGTTCTCTTAAAGTACATTTCAGTTACCAAAGATATTTACACTGGTGTACACAGGGACCATCCTGGTTATTTTACAGTTCTTAATTACAAAAGAACCTCCCCACCCCCCCTCCACATCCTTGGATCTGTCTACTGTGCAAAGCTGCTGTGGATGTGAACATGAGCTGAAACTGGCCCAAACCCCAAGTTACCAGGTTATTTACACATACACAGTAAATGGGTTTCTTTTCAGCATCTCCACAACACAGTACATGGGGAGGCCGAGCCTCCCAAAAGGCGGCTTTGCAAATGTGTATCAAAAGGCTCTGCAAAATCAAGGAATAAAACCCCCTAGTAAATGCAGGTTCATTACAGTATTCCTTTCTCATCTGTATATAATTTTGCATTTAACACTTAAATTACAAATAAGTTCAATAGTTTGCTTTTCTCCATTTTAGTTGGTTTGTAAACACTTCAGATGCACTAAATACCTTGTAAGATTCAACTGTTTGTCTGCTGAAAAGTACTTTGTTTTCCTAATATTCTTAAGGTAGCAAAGAGATATGAAAGTTGGAACTGCACACAGTTCCTCGCAGAATAGTCACTTAAAAGGTCTCTGTCACTGTGCTACTTCTGCAGGTACACACTTATTCAAGTATTGCAGAAAGCTAAGGCCACTTTTTCAAGAAAGGAAAAGGAACAAGATGGGATTTTTCAATCCCTCATTCCACCTTGTGAGCAACAAGCCTTCTTTGAAAGGCAGAAGCACTGATATTCCAGGGCCTGGCTCACAGAGCATCCTGCCGTTACACAGGTATTCACACTCCGTGCTCCCACAAGCCTGGGCTTTCCCACCTGGCTCTGAGATCCTTCCAAAGATGGAGCAGCATGTCCCCAGTGATGACTGCTGCTGCTGCCCCAAACAGCTCAGGAGTCTCAGCAAAGTGTCCCAGCCTTGAATCTTCTTATGTGGTTACACCAAGATAACCAGGATGCAGAAATACCATCTTGTTCTTACAAAGGGAAGGTTGGGGAGAGAAGCAGAGAATTCAGCCTGTTTGTGGGACCCCAGGCTTCCCCATATCTCCTCACTAGCAGCCTGACCCAGCCTGACCCTTGCTTCATCATCAGTCCACAAGTACTCAACCCACTTGAGGTTTTGAACATACACTCAACTCAAAGCAACTCAACACACGTGAGGTATTGAGAAGGTAATTCACGTACGTTCAAGTCATTTTAGGGTTGCTCCTAGCAAGGATTGCTACCAAAAATAAATCAGTGATGTCTGCAAAGGAACAAAGCCATTACTTAGATGCAGCTTGCTTCTGTCCAAACACCTGTTAAAAACAGTTAGTGCTTCTGTGGAGGGTACTACAGCCAAAAGACAACAGGCACATGATCTCCAACAGGCCCCCATGCCCTGTCAGGCCTGACTGCACAACCTCCCCACTCCTGCTGGACAGACCAGAAACACCCCATGGGCCCCTCAGAAGAGCAAAAAGCCCTGGGGATGCAGGACAACCTTCTCAACACTGGCCACAGAATCTACAGAACAGAACCTGACCTGATGCTCCAGGTACAACCCACTCTGCAGGTTTGTGTCCTCTTTCCATAATTGCTACCTATAAAAATAGCAATCCTTGCTATTGAAAGATACACACCCAGGAAAGGGAATCTGAGGTGGTGACCCGATCAGTGACACCATGCTGGTTAAATCTAGCAGCTTTAGTTTGCTTCTGTCTTAAGTATCCAAGGGTTTCTTGGTTCAGCATCATGACATTTTACATGAACAAATGAATCACTTGAGAAAAAAAGCTGAGCAATGCTCCACCAAGACTATTTGACTTCCAGCCAGCCAAAAGGCCCACCACTGAGGGACAGACATGCATATTCCCACTGGAGGTGTCCCTACCCACCATTACCTCCTCCTTGTTCTTCCACTCACAGAGCTCCCATGGATATGGCTCACCACTAACTCATAAGTGAGGTGCTGGCAACACTACATCTGAGAATCTGTATGGACCTCTGGCAAATCCAACATTTCCCAGTGCTGTCCCTGAAGAATTACCAGCTGTGTGTCATTGTGCAAAATGCAAATATTCCAATGATAGCTTTCAAAAAATCCCAAACAATAAACAACCCAACCAAAAAAAAAAAAAGGTGGAATAGAGAAACCAAACTGGAGCATAGCAGAGGTATGCACAGCAGGAAGCCCAAGAACCAAGCAGATGAATGAAACAGTTGAGATGCCCCCTGCCACACCTGTTGTGGGCTGCAGCATCTCTGGGGCACCTCTGAGGGCTTCAAAGTGTCTGTCTACACTCCAGTGCCTGGAGAATCTGACTTCCCTCTGGGTCTTGTCCTAGGTTAGCAAACAGGGACATCCACTATTAAGGCATCAACGTTTGACCCTAGATTGTCTGTCTTCCTCCAAGAAAAACACAACAACAGGAAGAACAGGTCAGGAACCAGCACTCAGCAGAATGACACTGCAGATGAATCCAGCCAAATGAACCAAAATCAACCACATAATATGGTGCAGAAGTTCTAGGAAAGGAAGGGAATAGAAAGAGCTGGGAATTTTCACACAATTTTTCAGCTCAGCCCCCTCAACTCTCCATTGTCTCTGAACCAGGTGCTTCAGTTTTAAGCTCCACTCCTAGACCTGTCCTTGCATCCCACCCTTGGTCATTGAGGTTTGGTTGTTCCTACCTTCACCCCCTTCTATCTGCCTCATGAAGCTGGAGGTTTTGTGTGAAGAATATGGGGCTCTGGAACTTCCAAACCAGATGCTCTCTCAAGTTTGTCTGTCTCAAAACACAAGACAGTGCAGCCAACTGCACAGGACACTCTCCTGTAATCCACTTAATAAATTATCTGAAAATAAATAAAAAACCCACAAGCACAAAACATGCAGACAGTCAAGCACCAGACACTGCTTTCTTTGGTGAATACACTCTGTTCTCTAAATTGTTCAAGTAACAGCTTCTCCAATTTCATTAGGTGACAGTAAGGGAGAAAGCTGAGGGATTGAAGGCCAAATTTTTGTGAGGAAATATTTTCCACTCCTGCATGTCTCGTGCCTGAGAAAATCCTGAGTATCCATTATCTGGGAGCAGCTGGTGCTCCAGGAAGAGAAGTGCTACACAGTAGGAGGAAAGTTGTCCATGGGCTCATCTTTCAGGCTTGACATTAGGCAGGCTTTATCTTGCTCTGCCTCAGAGCAAAGCAGCAAGAATTCTTTACTTGTAGGCAGGAAGAAACATCATCTAATTTCCCTGGACTGGGCTGGCACCATGCTTGGTACCACATCATAGAAGAAAGATGAAAACCAGCTTCACAGAGAAGTGAATTAAATAGGCTCTGAAGCAGAAGGAACTGATGCACATTGTTAGGACTGCAGGAGAAGACGTGTTAAGATTATAACACTGTTCAGTATGGTAAGTCTCTGTTTATGACCAAAACCTGACCAAACTGTTGCTTCTCCAAATTACTCACATTTCTAAAGACAAGTTGAGTACTGATGGCTGACCACCATTCCAGCAAAACAGCCAATATCCCAACTTAACCCAACCCTTTCAGGGAACAAGCCAAACATCTCAAAGCCCCAGGCTGGGGCCCTGGGCAGCTGCTGACAGTTATGTGACATAACTGCATTGGCACATGAACAGTCTTGAGCACTCCTCAAAGCAGCCTCAAGTGAGGGATCAGCTTGTTCCAAACAATAAATCTGGTGCGAGGTCTTGGCAGCCAGTTCAGGTTCTTTTCAGCCCATCTGAACTGGCTGGGAACCCCACGCGTGGAAGTCCAGCTGCAGCACGTGCAGGGAGGAGAGCAGGTCAGGAGTCAGAGAGGCCTGTGACTCCATGGTTGGCAGCTCTGAGCTCACTTCAGCACTGTCAGACAAGCAGCAGCCTCCTCTGTTTCTCGTTTATCTGGTTCAGTACATCAACAGTGTCTCTGATTAAGGCCTCGAAGATCCCATCTGCCAACTGCATCTTGACACACAGCTCGTCCTCGTTGTAGTTCACCCACTGCGCTTCTTCCTCGTGGAGTTCCTGCACCTTGGAGGGGAGAAAGGCAATAGAAACATTACAATTCCATTGCTTTAAAATAATATTGCCTGCAAAGTTCCAGAAAGAGTCCAAAGCAGAGTCTGTCTGTCAACAACATATCTGTCTTTGTAAGAGATTACAGGAAACGCTTGGAATAGCAAAACGAACACAGATCTGTTTGAACCAGGCTATTTCACTGTATGAATGTTTTCTACTTTTCACTCTAGCAACCATTTTAAAGGCTTTCATATTCCTGCACAAGTTTTTCACTTGAAAGGACTCAGCTAATGGGAAAGTCTTAGCCAGCAGCAGAAGCTCTATTAATTAATTAGTCCCTAATTATGTTTTTGCAAGAAGCTAATTCCTTGTAGCTTAAACTGGTAGGAAGTAATGGAAAGGCATTGAACGGGGCAAGGGGGAAGAGATTTCACTGCAGTTCAGTTTAAAGTAATAAGAACACTTTAAGGAAACAACTAACTTCCAGTGCTTCTGCATAGGAACAACGCTTAAATGTTATAAGACAGCATTACAACTCATTTGCACAGAATACTCCATGCTTCATTGGATTTGACAGCATTACTACAAATGGAATTTTGCACCAGTACATTCAAAAAGTACTTATTTCCTTCTATTAGTAAGTTGTTGACAAAGAAAATCCCCTTTTACTGCTCACTGACAAATAAATGGTTTAGTATCAGAATGAAATATATAATTTCAATCAGCAAATCAAGTCTTATTGAGTCTCTCCAAACTGAACATCTTCAATTAAACTTATTAAAAATTTGTCTTACTGACCACTTCAGTATTACAGACAAACCTAAACATACTCAATCATTTTAGAAAAGAAGGAATGAATGCAAACATCTCTTGTATTTAAAACAACAACAAAAACCTGTTAAAAGCTCTGTCTCTGCTCAGCTTCAGCAGAAACCTCCTTTGCCCATAAATCTTACACTCTGAACTCAAAATACATTTACAGCGTAGAAGTGGGGCAGACACCTACACAATGCCAAACTAAGGTTAAACATACTGAAAAACCCACTAACCCAGGATCAGTATGTAATAGTGCTGTTTTCTGAGACAGAACATGAACTGTAGCCCCAAGACACTCTCTTCCTTTTGCCTGAAGCTAAACCTCCCAGAAACTGGTCTGTTTTGAAGCTGACAGCTGCTGTGGCACAATGCTGATTCAATAACCCCAGCAGAGTGTGAAGCCCAAGGAAAGCCTGCCATGGCAACCCCAGGGAACTGTCACTGCTGCAGGGTTTGCAGCCATTCAAAAGGTCCTGGTTAGACACGGGGCTTCAGGCTGACAGCTCCTTTCTCCCTCTCTTAAGAGAGCTTGGGAGAGGGATCTCATCCTGCAAACAGCTTTGCTTTGGAAGAGTCACACTGCCTGCTTACAAATCTGTGCTACCACAGCAAGTGCCTCTTTCCCACACAGCTGTCAAGGAAGAGGCATTAATGGCTTCATTAGGCTTGTTACTAATAAGGAAGAAGCAACACTATTTGCAATCAAACTTTGAAGGAGTGCTGTAGGTGAAAGATAATTTAAATGGAAGGATAACAAGTGGTGGATAATTGGCTGTGGGTTTGTGTGGGGGTGAATGTCTGAAACAGACTCCTGAAGTCTCACACAGAAATGTGCTGCCTGCAACCTGTATGTGCTGGTTGTAAATTCTGATAAAGTAAACAGCAGCATGTCTCAAGTTCTCCCATCAATACAGAAGCAGCAATTTGCAGACTGATCATGTGTTTTGTGTCCACTTCATAGATTATTTAGGTAAGGAAGAGACAGGGTTCATGAAAAGAAGAGGTGATGCTGAAAAAGGATTCCCTAAAAGCAGAAGTGATTTGGGAAAAAGCAACAGGGGGCTCAAAGGGAGAGGTGATGATAGCTGCTGCAGGAAAGATCCTGGAAATGAGGGAAGATCCTGAAGATGAAGGAGGTGGGTGGAGACAAATGCCAGGGGATGCCCATGGACCTTGACCAATGACATCTAAGGCTGATAACCTGGAGCAGCTACACCATAGGGATTTTCTGCCCAGCCTTCCACTGCTGAAAAGTGAAGTCAAGACTTAGTGAAGGTAACACTGAGGGTGGGGGAAGCTAGTGAGAAAAATAATCAAGCAGGTTAAAAGCTCTGATCTCACAGGCCTTGAACAAACTCCAATGTCCAGATCCATGCTAAGGTGCTGTTTATTCTGTCTCCCTGACAACTGTGTGATGAGACAATTTCTTTACTGTGCTCAAGCAGTGAAAAGAGATACACGGGATAAAGAAGTAAAAGTAAACCAGAGAGGAGAAGGTACTTGATCCCGGCAGAGAAAGGCTGAATGTTTAAAGCACCAGAAAGAAAAACAGTATCAATAATTAATTTTCTCTTGCCTGTATCATTCCTCCCTCTCTCAGAGGCAGAGTGCACAATTTCCTTTGGCATTAGGAGGACTTCCTCGAGCATGTTTTTGGAAAACTGCGAGAATGCACAATCTGCAGCTGCAGGCAAGTCCTGTTTATAGTGCATTCAGAACACGTGTGGAAACTGCTGTGCTGCTTTGCAGCCCTGGCTGCAACATCTGAGCCAAGGCAGTTGTGACTCCTTTGTCTGGGTTTGAATGGTTTGATCCATTTGTTGTGTTACCACAAACTGCTCCTAAGTAATTGAGACAGTTTCTTTAATAATTGACAACTATCATGGCTTGCATGGAAATGGATTTTGCCTTTTCTTCAGTACTTTGCACTTTCTCATGATAAAAGTAAAACTTCACATATTTGATACCAGGAAGCAAGATCTCTATACCAGAAAGAAACTGCATTTGGGTGAAGTCAGGAAAACTACAGTTTTAATGAATTCCATCTACATGAAAACATAAAGAGTGATGAAATGCAGAAGGCTGTGAGCTATTTTTTTCTCTGTACCCTTTCTTTTTGTATGCACACTTTTTATTTAAAATAAAACATTTAAAGGAGGGGGGCATGCACACAAAAGAAAAACTAGGAGATAACATGGTCACATGATCCTGCTGGCCCTCCACTAAATGTCACAGCACCTAAAAACCCCACATGAAGTAATATAATCAGAAGGAAATTTAGAGAGTGACTTAGCATGTTTTGATTTCTCAAGATTCCTGTTCAAAACCAAGAATATCTCTAAAATAAACTACATTTAAGGAGTAAGTAGACTATTAGGGAGACTGAAAAGAATAAGCATCCAGATATAAAGTAGTGTCTTGGATGAAGGCCAGCAGGAGGAAGGCAGGCAGGTGCATTCTCACAGCCCTTTGCTCTCAGAGTGCTTGGAAACCTTCAGACACAGCATACAAACAGCCTTTCACTCTCTTCTTACTGTGCATTCCCCTTGGGTTTAGATCTGGGGTGCTGCAGCAGTGGCACCTCCAGCTTTCCAATTAAGCCAGCTTGGTAGGAACAGTCCTGCTTTGTTGCAGAGCTTCTGCACAGAGAGAAACATTTTGGCTGTTAAATCAACAGGTCAGAAGATCAAGCACTTTGCAGCACTCTGCTGGCAGGCTCCTCAGGTGTGAAAACCAAACACATAGGTTTGGCAGTATCATGTGAGCTCTGCTTTCTCAAGCTCCACATAAAAGAGAAAGGGGCTGGCAGGGAAAGCAATGGCAGAGTTTGTTCTAGCCCCATGCAAACAGATCTGCACAGGGAGTTTTGGCTGAAGACCCAAGTGGAAAAAAAAGGAGTGGAAACAACCTATTGTCAGCACCTGAACTTAAATAAGGAGATATGAGGGTTCTTGCTGTAGTTTAAAAATAGGTTTTGAAAGATTCTGGCAGCCCTGATGTACTGAAATGTACATTTGACATTCTCCACAAAGCACAGACAGCACACACGTGATAAAGAACAACATGAAGGGACAAAAAGGGAAGAAAGCAAATACTTAAAACATTCCTTTAACTTGATTTTAAACAAAGTAGCTTTTCATAAATGTGAACTCCTGCACTTGTTTATTGAAAGCCAAGATTTGCTGCAAATGTTAGTAACTGGAGCAAATATCCAGCATATCAGAGGGATCCCTGAAGAATCCCAATATAAATTCTTTTCTGAGGACAGAGATGCCTGATTGAAGATAAAAAGAATGCTGCAAAAAGGAGAAGAGGAAGATGTTCTTTTGTCACTGGCACTAAAACATGACTCACCACATTGGTGTCAATGCTGGGAAAGCACAGACCAAAGTGAAAATGCAACTAAAAGTGCAGCCATTGGAGGAAGCTGCAAAGCTCAAGGCAAAGCAAGGAGGCAAAGGATGAATCCATCCTGTTCTCCCTTTTGTTCCCAGGAGTGGGATGGCCAGCCTAGAGGTCCCAGTGTCACAGAGATCATCAGTGCTGCTTCTCCTGCTGTGCCCCTTCTTACAGGGATGAACCTTCCCCTGGCAATTATATTTAATATGAAAAACCCAGAACATTGTATCCAGGCATCATCAGGGAGAGAATAAGTTCAGTCAAACAGCCTGGCATTTGTTTCTGTGTCTGCAGAAGAAGTAGAAGTCACAGCCAGCTCCTGGGTCAGACAGAACTGGACAGTCAGGTGTGGTCAGTCTTCTCAGTATCACTAAAATACACAGTTGTCTCAACAGAAAACTGTGAAGGGATGTTTTCATTGTAAGGTTAATTTGACTTAAAATGGGAACAAAGAAACTGGGAAGAAACTGTGGTCTAAGTTTAAATGCAAGTAACAGAAGCCTAAGAATATTAATCTCTGTTTTAAAGAGATCATGTGTTATTTTAACAGTCATTGTCTTTACAAGCATGAAAAGAATGTGGGGAATCAATGAGCTGTATTCACATGACATCCCCTCCACACTGCAGTGGTGTATACTGGCCACACCTTCACAACAACTGGAACTAAGTATTTTGAATTGTGATTTTCAAAGATGACTTCACAGCACCGAAACCTACAAAAACAGTCTCACTTTCTCTTTCAGGAAATTTCTCTCTTGTACTACTTGAATAGAATTTCAACAAAATGTGAAGAATCCTAAGCCTGGCCTCTCAGTTTAGGGCTACCTCATGAGCTACTGGGAATAGGCAGCAGGTCTTGCACCTGTATATCCTCTTCTGGCCTTGCATCTGTGTTACCACAGAACTCATGACCTTAGCTGGGGTTGCTTAGGAGACAGAGAAAGCTGTCCAATACTTCATATTTCACAGAGATTTTAATAAAATAGAGTTCAGTTTCTCTTGCCTTATCTCCTTAGGTTTTCAGTTAAAAGTTCCTCTGATAGTGGCTCACATCACAGTATAAATTTGTAAGAAATGCCCCTGGGACTGCCTTATTCCTAAAGCATGGCATGCTGCAACCTTCACAGAGTTATTCCCAGTGTTCAGCTGAAGTTTTATTACCATATTCTTGTGAGAACAAAATAAAATTAAACACATTATTTATTAGGCCAAACTTGTCAAAGCTCCATTAATCTTTGATGTCTGGCTGTGCATGTAAATCACAGACTGGACTGTCTGAACTTCAAACATCATCTGAAGCACTCTGGATGCCTATGTTGCAAAAACATTAGGAAGTTAGTACATATCCATAACAGCTGTAATATTAGTTCCCTTGGAGATCTAAAGATAACTTTTTTGTGCATGCTTTAACAACCTCTATATCCCAGAATCAAGAGTATCAGGATGTATTGGGATCTATAAATATATATTCTATTTACATACAATTAAACCCCTGTGTTGGAAACCCTCCAGTGATGGGCAATTAAAAGACCACACGACCCACAACTCCAAATTACTCATATGTGCTTGTTGTGTGGAATCAATTCCAGGTGTAATTAAGTGAAGCAGTGTTAATGACGACTCATATTCCCAAGCAGAACCTTCACTATCATTATAGCCAATAAAGATGTTAACCAGGGAATACAAGACAACAAAATAACTTTCAAAAACTGTACACAGCCAGACATGCTCCATCTCAGGCAGTTTTAACACTGAACTGTCTCTGACCCAGTGGCAGTTGCATTCACTAGTTTAATTACATTCTATTACTGTCTCAAATTAAATAATATTACTTCAAAATAAAAACATTTTATATTTAAGAGGAAAAACATATTCCCATCTCAAAGAAAAGGTTTATTCTCAGTCAAATATTTCATTGTTTCCTTCTGGAAATTCATGCTTTAAACTTTTTGTGAGTGAGCAAATTTATACTGCCGTCAAACGAGTAGGCAGAATTAACTCAATTCATCTTCCCTCACTGGCACTGGACTTCTGACAGCTCATGTACACTTTGTAGTTTTTAAACAGCATGACTGAATACTGAAATACATTCATGTGCCACACTTCAGTCTGGTGGACAGTACCTGACAAGATTGTTTTCATCCACTTACCAGTATGTGATCCACCCGGTCTCGTTTCTTCCGCCCAAATTTCATCATCTTCTGCCAGTCTGTTTTGTGGTTAGGCTCTTTCCTCAGGCTGAACAGCTTCAGTACTTCAGCTGCAATGAAGTTCTACAGAACAGTAAAGGTGAGATTTATCACACTTGAGCTAAGAAATTAAAGGTATGCACAAAGCAGCTCCCATAAAAGTCACACTTTAGAATTCACATCAGCTTGGCAGGACAATTATTAAACCCAGAAGTGGGGGGGAAAACAAGACACCCACTGCTGCTTCAACCTTGAGAACAGACTCTTTCTACACTACACAAACAGAGGATTCTGATAATTTATTTTATGGGAAAATATTAAAGAAAAGCAGGGTGGGAATTTGGTGTCCTTGTCCTGTGTCCCTGCTGTCCCCAGCCACAAGCTTTTGAAAGTCTTCTCAACTAACAGAGTGATTTAGATACTATTTCTTTCTTTTCTTCGCTTTCCTAGACAGCTAACACACTGTATCTTCAGCAGCTTAATCAAAATTTAGTCAACTGCCTCATTTTCAGAAGAAACAGTGCAGGTGAAAGTTTTCATTTGTGTCCTGATGAGCCATATGGAAGGTTCTTTGTGGAGGGCTTTAAGGGAGACAGGTTGCTCAGTGATTTTGTCCTTCCTTGAGCACTACCACCAATAACATGAAGGCCTCCTCTGGCTTGCCAAATACAACAATGCCCTCACAAGTCAAAGTTTGGGTTCCTCTGAGCAACTCCTGCTGTCCTCAGAGAGGTTGGTATAAGTGTGTGTGTCTGAGTGAAAAATCTAGCTCATCTCATTTGGCCCAACCCTACTGTTGGATCCATTCCAATACAAAAATCTGCTAGAGCAGCAGGCTGTCAGTATACCAATTTTATAAGATCAAGGTCATCCTGGCAGTTCTGCATAGAGGACTGAGGTTTAAAACTAACCAGCAGCAGTCATAAGGACAGGGAGGCCAATCTGTTGAGTAAAAAAGGGCCATTCTGACAAATTTTCTTTCTTTCTTTTCTCAACTCATTTCTTGCTGGATACACCTCTTATGATCTTCTACCACTCAGGTAAATGCCAGTTTGGTGTTTTTCATCTTACTTTCCCTGCTCAACAAATACTTTGTCCTACCTTGATTTCATCCAGATCATTTGGATCTTTGACTCGGCGAAAATAAGCAGATGCGATCCTACACGGTTTCATCCAAATGGGCTGATTCAGATTAGGATCCTCAGCAAAGATTTCCCCAAAGATCTCTTTTGTTAAATCAAATACCACCTGAACAAAGTAAAAAGTAAAGGTTATGGCTTTTTTTGTCCATGATAAAATTTTGGAGGGCAAGACCAAATGCCTGAAGACCGTACCTTTCTATAAACCTGCTTGTTTATGGTGTCTGTGTCCTGCTCTTGGAGGGTACCACTCAGATCTGTTTTAAGGCTGCAGCTTTGAAGATCATGACCCAGCTCTTTCAGTCTCCAGAGCTCCTCAGCTGCTGCATGCACCATCCCTTCCACCTCCACTGCGGTGTGAGGGACCGCCAGGGGCTCCTCGCTTGGCTTGGTGGGCACTTTCTGCGGCTCTGCCTGGGGCAGCACTGCTGGTTCCTCAGCCTGCTTCTGCTGCAGCTTGCGGGAACTCAGACCATAGTCCTCATCAAACCAGTCCTGATCATCTCCCAGCACACTCAGGAACTCCCTGTTGAGCTCCAGCTCTGCCAGTCTCTTGGCAAGCTCCTCCTGGCCACTGGCACCAAACACAGGACTCTCCTGCGAATCAAGAGCCACAGAGTAAATGTCAAAGTGGTGTCACACTCTTGTGTCCCTCAGCTTACATTTTTAAATGCTTTACTGATGTAGTTGGCAAGAAATGGCTACCAAAACAAGCCATGCACTGGGATACACAAAAACGTATGAGACACATACAGAACATACAGGTAATCTCCACATCATCCAACAGAACCTGGGAGAACAACCGGTGCCACATCACATTCCTGATTCAATCATCCCCAGTCAAAGGCACAATCAACTTTTAAAATCAGTGCAAAATGTCTCCTACTCACCGGTCTGGGACACATATCTGGAGAGGAAAGCTCTTCTCTGTCATCTTCCAAATCAGAACTTAGGAAGAAGTTATTCAGTCCGTCTGGAATCTGCTTTTCCACCGGCTGGGGTGGAGTAGTGGCTTGCTCCTTCACATCACAGAGCTCCTGGTTGCTCAGCTGGATTTTCTCATTTTTGATCTTCTTTATTTGCTGTAACTGATTGACTGTGTCTTTCACAAAATCTCTTAGCAGACTATCTGTCAGCAAACTGACCTTTTCCAGTTGGTCTTTTGACTTTTCTTCCTCTCTAAGAGGCAGGCTGAGCTGTGCTTCTAACTGGTTCTTTTCTTTTGTCAGCAAATCCAGCAGTGGAGTTGCAGGCTTCTCCACAACACCAGGAGAGAGATCATCTAACTTTTCAGAACATTCCTCTCCCAGTGTCTTCTGCCTCTCCAGTTTTTCAGAAAGGAAATCTGATACATCATCCACCTGAACAGTGGCAATCTCATCCACAACACTAGAAGTGAGAGGAGTGTGGCCATTCTCCTCTTTTACAGCATCCTTCAGGTAATTCACCACTGACTGTTCTTGGGCAAATGAACCAGTAGATACAGAAATCTCTTTTATGCTGTTTGCTTTAGATGACAACTTCTCTTCAACCCTTCCCTCAGCTGAGGCTTCTGAAACAGCTGTGTCCACAGGAGGTTTATCCTGGGAATAGTTCTCTGCTGCACTTCTGCTCTGGCTTTCAGCTTCTTTGCCAGGTTTAGAACTTTCTCTGTCTTTCTGCTCAGCTTTGTGTTGTTTCTCCAGTCGATCATCAAAGAATGAATCTTCATCATCCTTATTTGTGTCTAAGTGGCTATCAATACTTTCTGTAATGTGAGAGATTTTCTGAGGAGGAGCAAAAATACCATGCTTTTCTCTGCAATCAAAATATTTAATATCATCATAAGTTCCATTGTTGTTCCCTTCAGGTTTATCCAACTCCACACCAGCCCAAAACCCTTTGGCAAATTTAGTAAGCCCTTTGAACCGCAGTGTTCCGGGCTGGACTTTACTCACAAGTACTCTGTCTCCAATGTTGAAATTGGACAAACTATCTGCTTCCTCTGTGATTGAAGCCGAGGCCCACAGTGGTGAACAAGCAGGAGCCTGTTCTTGCTCCACATCTCTGCGTTCAGCATTTTTCATGAGTTCTGTTGGGGACTTGAGTTCCAGCAGCCTCTCTGAGTGTGTGCTGCCAGAGACAGACCTGTCACTGAGGCACTCGCTGATTTCGCCATCGCTGCCCAGGCTGGTGGATCTGCTCCGGCTGGCCTGGGTCTGCTGGGACTGCCCCCTCAGGGACTTCCCATTAGCAGAGAGCAGGGATCCCTCAAAGTCATCTCTGTAGCGTTCCCCAGGCAGTGTTTCTTCAGCTGAACCTTGCTTTATGGAAGAGGATCCTTCAAAGTCATCGGGGTACGATGGCTCTTTTTGACTCAAGAGCTGCTCAGAAAGCAGATCACCTTTTTCCTCTGCAGATTTGCTGAGTTTGTGAGAAGTCTCCTCTATGCTTGGGCCACTTACAGCATCTTTATTTGACTGTCTCTGTTCTAAGATTTCTTCTGTATCATGAAGACCTTCCACAGCTACATCTAACAGCTCCTTCTGAGAGAGTTTGTTTTCAGAGCAGTGATCCAGTGAACTCTCCTGTCCTTCATCTAACATCAGCAAGACGTCAGAACTGTCCACAGGCTTAACATCAGAACCTCCACTCTCATATTCCTCTGACTTTATGTATTCCAGATCTTCTGTAATCTCAGATTTCTGGCTAATGGTAGGACCAACACTGGATGCATTTACCACTTTGTTTAGTGACTCAAGACTCCTGCTAATGTCTTTCATATCTTTGAGACGAGCTGAAGAGCTATCTGAGGAATCACCAGATCCTGCTCTGGAACTCTTTGGTAGCACTGAAGCCAAGGAAGCTGTTTCAGAAGGTTCTCCTGCATGGATAGCTGTCACAGCCACCTTCTTGGTGTGCACAGACACAGATCTCTCGGTCCTTGATGACACAGCATCTTGAAGGAAAATAAAAAGTGAATTTTAGCAGATTGTATAACCCACATTGTTTTACTGCAAGCTGCAATCACAGGGAACTAAATTAATATCAAGGTTTCTGTGTTAAAAGAAGATACAAACTGGTGCCTTGGAAACATATACTTCTGGCAGTTCTATGAACATGAACAACTTCCATTCAGTTCCAGGGTTACAAAGCTTGCTTTTTACTTCTGTTCCTTTAACCAGCATCCCAAGATAAGGACTCAGTTATTAGTTTGCAAGCCACAAATACAATGAAGATTAGAATGGGAAATAATGAGATAATCATTACCTGCAAAATAGTGGAAAGTGTCTGAACTCAAGTGGTAAAGGAACAAGAAACAAAGTAAAAAGGTTGTCACTTAATTATGGTTTCATATACACCTCAGAAAGAGTAAACTACTGAATACACAGGGTATTCTGCAAAAGCAGAATCCTGCTACATAAAACTGCAAAAAATACAGCTCCATCACTATCGTTTTATGAAGTCTCCATCCTCTCTTAAAACCTCTTGGTGAATCAAGAAGGAAAAGATTAAAGAATTTTAAAACAGTCAGTCTTCAAGATCTTAATCTGTGGTATGGATTCTTCCAGTTACCTACCTGCATGTTCTGAAACGGATTCCAAAGATGCTCTGGATCTCTCTGACTCAGTCAGTGATTTCCAGTTTTTAGCTGTCTCAGGCCTAAATTGGAAAAATCAAATTGCATGAATTACAGTTACACCAGTGGGTGATGTCTGGTTGGTTTTTTTAATAGATAAAAATAGAAATACAGGCATGTATAATTTTAACACCACACCAAAGTGGTATTATAATTATAACATAAGTAGTTTGCTTTGTCAACATACTATGACCTTAGAAAATGGGAATGGGGACAGAGGGGAGGCTGGAGAGTCCTGGAAACTATTTTTTAAAAAAGACTAATCAAACTTTATCTCTTTCCAGAAAAAGAAAAAAAGGAGAGAAAAAAGTTGGGTTGTTTCTGTTTTTTTTTTTTTAAATTTGAATGCACTAAAATTGCACCATCTACTGGAGAAAACGAACACTTAAAAATACAGTAGGAAGTGCAGAAGATCAGCTGAATTCTCTGCCCTTTAACACTTAAGATCTAAACCAGATTTAAGTTGCAAAGATGAACCGTTTGCCTCACACAGTGCAGTGGACATAATGAGTGACCAAAATGGAAACAAAAAAGCCTTCAGGCTAATTATCCACACACAGTATCTGGCAGAATTCTTGTACAACAGAAAATTACAATTTTTTAAAAAATTGAAAATAGAGCCTGAAAGGCAGGGCAGGAGAACAGTGAGGTGCATAAGATTACAGACATGGTAAACCTTATCTGTTTTGGGTCTGGTGACAGCAGCAAATAGGTCAATTGGATACTGCCAATGTCCAGTGCTTTAAGGCACAGCAGTTAGCAGCTTTCCTTTCATCTATGATTTTGGCTAAAACAGCAGTCAGTTCCAAAATAATCTCAAAAAAAAAAAAAAAAAAAAAGGAGAAATCCAGCTACCTCTGGAGTGGTGGTGCCTTGATCTTAGGTTTTTCAGCAGCAGCTGAGGATGGAGTTTTGATCTGAGGTTTGGCTGTTGGTGATGCCTCCAGATCTTGGCTCAGCTCTGCTTCAGTCTTCTTGATAAACTCATCGTACGACTGCACATGGAAAACAATTCCAGCTGTTAATACATTAAACCACAACTAAAATTCAACAATCAAAACCTAGTAAGTGAATAAAGAATACACTCAGGAAGTTAAATAGATTGGTTTATAGACTCAGTAGCAAGAGTCTTGAGTCTATAAATCAATCTATTTAACTTCCCAAAATCTACAGCTGCAAATCCTAGAAATTTCAATATTTTACTTCCAAAACCAAATTACATGAGCACTCATCTTTAATCTCAGCTAGGATAGTAATGTGTATAAGCACACATAATGCCCAGAATGCTGCTAGCAACTCTTTACAGATACACATTTTAAAAGGAAATGGCATTTTTGCCTCAAGGCTCTGGCTCATGATTGGAAATGGTTAAATAGCCAGGTTGGATGGGGCTTTGAGCAGCCTGGTCTAGTGGAAGGTGTCCCTGCTCATGGCAGGGGGACTGGAATGAAAGGATTTTCAAGGTCCTTTCCAACCCAAACTGTTCTGTGATTCTGTGTAATAGTCACACTTCTATCACAACAAGGTGTCTTTCACAGCTGTTGATACAATATCTTGCCAACAACATCCACACTATCAGGATTTATCTAAAGCTAACAGTATGTTACTTTGCCCTTCTTTCTTCTATTCCTGACCTCCAGCTGTTTGATCAAACTGGCTTCCTGGGCCTTCAGTCTCTCCTTTTGTCTCTTTTTCTGCTCCTTTTTCAGCTGGTAAACCACAGATTTCCTTTTCCGCAGCTCATCCTTCAGGGCCCTGATGCGTCCTTCGATGTCACTTTGATCAGAGGTGGTTTCTGAAAAAGTTACTTTTAGTCTTTACAAATTTGTACCTCACAAAACAATTCTGAGCAAAGCATTAAACAGTCATTCAGTAATTACAAAATACAGTCCAAGAAACATGTCAAAGAATGTCATGTCAGCATATTATTTAACATAGCAAGACTCTTAAGGTGGGATTTCAGGTTGTAAACACTACTATGTGTGAAAGATATAAAAAGGTGTTGCATCTTGCTTAATTTAAAAGACATAGTTAGGCTGTGATACAATAACTTGGTAACAAGTTGATTCACACCAACCACACATTTATGCTCTTCAACATTAGCTGCTTGTCATGTTGGGAATTGCAGAAATTCATTTTTATATTTAAAAATACAACTTGGAGCTGCACACCAAAAGTCTAAAAACACCAAATATCTGAAACACAGCCTTACAATTATAATACAGAGTTTCAAGTTGCAGAGTACACTTCATTGAAGAGAATGTCACTTGGGACAGTGTACTTCAAACCAAGTATGAGTTTCTGGCCCATGCAGATTTTCTGTCACCTAGACTAAATACATCTATGAATACAGAGCTGACTGGCCAACAGCTGGAAGGGAAGTCAACTTGAACAATGCAGAGATTGTCACTGTCCCCTGATACTCAGATCTAGTCTCTGCATGGTAACCCAATTCTACCAATAACTCTGCTGATTTTCTTATTTCTGCTGTAACAGCTTTCCTTATTTCCTCTTAGTCTCTCAGACTCCACAGACAGACTGCCTCAGCCTCTCATTAGTTGTTTTGTTCCACCCACTTGACCATGTCCACTTGTTTCTTGCTTTAAATGTATACCAACATAGTGCAAAACAAGATCCTTGTCCCAGATTGCTGCTACCACAATTAACTATCAAAAACTCTTCAAAGTGTTACCTGACATAGCCTTACTGGGGGGGCTTCTCCCTGAGCTCATGTGCCTCTTCCTCTGCTACAGCTGCAGCTCCCAAGATGAGGATTTTGGCTGGTTTGTTTTTCTAATGCTCAGTATCACCTGTCCTGTTTTCTGGATGCTTATAAATGCCAATTACTTGGTACTTCAGAAAGTCAGTTACCAATATGCTTTGGTCAGCTAGCAGGAGCAGCTGACATGTTCCTAATACATCTCCTTTCTGAACATAACAAACCACCATAATGAAGGATTCCATTCTTAACAACAGCCAGTAAATGCAATCAAAGGACTGTATTCTTTTTGCATTAACAACAATTTAAAGAATTTGAAAAAACCCAAACAAAAAGAATGGAATCTCACTTGCTAATCAGGAGCACTTTGTGATGCCACTGTAATTAACAGCTCCTCCCTAGCAGTAAGTGACCACTATGTAATTACAGCATTTCTTGATCAACTCATAAGGGAAAGATCTGCACATGCTTTCATCTTTGACAACCTTGTCTACGCATGCATCAGACTGACAGGGCCATGACTTCATTGTTAGTCAGCAGGCCAGAACATTTTTCTCTTTACAATGGAATGATTTATTGTGAAACCAGCACCATCCTGATCAGCTTCCCACCTTTTATACCGTTCTTTAGAATTTGAAATCAAAGACTGTCAATATTTTGTTTTATACAAGCTTATTTTTGTGATTACTGCTGACTGCTCTACGTTTCATAATGGCTTCCTTATATGACTGCTGAGTCAGAGCTTTAAAATAACTTTTATCAAGGTGCTGAAAGCTTCACTATGTTGGAAACTGCTCTCCAAACAGAATCCCAGCATAGATTACTCAGTGCAAATACGTAGGTGTTTCCCACAGTAAGTTACCAACCATCACAAACAACAGACAGTACACACAAGAGAACCTGCTAATGCTTTTTCCACTGAAGACTTACTATTAAAAATCCCAAGAAGGAAAATGCTATCTCATTTGCTAAGAAGTATTTTGCTCTATCAATTGCACTGTGGAAAACAAGATATTCTAGAGACTAAAATTGTGGAAAGAGTCAAAACAGACTTCCCAGGTGAACAGAGAGGATGATGGTGACCCACTGGAGGGAGCTCAGGAACCTCTGCACTCCATATGACTGAGAGCACAGCAGGGAAAGGGCTCTGAACCACTTCACTTTCAGTATTCCTCCCCTCAGCATTTACTGGCAGGCAGCTTGGGTACCGGATAAAGGGTATAATGAGTTCATGCAGGAGATTTTATAGCTCAAAATGCCTCCCCAGGCCCTATTTTACTGCACACAGACCAAACCCTCCTCCACAAATAAACCTCTCTGTCCTGAAGCATCCACTGATTCTGCACATGGCAGAGCAGCCCCAAAGGTCTCTCCCATATTGCCATGTAACAGAGCTGTTCTGCTTCTGGAGCTGGGTGCAGAAGGAAGGATTTTTAAATCCTAGGACCACCTTAACTATTAACTCTTATCTTCTTCACATGTGCTTGCAGAACCTGTACAGCTTTCTACAAGAGGATATAAAGTATGAACCTTCTTACATTAAGATCTTCTTCAGCTGAAGAGATCAAATTACATAATGGGAAAATACACCCACCAGCCCCAAGCCTTGGCTATTTCCAGGAATTTGTCTGCCTCTTCACACCCATGTCTGCATTTCAAGTTTGTTAAAAGCAAAACTTTGAAAAAGCAACATAAACCCAGGTGAGTATTACACTTACCTGACTGTGTCATGGATAAAGATTCATCAGACCAGTTGTGAGATGTCTGGTGGGACTTCACAGGTGAATGTAGCTGTCCTCCAGTTCTGTGGCTACCTCTGCTGGAGTCTTGCTTTGATACAGATATGCTGCTTTTGGGAGGAGACTGAGAGAAGAACAGGATAAATAAGTAATTGCAGTTTGAAAGTAAAAGATCACTGTCATCAGGAGCCACTTAAAAGGAAAGAACAGCAGGACAAGAGGACATCTCAAACAGTGGTACCTATACAATCATTTGAAGAATTCAATTTTTGCTAGAAAATTAAACAGTAATATGAAGAGCAGCAACAGCTGACTGCTTACTTTGAGCCTAGATTTCAATAAACCTGCTTAGACTACTCTGCTACCACCTAAGTGAACTGACATGGCTCTGACTCACATGTGTTCAATACATTTGTGTCATCTGCAGCAAAAGGAACTCCCAGTAAATAAACTAATAAAATTAACCACTTCATGGAGAGGGTGCAAGACAACATTCTGAATCAGTGAAACAACAGAGCACTATTTTTCTGAGGCCAGGCAAAAACTCAAAGAGCAAATTTCTTCTAAAATGTTGCTTAATGTTTCAACATCATCCTACAAATCTTTAACACACCTTGGACATAACTTCTGGCACAGATTAGACATTTTTTTATTATCTCCTCAGCAAATTTTTGCCAAGAAAGTATTTGTAATAAGTCTAGATAAGCAGTTCTTTTACCCCATAGACACTGAATTTTCTGTCTTATTGAGCACAGGGCAAAGTTATCAGGATGAAACTCATTAAAATTATCATCCAACTAGAAATAACAATTGGAATAGAACAATAGGGCAGAATTAAGCAGCAAGCAGACACAATCTGAAACCCAAAAGGACTGTGCATGAGGTTACAGGTCTGCTTCTTCATCCTACAGCTACACTTTGGGATACATCACTTGCAAATAAGGCAAAGTGGAAAAACAGAGCATAGCTTCCATGGCCTCAAAGAATTTATACAATGGCAACAAGCTAGCCCACAGCTAATTCACACTGCTAAACTGGGTCAGTACTCCACCACTTAGCACTGCATACCTGCGTGACATACGCAAAATGTTTTGCAAGACTACGCACAATTTTAAAAATATCTAAACTCTGTGCGGAAACAATATTTCCTCAAGACTTCAAAGCACTTGTCTGATCACAATGATTACTCACAGTAATGTGAAATGGTATCATAAACACAGAAAACAGATTTAGTGAACAGTGTAATCTCTACTTTGACAACTGGGATGGCTATACCTGCCATTTCTCTGATAGTGTGTAAGAGTACATAAGGCAGAATAGCTCACTCACCAGTTTGCCAGGTGATGTAGAGGACTTGAAATCTTCAGAATAAACAATTTCTTCATTAACTGTGCTCTGATCTGGGCTTTCTGGCTGTCCATGGCCCATGGGCTCTGAGGGAACAGACTCAGCAGCCAGACTGCCAAGATCTTCTGGGATAGAGCTTTCACTATTCAGATGAGAGCAAGAAGGCACTGGAGACTCTTCCTCACTAGCTGTTTCTGAGATTCAATGAGAGAAAAAACAAAGCACATCAGAACCATCTTATATGCAGAAGCTGAAGGCATATAAGGCTGAAGGCATAAGGTTGAAAGGCAAACTTTCTATGCTGTCTGCAAATAAAGCAGTAACTGCTAGCAGTACATGTCAAACAAGCACTATTTCACTCACCTAGACAACCAGTGGTGAAATATTTAGCAAGAACAAGCTTGTTTACCAGAGAAGTATGACTTAAAGCATGATTTGTGTTCAAGAAACAACTGGATGTGGCACTTAGTGTCCTGGTCTAGTTGACAAGGTGGTATCAGTAAGAGGTTGGACTTTATGATCTCACAAGGGTTTTTATAATCCAAATGATTCTGGGCATCTGTGAGAACTGCCCAACATTCTTAGTGATTGCTGAATATCTAAAATAAAGAGGTTTTCAGGATATTCTAACATTTTCCAGACAACACACCCTGAAAAGATTATTAGGGAAACCTGTCCTTCCAGTTGACCATACAGAAGCAAGAGTCACTATTAGTCTGAAGAAGTCATGGAGGAGCATATAATCTACAGGCCAGATCTTGAATTTAGAATTGATTGCTTCCTTTACAGCAGCTGCAGAAAACATTTTAATGTTATGATTTCATCATGAGTCTCTCAAATGGCAACAAACAAAATAATAATTTGGGTTTTCAATATTCCTGTTTACTAAATTCTGCAGGAGTCATGGCATTACTGAGGCAGCCATGGAGAGCTATTCAATGTTTGAGTAAAGGCTGGGGAGAAGGACTTTTCTTTCTGAAGGAGGGCTGTGCTCCAATGTTTACTGGTAGATACAAACAGCTCTCACTTATCGATAAGAATTCAGCATTTGTACTGAATTTTTGTTCATTGGAACTTACTGACCCATACACATATCATTTTTAAAATGTCTTACAGTGCCTAAAATCCACGTGACTGCTTTCAGTAACAAGTGTAATAGGGCATTACTCTGAATTCCCTTTGCACATTCAAAGGATGTGCTGCCTACTTTCAATAAAGTGGGAAAAAAAAGGAAAATAGATATGTTTTTAGAACGATCCCTGAAACCACTTTCTCTCACTGCAATTCTGTTCCCCGTGCTTCAGCATGATCCACTTAAAACAGAACTGTAAAGCTGTAGCTTCCAACATCTGGGAATTCAATTTTTCCTCACAATAGCATCATTTATACTAATTACATCCTAGCATACTTTACCACAGCTACACATTTCAAACAGGTGGCATTAACAACGGAGGGGAGAAAAAATTCTTTCAATTTTTTGAAAACATAGACAATGGTAAAGCAGCCAGGAGCCATCCTCACCAACAGTACTAAAGCTAACAAGCAGAGATACTTTGCTCACCACTGGAGAAAATGGTTTTAACAGAGTAAGTTCAGAAGACTACCAGCAAAAGATCATGTGTGGGAAATTCAGGACTCCTGGACAACTAACTAATATGATTAAGAAGAAGCTGTTTCTTGTGCACTTATTTATACATTCTAACTCTACTGCACAGGCTGATAATGTATTTCTGATTGGTGCCTTTGCTTGTTCATGTGTTTTGCATGCACTTCTCAAAATAGGTGACTGGTTACAGTCCAGGTGCTTTGCTGCCCCCCCCTTATCGAGTTCTCGTGGGTTTGGAATTTGGTTTCTCAGCTTCTTCTTTCTTATTTTAGCACAGTTTATGTCTTAGTAACCTTGATGAATCCCAGAGGGCCTTGAGAAAATCCTGGTAAGAACAGTAACAAGTGAAATGGCTGGTGCACCTTGTAGTCTAAGTTGTTCAGATACATTTCTACAATCATGCCATACTGCAATATTTCTGCTTTGAAAGACAGAAATACAGTTTAAAAATTGTATATAGAAGTGACTGATGGGCTTATGCTGCACTGTTCACTTGGGAGGACACATAGCAAAGGAGAAATACACATTTAACTATGGTGTGAAACAGGCAACAAAGTGCAGAAATTGAGATTCTAAGAGTGTCCAAAAGCAACCAGAAAAGGAAATAACTGCAAACCTAAGCAATCCTTCACTCCTATCATATGTGTCACTTCCCCCCAGTCCCCACTACCTTTGGGCTCAGCTCTCTGGTCCCCCAGGTCTTTCTTGGCTATCTTGGTTTTGAGCAGCTCTTTGTCCCAGGCAGCCAGAGCCTGCTTTTCCATCCTGCGGATTTCAGCCTCCTCGGCATCCAGGCGCCGTTTCCACTCCAGCAGCTCCTCCGCGTGCTGCCGGCGCTGCATCAGCTTCTGCTCCCGCTTCGTCAGGAACCTGCCAGGCAGAGCACAGGACAATGCCAAACCAGCCAGCCACCCTCTGAGCTCCCAACACCCCGATGGCTCCACTGCCACCATTCCCAGAACTGCAGCTGTTCACTTTGTTTTCTAGGATAATAGCCACAAGAACGTATCTCCCAGACTTCTGATGTGCTGCTGCAAAAACCCCACAAGGACACGAGGGTTCTTTTCTCTGCAGGAAGTAATCTCTACATCATACTGTAAAGAGGCTGTTTATATTTTAAAAATCTTCAAAATCATTAAAATCATATGCACTCAACTAAACAGAAAATAAGTTCCCAATTTCAGGACATGAAATGTACCTGTGGTATTAAACTGGAACCTTCTAGAAAGCCGTGACCATTTGAAAAATGAACTTTTCTTTTCTGCTAATCCCAGTGACAGAAAAATTGTAACCTCAGCCGCCCCATGGCTTTTTCCAAATATGCTATTATAAGAGAAGATGATTCTATATTAAGAGTCCTCTTGGAGCTTTAATTCTTCTTCCTTTAGGCATCATCTTAGCATCATCTTGGAAGGTTAATTGTGAGCTGACAGCATCAAGAGAATAACCATGCCAGACTGTTTCTTCCCAGCTACTAACATACCTAGCTGGTAGTTTAAGAAGAAATAAAAATTTAAGCTCATGCTGAAAATTCGTAGATATTTTCTTTCTGACAAAGAGCTCTTAAGTGAAACCTTAGAATTGATAAAACTCTCACAGGATTTGGTAGGTATGAATAGGTTTGTGTGCACACATTTGTTCTCTTTGCCAGCTCCTGTCTCATTTCTGAGCACTGAAGTAACCATAGCACTTAACCTTTCAGACAGTAAATTGGGAGCAAGTTCAGCATCAATTGCACACACTTCCCCTGGCATACCAAGTCTAGAGAAGAGTGTCTATCAATCTATTAATCTCCTCCACTGAAAGCTTTAAGATGTCACAGAATCACTCTGTAGAAAGTCCATAGTTTGCCAGCTAGAGAGTTTGCCATTGGTACAGAAGTTGTGGTACAGAAGTTGTGGTGCTATAGAAGGCAGACTTCAAAGACTTGTGATACTTTGTTTTTGCAAATTTGTCCTTATAATTTTCAAGCCATCCCAAGCACTTAGCATCAAAGTTTTTAAGCTGCAAAGCAGATAATAATCTCATTTGTGCTTTTTAATCTCTCGTGTTTCAAAAAACCCTTTTATTGACAGAGTCTGGAATGGCCAAGTGACTAATGTGCAGGTCTTGCCTGCTAAGGGACATTTCTCATTTGCTCACTCAGTGTTTGTTCTGTTCCCTGGAAAAGTGAGCTGGCAGTTGATCAGAAAGGTTGAGATTCAGATAAGTCCTTCTCTAAGACAGATTCAGACAAAGGGAGCAAGTTATGACATGAAGAGAAAAGTTTCAGAAGCCAGTTAGAGACGCTCGCAATCTTCTTTCTGATGGTCAAAACAAGAGGAGGTGAAAAACAGAAGCACCTCAGAATCTCTGGAACATCTGCCACCTTCAAGCTGACAGGTTCCATGATTTTGTGCATAATTTTATCCTTTCTATAGACAAACATCAAACATCATCTACACTTAGGCAAAACTGACAGGCTGATGTCATTCACAGAGCAAACTACCAGCAGCAATTGCATTACAAACATGACAGGGACGGTCATGATAATGTTGTGTCTTTCACCAGCACTATCAGATCTACCCACTCTTACTCTCACACACACATCAGTTCCAATTAGTCCAGCAGATCATGCATGTGGAACTTGTTCTAGAGGTCTTTATTACAATGACCTCAATGCAAAAAGCAACCTTTTCTTCTTTCTTCACCTACTGTTTGATTTCATCGGGAACTTTTGCAGTTCACCGGGTCCTGAGAGAGGCACTTCAAGTTGAAATAAAATGCAGAGAAAGGCTGAAATAAATGGATTCAAAAGAGCAGGACTCCTTAAAAGCAGATGTCAAATGAATTAACCCAAAAGACCACAAACAGGAGGAGAATTAACAAAATTGCCATGAAAACAATTACCACAGAAGACCTTCTTAATAAGAAAGATAAGTCAACGGAAGTGATGGGAGAGAAAGAAGATTCCAACAAAAAACCCACAAGAAGAGGAGGATCAAAGCAGCATGGCCAAAGATGCAGACCCTTTCATAACCCTGGGGTTTTACAGGCCAGAGCCACAAAATAGCAGATGCATTGCCTTAATATTTACTGCAGTCTAGAGGGTTCCAGTTGCAACACCAAGCGTACACATTTATCCTCAAAAGCAGAAAAAAAAATTGCAAAAGCACATCTGGCATCTATGCAGCTGGAAATGTGGGGGAGCAATGAGGAAGCAGCAGCACTCAGATTACAGCAGCATGAATTCAAAGTCTGTTTCTCTGATGCTAACATCACACATTTTATCCATGCATTTCAAATATTAGTGTTAACCTGCTGCTCTAAACCGTATTTGCACATTTAAAGGTATATTGACTATAAGCCCAAACTTTGAGGTTTCAGCAGCTATTCTGAAGTAGTAACCAGACAGTGGGAGCAGAGTGAACTGTCTGTTTGCCACTCAGAACATAGCAGGAACAAGAAATTAGAATCCTGGAATGGTTTGGGTTGGAAGGGACATTAAAGACCATCTAGTTTCACTCCTCTACCATAGGCAGGGACTCCTTTTGCTAGACCAGGTTGCTCAAAGTTCCTGCTGACCTGAACACTTCCAGGGATGGGACAGGTTGTTGTGCCAATGCTTCACCAACCTCACAGCAAAGAACTTCTTCCTTATATTTAATCTAGATCTACCTTCTCTCAGCCTAAAACCATTACCCCTTGCCCTATCACTACAGGCCCTGTCTCTCTCCATTTTCCCTATAATCTCACTGTATATGCTGAAAAGGCACAATAAGTTCTCCCTGGAGCCTTCTCTTCTCCAGACTGAACAAGCCCAACTTTCTCAGCCTTTCTGCACAGGAAAGGTGTTACCTCTCTTTCATTTTCTTGTGCCTTCCTCTGGACCTGCTCCTACAGGTTCATGTCCTCCTCGCACTGGAGACCCCAGACCTGGACAATGCACTGCAGCTGGGGTCTCACCAGAGTGGAGTGCAGGGGTAGAACCACCTCCCTTGACCTGTTGTTTTTCCATGCAGCCCAAAACAGGAGTTGTTTTCCTGGGCTAAAAGTGCACACTGCAGAGTCATACCCCATTTTCTGGTCCATCAGCATCTCCAAGTCCTTCTCTGAAGAACTGCTCTCAATCCACTCCCTCCCCAGGCTGAACTGATAGTGGGGATTGTCCTGACCCAGCTGCAGGGCCTTGCACCTTGTGGACCTTCATGAGGATCACACTGGCCCACTCCTCAAGCTTGTCCAGGTCCCTCTGGATGGTACTCCTTGCCTCCAGCAAATCCCTGCACTGCTCAGCCTGGTGCTGAGGGCGGAGTGATCCCCCTGCCTATGTCACTGATAAAGATCTGCAAACAGTGAGGCAAGTGTCAACCATGTCCACTGCTGAAGAACCTCTGGACTTTCTAGGACTGAACAGAGCATGCTCTATCAAAGAGTCTATCACTGGAGAAATATACAGTTACCTGACCAATTGGTTGTAGATATACAGCTGGAATTTGGGGTGGAGGTTGGGAAAACAGACACTGAGAGAGGCCCAGTGGTGAGACGTAAAGACAGAGAAGAAGTAGTGAACAGGAGAGCAGTGTCTACAAAATAAGGAGGAAGAGTTTAAAACTAAGATAGCAATTAAGGCAGAAAGAATGAGAAAAGGATAGCATCTGGCAAAGAACTTTAAAATTAATTGCACTTAACATTGTATAGTTAATACCCAACATCTGCAGTACAAAAACTATACTCTGTTATGCAGAAGGTTATAGAACACACTTGCAACATTTGGTTTTCTGTTAATGAAAGACAAGCTATTTTCACACTGCTGTATTTTTCTTTAAATTTTGGAGAGTTTTATTACTTTGATGCACAGGTACCAGTTAACTTATCTCAGTCTGACCTTTCTCAAGCTATTCTCCCAAAAGAGTGTGTTATTGGTATTAAAGAGCATGCTGGTTTTGCAATATCAACAATTTCCTGGTCTGAAACTTTAAACACATTTTCTTCACCTGGTGAAACCTCAGTAAAATTATTTCTACAGCAAGGTAAGCACCAGTGAAAGAGCAAAGAAAAAAGAGATTAAATAGTTTACTTTTAAAACACAGACAGTTCCAGATATACCTGCCATTCACATTACAGCTGCTAATTGGGATTTTTTGCAACAAAGTACAGAATTGATCTCAGAATACTCATATATTTCATTTGAAGTATTAACTGCAGAAAGATAATACCTATTGTTTTTAAAAAAAAATCTACATAATTGACAGCTCTGCTTAAAATGGTATTTCTTAAAACTATTACCATTTTAAGCTAATTCCTAATGAATTATCAAATTTATAGAAAAATGCCATGCTCCATTTAGCTCTATCAACCACAATGCAAGCTAAGAAGCACACTAAGGAAAAGCAAATGAAAATAAGCATTTAATTTGTTATTGCAAAAATTATCATTAATGCTGCATATGCAAGGAAAGCCAGGGGAAAGTGGTTAATTCTCTTTGACAGAGCATGCTCCTGTTCACATGCAGGCTACACAGACTCATCAGTTAAAATGAAAACAAAACTATCCGTTCATTCCCCTTTTAGCACAAGACAAATATTAAAGCTGCCTCCTAAGTAAGGAAGCCAAAGGATTTTCACCTTGCTGTGGAGTACAGCAAATCCAGCATAGCAGGCTTTCCCAGTTCCTTCCTCAAGTTCCTTTATATTTATCATCCAGCTTCTTCCCTTGAGCCCTATTTCCCACCCTGATTCCCCTCAAATGGCAGCTTGCTACCATTAAACCCCAAACCAAACATCTTAATGCTATTTTTATGTGCTTTACAAATCAAGACATTAAAAAAAGATGCAAAGTCAGCAGTTTTTCAATCAATAAGTACTGCTATCACTACCAAAACACCTGCCAAAGGGGTGCAAAAACTGTTCAAGAGGGAAATCAAGTTTTAGAGAATCATTTATGCTCACACAAAATACTTCCTCCTTTGAACATATACAACAATCCAAGTCTTAAAACCATAAAACCAAAAACACATGACCATATAGATCACACACAATTTCTACTTATTCTGCCTAAAAGTAATTGTTCCATCTCAAATCTTGGTATCCAGCTTTTGAAAAGCATTCTCCAGGTGAGAAATATTTCCAACTACATAAAATAATAATCAAATCATGACTAAAATATTTTTAAAGGTAGAACATACTTGATATCTGCTACTATCCCTTGTAATAGATAAGTCTTTATGCAATTTTAAGTGTGGCTTAGGAATGAATGTACTTTGAAAAAATAAGATTTCAAGAACAATACTGACAAAGCCACTAGCTGATAAAAAGTAGCAAAGGAAGTCCTGAATATACAAGTATATTTGTAATCTCTTTTAGTATTAATACTGTATCTCAAAATTCCTAAGCTGCAGATTGTTTTTTATCACCATTTAAAATTTGTTGAATTTGTTTGTGGGGAAAAAATAAGATAAAGACCCTCTTTTAACAGAAAAATAAGATGAGAAGAAAAACATTATTGAAACCCTACAAGTCAGCATGGCCTACAACACACAAGCTTTTCAAGTCTCTATCTTAAGTCATTTACCAGTCTCAAAAGATACTTTGAGAATTCACCACTATGATGATGGAGTGGTTTTCATACAATTTGGAATGCCATGAGTTTAGTTTTAGAAATATGACACCTCAGAAACTTTTAATTATCATTGATTTTGGCTCTTCAGTTTATCAGATGCCACCAGAGGAGTCAGAATAAAACAGCAATCAACTCAGGCTAGACACAAAGGCCATGAAACTACAACAGGTTCTGAGTTTTCCCTGCTCACACCAAAGCCTCTCTTACTGCTGTTGGGTTTTATTTTCATCGTACTCAAATATACGCATGGGTGGGAAATGTGCTTCTCAAATGATTGCAAGCAAACAGGCTGCTAAATGTGACAAGGACAGCTGGCCTTTCCATGGCACTGCTTGCTTTGGGATGTTTTATCCAGCTGTGTTTGCAGTCTCAAGAGAAAACACATTCCAAAGATCACCCACGTGGAGTGAAGTGCAGTGACTGTCTTGGTTCTAAGCTCAAAAGAATTGTTTAAGCAAAGACCATTTCTTGTGGCAACTGGCAGAAGCCAGACTTTCAATGAATTAGTCTCAAATAAGAATTTAGGACTTCAAACTAATGAGCACAAGCAGGTATAAAGTGTTGGGATGTTTCATGCACACAAAGTAATTCCTACACCAAAAGGATGCAAAAACAATTTTTTGCCTAAAACAACTTCATAGGCAAAATCAGGAGATTCATTTTAGGTTTTCAGACACAGGAGCTGCACACAGATTTTGTTATTTCCTCTGGAGCCTAACAAACATTTTCAACATTCTTCCAACCTGTAAACCAAATATATTCTCAGTCACATACATATAATCTCCATTAATAAAGAAAATATTTAAAGAGCTCATCCTAGTTGATTTTAATGCAATCAGAATTAAAATTCAGCAGCTGGATAATTAGATAGAAATCACATACCTGACAACCTCAGTGTCTTTCTGTAAGCCAGATCTGAAACTCAGTTACTAGTTTTTGCATAAGATAATTGCTGTTATAAATTACATTTCAACTCAAAAATTAGCACTGTAATTCCAGAGTCTCACTCCCCATATTTTTTTGCTCTTTAAGGTTACAAAATACAGGCACCATTGTGACCATTTGACTTCAGGTCTCTCATTGCAAGAGAAACTCTGACAGGATGTGCTGTGAAGCCACAACCTGTCCATACTCCTTGTACCTACAAACATCAACATCTCTTAAGCTGATGTGCTTTTACCAACTCTATCAAGTACAAAGGATATTAAACCAAATCTTCTTCAAGAAAATCTTGACCATGTGGCCTGCCATAATGTTTGAATCATGCAAGAACTGTAGCCTTTAAATTATTATGTTCAAAGATTAATATAGTTTTATTCATGCTTCCAATCAGCTGTTTTTCAGGCAATTCAGATCAAGGTGTGATATCAACACCACCAATATTTCTGATGGCCATTTTTAGTGCAAATTTGGGCCAAACCAACTTGTTCCATTAAAACAGAAGTATTTTTTAAAAGAAAAAAAAGAGATATAGTTACTTTTCATCCATTCTGCTGCGCATTTTTTTAAGTTTCTGCATAATGCTGCTGGTCTCACTACTGGAGATGGAGATTGGGGAAGGGCTGCGTGTTTCTGCATCAGTTGGAAGTGGGCTGGAACCATTGCTCTGCTTGATGTCATCCTCACTGGGAAGCTCCTGCAATTAAAGGGTTAAAATAAAAATGAAGTATTACAAGACTATTCCAAAACCCTTTGTAAATTGCGTTAGTGTTAATTTAACTTGTAATTCTAGATTACATGAAATACTGCTTCTGTCCACTTGCAGATTTAACTTCATAACCTCATTTTTAATTGACACACAGCTTTTAGCACACACTTTCTCTCCATAATTTAAGTTTTCCCCTAACTCTATCCAGAACGACAACAACAACAAAAAAGACAAAACAAAACAAACAAACCCAAGGAAAAAAAAACCACAAAAAACCAAAAAACCACCAAACCCCAAAACAAAAAAAACCTCACCAAAACAAAAAGCCCCCCAAAGCAACAAACCAGAATTCAGCTACCCAAACAGGAAATCAACCTTTTCTACAGTACTACTATTAAACTTGTGTCTTCTCAAAATTTTGTAAGGAGGCAAGTAGAGGCAAGAAACTTAGCATAATTACATTAGCACACAGCAGGAAGTTTTGGGGTTAGTGCTTATATTTAGTACTTTGGGCCTGACAAATAATCAAACAAAAATCAAAGCCTGAGTGATCTAAGCATCAAAAAACTCACATTTCCAAAGTCATTAGTTCAGCTTGAGAAAGAACAAACACATCTACTGCTCATTTAAAGCATTTTGCAACTTCTCCACAGGCGTTTCCTTAAATGATGTTCTAAAGAAATTAAGGATAAATTGCTGAGATAAAGGGGTGAGATCACTTCAGGCAGACAAAACTTCCAAGTGATAGGTCCAATCTAGCATCCCTCCATTCCTATAAACACTGAAGCTGCATGGTGAAGAGGGAAGACTCCAGTTTCTGTGCTGAACACTCACCAGCTTGTTTTCTCCTGCAGACTTCAGTTTTTCCTGCAGCTTCATCGTAGTGTGACGGATTCGCTCGATTTCCGCCTGCTGTTTAAGGATGAGCTGCCTCTCCTTCCGAGCAGCCTTGTTTGCCTCCTGGAGACGTTTAATTTCTGCCTGTTAGGTGTAAAAGATTCAGCATCAGAACACTGACAGACCTCTCTCAAGAACACACTCAAAGGTGCCACAGTGCCCTTGCTATGGGTTTGACATGACTGCAGTTACAGGCTGAACTTCAGTAGCAAAGAACTGGAGATCAATTAATCAGAGTCTCAATCATGAGATTATAGATAAAGAAGGACCCTGGAGAACAATGTGCTGAATATGACTGAAATGCAAATTAAAACTTACAGGTAAGAAATATTGCTGTATTCTGTATTTCCAGTGTCTGAAACCTTTAATGCTTTCAAGAGGACTTTCCTAAAGGGCATCCCTTACCTTTTCCTGCTGTAATCTCAGCAGCAGACCACGCTGCCTCTTTCGAATAGGAGGCATCTTATCATCCTCTCCCTTGTCTCTCAAATGTCTGCAAAGAGATTGAAAGAAAGAAGTACAAATAAAGTAATAAGATTGCTTTACAATAATAAATAATAATAAAGCAGTGTTTTAAAAGTGCACAACAAGCCTTTTACTCTTTGAAGTGAAAAAAAAAAAGTTTACTTTTCCTATCCTGCAGAAGAGTATATACCTTAATCCTTGGCATGCTCTATGGTAGAATATTTTGCATCGTTTGGTCAGACAGGCACAGTAAAAAGGCCAGCACAGGTAATAGGAGATCACAAAAGAATGGGCAGAAGCTCTGCAGAGGTAGCACACTCACCATTTGAGAAACACAAAAGGAAGCACACTTGGCTCACTATCTAATACTCCTTTGTCAAATCCACAATAACAAGAAATTGTAAGAAAATGTCTGCTGAACAATAATACTGTCATGCAGAGAAAATTACTGATTAAATCTGGCCACTGCTGTTTACTAGTATCAGTGAGTACTTCAAGTGGACTTCAGGACAAAGCATATCTTAGACTGGAAACAAAGCACTCAGTACAACATGTATCCAGATTCACAAAATGTGCCTGATTCAACTAAAATGACTTCAGATACACATCAAGCAGAGACAGGTCAAACTGTTTGACAGTTTTATATCTTCCTGAATTAAGATGTGTAGAGGAACGGTTGGCAACTACCTCCTCCAACTGACAACAAACATCTGCTCTTCTACTGTTTCAGTGAAATTCTTAATCAAACCCCATTCAATGTAAATATCAAAGCACATTTATAAACTGGGTCCTGTTCTTCCCAAGTCCCAGTAACAACTGCACAGAACACTGATGTCAGAAGATTAGTTCAACCATTAACACTTAATAAAGGAGCAGTAAGGTGGAAACAAAGCCTTGAAAAGTAGAAGGAAATGGTCAGTCAGCAGTTATGTATATTCACAGCTGCCTCACTTTTTCTGGTGTTCCAGCCATGCCAGCTCAGCCTTGGTCTTCTCTTTGAGAGCCTTCTCCCGGAGCCGGAGCAGTGAGGACTGATGAGCTGCTCTCATTTCCTCCTCTTTCATGTACTGTCTTACCATCTCCATGGTAAACTTAGAGAAACTGTCCTGCCCCCCTGAGAACGGCATGCTTAGCTCCTAGAAAGAAAGATAAAGTTGGCACAAATACCACAGAAATGCCATGGCTTTTTTCCACTTACAAAGTGTATGTCTGTGTGTGCATATACACAGATAAACAAAAATAGATGTAGGAAGGGAAGCTGCTTTTAATCTGAGCTTTGTGTAGCCCAGCTATTTTTGCCCTATGTGACAGTTTTTCCTAGCTCTATGTTAGCATAGTTGGAGGACTTAATCCACTTTAAAACCTACCTCAAAAAGTCACTCCCCTCCTAAGCCACAAGGTAGAGGCCTGGATGGATTGTTCCATAAGTCATCACACTTGTTCAACAGTGACATACAGCATGATTCACACATCTCTCTGTTTTGAGATGCTCAGAGAACCACAGGGAGGAGAAGAACCCACAACCCAGCAAACACAGCTAAGGACAGCTCACTTGAAGCTTATCAGTTTAACCATGTCGGCTCAGTTAATTTAATTTAACTTAAAACATCTACCTTGATAGATGACAGAGCTGTTTTGTCTGGGGACACTTCCTCATCAGAATCATCACGAGTGCCTCGCTTCTTCTCCAGATTATTTCTGCGATGACTCTCAGAGGGCAGCAAAGACCGAAAAGATTTTTCTTCAATCTCATCCTCTGTCATGGACTCATCAAATTTCAGGGAATACTCTGTTGCAACAGAAGCGGAATCTGAGGGAGAAATCAGGGAAGCTGCTTTCCACTCAGTTTTGCACCCCAAATGCAATTTTAGTCTGTCTCATCTCACTGATGTTAGGGGGGTCAGAAAGACAGGGAGATAACTAATGTAGAAAAATGGGTGTTTAGGAAAGAGTGATTTTGAGTTAGAAGACATCTATTATTCAGCTTTGAGAGACCTAACAGATTTGTGTGCACAGATATAAACACATCTGGAGTTGCTGAAACATTTGGTGTTGTGCCTGCAGGTTCAGCACGTGAGCATGTGGCTAAGCTAATACAGCAGAATCTCAAAGGTTCCCATCTCCCTGTGCCATTCTGCTACCTCTTAATTCACCTGGGGCTCAGCTTTCTTCACACACTTTCCCTCATTTATTTCAGAAATTCATTCTGAAACAGCACCACCCTCCCTCCCTCCCTCTCCACCTTCAGGCCCATCACACACCAGCAGCAGAGCCAACCTTTTTCATCTGGCAGGGACAAAACACTGTCACTGGGCAAGGAATCATCTGCAGCAGTGTGAGCCTGCTCTTCAATACTGCTGGCTGTCTTCTCACGACGAGAAAGCTTTTTCTCATTCTCCTTAGAAGATGGAACTGAAGGGCTCTCCTGGCGGCTGCTGGTACTACTGTGTTATCCAGAGATTATGTTTTTAAAAACACTTTGCACGTTTCAAAATACTTATGTTATATTACTGCTGTACACACCATGAATAACATCACAACAATAACCAACATGCAGAGGGTTTGGTTTTGGTTTTAAAACGCAGTTTGGCTATTTTAAAATTCCAAGTTTCATCAAACTACTGATTGTTGGTTTTATACTAGCTTAAAATCCATGTGGTCGGAAGGTATGCACATCCTTTACAATGAGTAGTAATGATAAACAAATGCAAACAAGTTCTTCTTCCAGATTTTAGAAGAATGGGTAAGTTAGAAATTCTATTTTAGAAGTTAGGAGAACTACAGAGGACAACATTTTTCCAGTTCAAGATCAGAGAAGGGCTGTGAGAAATTTCACAGGACCTAACTGTATCAGGTAAGTGAACAGAATACAAAAAGCTTCTTACCTCTGATCGTGAACCTTTGATCTTGAGGACTCAGAGTAACTATCAAACATTGGTGAGTATGTCTGTTTTGAGTCACCAGTCTCCTCTTTACCTTGTGATATGGCAGCAGACTCACATTTCCTGGAAATGAGAAGCATTTGGGGTCAAGCTGCATTGTCTTAAACATAGGAGTAATACAGTTTTCATGAGTTTTCATCAGTTTACTAGAAGTAGTAACAGCTAAAATTTCTGCTAAAAGATTTCCTAAAGCTTAAACTAGCTTAAATCATCCCACAAAACATTTAGATCATCTTTTTCTACTCTTTTTTATGTAGAGTTTCACAGAACCAGTTAACGTCACCTTTGCTGTATGCTATTAAGGGCATAAAGATGGAATCCAAGTTCATCTTAAATGCTCACTCATTAGGACATCTTAACATTTTCTGCACAAACAGATGAAGCAAAACCTAACAGATCTTACTTCCCCACTCCCAAGATGTGAAACATTAAGCCAAACCTGTTTGTATCAGCTCGGGCCCTCAGCTGCTTCATGAACTCTGAGTGGTGCTGCCGCTGGTGGTCAAACAAGGCGGAGCCGGGAGCAGCCGGGGCACTGACAGTGTCCCGTGCTGACTCTGTCACCTGAGTACAGCAAAAACATGGCAATACTGTCAGCTTATCAGGATCAAAATGCTTCTGGAAGAGAGAATAATCATTCTGGCAGCCAATTTAGTGATTTATAACAGCTGTGGAAGCCGTGAGGTTACAATGGTTTGTAACAACACATGTCACTTCTGATGGTAAAGGTGTGCTCATACTGCTCTGCGAATGCATATCCCTCCATACTCCATCCCTTTACACATAATAAATTACAGTGTACATTCAAAAATATTCCCAGCACATTGGTTAAAGATATTTCCACTGCTGGATTCCAGTTAAAACAAATGGCTGTTCAACTGAGTACCTGGAGTCACTTGTGAACAGAGATGGAAAAGCTACTCTGCTGATCCAGCATCAGTGACCAGGTCATCCCCATCAGCCTCTCCACCAGCACCTCTTATGCTCAGACTTCAAACTCCACTCAAAACCTGATGAGGTTAAAACCCTACACCAAATAAAAGCTGTCTTCTCGGTTTCTTCTCCATTGTTTCTTAACTGGTTTCTACCCATTACAGCTCTAAAAACTACAAATGCTTCCTTGTCTTTATCCAAGACTTCACTACCTACTCTCAATGACAATACACTGCATCTATTTGAGGTGTCTGAGCTTTTCTGCTCCTTTAATCCATTCTTGTCTACTCAAAAATTATTTAAACTTCTCATATTTGACAGAGCCCAGAACAAGTACATCAGTATTATTCTACAATTCCATTACTCATCATAAAACCAGACTTGGTGAGCACCAACATGTGCAGGTGCTGTGAAGAAACAGTTCTGTTCACACTCGTCAGCCTTTTGTGCTCCATCCCATAATACTGACCCACAGTCACAGTGATTTCTAAACTGTGATGGACTAAGAGCATTCCTTGTTTACTGTGTTCCTTATCCATGTTTGAAGCACCTGCTACATACTGGAAACAAGAAGTATAAAAACTGATAAATTGATATAAAAAGCTGAAAACTAAGAAATATTCTGTATAGCACAAGAGGAACAAAGAGATTCAAAATGAGGAAACTTCAAACTCTGTACCAAGTCAAAAGCTTTGCTGAAGATTCTCCCTTCTCTTTTTTTTTTTAATTTTATTTGTTGTTCTACCTTCAGCAGTAAGCAAAATTGCAATTCTCTGCTTTTCTAATTTAATTTGCACACGAAACAGATATAGGATCAATTCTTGATGGAGAGCAACTCTTACAAACTGAAGATGCTGTGCTCACTGTCATCAATCTGTCCTGGAAGAACAAACTTCTTAACAGTTCATTAACTGGAAGATCATAAGAACATGGAACAGGGATTTAAAGCTGCTGATTGACTTCTAAGTAACAATGCCAGAGCAGCTCCTTTGAAGTCCTATCATTTGTCATGTTATGAAAGTGAAGAAGTTGTACCAAGAATGACACCAAACAGAAAATAACTTAAAAGACAAAAAAAGTAATAAAATAGCTTTTCTCTCTCTCCCTGGGGCCTCACCTCACGGAGCTGGTGAGTTGTATCTGTAGAGAGCAGTGCAGGTTCTGCCTGTTTGGCTGCAGCCTTGCACGGGGGCTCGTGCCCAGCCTCCTGCCGTGACTGCACCAGCTGCTGCAGTGACTCTGCATGGACCTAGGCAGAGCACACAGACAGTTCAGCTCTTCAAAACGGTCTGGCCATAGTAACTACACATTTATTTCTCAAAATCTGGCAGAAAAAAGTTTGAAGCAGGCCCTTGAGAGTTTCTTTTAGTGTATTAAACCCTTTTAGCACTTTCATATGTTCACAGCTTCAAATTAAGAATATCTGTAGGCATGGATTTACTTACAACATTTTGCCTCTTACACACTCCATATTTTTAAAGGGCAGTCTTACCTGGGCTGCCTTCTGCCTTGCCTCTTCCATTTGTCTCTGACTTTCTAGAGCTTCTTGTTCAGCCTTGATTTTCCAAAGAGCCAAGTCCCGTTCATGGCGTTGCTGTTGTGCCTACAGATGAGGAAAACAAGTTTTGGCCATGCAAGTGAAACATGAAGATGTGATTTGCTTCAGCCACTGGTTGAAGCAAACTACCTTCTTAAAGATCTGGATCTACTCTGCTGGGGGTGTCTCTTCTGCTTGACACAGAATTTTTAACCCACTGACCCTCTTCCTTTTTAAGACAATGCACATTCCCCATACTCTTCCACCACAGTGCAGAAAGGAGTTTAGGAGATCAATTAATTCAACAAACTAGAATAAATAATCTTGTCAGCATAAGGAAACTTCAGCCAAAAATACTGTTTTTGTGGAATAAAACAAATCGTCCAGCCCAAACAACTACACTGCATGGCACTGGAACTCAACATCAATCCCAGTAGACAATCATGCTTTTATTTGAGGAACACAACCAAAACAAGAAATACAACCAAAACAGTGATTCCAGCTAAGAGTATATTAATGACACATATTCCAGAGTAGCTCCTTCCTTGGTGTCAACTTAAAATAAGGAAGATAACTGATGTTCATCCTAAAAAATGGCTACTAGCCCATCCATGCCCATTACGATTCCTCTGCACCGCTAACAAAAGCTTAACTTACCCTAACTTGATAATTTTTTTTTGCAAACAAACAATAAAACAAAAAAAGAGAAAGATTAAGACAAAGAAGTATTGTCCCATTACCTTGAGAATCTGAGCCAAAGAAACACTCTCCTGCTGGGCGAGGGAGATGCCTCGTACCCGCTCCAGGTCCGAGAGCTGCCGCACGGACTCCTCGATAGCGCTCAGGTAGTTCAGCTCTGCTGAGAGCCGGTGCTGCAGCCCCGCGGGGGAGAAGCGCATGCACCCTGCAGGGCAACAAACACTGCTCACCCTCACACACCTCAGGCTCCCACACCAAAAACTCAAGGAAAAATGCTCTAGCTGCTCTGGCACCAGCATGGCTTTTACAAACACTCACCGCTCGCTGAGGCTGCTCCTGCTGCAGACCTGCTGGTTCCCAGGCCCCCGTCAGGGAAGGCCACGTTTGGCTTCAGCCCTGGGGCTGAACCTCCAGAAAAGCCAGCAGGTGACTTGACTCTTTCTGCTGTATTGCCTGCAGAATCCAACTGCAACATTTTCTGAGAGCCAGATGATGGGGAAGAAGTCGGTGTCTTCTGGGGTCTTCCCTTGTCTGAGAAACTGACAGCGAAACAAAAACCAAAAGGAGTCAATAATTCTCCTAGTCCAGCCACTTGGTAAAATAAAGGAATAACCTTGTTCTTCCATTCCTACACACAAACAGATCCATGCAAAGGGCACAGTCTGTTCAGTTTGCACAGGTCCAGTCTATTCTCAGGAAATGCCTCATGAGAGGGGTTTTGTTCCTAAATCCCAGTTCAGAGTTAAGTTTCTAGAGCACCCTATTTTTCCCCAATTATTAAGCCTAGTTAGCACATACACAAGCACACACTTTTTTTTTTTTTAAATTAACACAGTATCTTTATGTTGTACATGACTAGACAAGCAGTTTCAGTGCCTCCTGTTAGGAGGCTGGCATGAGAACGTCAGGATGCAATCATCTGCATCTGCATTTTAAGAAGTGAACAGTTTACTATCAGCACATGAATGCAACTGATTGTGACAAGCTACTGCCCTGAGTTTTGATCTCTCTCCTAAAATGCAATGGAGACCAAAACTTAACTTGAACAATTCTTGAGATACTATGGTAAACTTTTTGACAAAAGACATTTCTTTTTTAAACAGAGAAAATGATACAGATGCTTCTTAAATTTACTATTTCAATTTTAATAGGTTGAAGAGGATTAACAGTGGCTGTTTAAATCCTTTGGGAAGACATTCTGCTTTACTTGGCACATCGTGGGAGGTCAAAGGACCTTTCCAAGCCAATCCTGGATGCCAGCAACAGTCACCAATAGAAGCCAATACCTCAGAACTGCTCTAAACCAACACAAAAAGAGAGATCATGCAAATTGTTTGATGCTTTTTAGAAAAAAGTGCAGTGAAAACTGAGTGTTTCATAACCATCTTCATTGGACAATTAGCAGAAAAACTGCATTTTCAGCTAGACAAAAAGAGGTTGCAACAGAAAACATGTTTCCTTCTTTTTTTAATACACTCTTTTCCAAGGATGGGTTAATCTCTGAGAAGGCATCAACTCACAGAGCTGGACAGACTTTATGAGTATTAGCTGAACACAAGTACAGCCAAAACTGTCTGTGTATCTACTGAAAAAAGAAAGGTGACTGCACAGGTTGAATAAACCTTGACACATTCCTAACTGACCTTTTCTAGAAGAGGGAAACAAAAACTGTATTTCAATGCTTAAGGTACTGAACATGACAGGACACCAGGTTTCATATTTAAAATACAGGGAAGAAATGTTTTCTGCATGCACATCCTACTAACATTTGACCATTTCTGTTACTTCCCTTTTGCATATCCAAAGACACAGCCAGTAACATTACCAAGCATCATTATATTTGCATAAAGTTCCATAACAATCCTGTTACCTCATCAGGGAGTGTCCAGACAAGTTTTCCAGTGTGCTGTCTGTATCTGGGTTCTGCTCATGCTCTTTATTAGAAATTCTGCTACTCAATAAGGATTTCTTAGCTTGTTGGGATCCCCTCTCTAATTCAGACAGTATTTTATCTTCTTCCACAGAAAAGTGGTGAGAACTTCCATTGAAAGCATCCAACCCTAAGAAGCAACAATAGTGTCAAAAGTTTGTTTGGTTCTACATGTGAATACCTTACCATCACAAGCCCCAAAACAATGAATGTGTAGAAGTTTTTCCCCAACTAAAGAAGCCTTTGAGTTAGAAGTCTATAAATCCAACAAGTAAGAAATGTAGAATTGGCAATGAATTTCTTCTGTATATTGTGCTCACTGCCAAAACTCTCACTCAGCTTTTATTTCAGCACACTATCAGTTTAAATTAGGAAACTACATGTTTGATTCTTTACTACCGATAATCAGAATACAGCCTAGCTTTTTGGGGGAAAGGCAAAGAATTTTGAAAAAACAGGAAGAGAGATAATTTATAATGCCTAATCCTAGTTTTGTCATGTTTCTATTGGCTTAAAACCTAGGGGTTTTTTTTATCCATTGCTCATATACTATGGGTGCACCAAGCCTCAAGTTTATTCATGCTTTTGTAATGTACAGGTTACCACAGAAACCAATGTATTTATTAATTTGTGCACTGGTGAAAACTAAGGCATTTAGGGAAATTTGCTGTCACCTTCACAAACATGGCTGTAACCTACTGGCATTTTCTCAGTACAGAATCTAAGGATAGTTCCCACACAATATTAAAATTAACTTATTCATCAGAAGGCTGGTTTAGGAAAGGAAACTTTTCAATGCTGTTAACAACTTCGTGTTTATTCAACTTTAAATTACTGTATTTTAAGGTTAGAGAATAACCAGAGTAAAAAAGAATCTAAGAAGGAATCACTGAAGGAATGAATCAATCATTCTATCAGTATTAGATACGTAGTACTGCAATTTTCCTAATAAGAAAAGCTTCAATAAAAAAGGATCCTCCACATCCAAGTGTTGCACTTACTTTCCTTTTTCCCCCTCTTTTTGGAGGAAGCAGAGGAGCGGGAGGACGCTGCAGACCGGGGTCCAGACGAGTGCTGAGAACCAAGGGGAGGCTCAAGGGGAGACTTCCTACTGGGAATTTCTTCCTGAATGCTTGAATTACTGCTGCCACCAGCACTAGAAAGGAACACATTGTTGGTGATTAAGGAGTTCCAGCTCCCATGTTACACTGTGCACAAGGAAACTACCACACTTTGCATTAGAGAGAGATGACTAAACTGCACTACTCAGCCCATCTAGAAGAGCATTGGTTTTGAGATTAAAAGCTATGACAGCTAAGGCATTGGGAAGTTTGATATGATATTGAACATACTGAAACATGCTTCCAATAATATGAAACACTAAAAGATGGATAACAACTGTGCTCTCTAATTTTAACTCTTAAGAGCTATTTGACTCCAAACCTGAACAACATAAGAATCACTCAAAATGTGACTGCATTTCAGATAATCTCTGGGCATACAGATATCAACTGCCAGAAATAAGAGCAATTTTCAATAAAGGATTACAAAAGACTTGCAAAAAAGAGATGCCAATGCATCATACACTAAATGATACCAGAAGAAGAAAGAAGTTTTAATCAGAAAGAATCATTTTCAGTGTGCAAAGTGACATTTAACTTCTTTTCTTCTGAAGTATCACTGGTACAAACACACTTGTGGCCTTCCCCAAGGTGGCCAAAAGATATAAATATAGCTCATTACAAAAAAAGAGGGTCTTGGAAAATTCAGGAAGCCATGTAGTAGGCATGGACTCGATGATCTACAGCCTTCAAATTTTAATCTGAACAAAAGCTTTTAAAAATTCTTACAGACAGTTAATGTATCCATTACTAAGTAAGCACTGACAAATGCTTACTGAAAGCAATTACAGATTTACCACAAAGTTTTGAAGTACTGAAGGCATTTTCAGACTTAAAATAGCTTTTCTATTTTTTCTGAATTACAAGACTACCCAACTGAGCATTATTGCAGCCTCTGACACAAGTCAGAGAACTAATTTTCACCAGACTACAAAGCATAAGAATCTTGTCTAAAGCTACCTTTACAGGCTAAAGAACAGCAAAAATTAGACAGGGAACAGGAATACTGGACTCTGGAACAGGAATACTTGACTCCACCTTCTTTATGTTGGCTGCTCTATTAACTGCAAGGTCCTGAGAAAGTTTTTCATCACTTTGACTGGCATAGTACAGCACAGCAGAAAAGACACCCAGCATATTATGAACCAGATCTTGTATTAACCATTTTCTCTTGAATTCTGCATTTTTATTTTTCTAGGAAGTCTAACACAGTTACCTGAGGTCACGTGAAATCTTTTTGTCTGTTAAAGTGCTGCTTCCCTGCGAGGAGGCAAAGTCATCCTCGTAAGAAGCCACGCTCTCTGCAGGGCTCATGGCAGGGAGCAGAGGGCGCAGAAGGGCAGAGCCTCCGTTCAGCCTTTCCTCAAACACTGAGGTGTGGGGAGAGAGGGGAGAGGACAAAGATTATAACAAATACAAACGTACATCAAGTAGGTAATAGGAATTTAAATGCTCCCAACTGTGAGTTACAATGACTTCCTTTCAAACACAAAATCAAGAGAATAGCAGTACAGCTGTTTTAACACAATGGCAGTTTTAACACAACATAATGAGCACAGTCTTCCTCTTTTTGTAAATTATTGAATTCTTTAGTCCATTAACCTCCTCCAACCAAAACATTCTTGAAGAGTACTGTGCTTTAGAGTAGAGCCATCTGCGGAAAATTTCATGCAATCATCTTTAAAGAAAATAATATGAAGGTAAAAAAGAATTGAGAAAAACCACAAGACAAAAATCAACTCCTCAGAAAACACTCCTCCTCAGAATGAGGAGCTCCAGGGTAGAGACAAAGTACTCATAAAAAGAGGAAAAAAATTGTACAAAAAATGAAAATAAAAGAGCATGCTGCATGAGACAGTTGTAAATCATGTCTTACAGAGATTCGTATTTGAGACCTCTGAAAGCACATTCCTTAACTGCAAAGTATGAAGTGCATGGAGCAGTAGGACTGGGAAAATTCACAAGAGCTTTGAGAAATGCTTCCATTTTTACCTTTTCCATGAAGTTGGTAATTCTTTGCAAAGATGTTGATGACACTGTGGGGACTTCCCTTTGCCAGTTCCTCCCAGGGCCCCTTGCTGTGCGTGTCACTTGTCTGAGTGAAAAGTGGGGAATACCTCTCAGCTGCTTTCTGAAACTCCTTTATGGGCTCAAAAGCATTTCTCTCCCGAATACAAAAATCCTTCTCTTTTAATGTCTCCAACATCTTCAGTGGCAGCTGCTTCTGCTGGCCTCCTTCCTCTTCAGAGAGGTTTTCATCACTCAGGAGAGGCCCTTCGCTGATGGAGTCAATGCTGGACTCGTGAGGAGTAACGGCTTTGCTCAGAGGATACGCCTGGTTCTCACGCCCTGGGGACTCCATCTGCCTCTTGGATAAATGTCCCAGGATCCCTTCATGCCTGTTAGCAGCAGGAGACCTCAATCCAAGGCTGATTACATCAGTAAGAGGTCTGATGGTCTCAGGCAGCTTTTTGAACTCACTAAGGTTGCCTACCCCAGGAAGGCTGTCATCAAAGGCTGTATGAGACACGCAGGCACCCAGCATCCTTTGAATTCTGGCTGAAAAAGTATTTTCATTTTCCTCCCTCACAGGAGGACTCACAGCCTTTGCCCACCGTCCCTCATCCTGGTTTTCTTGCATAAATTCTGAGTTCCAGGTGGTACCATAGTTGATGCCAGCACCAGCCAACTTTTTGGCTTCAGTTTCAATCCTGCTAGAAAGGGAAGCAGCTGTAGCTTTTAAAGCTTCAAGGCGATCTAATTTGCTCTTATACTGGCTGGCAGAAGGTTTTACCAAGAGGTTTTCCTGTGCAGCAGATGAATTCATGTACAACTGAGGCATCAGGGACCCCACAGGGGCAGAATGGCTCCTCCTGCCTGCCAACATTGCATCACACTCCTTTGACAGAAGGTCCATCTGCTCCAGACTCCAGTGCTGGGAACAAGGGCCTCCACTTGAGCCCAACAGAGCTTGTGGGTGGGGGAGCTGGACTCTTGGGCTCAACCTGTCTGGCTGTACCCATGGAGGCTCCATCAGATCGCTCCTGAAATGAAAAGTCAACATTTAGTTGATGATTTACACGAGTACTGATGTCTTAGATTAAAGCATTGTTGCCACAGATTTAATTTCAGGACAAAATACTTTTTGATGGAATCAGAGGGGTGGGGAATGAGACAGTAAGCACAATGTCATTTAGTAAAAAACCAACAAACCAAACAACACAGCACCTCCCAAATCTGAAATGCCATTGATGGTGTACTCTTTGTTTCAGGGTTTTAATAAGCTGAGGTTTCTCACTGCCAGCAGTCTTTTCCAAAAACTTCCTGGCCCCAAAAGGGAGAATTTTTTTTTCCTTCTCACCTGCCTGTGTACAGAACACCTCATAAGTCCCCCAAAAAAACTTCTTCTCTGATGACTATGAGGGTCTCTGAATACCTTAAGCAGTCCTGTGAGTCTCATTTCTCCTCTACTACTAGTAATTATATCTTTTCTTTATGATGTTACACTAACAGTATTTACCATATTGTTTATTTTATTCTACACATGGTAGTACATGGCATTCCTTGAACTTTTCCAGAAGGGAAACAGGTCTCATTGCACTTACTAAGTCAGAGTACCCATAATGAAACAAGAATACATTTAAGAAGCAGACATTATGTAGTTAAAAATGAAGACACTTGCACAACAGGGATATTAAGAATATACAAGAAACTTCAGGATTTTTAGTTCCTTACATCTAAGTGTTTGGTCAGGCACCTTGACTTGCAGTAAGAAAACTTTGATAATACACTGAACAATTCAAAATTGGGAAAACTGCATGAAAAGAAAGAGGGAAAGGCTAGTTTCAAGCAGAAGCAGCCATGTTTGGTACTTCACAGAGAGTAACTAATGGCTGAATCTGAGACAATAGATCAAACAGCAACACTGAGCAAATGGAGTAAGAAAAATCAACAAATACATTCATATGATCTTGCCCAATGGCAGAGGAAATAAGAGTGTCCCAATATGAAATACACACCCCACTGATGTCAACAAAACATTATCAGCAATCATTATTCGCTTTATTTACACACTGGCAAATCAGCCATAGCCGAAATTTTCATATGGTTTCCTGCATCAGCTTCCTTTCTACTGCCAGGAAAATGCTGTAATTGACATAAAGACAATCACTCTCACTGGAACAGGAACTCAAGAGCCAAGGCTATTTTCTCCTCCCAGAGATGAAAGCAGGAGAACTTTGCTCTCTCCCCCAAGGCCCCATCTGCTCACCTCAGTAGCGGCAGCTGTGGCTCTGAAAGGGACATGTCACTGCTGGAAGAGGCACTCGGAGGACGCTCTTGAGCCTTGTTTTCTTTGTCAGATTCCCCAGATGGTTGATAACCAGGTCTGGGCTAGAGATGAAGACAACCAGAAAAATGCATTTTCAACAATGTGTCAGAGTTTAGGAGCTCTTGCTTCATTACAATTGAGAGGGCTAATATCCACAATTCAGCTTCTCTTTAAAAGAGAAAGATGATTTCCAGTCAACTTTCTAGTAAGCCTTGCTGGGCCAAAAAGCAGCCACTAGCAAAGAGGCTGTACATTGAAATCACTCTGTTTAAGCAAAGCTATACATTTTGATTTGTTCTTTTTTCTTAACTGATAACCACCAGAACAGCACAAGTGCCAGCCTCCCCAAACATCCGAGCTCCTATTCCTGCAAACAACTGCAAGACCTTAAGTTAGTGAATCAGCTGTACCTGTGTTTCCTGCACCGTCGGCAGCTGAGGTGGCTCTTCTAGAAGTGTTCGTTCCAGCAAGAGTTTGGAATAGGTTTCCTGTAACCGTTTGGCTGCTGAAGGCTCAGGAGGAGGCACATTCTTCACTTTAGTAACAGCCTCTTTCTGCTTTCTGTAGAGCTCTTGGAGCCTTTTGTTCTTCTGTTCTGTTGCCTCCTTTTGTGCTTTCTTCTCTTCATTCTGCTTCTTCTTCCTCTCCTCCTGCTGCCTGATGATGTACTGCCGAACCTCATCACTGTCATAGTGGCGTTTCTTAGAGATCACCTGAGGCTCCTCACTGGCTGCTACCTTGTCTGGTTTCCTTTTGGTTGGACTGTGGCTCCTCAGAGTTTGAGTTGGCAAAACAGATTTTTGATTCTGCTTTTCCACGTCTGTCTCTTGCTTTGTACTCATGGAATCCAACTGCAGGTCATCAAGAATTCCACGTATCTCCACGGGCAGGAAATCCTTGTTTACAGAGGCATGATCTTCTTGGTTATCACCTGGAAGAGCAGCTTCCAGTTTTCTCAGATTGGTCTCAGACCGAACTTTACTTCTTGACCTTTCAGAACTTCTTGAAGAGCTTTTACAGGTAACATCCAATCTGGAATCAGAACCTGTCCTTCCAATGCAGCCTGCTAAAGAATGAGATGTCAAATATGTCAGGTAACAATCAAATTTGGGAAACAGCTGCAAAAAGAAGGACGAGGGAGGAGTGCAGATCTCACTGTAAATAGGTCTTTGGTGTCACAATCTGAATGTGGCAGCCCTTGCTCAGACTGAGCCCACACCCTTTCTACTCTCACCATCCTCACCACCTCACAGGCATTAGAAGCACAGCAGTTCCCAGCATGCCTTATTTGTCTGTTTGAGATTCTGTATAAACTCTGAAAAAGGCTGGTGGAGGAATCAATGAATATTTATGATGCACACGGATGACATTATACTGTATCTGGAAAAACCACAATCCCTGTTCAACTGGGATGCTCAATCACAGCTTATGGATTATGCACAGCAAACTTACAAAATTCATCTGGCCTTGGACCATGCTAGCCATTCCTTTCCCCACTGGCTTCAAGAGGCAAAGACAGATTGCAGGTGGTCCATTTTTTGGTTGCAGCCTATATCTCATCTTTTCCAGACACCCCAAGCACCCTTGCAGCACATACCACCCCTCAAGTCCCATGTGCAGGGACCATGACACCAAAAAAAGTCCATAATGCACCCAGGAACAGAGCTTATGCACCCCAGCCATGGTTGTGAGCAAAATTTCCCCCCACCTCCCTCAAATTCCAGGTTAAAAATAGGAGCAATTTTGATAAGAAACTCCTATCTCAGAACATTCTATCTCAGAAGTCTGCTGTAGTCTGCAGACATGCAGTGTTATATAATAAAGTAAAATGAAGTAAGTCCAGTGATAAAAGAACAACTTACCAGACTTGGCAGCTCTCTCTCGGCCTGTTCTGTCACTGGATACAGCTCTTCTGTCCTGTTCTATTCTGGGAGCTGGACCCAGGATCTTTTTTACCAGCTTTTGTCCCTCCCGCCAGGAGGATGCACTTATCACATAGTTTCCACCTTCAAAATAAAGAATAAATAAAAGCCAAGCTCTAGAGGATTTGCCATGGTATCAGAAAGAAGTATCATTGCAGCCATTCATCATTTCTGTACCATTTAGTTCTGCATTAGTGGTACAGCTGCAGTTACACAAACAGCCAGAACACTGATGCCCCAGTGTAACACCCAAAACACACTGCAGCATATTAAAGCCCTACAAAAACTGATTTAAAAAAGAAGAATGGGTTATGAAGGTCTAAAATATACAAACAAGCCTTATAGGGACAGGGGTAATATTTCTAGAGCTGTTGACCACCACTCAAATATGGAAAATAAGAAATAAAAACATAAAAGCAACTAAATTGTTGTAATGAGAGGAACAAAAATAAAGGTGAGTTATAAAAACCCCTTAAGCTTCCTATCAAAATAATATTAGCTAAAACTCTAGGAAAAAACCTCAAAACTACTTTAGAGGCTTTTACAGGTAATTAATTGGTGAGATACATGTCTTGTAAGGAGGTTAAAAAATATCAAGCACCAGATGTTTTACACCAACTAATGCTAACTCACTGTCCCTTAGCTGGGACTTCTGTTCCAGCACTGAAAAAACAGTTAAGAATAAACCCTATTAGTTGATACTTAATTCAAGGACAAAATACCTTGCAGGTGACAGTAACCCAATCAAAATGTTCTAGGATTCTTTTACCTAGAACATTTTTCCATATAATTAAATAATAACAACTGGTTATGGTGGCATCTTTACCTAATATTGGGTAGATTAAATGATAGGTTTATTCAACTCACCTTTCAACATGCTAACTTCCAATACTAATATATTTTTTTTTAATAATGACCTTAAAAATGCTTTGGAGAAAAATACAGTATAAAATAGAAAATTTAATTAGGTAATTCAGATGATTAATAATCTGTAAATTAATCAGACCTTTCAGGGGTATTTAATTGTCAGAAAAGCACCTAACTTGAATATATAATTTGCAGTTGATTTTTAACGATTCCATTTCAGGTTCTACCTCCAAGTGCTCTGCCTAAAGAAACCCAGCCACTGCAGCATGAGATCACCACAGCCAAACAAAAAAGGCACTGTACTGGGCCCAAGAGCACTTTGAAGACAGGATACCAACAATGTCAAGTGAAATCCAGCACAGCAGAATAATTGTTTTGGCAATCCCAGTCCTCAGTTTCCAACCCCCTTTCTTGTTATTTTAACCTAGAAGTCTGCAGCCCACTACTCAACCCTTTGCTAGCAGAACTCCTTGCCTGCATTGTAAATTACCCAAGTATTTTATAAAAGAGCTGTCACTTGAAACATGTCACTTCAAGTCTCTGTAAAACAGAGGCATCAGCCAAAGGGGTTCTCCTGCAGAATTCACTGTTCTCCCATTAGTTCTGTGTGTGTTTAAAGAGCCAGGGTAAAGTGTCATCTTGCATCTCCAGTCAGCTGTTTAACCCCAACACGCCAATGGGGCAGAACATGAGCCATGGCTATTCATAGCCTTGGCCATGGTAAGCAGTTTCCTACTGCAACGACTGGAGGAGGATGGACATGACACTTAGGGCTGGTTCTTGCCTTCCAGGGATTTCAGGCCATCATTTTCCATGGATTTAATCCATTATAACAGGGGGTGGCTTTGTACACAATAAAGGGGCTGGAGCTTACAGCTGTTGACTCCCTTGAAGGCAGAGAGGATTTCCTCACAAGGGAAAGCAGAGGAGTGGGCACTGATCTCCTCTCCATGGTAACCAGTGACAGGACCTGAGGGAATGGCCTGAAGTTGTGTCAGTGGAGGGTTAGGTTGGATTTTAGGAAAGGATTCTTCATTCAGAGGGTGTTTGGGCACTGAACAGGCTCCCCAGGGAACTGGTCACAGTCCCAAGACTGATGGAGCTCAAGAAGGGTTTGGACAATGCTCTCAGGCACAGGGTGGGATTGTTGGGGTTGACCTGTGCTTCTCTCTCACTTGGAACTGTCATAAATATATAAGACAGCTGAGTGTGATTCCTTAAGTAGGGATTGATCAGCATAGGAGGGAGTAAATCCATGCTTATCACTTGAAGTGTTGGTATTTCTTACCACAAAATATTCACAAGCAGGATTTACAGCATGCAGAAGCACACATTCACTCTCTAAAAATCCTTTGTAATAATTTTTAGAGCTGCTTTTTATTTCTACAAAATGTTTACAGATTATGGTCACTGTACACAAGGAAAAATAGAATACCTTAAGAGGGGTTCAAAAGGTGCCTAAACTTGCATATATTTAAAGAAAAGAAATTGCTCAGTGTGTGATTGCAGCCATAGCTACTCACTTTGTATGAAAACTAAAACCAAATACGAAGCATATCTGGAAGTCTTCTTAATTCTTTTGCTGCCAATATCAAAGATTCACACTACTGGAAAACTAAGAAGCACTGTCAGAATTCCACACGTGCTTAATTTTATTTTCTTCTATAAGGCACTGCTCTACAGAAACCTGCTTTCATCATCTTCTCTAAATAATTAAATTTAAATTGTATTTAACAATCAGTGGAATTGTCAGACAATAGTGGAGGAAAAAGTTATCAGTTGGTAAAAGAAATAAACATTTATTTAAAAATACCAAGATTTGGAAGACTACTCAGGGAATGTGTGTTTACAATATTTCACCAACTGAAGAAGCCAGGAGTGGGTTAAGGAGAAATGAAGGTGCAGAATAGCAATAACTCGAAACATGGAAGAACAACAACCAGAGAAAAGCCAGGAGCATCCTGTCCTCTGCTTCCCCACTGAGAAATCAGCCCAGAGAACATCTTTGACAGCAGCCCCTCCTCACCTGATGGGAAAGCAACTCAGCAAGTCCCACTGGCACTGATTTTAAGATCATGTCTCAGCATTGCTGACTGAGCCATGGGTCAGGCTTTACCCAGCTTCATCACACCCCAAACAGAGACAGGATCCAGAGCAGATCTACTGCTTCTTTTTGTCTACATAACCCTGACAGGTACCTAAGGATACCTCTCCCCACAAGAAACTCACGCTCTGCAGCAGTTTCCTCAAGGTGCACACAGCAAGTAGAAAGGCAAAAAATTAAAATAAACCACAAAAAAAGTGCCAACAACAAAACCACACACAACCCCCAATGCAGCACAGTGCACAAACTCACTACAACAGCACTGTTGCACATCTAAGAAGGCTTTTAAAGGAATGCACTTCTGTTTTTCTTTCTTGAGACAAAACTTATCTCTGAAGGACATGTAACAATCCTCCCTCCACAGCAGAAATAGTCACCTTGTTTGGACTCTGGACTTGACAACCGTGTCAGTTTTTGCACTTTCCGCACTGGTCTTGTAGATTTCCTCTCTTTGTTTCTCTCACTAGATTTTCCTTTTACTGTTGAATCCTCTAAAAACAAACAAAAGCTGTTAAATGATATCCCACAGGGGAGAACATAGAATAACAAGCTTGCTTCAGCATCTGAAAAACCAGACCTCAGAGAAACATAATAGAATTCACTGACTTTCCCAGATTATACACCCAGATCAATGACTTCCAGTCCAGCACTTTAAAGTCCTCACAGAATTTTGAATCAAGGTCTGTTTACCTATGCACTGGAAGGCAGTGAAGCCACAGCAAGGCCATACAGATATTTACAAAGTTAGTTTTCAATACTAAAAAGAAATGTTGTCAGTTTATATTAAACAGTTGTTGGTCTCTTCTGCTACAGATACTACATTTTACTGCTCTAATGTTCCACAAGGACATGCAGTTCCTGAACTCAAGGGCTGCTGCTTCCACATTAATGCATGACAGCACATTCAGCACATCAGGAACTCTCAGCACATCAGGAACTCTGTGGCCACCGTTCCCACTGTTTTTTGGTTCCTCCTCGTTGAAGAATGGGATCAGATAACCTAAAACAACCAAGATGTTGTTCAATCCCCTCTATGGACAGATCTGAAGCTTTATTTAGATGCCAATGTAAACATTTAGAGCCCCCTATTTCATGTGAATCCACTCTCTGATGGATGTCCATAGGAAGCATCAGAGGCAGAACAGGATGTTGTATTACAAAGATGTAAGAATGGAATTTTTGGAGTCTTTCTCACCCTTAGCACCCCTTCCTTACAAATTTTCTAGCTGCCTTTAAGGCTGACAACAAGAGCAGGTAAGACAATCAATGCAGTGAGTACCACAAGCCTCAGGGATTGCATTTGCAGAAAGTTAACTTCCTCCTCACCTCTTTTAGCAACAAACAGCCCTTTCCTGACTCCAGGAAAGTACAGGCTGCTTCTCACCCTGCTCCTATTACAGCAATTTTGTTCTACTATGGCAAATCCTGAACATCTTTTAGACAAAATTACTGGAAACTTGGGGTCCATATCATACCCTTTAGCCTAACTGCTGTACAAAGATGAAGACATCCTGTATGGTCTATGCTTATACATAAAAATCTTTTTGTTGGAAAGAAGAGTGCTGCTGTAGATATTAGAGATATAACAGATTATTTCAGCACTAGAGAGCAAAGAACAGTTCTGATACAACTGACTGTACACACCCAAAACACCACATGGTGTAAATTTAATACAGAAGTAACACATGGATAGTTAATCTGACAACCTAAAAATACACTTACAGTACATATTATGTGTAGCACCAGCATTTGTTTACTAGCATCAGATATTCAGTATAATCTTTTCAGCTCAGAAAGGAGACACGTTCCACAACAGCTGTTCTACACATGGCATCAGGACAGAAGTGTGGATCAACATACACACAGCTTCTTCCTTTTGTAGGTACTGGACACATGATCCAAATGCCTTTTAACTGGATCTCTTCAACAAAGCTTTTAAAAAAAAAACCTTGAATTTCTATAAACAGCTTGTTATGCTTGCCAAAATTAAAAAAAATGCTAGTGTAGATTAAAAGTCTGTGGAAATTTAGCATTAATTTCACAGACTGATGTGAACAGTGCAAAAATATTTGCAAAGTAATTTTACTGGAAAGGAGCATCTCTTCTTTCTGAACTATTTTTTATGAGTGATTCCATAAAAAGTCCTCAGTAATTTATCGAGTTGTACAAGGAAAAAAGACAAATTGGTTTATTACTGCACAGATACCTACAGATTTAAATCTCAATGCATTTTCCTTCAGTCTTAAATGTTTTGAGCAAAGAGAAAAGTTATTCTTAATAAGTAAGCTCTTACTGCAAAACTAGAGGTTCTCTGGGGTTTTTATTTTCCATTCCCTTCCATTTTGTTCACCTGATCTCTTCCCCCTTCCCCTACTCAGTCAGTCAGAGGCAATCCAAGCTTACAGCACTTCACTGTAACCAGCCTAGCAAATGAGAAAAGCACACTTGGGCATCCTACTCCAGCTCACCCAGAGAAAAGAGCTGCCAATGGTACCGCAGTTTTTCAGAGAGGAAGATGAATAAAGATTGTGTCTTGGAGCAGTACATTTGAAAACAGAAACCAAAAGTGGGTTTTGTCCTTTTAACCAGGAAATTGTACTCATTCATGCAACCATGTATAAAAAAGCCACAAAATTAAACAAAAGTTATTCTAATGGAGAGTTTTCTTTTTTCCTGTTTCAAAGAAATGCTATTACTTGGCATTCTTTTTGGTACTGTTTTTTTATTAGAAGTATTTGAATGAGAGAACTGGGAGAAGGACTAATTTTGTTGTTGTTTTAGTGTTCAGTAAATTCCTCCCGTGGAGAGAATTACAATATATTCAACACCCATTCCTTCAATTTTTTGTTCCCATGACTTTGTAGACTTGTACAAAATATATTTCTCTGCCTCTTAGAGAAAGTTTTGTGGCTTAATCAATTCTACTTGTGGCTCACCTTTTAACTGGAGTGCAATATCTCTGTAAAGCTCCCGACCAATACGAAACTCGTCTGTATGCCAGATCTTTCCATCTGGAGCACGAATCCTTGTTTCAGCAGGATTGAAACCTGAAAGTAAACCATTCAAGAGTTGAAAATAACTCCATAAAATGTAAATACAGCTTTGTTAGAGTGGAAGGGATGGGAAACTGCCAAGTAAAAAAGTAACTGTGTGAATATCTAATGCTAAATTAGAAGAAAGCAATACACCAGTCTGCCACTTGCTCACAGTTGAAAAACAGCAGAATGGGTGAGGAAAAGATTATTAAAAATGTGAAAGGCTTTTTCAATAAGCTCTGAGACCATAAAAAAAATTATTGCAATCAACCCAAACACCAATATAGCAAGCTTCTTTTTATAGTAATTCTAATAAGACACAGGAAAAATTTCAAAGGAATTCACACTTCTGTAATTTAGCAAGAATTTATTTTTATTTGTGATCTGTGATCATACCATGCACCCCCATATTGCCCAAAGAGAGCTACGAGCCAGGTCCACGCTTTGAAACGTTGCTCAGTGGATTGAGCTCTGCTCCCTCACCCTGCACACCCAGCAGGGAGGGGATCTGCACCTCCATACCTCTGTATGATGGAGCAGCAGGCACAGCTGTCACCTTCCTGACCTTGGGAGTCACCGTGTTCTCCACGTTAGTGACCACGACAGGTTGCTCAGCATAGCCCAAGTGCTGCCCTCTGCCACTGAGCTCCTCAGAATGCTCCCACTGCTTTCGGATCCTCTCCTTCAGCTTCTCCAACTTGGCATCGTGCTGCCGCTGCCTCAGGATTTCCAGCCTGTGAGCACTGCAAATACTCGTGGCAGAAGGGGAAGACACTTTCAGTTCACTGTCCTGGGACGTGATACTCTGAGAAGCTCTAGTGCTACTTTCATCTCCCCTGGAGCTACTGGTTTTTTCTTCTTCCAGTCTTGAAAGTGCTGCAAGCCTAGGAAATGGCTCGTGACTGTGCAAGGCGTTGATTGTGGGTCGGTCATTCAGGTACCTCACGATGGTCTCGTCCGCAGCAGAAGGGAAGGGGCTGTCAAAGGCTCTGCTGTGCCGGTCCCGCTCGTCCCGCTCGTGTGCCAGACAGGCTGGCAGTTCACTCTTCCCTTCTGCTTCACTCAGCTCCAAACTAGACAGCAGCTGCTTGGCCTCAAGCTGGCTAGAACTGTGGTAAGACAGAGAATTACATAAATTCCTGATGTAAGAGAAGGGGGGAAAATTCACCGTCAGAAACACAAATGTAGGACCCTCAACCTCAGCAATCAGCACATTCATCAACTAAATGAATGACTTCCTCTACCCTGGCTCCACTTTAAAGGCAAGCTCTTTTAAAGTCTGACCACCTCATATTTAATAGTGCAAGTCTGATCAAACAGAAAGAGACTTCTGTTCAAAATTTCATTTGTTGCACTCTCTGTCTGAAAAGAATATATATAACGTTGAAGACTAGGAAATCAGCAAGCAGTAATGTCATCTTTCAATTTAAAAGAGAAAAGCCTTAAATAACAAGTATAGACTTAAGAGAAGCATAATTAGTACATGAGCTATTCAATTAACAAAATTGACCCAAATCAGGGGTCAGTTAACCCCTGTCACATGCAACAAGGAGGATCACCTCACAGCTGACTCAAGTAATGGAAAGAGACCAAAACTTAGGTGTCAGGATAATAATCATGTTCTATGGGCCCTTCTGTGTTCTGTATCACTTTTGTTCTATGAGAAGCTGTTCTTATAGGAGTTTCTCACATTCACAAAAACGTGACTTTAGTACTAGCTCTAGTACTACTATTACTACTCTTACTCCACACTGTCTTGGTAACACCTTTGGGAACATATGCTGAAGAACTAATGAAACAAAGCTGGAAAAGTAAAAGGAAACAGTCTTTTTGGTTCTTATTACTGAAATTAAATACCTATCCAACCCATCAGGTCACTAATGCCATAGGCATATCACTTGATGGCCTGGTCCCATTTCAAAACAGTTGACTTTAAACTCATATTCACTAAATAAAAAATAAATTTGTAATATTTACTAAAAAAGTCCAACAACACGTGCTGTCACGTGGGTAAGTGATGGGAGGAAGCAAACCAATTTTTGAGGAGGTGTCAAAACCACCACTGTTAGCTTAAATCTAATCTTAGCACGTAGTCAGCTGTCCCAGCACTAACCTGTACGAAGCCAATGGCTCACGGAATTCCACACGACTGCATTTTTTCACGTTGCTCTCCAGAGTGGTTGCTCGAAGAGGGCTGCGTGAGGACTTCTCCTTGCTTGATTTATTCTGGCTGGAGGAGCGGGAACCTGAAGCAGAAAGCAAAGAATACTCTGTGTACCCACCTCTCCAGAAAGAGAAAGCTCCTGGGGCTGTATCATTGACATTGTCTTTCTTGGGTTTGAGCAGCTCTCTCTTTCAACAAGCTGATTTCAACAACCAGGAGCAAGGCAGTAAGTGCTTGAAACAATGACCATACTTAAAGAGAGATAATAATGCTTAAAGATTAATTAGAAGCAATTAAATCTGTGAAGTTGGCTGTGTTGCCACTAGAGGTCGGTCTGTCTGGTCTTCAGTAGCACACTACCAGAATGCTCTTAGTATATAAAATGAGGGCTTATTTCCTAAAAGCAAATGCTCTCCTTCAGTCAGATAACAGAAGCATCAGATTTATCAAACTTCCTGTCAGAGTGGGATAAGCAGTGCATGGGGCAAATCCTGTCATCCCCTCTAACCAAGAGACTAGGATAGAACACCCTCCATCCTAAGCTCAGTGAAGGAAACACCAGTTTCTTCTGGGCAATTGGAGTTTCAGGAATAAAGACCACAGGCAGGAGACAAGCTGGGGGCAGGGAGAACCCAAGCTTTCCCAGAATGCAGTGGCTTTCTGCTGCCTTACACATTCTCTCCTCAATAATACATACCCTTCCTGCTGCTCTTCCTGCTGCCACTAGCAGAGGGCTTCTTGGCATCCATGACTGAATCAAACACAGCCGTGCTGCTGGGAGCTATTTCCAATTTGTTCTCTATATGACGTAGCTAGAATTGGAAGATAATGCAAATTAGAACATTGTTTTCTATTTTTAAGCTATATTTTTATTTCCCCCCCAAACATGACAAGTTTTTCCTTTTTCACAACGAGTCAAATTGCAGGCAAAAGCAACTTCACAAGGCTGACATTGCAAAACTGTATGGTCTTATGGCCAGAAACAACTATTAAGTTTTGTTTAATAAGATTATCTAAATTAGGTTTTGTTGCATAGTTTTCTTCCCTTAAATAGGCTGTTTTGAAAAAATTAATAACATGCCATTCAGAGACTTAATGCTTGGCCTGAATAAAATATTAATGCCACTTGGAAAAAAATCTGTAATACTCCCTTACAAATGGAGCATGATACAAATTCCACATGTAAAACCCCATACTGATGCTCAGCTACTGAGAAAAAAGAGGGACATGGCTATGGGAAAGAGCTGAATTCCATGCAAACCCAAACTGCTTGGCCTCACTGAAGCCAGGTTTTAGACACTACTACATCATCTTATGCACCTAAGTTAATTCCCACAGAAATACAGCAACTGCAATGCTCAGAATGGAAAATTATTAAATACACTGGTGTTGTCCCAGTTTCTGACTGGTTTGAGTAAGCAGAGGAGAGGTATTTTTCCAAGTTTTCAGAAAAATGGGACATCATCACTTTGTTAAATAAGAAGGTATTAAGTTTGCTGTGGCAAAAGCTTTTCCTTGTGTGCAGAAAACTTTTTCCAAGATAAAGCAATGTTCAACATTTACATACTCCAATGGCTTTGTGCTATTCACAACTTTTTGAAGAGACAATCGCTAAGTAAAATATTTTTGTAAAAGCTTTTGTAGCCACTAACTGATTTGAAAATGAGTAAAAAAACCCAAACCAAACAATCCCAAAGGAACAAAAAAGAAAGTTAAAAAAAGTACTTACAGCAGCCTTAGTCTGAGAAATAGAAGCCCATGCTGCAGTTAGATCTTCCAGGGCAGAAACAAAGACATTAATTTCTCATTAGTACATGAAAAACAATGAAATAAAATGTTGCTTCAAAACAATTTTAATTCCCTTGCTAATCAAGTTATTTTCACAGCACAGTTCCCACCTGTAAATCTCCTCCATGAAAGACTGTTATAGTCAAGGCTCATCCTAGCAAAGCTATAAAGCATTAAATGTATTTAATGTAACATATTATGAGTTTACTAACTTAGGTTGAATGCATGACAACCCCTGAAATCAAATCCACCACATACAATAGAGGATGTTTAGAAGATAAAATGAAGCTGGTTATCTACCCCAACATAAATACTTTCTATTTTTCTCTTATACTACAGTTTAACTACCTTTTTTTTCCCCCTTCCATTTTCTTCTTCAGTAAACTAAGCATGAACACATGGTCACTGAAAGACTCTACTCAAAACCCAAGCTCCAAATGGCAGAATTATGAACAGTAATCTTTGTGAACTGTACACCCTACAAACAAAACAGAAATAATGTTTGTGAACAAGCAGGGGGTACTAACCCAAGCCTTTTAATCTAAAGAGACAGCACCTACTCTATAAGCAATTGTGCTCAGGAGGATGTAGTAGTGTTTTCCTCTATAAATATTTACTTCATCAGTTCCCCTCTTTTGTTTTCTAATGGTTCTTACAATCTAATGGTTTATAAAACACAACATCCTTATGTCAGAACCATGGAGAGTAGTAGTAACAGCTGAAAGAAATAATCTCTTCCTCACAGTAAAAAACCTGCCAATTTCATTTCAGGCAAAATACAACACCACAAAGGAAAAGGGATAGGGAAGCAGCACAGAAACAACTTTGCTTTGACTTCTAGAGGTGGTGCTTCTTGTCCACAGAACACTACAGCTTCAAAGAGTAGGCAATTTTAAAAGGAACTGACCATACCACAGGAAATAATCAGCAATAATGTTCTCTTACAGATAAAATAATAATCTTTCTCTGCTTTCAAAACAGCTTCTGGAGTCCAGTTTTGTCACACTGGAGATCACACAACTGATCTCGAACCACAGGCCTAGCACGCGATTCAGTTGCTCTACAGACGAGACCTTTCTTCCTTTCTGGGAAGATTTTTTCAGGGAAGTACTGTCATTTTAAAATTTTTCTGTCCCCTCCTTTCCTAAATTTGAGTAATCATAACAGTAAAAAGCTAAACAATTTTTCCAACTAAGGGAGAAAACAGTGCTGTAAAAGTCATCCTAGCAGAGATGCATTGCTGCTATTCAAGTGTCTTCACCACTCTGGAACTGAGCAACTGGCAGAGGCTCTTCCTCACTTCCTTCAAGAGCCAACAGTTCCCAATTTCTGCTCCTGCACTGCTCCTCCTCTACAGCACTTTAAAAAAATCTGTCTCTGTGCCATCTTGGCAACCATATCCCAGGCTGGCAACTGCTAATGCAGATCAGCAAATACTCCAGAGATCAGAGTACAAAACTGCTATCTGCAAGAAGGAAGCCACAGAACACATGCTCTTACTCCCAAACTGAGGCAGGAGAATGGCTTCTGGAACAATTCCCCAAAGTTTCAAACAGCTCATGACAAAATATCTCCCAAAACAAGGCAGCAGAACAGAGAAAACCCTCACCTCTGGTAGAATCCTTGCTTTGGTTATGCCTCAGATTTTGTAGAGGCACCTCATTAGACTTGCTGCTCCACATTGTGTCAATTTACCTAAAAAAAAAAAAAGAGTCCTGTAAGAATCAAAAAGGTACAAAGTAAAAGTAAATCTGTCTTGGTCTAAAGAGAACATAACCTTGATCATTATGATGAATGTCTACCTCATCTGATGACTTCAAACCTTCATCATGAACAAGGTCAGATAACCAGCATGAAATCACAGATGTGGTCACAGCTCCCTGCAGAAACCACGTAATTCCATGGATAAAGAAGGGTTTGATTTTGTTCTCTGTCATCAAGAAACATTAACTTGATAAAAGGAGGCCTAGAGGCTGATGCAATTTAGATCAGAGTAACAAGTATTGCAGCAAGTCTGAAGAAGCCCACACTGGATTACTGCACACACAGGCCTAACAGAGACAGCACCACATGGCTTGAACCTATAAATGCTTGGGGAAAATATCCAACTCCACCAGTGACAGAATGAATGTGTCACCAACCTCTGGAAAAGGAAAAGGCACAGCAGAACTGCATGGCAGGACACCACAGCCAGGAAAGAAGACAAAGCTGGTGCCACCATTGTTTTTCTGTGAACTTTGAAGTTAAGACTCACAGTGAATCTAAAATTAGTGGAAACTCCTGGCCACTATCACTAAAGCAGTTTTTATAAAGGAGAAAAGGAAAAAAAAAAACCAAAAAAACCCAAACAAACAAACAACAAAAAAGTGTCCAGTACATGCTTACTGAGCTGTCTTCATAACACAATGACAACACTTCTGTTATGGAAAGAAAAAATCAGGCGACCACAGAATTCCAACAGGAAGTTCTAGACCTCTGAAGGAGTCATAAAAGCACCTTCTCCTCTCTTCTTTCATCAACTCCCAGATGTAATTTTCCTTATTTTTTAATTACTGAAAATTTCTTTTCCTCTTACTTCCCTACATTGTGTGCCATATAAAAAACCAATCAAATATAAAGATCAATCTTCTGGTAAAAGCAGACCAAAATTAACACTATCTACTACTTCCTGAAACAGATTTTTGCCCATATATTTTGTGACAAGGATTTTTATCATATATGGTTTTAAGGATACTCACAGTGATAGCAGTAAAGTTTCACATTCAGTCATATATCCTGTATTTATAGCAGTAAGCTATCCCAAAAAACTCTTCTTATGCCCCAGGAAAAACTATCAATAATAAGAACACAGGTATTCAAAAGACCTTTAGTAGTGACTTTTTTTGATGAATTCAAGTAAGTGTTTGAAAGAGTAAGGAAAGAATGCTTGAAAGAGTAAGGAAAAGGCATGTAAGCTTATATATGTAGGTACAGAAACACAAGTCCACAATAATTCAGAAATTCTAGAAAGGAAGGGTGGGTGTGTTTTTAAGTATCCAATAGTTATGGGCATTAAGCCAAGTGTAGTTAGAAAATTCTGCTTCTAGGACAGGTGCTGAAGAGCTCATTCATGCAGAAGAGCACTTTGTGCCTCACATCATTCATGCTGTAAATCACAGCACTGCCCTGCCCTGGAAATCATCCAGCTGATGCCCTCCATTACTGGAGAAAAGAGCTGTTGGGCTAGAAATGGAGAAAATAAATATTAATAAAAATGAGGGAATTTTCCATAGAGAACTGCTGAAAAATACTGTATCATGCCAGTATCAGTTTCTTGCCCAAACACTCATGTAACAAAACCCACTCAATATGTAAATTTAATTGGATAACTTCTGGACAAGTAAAAATCTATTAAAGGATTAAGTATCCATCTTCATGTAATTGCTTGGGATTTATTCTTATCATTAGAATGATTAGTATAGATAAGAAAATTTAATCAGGGACTATAATTGTTCCTTTTATTTTACATGTACAGATATATACAGTTTATTTTAGGAAGCCATGCAAATGTAGAATTGCAACATTAAACAATCTGAAATTGCTTGTTGATAGCTTTCATCCTGACACTCTAAACTGCCAGTCCTTGACCTGAGCTGAACAGAACTCATTCAGACAGTGAAACACTTTAGAGAACACCTGATACAGTGCACTCTATACACAGTGTAAGAGACACTGAGTTACTCCCCAGGTGTGTGCTGAGGATCACCAGTGGTCAATAATTCTATCTCAACTCCTTCAAAGTCTCTAATGCCCCTCAGGAAAAGGCCATTCAAGCTCTCCTCCAAGCTGGGAAGAAATCAGAAAGCATCCTAAGGAACAGCTGCAGTACCAGCTCCAAGTGTAAAGTTTGAGCCCCACTGGCTTCAGAGAGCCCCTGGTATTCACTGGGCAGTTCTGCTTAGCTCAGGCTGCTGCTGACTGAAACAAAAGGAACATCAGAACCGAGCACTCTGGAGCTGTCTACAGTTTCAGGAAGGCAACACTGCAGTCATTTTCAGTCCTGATGTAATCATAACTCTGAGGGTTTGGGGTTTAGGTGTCCCTCTCCCAAGCCTCTGGAAGGGTGGGAGAAATTTATAAGCTTTTCAAAACCTACATACAAATAAATTATAAACTTTGAATTCCTACATATTTCTAAAAGAACTTCTCTCTATTGCTAGAGCTGACATGAATAAGCAGCACTCTATTAAAAAAACAACCCAAATACTTGTACAATGCAATACCCTGCCTCTGCATAAAGTTCAACCAGACAGAGAAGATTCTTTAACGTTACCAAGAGTACAAAAAGGGATGGGGAATAAAAAAGAAATAAATCCAGACAGTTACCATGTCTGTTTACAGGACTTGCATGCAGGGTAATAGACCAGTTAAACACTAAAATATATTGAAATAAATATTGATCAGAGAATAATACTAAGCAAAAAAATTATATCTTTTCCATCAATACAGAAGTTGTCTTGAAGTCCCATGAATAACTTTTAGATAAAATATGTAAAAACTAAAATAATTCTGAAATGATTGCTTCAAAGAGATCTTGTTCTGCTAAACTAAATCACCATCTCTATTTAATACTGACCTTAAGCAAAGAGACTGAGCTCAAAAGATGAAATGCCAAAGAACTTCTGAGAAGACAGCACTGATGGCACAAGGTTATCTGCAGGCTGGATAAGGCTTTGGGACTCTTAAGATTGCTGTAAAAAAGGTGGAAGACTGCAGAATCAACAGCACTAATCTGATGGTTACTGGATTGCTCCCTGGGACACACAGACATCCCACACAGGTCCATTCAAGGCTGGCTGGCCAAGCCCCTCCTTGGGTGAGTAAGACACAAACACCATTGTGTACTGATGTTTCAATCCCACATCAAGTGCCCATCTCATTCTTTATTCACAGGTCCAAAAAAATAAAAGTACACAAGAGACAGCACAGCAGAACTGCTACAGATGAGGACCTAAGAGGAAACACAACAGGAAACAATATACTCCAAACTGCTGGAAGAAACTGGACAGGGGGATGGATACAGGACCTGACAAGCACTCTCTTCTACAAACACTGCTCCTACAAGAAGACACTGAAGAGAACTGACAGATCAGAAAATGCATGAGAAAGCACCAAAAAGGAAGAAATGAAAACAAAGAGAAAACCACTGCCATGTAAAAAAGGAACATGAGAAACACAATTAATACTAAACATACCAAGGATGGCACTGAAAGGTACAACAGACAGCAAATTAAGGGCTCAACACAGCTAAGAGCACAGCATTTTAAAAAGAGTGGGAGATATGAAAGCAGAATATGCTTACCAAAGATATATAAAAATGTGAAGAGATTAAAAACAAGACTGGAAAAAAGAGAAAGAAAATTGTGAGAGAAGCAGGATATAAAATGGAAGAGAATGGGAAAGCTAGGAAGGTGAGAGAAATGCAATGAACTTTTAAAGAACGGGCACAGAGAGCAGCAAAAAGAAAGAAAAGAAGCTTTTGTATTGGTCCAATTATGAAGTTTTTCAAAGATCCTTGGTAAGGTTTTTTTTCCTTAGTAGCACCGACTTGGTAAGAAAAGGAAAGAGGAAACTCAGAAGTCATGGCACTGAATCAAGGAAACAGGAGAGGAAACTGAATTGTGCAGATTCAGAGAAGGAAGACAATGTGAGCAAGAGATCACCCACTGCTGTTTTCACGAACATTTCGTGGTTATGGGGGAAAAAATAAACAAGTATGCACAGGGAACAGTGTTCCTCAAGACTTTGTTTCTTATAAAAACACAAGGGATACTAAATGAAAGGGATACCACAAAAGAAAACATGAAAGTTTGCTAAGAGTATGGAATGAAACAAGTTATTAACATTGACTTCTATGGGATATTCTCAAATGTTTTATCCACATAGTGACAGACTTTGCTACAAACTGGGTACACAGTGCACAAGGACAACATTTTGTGCAGTTTAAGCAAAAATAATTCCCCAGTGCCAATAAAAGAAGCAATCTTTTCCTTTCTTTATGCCTGGGTGTCTCTTTGCCTTATTCAGGCAGAAAGTCAATGGGCTTATGTGGTAAAGCAAAGTGAACTGAGAGTCTGGTACAGGCTAAGAGAATTCTGCCCGGTGGTTTTTTTGCTGTATGAGTTTTACCTATGTCATATGTAAACAACACCTCCATGCAAGAACAAGAAGGGGTGAAAACACTGGTGAACAGTTGGATCAGCCTCAGTCCTGTACTGGCTGCTGCTCCCCAGGAGCAAAGTGTGAAGCTGCTCCTGCCTTTGCCTCGAGGAGAACAGAGGGGCTGGGCAAAACAAGAACCATTCATTCTCCTATTCCCAGTGGAGACAGCACTGGAGCCCGAGGGCACCCTGGCCAGTGCGTCCCAGTGCACCCACACCTCACACAGGGCACACTTGGCTGTGGAGGAAATGGACACAGACACAAATGATTATTTTTTCCTGTTTGCAAAAACATTTTAAGTTTCCATGTATAAATACAAAGGTGACTTTTGAATCTTGAAAGACCCTGTGGAGCTGCTGTCTGTGCAGCTAAAACTCTGCACTGCTGGCAGTAACAGACAAAGGTGGACAGGCACAGGCAGACCCAGTTGAGCAAATTGTTTTGCTGAGCCAGTCCACTGAAAGTGATGGAAATTATATTTAAAGATGCCAGAAATACTTTCTATGTCTTCTCAAATACCACAAAATGCAATTTATTATGATATGCTTGAGTCTGGAATAAAAATAACATTAACCTACTCATTTTTCCAGAATCTAAGTCCTCACCATACTGCATTATCTCACTTAAATGAGAGTTAAAAATATCCATAATACATTGTTGTAAGACTTGTTTTGGTTATGTATATGGGCTTTAAAAATGTTTTTTGATACAAGAGTGACATAATTCTTTCTTTGGCCAGAGCATATTTTGAGCAAACTGCCTTTCAACACTATCAGATGCACACAATGTACTGACCTTCCTCAGGACTGAGGACAAATTCCAGCACAGCAAACAAATGCATGACATGTTTATCCAAAAAGCTCCACATCTCCAGAATCTACAGCTGACACTGCAGAATGAGGCAGGTGCTCCATCCACCTTCTTCCAATGCTCATTTATACAATAAGCTTTCAAATGAAATGCAAAGGAAGTGAACACCAGCAAGGTCCAAGGAGCTCATGAATGTTAGCTGCTCTGAGTGATCTAATTTTAGATAATATTCAATATTTTGTCTTGTAATACAAGCAGTATATATACCAGAAGAACTCACGTTCCAAATATCATTACTTTGGAAAATAATTAAAACAAAACAAAAGCTTTGTAAGTAAAATAAATAAAATTTGATCTGTCTTAAGCTGGATAACAAGAAAACTTTAAGGATACTAAGGCAGTACAAAAAAAGAGCAATCAAGATACACTACACACTTGCAGAGAGAAGAGCACTTAAAAATTTCAAAGCATGTGTCACTACCTCTAGCTTTTAACCAGGAAGATAAATGATATAAACACACATCCATCAAATGTCAAAAAAACCCTGCAGAAAATACAAATATGTTTCCTGAGTTCTATGATTAAATCATTGGCACTAGTCAGCTACTAAATCTGCATCCAAACTATAGTGAAGATTTCTCCATAAATGAAACATTTCTGGATCTGATTTTTTTCCAACTGTATGCTGAGAATGGACATTTAGCACATTCTTTTGCTATGAAAAGACATGGCAACTTGCAAAAGTGTCTCTGCTTCATCACAAGTGATGGAGAAGTGATAAAAAAATAAAACTGGCCCTAAAAAGGGACTAGTGGTTCTACTGAAATTGAATGTCTTCCTCTGCTGCATCACGTGCCAGGAGGCACTCTGAGGAAATCTATTGAAATGAATGTTGTGACAGCTAGTGTAACTTGATTCATTGTTCATGAAGAAATCAGAGCACAAAGGCACAGAGAATGCATCCATTTATTAAGGAGATGCACACAAGGCTTTGCCTATCCATTCACAAGTTCTGTATTTTCTTTGACTTCAAAGATCTTAGCATTTATGACAGAGAAGAAAATACCCCAGTTCCTAGAAGCAATAAAGTATTCCTGCATTTTCCTTCCTCAGCCTTCAAAACAGGACTTTAACTCGTTCCACCTCCAGTTACGAGAAACTGCACATTAGAAGATTTCAATTCTTGCAGCCCATAATAAATCCATTCAGCAGAATGTGCTCAAATTCTTCAAGCTCTGTCTCATCTCACAAGGAGCACTCCATTGTGAAGGAGCCTTCTTAGAACTTACAGGCAATGCCCTCAGCCAGGTACAAGGACCAGATCTTCAATTTTGAGAAGGACAGCAACTTTCAACGCTTCAACAGAGCCAAGAGCACAGAAGCGACTTCACCTGCAGCTGTGTCAGCTGCAGGATGATTGCTATTTTCTTTCAAAGCAAGTGCATGAAAACTTCATGGAAAATGTTCCAAATGCCACTTTCTCACCTGTGATGCCTCTGCTCAGAATTGCATTCAGAAGGAGCATCTAAGAAGTGCCTCAATAACAACACAAGGTGTCAAAACACCCCAAACACAAAAACCTCACAGCAAGCTCAACAGTGACCACCAGTTCTGTTTCTGACCTGGCATTACAAAGGCAGATACCAGGACTCTGCTAAAAGACCTTTTCTTGATCTAGCTAAATGTAGCAATAAGATATTTTCTAATTTCTAAAGAACACCATCCCTTTAAAAGTTTTTCTGTTTCAGTTTGAGAACTCCACCTGGTGCATTGCCATGGATGTGACTTAGTGAGAAATTCTGCCATCAGTGGAAGTGCTCTTAGGAAGCTAAACCAGCCAGAATTTCTGTTAGCATTCACTAAGTTTCAATTGACCTGGTATAATTGATTAGTTCATTTATTTGCTCTATTCTTTCTCCAGCATATTGACAAAGGTTTCAGGCTTAGGCATACAAGTAATTTTATTCTCAATGGAGCAGTCCATTAAAGCCTATTATATCATTAGCACAATGATACACATCTATCTTCCAAGCACTTACATCTGTGGATAAATTTTACACTTCTGGTGTAATCCAGCCACTTGCCTAATATATTGACTGCACTGGGAAAGTTTTCTTTCTGCACTCAACTACCAAAGTCCTTCTGATCATTACTGTATCACTACACCTGATCTTATATTAACACTCATATTGATTTGAATAGAATGAATTAGTTTAAGTACATCAATAGCAGAGTTAAACAGTTCTGCTGTACTGATAAAAAGGGGGCTCTCTGATGTAAGTTTTCTAGGTGGAGTTGAGCAGATTTAGCAGCTCCACAGTGATGAAGGAATCCAAATATTCCTTGCTGCCTTCTCTAACAGTCATGTCACTCTGTCATAGATGCAAAGCTCACCTGGCTGCATCACAAGCCAGTTCAACTCACTAAACTGGCAGTAAAATAGTAATTTTTCTTTTATGGTGACTTTTCTTTCAGTTTATCAGGTTGCTGCCAGGACAAAGTGGGAGGAAAGAAGCAGCAGCAGCACATGACACCATTCATGTTGTGTAGTGCAGCTTCACCCACCTCCCAGAGATGGTAACACAGAATAGATCCAGTGCTGTGTGCACTGACACTCCTGATTTCAAACCTAACTGGAATCACATTGATAGCACTGCAGCCTTATCTGAGCACTCTAAAGTCAATGGGACTAAACCCATTAATGACTTCATCCACAAGTCTGCTTGATACAAGGAAACCTTTTTAGCAGAAAACAGCTGTATGTCTGGTAGAGGGGTGAAAGGAGACACAAAGTTCATCACATCCAAGTGAACAAAACCTTCAGTACAGTTGTAGCAACTCCAAGATTAGATTCTTACCCATTTAAGGGATGCTTATGCTGTGGTGACAGAAATTGCCAACAAAGTTATTTCAAGACAGAAAAGACATGATCCACATTGGGACTGGTTTATCAGGAGAGTGTTCAAACCTGAGCTATGCACCAAAGCTTAGTAAAACAAACCCACGCAAACAAGATGTTCATAATTTTAAAATCACTTTCTCTCAGTCCCCACCACACCCAGCCTAGGCAGCCTGCAAGATGATCCATGCCAATCAGCAACACAGAATCCTACGATGGTTTGGGTTGGAAGGGACTTTAAAGATCATTTAGTTCCAACTCCTGACTATGGACACCTTCCACTATCCCAGGTTGCTCCAAGCCCCATCCAATCCAGTCTTGAACACTTCCAGAGAAGAGGCAGCCACAGCTCTGCGAGCTCTGTGCCAGAGCCTCACCACCCTCACAGGGAAGAATTTCTTCTCAGTGCCTAAGCTAAACCCAGTCTCTCAGTTTGAAGCCATTCCCTCTTGTCCTACCTCTCTAGTTCCCAACAAAGAGTCCCTCTCTGCTTTCCTGGTAGGGCCCTTCAGACACTGAACATGCTGTGAGGTCTCCATGCAATCTTCTCTGAACAGCCCAGCATTCTCAGCCTGTCTTCACAGGAGAGGTGCTCCAATTCTCTTACCAACTTTGCAGCCTCCTCTGGACCTGCTCCAGCAGCTCCATGTTCTTTCTATGCTGGAGACACCTGAACTGTACACAGGACCCCAGGTGAGGTCCCACGAGAGAGGACCAGAGGGGCACAATCACCTCTCTCAAGATGCTGCCCCGATCTCCTTTGGATGCAGGTGATTTCCACGGTACCCTGGCCCTTGCAGAAATGTTCCATTACTCCATAAATTAAGTTGCTCTGCTTAGTGGGAGCAGGATACCTTCTGTTTAAAGTAGCGTCACTCACAGAAACCGAAGCCTTCGACAGTTTACAGTGTTCACATGGCCACACCCTCAGTTGTATCTAATTATCTCAAGCATTACCTAATGAAACTGTTGCAGCAACCAGAACTATAGCAGAGAGACAGCAAAACTTAGCCCGTCGGTGCAGACAGCCCGACAGAACACTGAGACCTGACATGCAAAGCAGTGAATCACTTACAGCTCCACACGTTTGTCCCACAAACCACTTTGGTCACTGTACTTTGAGTTTTCCAATCAGGAGAACAGTTGAAGTAGCTTAAGATGACAAACCCCCCCTCCCTCCAGAACCGATCAGTCAAGTGTTAAATTTTCAATTTCAAGACAGTGGATTGTTCATCTACACAATGAAGCTATTTGACAGACAAACCTCTACCTGCAAACTTACACAATGTGCCAGGAGATGCTCAGCTGCTAAGCTACAGCTTATACCCAGAGACAGAAACAATCAAAAAATCAGAAAATCGTCAAGGCTGGAAGACACCTTTAAGATCATCAAACATCCTAAACACCTCTGAGGATGGTAACTCCACCACCTCCCTGGGCAACCTATTCCAGTGCCTGACCATCCTAACGATTCCACAAAACCTACATCGACAGCAGGCAATACACCACACAAAACTGCATCCCCACGGAAAAAACCCCAAAAAACAACAAATCAACCCAGTCATACCCATCTAGAAGCCTTTATGCCTCCAACAGGCACAGAGAATGGCAGCGATGAAGCCAGAGAGCGCTCGGGGCAGATGCTGCCGGGGATGTCAGGAGGACTTTGAGCGGGCAGACACCGAGCGATGCCGCAATGCCGGGGCAGGACGCCCTGGACAGCACAGGCACGCATTTAGCAAAGAGCACATTTAAACTTTAAAAGCGCCGTCCCGGTGCTCGGCGCGGCTCCGAGGGCAGCGGGGCCACCCCAGGCTGTGTTTCTGTTTGTCCGCGGAAACACCCGGGATCGCTGGTTCCCCCCACAACGCGAAAAGACAACAGCGAAACGGAGCACCCCAACCCAACCCTCTCTGTTCACCCGCCACCCCCCAGTACGCCAAGCAGCGGAAAACAAATTAAAACTAGAAAAAGAAAGAGACTTAACGGGTGAAGCGGATGCCGCGGAGACGCCGGAGCCGGGCGGAGGGGCCGAGCCAAGTGACAGCCGGCAGCTCCTCAGGCCGGGCCCGCCCCGGCCCCACCTCGCCCGACGCCCCGGCGGGGCGGCACCGCCGGCCGAGCGCGGCCTGGGGCGGCAGCGCGGGCCGCTCCCGCCGCCTCCTCACCTGGTGGACGCCCGCTGCGCCGGCGGCGGGTTCGCGGCACATCCCGCGAAGAGCGGGCGGAGGGAGGGCGGCCCGAGCCCGGTGCGCGGCCCGTCAGCGGCCGCTCAGCGCCGCCATTACCGGCCCGCAACTGACACGGAGCGGCGGCGGCGGCGGCGCATCGGGAACTCTCGCGAGAACCGGCCCGCCGGCCGCCGACCTTCCCAGCATGGCGCCGGGCCGCCGGGCCCCCTCAGCGCCCGCCGCCATCTTGGGTGCGGCGCGGCCGCCCTGCCCTGCCCTCCCCCGTTCTCCGGGCTTTCACTCGGAGCTTGTCTTTTTCCCCTCACAGTTCTACAGGCTTGACCTGCCGGGTCAGTCCCCTCGCGTTTCTTATGCGGAGCCCTGGGTGTTGGTGCAAGGCCAGGACTTGGCAATGCTAATTAAACCCAGCGCTGATGTTGGCATTCCTAAAGCGGCTCCAGCCGAAACTAGGGCACCGCTTTTTAGTCATTTGTGTTCATAGCCTTCATCTTTAGAAAAATAATTTTTTTTTTTTTTGTAAATGAAAGAGTCTCCAATTACACTCTCCCAAATTTAAATTTAAATAAACATTTGCAGAACTTCAGAGGCATGACTGAGTTCCACGGGCTTCATTTCACTTTTATCACATTATAAACACAAATTAAGAATTTGTTAGTATACTGACTTCTAATGCATAGATTCCACCCCGAAGATGCATTAAAACCACCCACGCTTCAAAAATAGGTCTAAGATATTATCCAGCTATAGCAAATTATTTCCACTGAAGAAGGAAAGTTATTAGAATAGGAAAAAATATTTTTTTCCTACAGTTATTTTGGGAATGCTCCCTTCAGGGCCTGTCTACAACTTCCCCGGTCTGGTTTTCAGTCATTAGTGTGATGGTTTGGTGCCAAATTTCTTGGGGGAGCACGGGGGTGGAGAGTTATCAACCCCAAACACTAAAGGATCATGGTAACTACCATGATAATTTTTTTTTTTAACTTCACTAGAAAGGATTAATCTATTTGTATATAGCCTCTCCTCTAGCAAATGGTCATCATTTTGCATGGAAGTTATTCCAGTATGGGAACATCATAGGAAAACACCCTAAATACTGAGAGATTACAGCTATGAAGTTTAGGCAATGCAGAATTTAATCACATTACAATTGCAGGATTCTCATTTAGCCTTAATTTGGGTCTTTTACATATACAAACTAATTACAGAGTACATTTTCCTGCATAAGCATACCTCCTTTGAAAGAAGAGGTAAACTCAAGATGTCGGTGGTTAAAACTTTGGAAATTGTTATCATTTCCAGCACTCTGCAAATCGGACTGGAAATGGTCAAAGTGCTCCTTGGGCACTTTTAAAATTTATTTTTATTTTATAATTATTTTGATTTTGCCAGCTGAGGGGGAAAAAATGCCTGAACATGGAAAGACAAGCACAGGTCTAGTGGGAAAGAGTGGCAAGTAGTGCCAAATTCCCTCCTGAGTTCTCAAAGAGCAAACTCGCTGCTCCCAAAAGCAGGAGACTGAAAGTAATAATAATATTAATAATAATAATAATGGCAATTTCAGTCAATGAAAACAATATTACTGCAATGTATGGGAGCCCTGATTGCAGACTAGGGCAAATGAAATTATTATATTCCCCATCATCACATAGTGTTTGCTTAAATTTTCTGCTTAATATTGCTGGACTGGCAGCCTATTTAAATTATTCAGCACTTTCGTAATGTACTGCCTCTTTAATTATGCTTTTAAACATAGTTTCTCTTTTCTGCTTGGAAGCAGTTAGTCTAGTTTCACGCTCCTCCTTCTCATCTCCAGGCAAACTAGGCATCACATTAGGATTTTCTCAAACATGGAAATCATTTGATTTAAATGGAATTAAAAGGCAGTGTTTGTATTCTGGTTTTGCTCCTGTTTGCTCTCTGTACCTGCCAGTGGAACCTAACTGGTTTGAAAGTGAATCTTTGTCAAAGATTCCCTTGCAGTGAAGTGGAAAGCTCTGATGGCCAAACACCTGACACGAGGAGAGAGAGGAAAAGACATTCTCGTGCAAAACACAGTCCCCTTGTGAAATTCAGAAATAAAAAAAAAAGCTTTTACCTGTACACAGCCCCAGGTGAGAGGACAGGGATGGAAGCCTCTGCAGCTGGACGAGCTCCCTACAGGGCAGAGCACGGCAGGGACCAGCAGCGAGTGCTGCCCTGGTGCTGGATGGAGGCACTCAGTGAGGGAAAAGCAAAGAGCCACACTCTCATCTTTCACTCGCTCGCTTATTGCAGCTTTAAGAAAGAGGTTTGGAAAGTTTTCCACTCCGCACTGCTCTTGCACACCCCTTCTAAAATTAGACAGGGGCAGCTGGCTCCTGCAGCCCAGAGCCCCCAGACTCCCTCCCCCCTTTCCCTGATTGACGTGGCTCCCAAGAGCCGTGGAGGAATTTGGGGAAGGGTGCTTCCACCTGTTGGACATGGAATGAGATTTTCCAGGCACACAATTATAAATCCAACTGTCAGGAGCTGACAATAAAACAGGACACAGCACAGCTGTGAGGACTACAGGATACCCCCTCCTCCCTGCTCTATACTCCTACAACTTTGCAGTCCAGCAGAAACAATGCATGAAAAATTGTTCTCTTATGAAATAAAGGCATCACTTCAGATTTCTTCCCACAGTTTTCCAACTGTACCACAGGATCCTAACACAGAATCTGGCAAGCATGCTGGCCATTGCACTGCAGGTAGTGCATATAGCTGTGTCCTGTACAGCAAATAATTTTATGCCTGCCTTGACATGGAGCTCTCACCTTACCTTTGCATTCAGTTCAAGCTGGACTTTTTGTTCAAAACAAATCTAATTTTCAAAAACAAGGATATGAAAGTCACAGCTTATTTTTTAATTTCATTTGCAGAAAGAGTATGATTTTGTTGATGTGGAAAAAAAAAGAGGGGAAAAATTAATTATTTTTTCCAAACCTGCTTAGCATGCTCCACACTCAGCACAGCATGACTCAGAGCAGGGTGTGAGAGACAAGGTAACACCAGCTGGGCAGTGCTTTGTTCTGGGTCCCTTCCACAACAGCCCCTGCTGAAGGCAGTAAGGTATTTCCATGCCACAGGTGACAGCAGGAGAGGGGCCACACTCCCCCTTCCACCTGCAAGGGGCTCTCACCAACTGCAGCTCCATCTGCTCACAACCCAAGGAGCACTTTGACCATTTCCAGTCCAATTTGCAGAGTGCTGGAAATCTTGTCTGCAGCTTGGTGTGTAGCTGGTTCAGCCCTCCCCCAAAAGATCATGTTCTACTCAAAAGTTTTTTTGCTAAAGGCCACAGAAGAAGGAAAATCCCCTTCTTGGTCTCAAGGCCAGATCTGGTGTCTTTGCTCTGTAAAACCACATTTTTTCTGTCAACAAGTAATTTCCTGATCTGCTGACAGTCAGGGTCACTTCAACTTCACAAGTCAGATTTCTCTAGAAGGAGCCAAACTATTTTGCAGTTTGGAAAACATCAAATGGCTCCGTTTGCCCCAGGCAATGAAATAATTATACAAGGAGGATAGTAATCAGCTGCCTGTGAGGAACACAGACAGACATTACTCTTCACCTCTGGCTGAGTAGGAGTTGCTTAATGAGATCTGCATTAAGTACCTGTGGATATTTAATGAGAGCCTTTTAAGGACAAAGCCACAACCAGCTACAAAAGGACTTGCTGCTTCAAGAGCAGGGAGAGTCTTCTAATCCTGAGCCTTTTCCCCTCCTATGGAAGGGCCATATCATCTTGTTTTTAATTTTTTTCAGACTAAGCAGGACAACATATTTAGAAGTACAGCTCTGTGGGCTTTCCCCACAGTTCACAACAACAACAAAAAGATTTTCCTTTGGCTAGAACAACATTAAATCATCAGTTTCCAGACACCTTCCTATTTTCTCTTGAACCACAAATACAGCTCTTTAATACCTACAAGGAAGAGGAGTTTTAGAAACAGAAAATGACCTGTATTAAGTGTTTTAATTGTATATGAGTGCAATCTCCTGTCTTCGTATTGCAACTTTGTCTTCTTTTTTGTGGTGGCCAGTTCTGATAATTTTTTTAAAAGTTACTTTTCAGTAAGACTGTCCCTCCTATCAGTTCACAGTGCACTGCTTTGTACACCAAAAGAACAGAACATGCAGCTAGGAGTGGAACAAGGATGCAGTCATTCCTTTTGTCAGCTACTGACTCTTGTCTTGGGCTAATGAAAGAAGTGAGCCATATCTTAGCATTAGTTCCAGCTGAAATCAGAACTGGGGAATTAGTACAAGAACACCAAGTAAAAGACAATTCACAGCCATTTCCTTACATGTTCCCTGTCAGACCAAAGCCCTGATATTATGAAATACATGCATCTGCATCCCAGTATCTACCACTCCACTCAAGGTTCTTAAAAGTTCTGAATTTTGCAAAAGGTTGTATTTTAGGCATCTGTAGTTGGTCAAAGGTGAATGAGCAATTTAAACACGGGGGGAAAAAAACTCTGAGCACTTAAAATTCAGTGGGCAAGTCTTAAAACAGCTTTATAAAACAAACAAGTATGTTTATTTTGAATCATTACTAAAATAGTTTACATAATATACAAACAAATATGCTATGAGGACAAATTTGAAAATAAGTCACAGTTGTTTTTTTTTAATAAAAGCATTTGTCCAGTGAAATGTTCAAAATGTAAATGCCATCTTTTCTTTCCTGAGCTATTAAACATCCTGAACAACAGCACTTCCATGTCTTCTTACTGTTTTTATTTCTACCCATTAAAATAGGAAGCATTATCCATTGCTGGCTCTCAATAGTTAGAACCAATCCACCTCTGGTTAAAGTGACCACAGCTCTGTGTCTCCCAAACTCGGCTCTTTTATTTGCTTCAGGTGATTTTGGTCAATTTCTCTTAACACCCCCAACCTTGCCTAGCAGAAAGAAGCCAGAAGCTCCAGCTCCTCAACAGGTTTTCCTGGTTGAAAATGTTTTTGTTTTTGGTTTTTGTTTTTTTTTTTTTTTGCAACAGGAGAGTTCAAAGGGCTTGTGAATGAAGGATGGGCCAAGTCTCTCAGCTGCTACAAGAAAACATCCTATTAATTTGAGAGCATCTTCACACATTCCTTCATACCCAATAAAACCAAATGGACATGGACCACTAGCTCAGAGCATGAAGTAACAGCAATGAAATGGAAGTGCTGCTATTCTCTTTATTTTTTTACCCAAAGTATTTAACAATAGAAACAGGTACTTGTGAGAAACTCTTGACATGAGAGACTAAAAAACATTTTAAAAGCATGCTCTGCAAATCTGTTCTTTGCTAGAAATTTATACAGCAAGCAGCCAGCTATACACAGATAATAGAAGTTATTTTTTTAGGCTATCAAGTACCACAAATAAATAGATTCTCTCAATGCAAAAATAATGATCTTAGTAAAAGGAGAAATAAACTATGTCTTCCTAAAGTTTTGTTTGGAAAGGAGATAGTATGTACACGGGGATGACATTTTATCATTTCCATCCAAATTTTACAACTTGCAAAACTTTGAAAAAGAGTAGAGAACTCCTGCAAGCAGCCAGGCAAAGAGGTACTGAGGAATTATTTAACTGCCATTACTACTGAATTTAAGCAACCTTTGTACCTCATCTTTTCTCTCTCCCCAGAACTGTTTGGGGCAGGCTCATTTAAGGAAGAAATGCTTGCTGAAAGGTTCTCTACAGGTCACAGATCTTTCAAGCAGTTTTGCTACTTCTGCAAGTGGCCAGAGATAGCTGACACCTATGTTGTGATCCAATGGATCAGGAAGAAGCTTGTGCTTAGACTCACATCACTTAATCATCATTTTCAGTTTATTTCTTATGTTAGAAGTAAGCAATTGTGGGAGATGAAGGTGATAGCTTTACATTGTTACCTTGTCAAATGTGATACCAGCTTTATGCACCACCAGAGGAGGATCCTCCCAGCAAAGCCAACAGTGCTTCAACACAGGTTCAGAGGCAGATGGGTGACTCTGAACTGAGGCACAGCAAATGTTCAGCTCCAGGATACCAAGGCTGAATGCAATTTACCAACAACCAACAAGTTCCTTGCTTACACTCTGTAGTTTACTTAGAGAAGTCCCAGTTACTTTGGCAGAAACAACTCTGCCACTTGGTGGAAAGGCTCTGCACAGAAAGAACTGGGTTTGCTGCTGCCTGAGCTCAGCAGCCACACTAAGAGTTCTTCCCTGTTCTGCCTTGCAACACACATTTTGTGTCTTCCTCCTTTCCCAAGTGCTCTCCAGCAACTTTTACGTGCACCCCTCCAGAGGGAGGCCCTTTTCAGGCCAAACAGGCAACACAAGATGAGATATCCGGCTCCACAGTCCACTCAGCTTATCTGTGTCCATGCCATTGTAAGAACTAGGAACATCTGAACTGGTGAACTTTGCCCAGAGGAAATCCCGGACTTTCTCCTCCACTTCTTGAAAGGTGAGGCTCTTTCTGAGCGACTGCTCGTCCAGCAGAACTGTCAGCACAAGGGCCACGTCCTTAAACGCTGCATTCTCATGGTCACAGTACTTGTAAAAGATAAGGGTGGAGCCTGCAGGCAGTGACTCAAATCGATGCACCACTGCCACCTTCTTGCCTTCACTGAACGCAGAGCTGAGCTCTGTGTCCACCTCCAGCTTGACAACGTCACTGTCCAGCACAGCCTTGTCCGCCCCGTCGATGCTGATTGTGGTGGCGTTCTGGGATGAGGCAAAAGCATTGGCAATCTCGTTGCTCAGGCACCTCAGGGCCTTCTCAGCTTCCTGGCCAGCTGTGAGCAGCAGGATAGCAGGCTCCAGATGCACATGGGAAGAGTTCAGACGTTTCTCAAGGGACACACGGGCTTTTCTCCACAGTCTGGGGTCCTGGCTTTGGTAAGTATTTTTTAGTTTCTCCATCCGGGCCCGAAACTCTTGCAGAATTTCAGCATCTCTCCTTGAGGAGGTTCCACCTTGAATTCGACTCCACAGGACATAAAGCAGTGGGACACAAATTAACAGAACCAGTAACAAAGTCCACATCTTGTGAAATCCATTCTGTGATTGACTGTCATCTATAGAGAGATGGAGCAAACAAGAAGAAAACAATGTTTTAAAAGGCATCAGAAGTCAACAAGTGAAAGAAAAAACAGTGAAATCACCCCATTCTCAATACAGGTACAGTAGTTGAAGAGCACAGAAAAGATCATCTAGTTAAAAAAACCAAACCACAAAACAGAGAACACAGTTTTGAACTCAAGCCACTTTGTGAAGTGACAACATTAAAAAAAAGAACATTTTTACATATTCCCACATTGAATGAGACTAAATTAGACCTTCTTCTGAAAAAGGAGCTCTTAAAGTTCATCACTATTCCATTCACTTTAATAAAATCCAAAGTAAGAGCTTAAAATGGTTCTGAAAAAGGTCAAAGCTTCTCCTACATTTACGGCCTGCAGAAAAGATGCTACAGAAATCTGGCTGCACCAGAATGGTTTCTGTGTTATTTTTCTTTCCTATTTTCTTAGGATAAAAATAGTTCCTGCAGCAATTTTTGCATCTCAAACACTGGTGGTCAACACTATCAGAGAACATTGTGGCCTTTGGATCAGTGAGCTTCACAAAGTACACACAGCAAACAATGTACATCAAATATCAGAAATTTTGATTTGGTTTCATATTTGAACAGTTAAATTAACACTTGTTTCATGCATTGCAAGCAAAAGGATTCTGTTCCCAGTGAAATGAGTGACAAAACACGCCAATCTTCCTGGAAACAGGAAGAACTGCATTCCTCTTGTCCCCCTTTTACACCCCAACTTTTATCAGGACAGCAACACAGCAATGGTTAAATAACACCACCACTAGCCTGCCTCAGTCTTAATCTTGTAAACATTACAGATAAAAGACCTCAAATTCAGGTGCAAATGTTGTCCATTATACAACACCCTTCCTTCCTTCATGCTGATGACGTATCCCAGCAAGCAAATCATCTGTTCTAGCAAGGACCTTCAGCTTAACACCAACTCCCAGGAACTGAAATACTTGGAAAGGTATAAAAATGGTTAAATGTTACCCAAGGATGAAACAGAAGTGAAAGCAGAAGTCTTACTTTTGGCCAAAGGCTGTGACTGCTTCTCTGTACTGGACTGATACCGAGATTTACTTCTGCCTGTTAAGAGATTAAGAAAGGAATGTGAGAAGAACACCAAGACAACAATTAAGACCAGTCTTCCAGCAGGGAGTTGAAATCACCAAACTGCATTATTTTCAACAAAAACTTTTACATGCAAAATTCCACAAAGCTTACAGGAAGGGTAACAAAGCACCCTATTGAACCAAAGCCAGTCCTGCTAAACTGGAACAAAGGTGAGGCTGTCACCTCATCCCCAGGTGGGGCAGGGTCAAGTTCAGGGTTTTCAGTTCCTTTCCAGATCCAGATCATTCTCCCCCTTGTGCTCAACAGAATCATCTTGAACAAGGAAAATGACACCTTCACCACTGTCACCAGCCTGAGAAGTTTCACTCAACTGTCAGAGCAAATCTCAATCTCTGCCCTTTGCCAAATGCCAGCCCCCAAGGCATCCTCATGACCTTGCCTAGAAAGCACAAGTCCCCAGCCTACCACAAATCACCCCCAAAGATTTCCAACTCTTGAAGAATTATGCAAATAAAACTCCATTTCAAGTACAAGGTAATAAAATGGAAGAGATTTAATAAGCTGTTATTTTCTGCACAAGGATCCCATGTCCCAGTTAAGTTTCCTGATTTTGCTCAAGAATTTGAGAGGTGTAAAACTGGAAACTTAATTAATGGACACACTAGATAAACAACATAATGCAAGACCTAAACAGGAAAAACAAAGCAATCTGTTAAATGCCCAGTCTTCTTTTCCCTCTCCATGTAGATTGGGTTGGAGGCCTGCTTCATCAGCAGTGAGTTTCTTGGGATGAGTTATGCTTTTAAAGCAAAGTGCAAGCTTTCAACTTCAAAATATACTTTTGGTCTATTTAAATGGGCTCAGACAGCAAAGTACAAGAGGCATTATCCAAAAAGTGTTATGAACAACTTTCCCAAGAGAGCAGTATGAATATATACTGTGCAATTTTTGGTCAGCATGTTTTCTATGTTTAGCCAGTTAATTAAAAAGACAGGAGAATTTATGGCTCCTTGCTGAACAGCAACTGGTTCAAAGCTGAAGGCTCTTTAATATATAACCAAATCAGGACACTGTCAATGGCACTATTGAGAATAAATTGAACAAACATACCCTGCAGTAGTTATTTAGAGACACTGAAATAAACTCCATAACCTTGTTTCTGTATGAATGCAATTGCAGAAGGTGCTAAAAGCAGCTCTGGTTTAAGCTGGGGCTTAACTGGCTTAATGAACTGCCCTATTCTGTAATTTCAACCCCCTACCCCAAAAGGGCACAGCCGTGGAGCTTGTCCTGGCTAAGCTTATCTCAATCTTCTAAGAGTTAACAGCTCAAAATCCCCTCAATTCTGTAATGCATCACAGTGCAGCTCTGCTTGCACAGAGCAGGTTTCATATTTAGATGACAGCTGTAACTCATGCACTAAAGGAAAAAATAATTCAATGAACAGTCTAAAACCAAATCCTACTCTGCCTAAGAATTGTGCATTATTTACAACACAATTTGCACAAAGGCCCAGTAAATTTTGTCTTGCTTAATTCAAAAAGTCTAACTTCTGCAAACACCTTAAAGATTTCAGAGTTTTAAGTGATCATGCAAAGTTCTTCACCCTACACACAACTAAACACTCTTGCAGCACCTGGAGTGGCACAAAAAAGTGGAACTACCAGACAAGATAGAACTCTCTGCATCAATTCATTTCTCAAAGGCATTTCACAGATGTGCAGCTACCACAAGATGAACTTCTCTTCCTGATAGCACCATGGTTTTAAAAAAAACAAAACAAACAACAAAACCAAAAAGAAACAAAACCCCAAGCAACCCCTGCAGGTTGTTCAGACTGAAATCTGATTTACAAAACTTTGTTTATCTGTATCTAAACCTGTTGAGGATAGAAACAAGGATCAAGATTTTACAAAGAATTCAGAACATTTTCTTTCAAGTACTCTTCCAACAGGAAGAAAAAAAAAAAAAAAAAAAGGCAAACCCAAAAAATCCCCCAAAAGTCTGAAACACTGGGAGTCATTAGATGAGCAGACTGGATTTTGCCAGCAAAGAAAAAATGCTGCTCCTTTTCAGGAATATAGAACAACTAATTCAATCACAGCACAGCAAGCCATCACTTCTGAGGGAAAGGATAAAAGGGAAGGTTTGTGTACAATAACATTCACTGCCACCAAAAGGTGAAGGTTTTGTTCCCCTCCTCAGCTTACCCCACAATGCCTCTACTCCATGCTCTGCACTTACTGTCCCATGAGTCAACTCCAAAAAGAAAAATGAAAGAGAAAGTGGAGCATTTTCTGTGATCAGCAAGCTGAATAACCTCAGAGAGGCTCTGACTGGAATATGCTGCCTTCTCCAGTTTCTGTTTGAATCTGCCTCCTGAGTGCATGGCCATCTTCCCAGACAGTGTCCCAGGGCACAAGAAAAACCAGAAGCAGAGGAAAGGAAAATAACTCTGTCCTTTTCATCTAATGACAGGGAGAGACGAGGTTCTCCTGTTTTACTTACTCTGTGGTGCAGAAGTTGAGTAGCACTCTTGATTTCTCTCAAGGAAGTCAGCCTTTATTTCTGAAAGCAAAGCACAAATGGAAGAACTCAGTCACCACATCAGAGGTCAGAATAGGACAGACCAGCCACACATGCTTCTGGCTCTTTCTATGAAATCCTCAAGGCTTATCAGGGCAGGAGCTGGCTTGGTTTGCTGTGCTGCCAAACCAAGCCTGCAGCATAGGCACAGCCTCTTGGACCTCTCTGAGCTGGAGAAAGTTACTGTTATCTATTAGAAAGGGCTTAATTTGGCCCTTCATCCCAAGGCTTTTGCCAACATGACAAATCATTCTTCTTATGGCTTCTTTTAAAAAGACACGTAACTTCCTTCTGTGGCTAAAAATAATCCCATTTTTTTCTCACTGTATCTCCCCATTGCTTTTGCAATACACATGGAGAAAAATCTCTGAGCAATGAGCAGAGTGCTCCCTTCACCTTGAAATTACTTGGTGTAGTCACTCCCTCTGCTGAAGTCAAAGATAATTCACCTCTTTAGAAAATGAAGAGTTTTAGTTTTCCTTGCCTGAGGCAATTAAAGATCCACTCTCATAAGGCCTTTTTTGAAGCAAGGAAAAAACTTCTTTCCGTTTTGCTTTTCAAAAACCACACAGTTGGATATTTATCAAAGTTGAAATCTGCCTTTTCTTGAACTTTAAGGTTTTCCACCCAAGCAGATCATCATCCTATTATAACCAGTTTTACTTTGGCTCAGGCAGGAGTACACACTGAAACTTCTTTTTTTTAAAGAAACCCTTTTTCATCCATTCAGATTTCAACTCAAAAACTCCCCCTTTTCTAAAAAAACTGAATGATTGTCATTTTAGTACATTTAAGCAACCATTTGTTACACCATGGAAGAAGTACTAATAAAAGCTGTTACCTTTTAATGGTGCAGAAATGGTTGGTTTCTCAGTTCTGTTACTATCATGAGCCTTTGCATTTTCCTTTACTGTATTCTCTTCAAAGTAAACTGTAGTACCACCTGTCAGGAGCAAAAAAAGAATAAAAAGAGGATTGGCAAGATCATAAATCTGAAGGACCAAGTTGTAGTTTTGGAACATCCATGACCTAAATCAGTGATTTTCCAAGCTGTGAACTCCCAAAAGTTACTCTCTCAAAAGGCAACAAAAAGCAACTAAGACTTGAAATGCTTATAATTTAAGTAATAAATAAGTAAATTTGAGTTCACTAGAAATACAGCTATCTACACCACCACACGCTTCTTTAAAAAAATTTAGGAGTTCTTGGCTTAAAAACATGAATATTAGGAGCCAAGAAATTTCTTACACTAAGGGGATTCAGTGTAAACACCATGGGAGTATAGAGAGTTTTCCCCACAGCTTTGGGAGCTCAACTTACAAACAATAATTGTGCTGTCTTTCTTATGCAGCATTGGCCAGAGGGGAAAAGAGACAGAAGCAAATATAGAAAATAAGTTCCCTTTTAATGGAGTCCAAGCCATCCTTTAGTTAGGTCTCATTCTCTCCTAATCCATAACAGCAACTTAATTTCACCCCTCAGGTAGGTGGGAAGAATATAAATCAACATTTTTCAGCTCTTTGCCAAATTACAGAGCCATTCAGCTGTGAAACCCAGCCTAGCTGATATGCCACTAACTAGAAAGAGTAAACCCTGTAGGATATCAGAGGTCACAGAGCAAAGGTCAGGGCTGGGAAACCAAATGCAAGAAAGGATAAAATGCAACCCCAGAACCAAGGGGCTGACAAGAAAAAGCTCAGGTATAGAATAAAAAGCTGTAGAACAGTTGGGGAACAGAGATTGTGGCACAGCTACCAAGCATCAGCAGAGGGAAGAATACAATGTGTTATTTTTTTCTGACACACTCTGGGCCCTTTTACTCTTTAATCCTGCTGGGGTTCAGTGTGTTTCTGTAGCTCTTTTACCACATGCCAAGGGCAGTGCACAGCTTGCCACCTAGTGTTTAGTAATTTTACTTCAACTAAGGAAACAGCCTTTTTCTAATGTGCTCTGGCAGTTTCACACACCAGTGTATGTCAAACATACTAAGGAGAAAAATAAAACCACCAGACCCATCCAAACCACAAAAAATGGGAAAAAGCTGTAAGTTTTAAACTATGGTAAGTCACAAGTGCAACAGTTAAGTATTTGCACACACTTAATGGGGCCCCAATGTTTTAAATTCATCTTAAAAAGCTGTTAAGTGACTGATCTCCCACAAAGCTCCTCACTAAATTATTTTCAGGAATGCCAAACTACATATCCATAATATTTCACTACGTACCCAGATTTTACAAGGAAAATCTCCCTAGTAATTGTGACCAGAAGACAAAAATATCTATGAATCTAAAGAGGGCTACTCAGGCAGTCCCTGCTCTTAATTCCTCTCCCCTTCCTGGTATCAATCACTATTTTTTGTGTTACAGAGACTTCTCAGAAGTTGTAGAAAAGAAAGGTCAATGTAAGACAACTTCCATGGAGATTGCTAGCATGTATCTTCAGCTCACTGATCTAGAAGCTGCCCTGATTCAAGGCAGGAGGTTTTAGGCTCTTAAAACTCTGCAAGCTCTTCTTAAAGCTCTTAAAGCTTTCCAGCTCCCCAGGCAAGATGCCTAACCTGTATTTAAAACCTCTTAGTAGGAGCCAGGAACCAGTTTCTCAAGGTGTGCTTTTGCTTCTGTTCTGTTCTCAGGGAAGCAGGACAATAATGCTCCCCCAACAACCCAGCCTGCTTATTCCCCTGCCTCACAGATCATCCCATAAACTCTGCAGGAAAAGCAAAATACGGCACGTCTACAGATGGGGGGGGAAACTAATCCTCTGCTTCTATATAAACAATTAGAGTCTGTTATCATACTTTTACACCTGTTGTGCCTATAATCCAATACAGCTGCTAAGAGCTGGGGAGGCTGGGAGGGAGAGGAGCCTCATTTTTAGAGCCATCTAATTAAAAACCCAACCTTCAGCTGCACCTCCTGGAACAGCACAGCCACATTTAAAACACTGAGCCTATTATACCCTGTTAGCCACCATGTGGGAGCAAAAGCTCTTTTCATAGACAAACCTCTGTACTTGCCTAAAGAAATACTCATAACCTTCTTCAAAACAAGATTTTTTTTTCCCATGCCTCCTGGAAATTCTGCTTCTGGAGCAGAATACAGGCAGACAATTCTTGGTGACAAAAACACAGATGTGAATGGAGAACAGTCTCAGCTAGCCCAATGCATCCCTGAGCACTGCCACACTCCAAAAGAGAGAAAAGAGGAAGGAAATACAATTTAATCATAGCTTCCTGGGGGAATGATGGGCTAAAGCCACATGGCTATGTTACACTAAGTTAGCATGTTTCTATAGCTTGGAGAAAGACACAAGTTTCATCGATAAAGCCACAAGTGGCTGCCACACAGTGCTAACACATCAGCTTGTCCAGTCCAGTGTCCAGGAGCAGGTCCCAGAGCATCCATGGTGTTTCAAAGGAAGGAAAACCCCAGTTTTGCATTTCCTCATAAACAATACTGCTCCCAGTATGGAGCACAGCCACTGAGGGATCGATTCTGCAGCTCAGCACACCTTATTTAAATCCTGCCTTTCAAAAGCAAGCAGTGTCAGTAAAATTTGGATGCTGTGGTAAAGTACTGTTCCAAGTGATGCCCTAGGAAAAAAACAGCCACCTGAGGGTTTCGGCGTGCCCTGCTGCAAAGGATCGCTTCTCCTCCCATCCCTCGTCTGTGGGGTAAGAGTCACAGCGGGATTTCATCACCTGTGTGCCACGGTAACACCTGCCGAGGAGCTAGAGCCCAATAATTCACATTTCCCTGAGCGTGGGTCATCCCAGCCCCTCCGCAGCTCTGGGATCGGAGCCTACCTGGCGATCTGTACGCTTTTATAGGGGGCCGCGTCAGGGAGTCTGGGGTCCCGAAGTGATGCTCGTCCCCTGAAACGAGACACGGGTGAGGGGCACAGCCGGACACTCAGCTCAAGCCCACGGGCCTGAGAGCCTTCCAGGAACACCAGGCTCACCGGGACGTTTCCAGCGGCGCGGTCCCGTCCCAGCACCCCCGGGGGGGAACCACACGGCGCCCTCCCGCCCGCCCCGCTTCGCGCCGCCCCACCGCGCCCTCAACCACCTGATCCACCGCGGGCCGCTGCGCCCGCCCGCGCCGCTCACCCTGCAGGGCCGCGCTGTCCATCTCGTCCCCGAGCTCCTCCGGCCGCGCCGCCGCCAGCCGGGGGCTCTTCCGCCGCCGCTTCAGCCCGGGGCCGTCCGGCGGAGCCATGCCGGGGCCGTCCGGCGGAGCCGCCTCCTCGTCGCCGCTGCCCACCATGCCGCCCGCCGCCGCGCCGCGCCGCCTACCTCGGCCCCGTCCCCTGCCCCGTCCTCTTCCCCGTCCGCCCGCCGCCGCCTGCTCGGGCCTGCAGCTGCCGCCTTCCCGCGGCGGCGGGGGCGGCTCCGCGGGCCTCACTTCCCGCGGGGCGGGACCCGCGCCCGCCGCTTCCGCCCGCGCGCGGAGCGGCCGCCGCGGCGTCACGTGGTAGCGCGGCCGGTCCGCCATGGCCCCGGCACCGCCCGCGGGACCCGCAGCGGCGCCCGGATCGGGATCGGGCCCGGGCCCGGCGGGAGCGGCCCCTGCAACGCCCGCCCGGCGGCCCCGCGGCTGCTGCCCCCCAGTGAAAAAAATGCGGGACGGGCGCGGCCCCTGAGGGCAGCCCGGGCCCGGCGCCTCCGCTCCCCACCGCGTTATTTTCTATGTGCGAACCGATCGCAACAAGGCCGGTTTTGCATTTCTCGGAGGCAGAAAAGCCTGTAAAATAAGCACAACTAGCAGCTGAGTAGCAGAGAAGGGAAACTTGGAGGTACTTCGGGGGACATGAGATCCTCTGGCACTGATAACGTTGCACTACTCTGTTCCTTAGAGTGGGAATCGTTTTGGTGAATCACATCTGGAATATCTCACTAGGCATTTCGCTTTTCTTACCCGTTTGTTCTGATTAATTACTGGTAAACTGGGCTTTTCAAATGTGTTTGATTGCATTCTTGATAAAGCTTTTTTACCCAGGCATGTGGGAGAGTTTCTATGGCTGGAAGTTTTCAAGATACAATTTTTTGGGACTACAAGGTCTCCTCTAGACTCCCTCCTTAGCAGCTCAAGACCAGCTTGGAAATTAGTTGCTAAGTAAATAGAGACCCTTTTACAAATTTGCAGAATCACAGAATTGTTCTGGTTGGAAGTAACCTCTGGAGATCATCCAGTCCAACCCCCCAGGCAAGGCAGAGTCACCTGGAGCAGGTCACAGGAACACATCCAGGCGGGTTTGGAATGTCTCCAGAGAGGGAGTCCTCATGCCCTCCTCGGGCAGCCTTTCCCAGTGCTCTGCCACCCTCAATGTAAAGAAATTCTTCCTCATGTTGAGGTGGAACTTCTTGTGGTTTAGTTTATGGCCACTGCTCCTTGTCCTGTCCCTGAGAAGAGTCTGGCACTTTATGCAATCCAGCAGGACGGCTGGGTGAGGGAAGTGCCATTCAGCCTGCACTCCTGTGCCTGTCTTCTCTGTACAAAGATTTCAAAACAAAAAATACCCTAAATTCTTTACTAACACACTATAAATGTTGCAGTTTCACCCAAAAGCAAGTGAATATTTGTGAGATAATTTGTGAGATACCTCCCATTGTACCAGCAGTAAATATTGTCATTCTTTTCAGTCCTAAAAGCAGAACACACACATTGAGCATTGTTTTCTAAAGCAAAAATTAAAGAGGATGTGACAAATACCACATCAGGAAAAAAAATCAACACAACAATGGCAAGATCCCTTTTTGCAACTGTTTTGTGATTACTTCATGGCCTAGGCCAGCCAGTTAATTTTCCTGCCAAACGATTTTTTGGGAACCAGGTTCTCAACCTGGAGAGGCTGAAATGACCCCAATTTTGTCACACACTTACCACCAGTTTCATGACACTTGTGCTTCCATGGAAAGGGCGGCCCCTCAGCCCCAAACACTGTGTTGAAGGGACTGGATGGTTTTAGGGACAGAGGGATAGAAAATGCCTGGATTTCCATGAAGCCCTTGCCACCTGCAGCTCCTCTCTGCTGTTCCTGGGCTGTTCCTTACTGAGGGAGATCAAGTCGTGGTGTGAGACTGATGGCAGCCAGGAGCAGGGCCCTCAAGGTGACCTTGGCCGCTGTGAGTCAGCCACGCTGACTTTTTCCTTCCTGCTTTTCCATTCTGGTTTTACAGCTTCTGCTGCCCCTGGTGAGAGGCTGGTCATGACAAGGGAATGTGCTGAGTCTGCCACGGCCACTGTCCCCTCCCAGCTCTGTGGGTGACAGAGGTAGACACTGTCAGAAATGAGGTGTAGTGGCCAGCACACCTCACCTTCTCACCACCTTCCTGACATGAGCAGTGTCAGTGTTGATGCCTGTGCACATGCTGACACCCCAGGTAACATGGCACACACATTTTATTGACCCCTCTGACACTGCCTCTGTGCCCCCTGGGCCAGCATAAAGAAGTATTTTTTCCTTCCCATTTGAACCCAACCTCTTACCTGTTTTACAAGTGCCTCCAGTACTAGTTTAGGAGAGGATTTAGTCGAATTGAAACAAAACAAACACATTAGTCCCATCTCCCCTTTCAGCCCTCTGCTCCCCAGACTGAGGAGTCCCAGCCACTCAGTGCCCCCTCCTTTCCAGCACTGTGTTTGCCTTTCCCTGTGTTTTGTCTCAGCCATTTGCTGCTGGGCTCCTCTGAGGATGCTGATGAAAAGGCAGCAAGCAGAGTTCCAGGGGCATTGCTGTCTCTGCTCTGCTGCTCCCTGCGCTGCTGCCTTTCCCCTGGAGTGCTCCCTGCTGCTGCTTTCCATGAAACATGTCCTGGGCAGGGGGAATAGGGAAGGAGTTGGAACATACCCATGCCTATACATGCCACTGTGCAGGCACCACGAGTTAGAGTAGGATTTTTTTGGGAAAAGCATTGCCTAAATGAGGCCAAGGGCTGACTCAGACACTCTCAGACCTTTCCCTGCTTTGCAGCCTCTCCCCACTTCTGGGGACGCTGGGTGGGCTCCGCATCCCTTTCCCCCAGGCTGATGCTGAAGATCCTCCATGTCACATCCTCCCCAGCCTCCCTGCACTGGAACCGTGACATTTCCAGCGGCTGGGCTTTGCTGCTTATGTGTTTGGGTGACTTTTCTTGTAGTACTTTTCCTAAATCAACTCGCAAACCAGTTCCCTCCTTTCACTATCGTTTCCTTGCTTCAAATCCGCAACACTGTTACTGAATGCAGGAACGCGCCAGTCATGCAGAGCGCCTGAAAAAAAAGCGCACAGCCACAGAGTCGCGGAAACACGGCCAAAAAAAGGAAGTTCCCGTTTCCTGAAGGCTCCCGAGAATGACTGCGGGAAGGAAAACTACAGCTCCCAGCAGGCAGCCGGGAGCCAGGGAAGGTCAGGGTTCACCGTCACGTTTCCAGCGGAGGATTCAGGGTGTGCGCTGGTGTCCTGCCACCAAAGGGCCTCTGGGACGGAGGGCAAGGGGAAAGGCCAGCGCTGGCCTCCTCCTGCCGCCTCTTTGCTCCTGATCGCCGCCCTGACCGGCTCCGAACCTGCCTGGGTAAGCGGCTCCACTTTGTTCTGCTGATTTCCTTCTCCTGCCGGAGCGTCGGCATCGGGAACAGGGAGGGGAGGGACGAGCGCCGGGGCAGCGACTGCACCCCATAGCCCCGAACCGTGTGTGGAGACACTGCTAGGGGGCGAGGGGCCCCCGAAAAGCTGCTGCTTTCGGAGGCTGGGCTGGAGATTCCTGTACGGAAAACCGCACGGACCGCTCTCCAAGCGGGGAAAGTTTCTTGGGAGTTTTCCATCCGCTTAGTTGTGCTCGGGAAGTTGTGCTCGGGATAACACCGGCGAGCCCGGCTCCGTCTGTGCCCTGTCCCAAAGGGCTTTAGCCGGGGGGAATCATGGCTGGGGGCGTGCAGGGCTCAGGCTGCGGCTCCGGCCCCGCGGGGTGGTTCTGCCCGATCGCCTCCCGATCCGACACGCTGGAGGCAGGCGGGGGAAGGACAGGAGCAGCAGGGTCATCGCTCCGTGCCCGCCTGGCTGCGAGCTACCAGCTGCCCAAAAGCTCCCGGGGCAGCCTGCCGAGCCCCAGACTCCGGCCTGGCGTCCGTGGGGATGAGACAGCAGTGCCTCACCCCCCTGGCGTGTCCCAAGATAAATGCGGTTTGCATTAACCCCTGCACTGACGGGAAGCAAGATAGCTGACAGCCCACGGGCTGAAGGTTCATATCCTCCCATTTTCACCTTGGGAATCACGGAGGAGGAGCCTCCCCCACCGTGATTCACGGTGTTTCTGCTTATCAGGTTTGTGGGCGTGTAGTTGGAATTGGCCGGAGCAGGACGGGATGGTGGCTGTGAAGAGGGCAGGACTCGGTCAGCCTCCGGAACAGCAGGGAGATACAGCTCCCTGTCAACGTCGGAGAAAGTGAAACCAAACCGTGCAGAAGCCAGAGCTCCAGGGGAAAAGGAAAATGGAAGAGATTCCAAGCGTGGATCTTCTTGGAGGTAAGTGAATCCTTTGCTTGCTCCATCTGCTAGGAAAATCCCTTTGCTGCCAGTGGCATGAGAAACCTGTGCAGAAGAAAAATAAACCAGTAAAAGAATCCCATCTTTTCCAGGCTGAGGAAAGTAAGTTGCCATCAGTTTTTAAAGGGTGAAAGATGAACAAGTTACTTTCAGTTTTAGATTCTGATCTGCAACAGGTTTAGATTCTGTGTCCCAAGGTGGCAACACAAGGAATGCTGAAGAGAGAGATCCAGACTGGAAGAGCTTTCTTCCCTACATCCTGGTGCTTCCCATCTGCAGATGCTTAAATAATGAGCCAGTTTTCCACCACCTCTGGCTGGAAAAACTCTGGAAGAGGCAGGGCAGGGAGCAGTTTGTGCCCAGCTTGAACAGCAGGATATCTCCAAGTTCTTCATGTTTCTGTTTCTACCATGTACTTACATTATGTGGGAGCCTTGTTATGACTGGTACCTATGAGTGTGTCAGTGATAAAGTGATGCCATCACCAGCTCAGGTCTGTCCTAGATAGTCAGAAGTGTCACTGTAATAATCAGCAACAAAGAATGTAAAAATCATGTTCTGACAGGTGACAAGTGCAGCCTTTTCTCTGTTTTCAAATTAGAAGGGAGTTCCTCGCCCTTTTAATCAGTGTTTATTCTAATTATAGCATAATCATTTATGTAGTGCTTGATCATTCATAAGCAATTTTTCACAAGAAGTGCCTGAAATTTGAGCTGCACTTTGGTTCTGTGAGAGTCAGAATATGTCACAAACACTGTTCAGTTGCAGGATCTCTCTATTGAATTATGCTCCAGTGTTTGTTTCTAATTAAATGTTGCCATAGCTCTTTGGGAGAGCAGCTCCAGCACAGAAACACAGAGCATGAGAATTATCATTTACATTTAGACAGATGCTTGAAGTGCATTGGCATAACTGTACTCAACAACAGCCTTAGGAATTCTTCAAATCCATTGCTATCTGTGACAACCCACTATCTGTGAAAGATGTGGTAACATATTTTACCATTGAAGGAAGGAATTGCCTGCCCATCCCACCTAGGACACAAGCTGGAATTGAGTTAGCTTTAGCAAGGCAGCTGTAAGGTCTGTGGCTTGGATTTGTGGACTTAGAGAGAAAAAATTGTTGGAAACAGAGCAGTGTTTTGGCTTTTGATGAACACAGCATCAAGGCTTTCTGTCCCTGCCCAGCAAATACCCTGGGGTGTGCAGAAGATTGGGCAGGGACCCAAGGTGGGAAAAGAGTTGTTGAACACAATGTAGCACCATGCTCAGTAACAAAAAAATGGGGCAAAGACAGAAAGGGAGAAAGGGGGTGGCTTCCAAGGTGGCCATTCTGGGAGACTGGCCTGGCATCAGTCTGCTTGTAGGAGATGGTGAGTGATGCCTTTGCATCCTGATTCCCTCCTTCCCTTCACTCAGCTGTCTGGATCTCAACCCAAGAGTTTTCTCGCCTCTGGTCACTCTGTTCTCTCCTGTCTCACTGGGGGTAAATGTTTCTGCAGTGCCAGAACTGGGAGTTGTGTGGGTGATGGTAAAGCACTGGGCATTCTTCACTCCTGTGTGGCTCACTGGGCTTGTGAACTCTGATCCCACCAGCTGGACCAGCCCAGGGTGAGGTGGGGAGCACAGCAGAGTGTCCTGTGCACCAAGAGCCCACCCAGGAAACACCTGGGCACCAAGGGACAGGCAGGTGGCCTGAGACATCCTGTAAACCAGAGGAGGACTCTTCAGTGTGTGAATCAGCTGCTGATGGGGGAGAGACAACACTCCTGGGTTCAGCTGGTCCCACACTAGAGGAGAAACCTGCCCAGGAAATTGAAGTGTTGCCAGAAGAATCTGACAAGACAAGAGAAGGTGTCTCAGAAAGACCCCTGGAAAAACAGGACTTGGATGAAGGTGAGTCTCTCCCCACCCTTGGGCCTGATAACTTGGGCCTTGGCTTAGAGGAGGCAGAGCAGGAGAAAGGGTTGTTGGTTCTTGGGCTAAAAGAGACGAAGTGTAGGTCTGTGAATTTTATTCCCCACAGCTGGGCTGGGCCATGAGAATGTGGAAAGCAAAGGAGACAGCCCTGTCCACCAGGAAACACGGGAGCACCAGGAGACAACTGGGCACCATGAAAGTCTCTGCAAAGCAGAGGAAGATGTCTCGTCAACAAGCAAGGCACGGGGCTCTGGCAGTGAAATGACACCTCTGGATGTGACTGGTGTGGAAGATGTCCCCAGGGGCCACTTGGCAGAGAAGAGCAGCAGTGCCACTCTCCCAGACTGGGAGCCAGAGGCACCCAGAGGGCAGGAAACACAGGAGAGCGAGTCCCAAGGCACGTTAAGGAAAAGACCAAAAGGTGAGCTGGTGGCTGCACACTGCTGCTCTTCCACTTCCTACATTTCCCACAGGCACTAGAACAATGGGATGAGAGCTCTCATAGCCATTTTCACTTCCCTGGAGTCACAAGGTATAAGAAATTAATTGGCTTCTCTCTTTCTCTTGCCTTTGCTCCTGTTGTGCTGTGAAAGGTATGAAGCCACATTGCACTCTACATTGTCTTTCTCCTTGCCCAGTCCAAGAGGAGAGAGCCAAGACTCGGGGCAGTATTAACCCAAAGCAGTGTTTCCTCCTGCTTTGCTTACTACAGCCATTTACCTGTTCCCTCAGCACTGAGTGGCTCATTTCTTTTTTCCTGTTGCAGGGGACACAGCCCCAAACCCAGAGACTCTGTCTTCCCTGCAGAACATCACCACCCAAAACACAGAGCAGGAGAAGGCCAAAAAGTCCCTCCTGTGGAAAGGTGAGGAAAAGAAGCTTCCCTTGCATGTTACTCATCGACCAGAAGGCACTGATCCTCCAGGAGCAAGTAATAAAGCACATTTAATTACTCTTCTCTCTCGAGACCTTTCACAGCCTCTTCTGAGGGTTTGAAAGAAAAAACATCCCCTTAAATACAGGCTCAGTTCAAGCCTATAGTGGCAGCTTCCCCTCCAGCTCTTCAGCCTCAAAAGCTGGCATATTGTGCTCATCATGCTGTGAGTGCCCTGGGAGGTCTGGGGGGGCTGCTGTGCTGAGGGTCCCCCTCCCCAGCCCTGCTCTGTCCTGGGGCTCTAAGCAGGAACACTGATGCTGATCTGCATCAACACATTCCTCCTGTTAGAAGGAGACTCTGCTTTGCTATGGAGAGGGACACAAGGCATTGTGTCTGGACCTTCTGTTTTCTGAGCAGAAGCACGGTGGCCTTTGTTCACTCATAGCATGGAGGAGGGCAGTGAAAGCAGCACTTTACCTGGGTCAGACACCTCCATATGTGGTGCTCTGAACAGCCACAAACCTAAAAAAAACAGAGGAAGGGGAAAAGAGCTTGTGGGCAGCTGCAATTTCCTCAGGAAGGTTTGCACAATCCTTGCCCTCATCCCTGGAGCTGCAGCCCCCACACCTGGCACATTGGAGTGGGAGCCAGCAGCCCTTTCACCTTTCCTGCCCAACTTGCTCCACTTTCCTAGTGCAGGGGGAAGCTCTGAGAGGGGAGAAATAGCCATTGTAGCTACTTTCCAGCATGTCACTGCGGGTCACTTGGGACTGACTCCTGTTCCCCATGTTGTGTCTCTCCCTGCTGATCAGGGCTCTTCATCCTGGGCCTCACAGTGCTGGGCTTCTGCATATTCTGCTTCGGCAGCCCCACCTCCAGCTCCCAGCAGCCCCGCAGGAACCCCACGGTGGAGGCATTCCAGTCCCAGTTTGACCAGCTGCAGCACAGCTTCCCGGGCCAGAGCCCCGAGCTGTGGCTTCGCGGGCGCAAGTTCCTGCGCAAGCACCTGAACGCGTCGCGGCCCACGCAGCCGGCCATCATCATCCTCACGGCCGCGCGCCGCGGCGAGCGCACCCTGCGCTGCCTCGGCGCCCGCCTGGCCGACTGCTACTCGGCCGCCCTGCACGGCAGCACGGTGCACGTCGAGGGCAGGGACAAAGGCAGGCTCCACAGCGACCAGGCCAAGCTGCAGGTGGACTCGGAGCTGAGCGCGGCGTTCCAGGCGGGCAGCCGGGCCGCGGTGGTTCACCGCTTCGAGCTGCTGCCCGCCGGGGCCACCCTCATCTTCTACAAGTACTGCGACCACGAGAGCGCCGCCTTCAAGGACGTGGCCCTGCTGCTGACGGTGCTGCTGGAGGAGGACGTGCTGGACAGCCACATCAGCCTCCAGCAGCTGGAGGAGAGGGTCCGTGACTTCCTCTGGGCCAAGTTCACCAGCGCCAGGAGCCCCGGCTCCTACGACCGCATGGACTCGGACAAGCTGAGCGGGCTGTGGAGCCGCATCTCCCACCTGGTCCTACCCATTCACCCCGTGCAGACCATCGAGGAGGGGGGCTGCTATGCCAAAGCCTAGGGACAAAAGTGGCCAGAGCCCCGAGGAGGGTTGGAAAGATGCTCCTGGGTGGCCTCTACAGGCACAACTGGTGTTACTTCTCTTTGGTTTGTTTCTTGTAGGTTCCTGGGAAGAGTTTGACAGGTACAAGTTGATCCAGGATATTTGGGAAGCTGAGTCCTGGAGGTGATACACACACTTCTTTCTGGGAGATGGGAACAGGGGGTGTTTTAGAGTTCCACAGGAGAACATCAACATGTGGGGAGGCAGGAGGGAAAATAGGTAGTGTTTTGATAGTCAGACACAGTCTGACTGTATTTCTTGATAGAAACACTGCCTGGCAGGGAGCATTTCTATCAAGAAATAGACAAATAATGTTCACGATTAGTATGACAGAAAGATGCTGGGATTCAGCAGTTCTTTAATCTCTCCTTGCCCCTCAGCTTGCTAAAGTTGTGTACATCAGTCTCACAATATATTTTATCCAGGGAGCTGCTGGAACACAGAAAGGTCAAATTCCTCAAGGCCCAACCTTCTGAAGGCATGCTTCAAAAAGAAAAGCAGTTTGCCAGTCAAGGGTGTGACCCGTCAGTCCCAGTAGTGTCCCACTGGCACAGCCTGATTGACACCAGGCAAAGCCCAGATCCTCAAACAAACCTGCAATTCAGAGATCCCCTAAACATCAATTAGCAGAAATTCCAGTTGTCAGCACTTGAACACTACCGTAATGGCAGGGATCCCATGAGGATATCCCACGTGCCAGAGATCAAGCTCCAGAACCAGAGAGCAGTGAAACAGTTGCTGCCACAGTGATAGTGTGAAGCCTCAAGGGATTACACAGGTGAAAAAATGAACAATACAATGTAATGTAATGCTTCCTCTCTCTAAAACAAGTCCACTCTATCCCTTTACCACACAAAGGCTGTGACTCTCTCCTCAGGCTGATGCTTTGGTCCCACACAACAGATTGTTCTTCACCTGGATCTCTGGTCTGTGTGCAGGGCTGGCAGCCTGTCCCAGCCTCTCCCCAGGTGACTTCTGTTGATGAATGTAGATGTTAACATTGGTATTTCAAACCATGTAGTGTAGCACACCAGGTCCTTGCCCTCCAAGGGTACATTTGCCTCCCTGCCAGGCAGATGGAGCTCTGGCATCTGCCAAAGCAAGTAGGAGCAGAGCTGGGTTAGCTGGTAAAGACCAAATCTCTGCCATTAACACTAAAATTCCTTGACAAAGCAGATTAGTTTCTTTCCTTGCCTCCTCTTCTGCATTCTAGGAAGGGAAATCCAAGTCCTGGAAGCACTGTGGTTTCTCCACACTGTGTTTTTGCAGGTGCTGTGGGGCAGGGCAGCCAACTCAGGAACACCTGGAGGGGCAGGTGCAGGTTAAAGAATTTTTTATAACCCAAGGGCAGCCCCAGGGGCCAGCCCCATGTGCCTGTGCAGAAGGAGCAGCTGTAGCAGATGTGGCCTTGCAGAGCCAGGCTCTGTGTCCAAAAAGAACAAATCCACAGCACCATGCTGGTTTTTAGCAGCTGCACACCAGGGTGCTCCTTACAGCAGCTGGACCCTGGTGTTGGATGGGTCTCCTGCCAACAGTGCCTTGCTCATCTGCCCCACCAAGGGCTCAAGGAGGTGCAGCCCTGCACCCTAAAAACCACAGTCTGTCTCTCTTTCCCCCTGCCATGTGCCTTGACCTGTCCCAGGACCTTAGTGGCCCTTAATTGGAGGAGGGGACAAAATGAAGGAAGAGGGAGGGTTATTTGTTCATGTTCTGACCAAAGAACAGACTTTTTGGTTGGTTGGGGATGTGAAGACAAGATACCACAGGGGTTTTAACTGTGATAAACACTGGGCTAAACGTGAGAACCACCTGCTGGAGCCCAGGGCATGGTTTGATACGAGATACAGATTGCTTCCTCCTCTCCCTCTTTTCTATTGCTGTACACTACTTTGGTGAGGGAAAGCACTATCCTGCTCTGCAGGGTGTTGATCTAAGGACCAGCAGAGCATTAATCATGCTATGCCAATATTTTGGTGGAAATCTGTATTTTAATGTTCTCTCTCTCCATTTTGCATACTGTGTTTGCAATGCATAACCCAGGTATGCAAAGGCAACTCGCCATTGCTGAAAGTGTCACCCACCTGAGTTCTTCCAATACAGAGATATTTTTATGGCCTTCTAAAGACAAATATCTGCTTGCTTCTGGAACAGGATTTCTATTTAAAAATAAATGGTGACATTGTGAAAGAAGCCAGCAAAGTGAGACTGGAGTCTGTATTCCATTCTTTTTTTCTCAGCTGTTTTCATTAAGCTAAAGAGATCATCATATTAGGCAAAGTTTAACTTAGGTCAGGGCTGTAGCTGTGCAAACAAAGTGAATATTTGCTTTTCCTGGAAAAACTCTTAACAACGTTTTTCTCAGTTGTTTGGGGCAAATATTTGCAGCTTTTTCAACCGAGGCAAAATTAAAAACAAACCCCCAAAGAGCTGCTGGATTCAACCCAGGCTGAAGTACACTGGGGTTTGCATAATATTTAATGATAATAAATAAAACTGAAATCCACTGACAACAGAAATGTTTCAGAAATACTAAAAGCAAATATTTCTCATTTCAACTGATTGGTTCCACTTGATATTCCACCACTTCAGCACACTCAAACTTTTACTTTTGTGATGAATTATTTTGCCCAGCTCTAGCCTAAACAGAGAGAGGTCTGGGAAAGAAAGGATTTACCCTGTTAGTTTGGATTTTCTTCAGTCCCCTGACAACAATAGCCGTAGCAATGGCACCTGCCTTCACATGGATGTCCACGTGATTGATTGCCAGAAGTAAACATCTCCCATCTCCTGTTTGATGCCAGAGGAGATTTGATCTTACACCAAAGATTTACATGAAAATCCAGTGTCCCCAGGTATAGCAATGCTGGGTTTTTATGCAAAAAGCACTGGTTTTTGATGCAAACACCAGGCTGCTTTTTTAAGTCTTGCAAATGAATCCAAAACTGAGTCCAAAGGGAGCAGCTGAACAAACTCAGAGGCAGAAAGGTGCACTGGTGGGGTTTTTTTGAGTTCCAGTCTCTGCAGGAAAGGATGTGTTGCCACGAGGTGTTCAACAATCCTAAAAATCACCTTGAAAATTACACAGGAGCACAACTCAGGGGCAAAACCAGTCCTGGAATGCCAGCCTGGTCTGCTCCACCACGAAATCAGTGCTGATTATCCCTGTGAATGTGCTGCTGTCCTGGAGCTGATGCAGCTTTGCCACCCTCAGCCAGTGGTGGCCAGGTGTGGCACATCACCCTGAGCTGCCTGCAGCACCCCTGCCCCTGGCACAGGGACATTCCTGCCACATCCCTTCTCACCTTTTTGCACCAGCACGGGCTGGAGCTGGAAGAAGGCAGGGCACAAAGAGGAGGAGGAGTGAACCCAGTTCTGCCACATCTCTCCTGTGAGCTCATCTGCAGCTTAACCCTCCGCAGGGCTGCTCCCTCGGGGGCCACTTTCTGGCCCACAAAACCTCCATTGTAATTGAGATTTGCAGATATTGGGAGCTGGAAGCTGTTTTTATTTCCCACCTCAGCCTCTGCAGGGGAAGCAGCTGTACAATGAATCACACAAAGGAGCTTGGCCACAGCCTGTGGGACATGGATCCATGAAAAGGCTCAAAGAATGCAGCTTAAAAGTGTGTTCCCCACAGAGGGAGGGGGCTGAGCCATGGCAGGCATCCCCCTGGCCTCTCTCTGCTGTAGCTGGACTGTGCTGAGGCTGAGGAGAGGCTCTGCAGATCCCTCCTGAGGGCACTCAAGAGCTGAGGATCCTCTAAGAGCCAGCGCAGAGGTACCAGGACAGCAGAGCACAAAGGATGGAAACAGCTCACACAGCTCACAATCCTTTGAGATCTGCTCCATCCCCTGCCCCAGCAGCCCAGGGACCCCTCTGGGCAACAAAAACCAGGACATGGCAATGTCCACAGGGACAGACCTGGCCAGACAATGACAGCTTGAGCTGAAGGAATCCCCTGATCTCTGTGGTAACAGAGCCGAATCCTTAGGGCTGCTCAGAGCAGAAGAAACAAGGATCAGCCACAGTCCTGGGTAAAACTTGTGTCTGCAGAGTGCCTGAATCACACAGGTTCCTCTGTGATGGTGTTCACAGGGGTTCTTGGATCAGGGAAGAGATGAGGATCTGACTCCATGTTTCAGAAGGCTTGATTTGTTATTTTATTATATATATTACATTAAAACTATACTAAAATAATAGAAGAAAAGGTTTCTTCAGAAGGCTGGCTAAGAATGATAACAAAAGCATCTGTCTTGGACAGAGAGTCTGAGCCAGCTGACTGTGATTGGCCATTAATTACAAACATCCAACATGGGCCAATTCCAGATGCACCTGTTGCATTCCACAGCAGCAGATAACCATTGGTTACATTTTGTTCTTGAAGCTTCTCAGCTTCTCAGGAGGAAAAATCTTAAGGAAAGGAATTTTCATGAAAAGATGTCTGCAACAGTTCCTCCTCACAGGGAGAGAAAAGTCCAATTGTTCCTGCTCTGGGACAAGCACCAGGCTCCCTCCAGCAGGCTGGGCAGCAGCAGGAGCACACACAGGGAAATAAAGAGGTGCCTGCAGACCTCTCCACACCAGGCCAGTCTCACATGCATCTTTCTTAACTCTCAACCTCTATAATTATGATCCCAAGACCATCCCCATGAGAAGGCAGCTGCTGCCTGTGACAGGTGAGTTGGGAGCAGAATGCATCAGGACCTGATGCAACAGCAGCCACGAGCACAGCTTCTCCATTCCAGAGGCCTGTGGTTCCCCTTCTGATTGTGTTTGGAAGGTTTTTTAGGAAACTGTTGGCTGATGGAACCAAATTCAATGAAACAAGAGGTTCAAATAATCCCAGGAGACTTCCAGAGGGCAGGGGATGAGTGTGAATCAGTCCCAAACAGGATTGGCATCCCATAATGGAAAACACTGGCTATGGAGAGACAGCTGGGATGAAACCATGGGCGCTACCACAGGGGAGATCCTCAAACTCCTGAATCCTTTAAACACTGCCTGGTGGCAGTACATACCTGCTCTCTGTTAACAGGACATGTGAAACTGGAAAGCAAAAAGGGGAAAGCCCCTTGTGAGGGCAGAGCTGAATCCACAGAGGGCTGCTGCACATGCCTCAGTCTGCTCACACAGAACTTATCCCACAGCAGAACCAGCTGGCCCAATTGGAAAGTGGCACCTTTAGTTTATGGTCTGAATAAAGATAGTAGGGAAAAAAATGAGAGAATTGGATTGGAAGTTATTAGGAGGCTGGGAGGAGGTTTTGGTGGCTTTGTTAACAAGATTTAAGATGTATTTAATCACTTGTGTTACCAAACCTTCCCAGACACAGGTTAATGTTGGGAGTGTCTCAAGACTACAAGGGAACGCTTATCTCCCATACCCTTGTTCCCACACTGGCTGAGAGTACTCAAAACCTCCTCTGCACCTCGAGGAAACAGCCACATTGCCCGAATTCAGGATGTGAAATGACAAAAGCAACATTTTAAACACCGTCCTTCTGCCTTCCACACTGCACTTGTATCACCCCTGTGAGCACAGGAGGCTCAGGAGTGATGAAAGGAGATGAAAGCAGGACTAGCAAGAAGGGTCAGGAGAGAGGGGCACGGAGGGGCCCTGGAGGGGAGAGCACCGGGGGCCACCTGGATTTGCCCCATCAGGCTCCCGCAGAGCCTCACAGGCAGATCCCGCTCTGCAAACCATCCGTGCTGCAGAGCCTCCCCCTGCCTGCCAGGGCTGCTCTCGGACACTGCTTTGGACAGGGGCTCAGGAAGATCAGACGCACTGAAACTGAGCTGAAACTGCTGAAACTCGCTCAGCTGGAGCCAGCCAGCCCCTTTCTCTGCTTAGGCACAGCCTCTCCCCCACCTCCGTGCCCCTCCACAATTTTTCTTATCTGTGGGGCAGGAGCTGGCTCTGGAGGAACATGACACGGGGCTGCAGCAGGGCAGGACCGCCAGGAGCTGGCTGAAGCTTTTCTCCCCTCCCTGCTTTTGTAGGCACAACCGTGTTCTTTGTCAGTGCTTCTCATTTTCCCCGGCTGGGTCAGAAGCAGATCGCCCCCTCCTCCCCTATCCCCTCCCTGCCGGCAGACAGCTTTGATCAGGAGTCCCCCTGCTGACATCCCTGTCTTTCCCTCTCCTCCCTCCACCTGGGGGCTGAAACCCTGGGTGAGGGAGCGCTGAGGACCCGGTCGCCTCCCGCACTAAACACAGCACATCTGGCAGGCAGCAGCCGCCGCTGCCCACCCCGGCCGGGGACACCTGATGCCATTTCTGCACAGCCTGTGGATCACAGCAGGCAGCTCCGGAGGGCCCAGCTGTGCCAGCACGGCCACTGGCAGCTCCCTGCCGAAAGCTGCCTTCTGACCACCAGCACGGCAACCCAGAAAGGAGAGGGCAAGAGATCGGAGCCTCTTCCAGTGCCTAAAGGAGCTGGAAAAGAGAGGGAGGGAGAGAGATGGTTTTATAAGGGCATGGAATGACAGGACAAGGGGGAATGGGGTGAAACTGTCAGAGGGCAGGATGAGATGGGATATTGGGAAGAAATTCTTCCCTGTGAGGGTGGGCAGGCCCTGGCACAGGGTGCCCAGAGAAGCTGTGGCTGCCCCATCCCTGGAAGTGCCAAGACCAGGTTGGACAGGGCTTGGAGTAACCTGGGATAGTGGAAGGTGTCCCTGCCTGTGGCAGGGGGTGGAACAAGGTGGTCTTTAAAGTCCTTTCCAACCCAAACCATTCTAGGATTCTGTGACTCAACCACCACAGCAAGAGCAGCTCCCGTGTCCTGGGGGATGCTGTGCTCTGTCCCAGCACGGAGCACAGGCTCCTCCAGCCCGGGCAGAGGGATCCCCTGGCAGGCAGAGCTTGCCTCCAGAGGGCAGGAAGGAGGAATCGGGCAGCAAAAGAGTTTTGTGCGTGAGGAAACGAGCGGAGCGCTCCGCTCGAGAGCGAGGGGCAGCGCGGGTGGCTCCGCAGGGGCCTCTCGGTGCCGGGGCGGCCGCGGGGGCTCGGAAAGGATCGCACAGAGCGCCGAGAGAGCTCCGAGCCCGGGGGGGCGGCAGCAGGGCGGTGCGAGGGGCAGGCGGGGCGCGGCGGGGCCCGAGGAGCGCCCGGCCCCCATCCCCATCCCATCCCATCCCATCCCATCCCATCCCATCCCATCCCCATCCCATCCCCATCCCAACCCCATCCCTCCATCCCTCCCCCGCCGAGCGGCCGCGCCGCGGGTCGCCGCCCGCCACCCGGCAGGTTGTAAAGTCATTAACTCCCCCAGCCATGCCGGGCCGCGCTCCGCGGGCCCCGCCGCGCCCGCAGCCGCCGCTGGTGGGGCCGCCGAGCCGCCTCCTCCTCCGCGGCAGCGGCAGCAGCAGCGCGGCATGGCCGCCGCTCCCCGCCGCCTCCTCCTCCTCATCCTCCTCCTCCTCCTCCGCGCCGCCGCCCCCCTCGGCGATAAGGTAAGCGCCGAGCCTCCCTCCCTCGCTCCCTCCTGCCTTCCTTCCCTCCCGTCCTCCCTCCCCTCGGGGAGCCGCGGCGGGGCAGGGACGGACGCAGAGGGCTCCGAGCCGCGGCCCCTCGCCCTTCCCCGCAGGTTTCAGGTTCCCGAGCTCCGGGATCCCCGCGCTTCCCTCCCGCGCTGCTCGGCAAGGGGGTTCCGTCGCCTGTCCCCCAGGGTGACCCCAGGAGCTTTGCCCGCTTGCCGTGCCTGGCACTAACAAAAGGCTGATGGGGGTGTGAGGATGCACCAAGAGGGTCCCAGCATCACCAGAGGGACCACGGGGGCGCGGCGCCTTCCCCTGCCTGGGGGTTCGCCCGAAGCTGCCCACCACGTCCATCCCTCCACGTTCGTCCCTAGCAGGAGGCTGGCTCAAACTTAGGGCTGGAAACAAACAGATTTCCCCCTTCCCTGTCCTCCCCGCCACCCCGAGCACGGCTTTGGGCAGATGCTTTCCCCACTAACCATGGGGAGCCTGTCCAGGCATCAGCGCCCCGAGCTGCCCTCATCTCTTCTCCGCACCACAAAGGAGCCCTCAGCCCGGCCCTCCTCCCGTGGCACTTGTTTCACCGCAGCACCGAGACCCCCGTGCCTGTCCCGTCTCCTTCCCGAGGCCCAGCCGGGGTGAACGGCCCCCGTGCCCGTGGCAGGGCGGGCAGAAATCCGTGTTCCCGGCAGGAATGCCGGCTTCGCGGGGCGCCGCAGTGCCCCTGCCTCCGCGGGTCACTGCCCGCATTGTGCCTCGGCGCTCCCGTTTCCTCGAGGGGAACCCGGCCGGATTTCTTTGCTGCCTAAGGAATTCTGCTTTGCTAAAGGAAGAGGGTTCTGGGCTGTGTTTCCCACCCCCAGACTCATGGCTGGGATAAAGCAATCCCACATGAGCCGTTTTAGACACAGAGAAGACCAGACACTGCAGATTTACTGGGGATAACTCAGGTTTGAGGAGCAGCAGTGTCTCCTGTTCTGGGGTTTGTCTTAATTTTGAAGCTCAAGTGTCTCATTCCCACTTTGCTTTTACCTCCCTGCACATCTGCTGCCTGTTCTGTTTACCCTGAGCTGCAGGGCTAAATCGGAAGCTTCAGGCAGAGCAAGCCAGGTCAAGCTAAACAGATGTGAAATCCTTCATTCGGGACTGACCAGGATGGACTGCTCCATCAACACGTGTGCACTCCCTGCCCCAGCAGCTGTGTTTGCACAACACCTCAGACAAGGGCATCCCCAGGTGGGAAGAGGGCTCCCCAGCATAAACACACACCAGCTCTGCCCTGAAGGTTCCCTTGCTCCCCACGGAGCCCTCTGATCACAGATGATGTGCTGTGAATTGTCCCGGTGGCTGGTACTGATTGTTGTTGGTCTCTACTACAAGGCAGCACACAAAATGCCCACTGGGGAACTCACCTGTGGCTCCTCCTGCCCTCCCGTTGTCCACATAAAACATTTTACAAAGAGTGTCAGAAAACCTCAATCCACAGTTTGGGCAAGCAACTTCCCAACTAACTTCCTTCCTAACTGCATTCAATGCCTCTGCAAACCCTGGTGATAGAAGTGTCTCATGTTCACTCCCTCCTCTCCCTTCCCAGTTTTCCATCCTTTCTAGCAGCTTGCCCCAGGATAAGAGAATTGTCCTGCTTGCAGGGAATGGCCTAACTGACTCGGACCCAGTGTTTTGTTATGACGTGCAGCACTTGCCTGTGAACTTTCTGTCATGGCAGGATTATGAACAGAACTTGGTCGTTTCTCCACTGACTTCTGTTCACTGTTTTTCTAATTTGCTTTTCATCTGTGCCTCATTACATGTCCAGATTTTTGTTACTTATCTGCTGCAATTCCACATCCTCAACAAGGATCCCCTTCCATTTTCCCACAGATTACTGTTCTTCCTGATCCCTTAAAAATTATTCTGCATTGCTTGTTTTACCTCGGATACCTGCCCCTATGAAAAACTCCTCAGGTACCTTGCTTCAGCTTTTCTAGGGAAAATTTGGGTTTGTGTCTGCTTCCAGTATTGAATCTCTCACACAGACTATTTAGTCTACACAAATAGTGTAAAACAATGACAGGATGAGAAATAGCTTTATACAAACCCCAATTCTTTTGTGAAACATCGGGGCATAATTGCAACTGCTATTGTTTTTTCTCAGGGCTCTGGTGGAGTGTATCACCACAGCTTTAGTCAGAGAATGAGATGGGGAACCCAAACCAGGGGCGCTGAACACGGTCATTCATTCCCAGATAATAATCTGCCGTTCATTCCAGGCATTCAGACATCTGAAGCTACTTAGTATTTCAGTAAGTGGTGTGGGTTTGCTGTAGAGAGGAGCCCTTCAGTAAAGGGATTGTGGAAATTTTTGGTAGAGGACATAGAGTTAACAGCCTCAGAAAAGGTCTGGGAAGAATTTATTTCATTTTCAGCTGCTGTTTTGAGTTGTCCTACACAGGGTTGAGCAGAACATTTTACGACAGCTACTGTGCCCTTCAGTGGTGGCCCAGCCCTCAAGGCTGCAGAGAGAGCCTTTTCCCCAGCTCCTCTATTAAGGAGGCATGTTTGTGGTCTCTCTTCCCAGACAGCTTTTTTTCCCAGGAGCCAGGCTCTAATGAATCTCAAGATTAGGCACAACAATGAGCAACACGGGGGACTGGGCCACCGACACGGTAATTGCAGTCGTTCCCAGGTCTCTGGGAAAGCCAGAGTAGCTCTGAGCTGATCCAGGGCATGACAGAGAGGCAGTGGAGAATTTATTTTATCCCTTTAAACTTCAGAAAGGCCGCCTGGAAATCCGATAGGACGTCAGGCCAGGCCCACCCTTCTGTGCAGGGCTGAAGCATTTTTTGCTTGTGGCAGCCTTTGTTTGGCAGGGGGGAGAGGGGAAGCAGCTGCTGGGCCTTGGCTTGGGCAGAAAGAGCTTTCAGTAGCACTGGCTTGGAGAGTGGTGTTCCTGTGATAGTGGCAAGGCTGGAGACAGGCATTTTATCCTGGAAGAGTTCCCTGCAGGTTGGGGCTGCCAGCTCTGCTCCCCCAGCGAGGGGATGGGAGGGCAGCCCTGCCATGGCCTCCAGCACAGGTGTGCAGGCACAGGAATTCCTTGGTCAGCCTCAGAGAGGAAAAGCTGCAGCTCTGCAACCACCAGGTGCCAAACCACAAGGACCTCGGGGGAATTCTTGTGGGGAGCACCTGGCTGAGCTGGAATATGGTCTGTCTTTTCTAGGGATGGAAATTCACATCACCTAAGGAATCAGGTCTCCTCTAGGCAGAGCTCTTGGCTGGAGCCACGTGCATCTCCTGTGCTCTGGTGTTTCTAGCCTGCTCCTTTTCCATGATTCTGCAGCAGAGTGCAAATTAGAGCAGCTCCAGCATCTCCCATAACCAGGACAGTGCAAAAGAGTTCAAAATTCAGCCCCTTTTATTTCTCCCTCTGTGAGAAGTAGGTGGGGAGGGGGATTCATTTGTCCAGAATTCACTCTTGGGATTTGTTGAGAGGCTTGGGAAACTGAAGCTGGGAGTTAATCTAATCTGGAGTCTGTCCCACAGTCCTTAATTTATTATCTAGACTTTTGGAAAATGTATATATCTTCAATTAAAAACAAGAACCATTTGTGTCTTGTGGTCAGTGCAGACTTATTTCTGACAATACAATAAATTCAGCACAGATTGGAACCAGCTGCTCCAGCTCCAAGTACCTGAAGTTCCCACTCCTAGTCCAGGCCTAGGACTCAGATGCAGTCAAGCCATAAGGGACATGGCCAAGGGGACAGCTCAGCATTGTCCTTGCTTACACAAGAAAATAAATGCTCCTAAGGAAGGTCTGGCAAGGGAGCTTGGTCATGGAAAACCTGAGAGCCAAATCAATCTACTTAAAAAGTGATTGATTCCTCCAACACAGAGAGGAAGCAGGAGCAGGGATTATGGATATGGGAGAACACTTTCTATTAAAAGAACAAATCTCCCTGACCAGCATCTTTCAATAAATCTTCATCCTGTCACTGAGGTGCAGTGCAGAGATGTGTCCTATCCCATTTCTCACAGAAAGAAGCTCACAAAGGCAGGGATGCTCACCTGCCCCAAACCTCAGCTGTGCCCCCACATCCCTGATCTCCTTGCACCCAGGCAAAGCACCCCAAGAGCAGGACCCCTGGAAAGGAGCCTGCGGCTTCTCACCATTCCAAACACACAAACCCTGCTTTGTATCTGGGGTAGATACACAGAGCAGATGATTTCACTTCACCTCTTCTCCTCCTGCCCCTTCTCATGTGTTGGGATCACAAGATCCTCAGGGCAGGGCTGCCTTGTAGGTTACAGCTACTCATGTTTTTATCTTCTGTCAGTCTCATGTTTTTATCTTCTGTCTGTCAGTCTCATGTTTTTATCTTCTGTCCAGGCAGCCCATGTGCCTCATGGAAGGGGTAAGACACCAGCTTTGGCTTTTCCTCCAGCTATGGGAGAATCAATTTTGTGCTGAGCTCTCCACTCAGCCACCAGATAAATCACTGGAATTCTCCTTCCTGACAGCTGTGAAGAGCTCTTCCACCCCAGCCTTGAAAAATGTGTCACAAAGCAGCATAGGAGTGGTCAGGGAAAGATTTTAGCTGAAAATCCCTTACAATGAGAGGCTTTTGGTTTATTTCCTTCGTAAGTGTGGAAGCTGCATAGTCAGAATTTCCATTTACAGTCTGATAATACACAGCAAGACAAAAATTCTCATAGGAAATTGGTTATGATGATAGTTTGGAAGAAGAGAAAAAGGTATTTTTGAAAACACGTCTGTTTGTTTTAATTTCACTTTCCTAATGAGCAGCTCAGCTGCTGGCCACAGCATTTGGTCCCTGTCAGCTCCAGCCAGAACACTGAAGTACAACAAAGAGTTTTGTTATCTCGTTTTTGAAATCAGCTCTTGCAATCACTGGAGAGCAAAGCATCAGGTAACACAGTGCTTTTTTGCAGCAGAGTTGGCCTTCAGAAAGAGGCACTGTGCACATTGCAACCATTTAAGTTACAACTTAAAACCATTTGCATAAAGCAGCTGCATCTCCTCTGCCCAGAGGCTGTTCTGTTGGCAGGCACTGAGGAAACACAAGTTCTCAGGCAGGAATTACACGACAAAATGAAGAGCACTTTGGCTTTACTACACCCTGAAAGAGCATAAAAGCCAAGAGACAGCCCAAGCAGTGAGCAGAGCACATTTAGAGATGAGCAAACCCTGCAGAGTTTTCTCTCCCATCCATCAGTTCTGCTTTGCAGAAGGTTGTTTACAACAGGACCAAGTAAACCCAGCATGTTTTGCTACCAGTAGCACTGATACAACTTCCCTGAGCCCTTGCTTTAAGAAAGCACACTTGACACACACAGAGTATTAATTTTTGTCCATTAATATTTAAACACTTGGCATTTTAGCTGGATAAATCCCTTCCAGTCGCTGTCCTGTGTTAAACTCAGGGCTGCATTCAACACTACTCACAGCTGTGTTTCACTGAACAGCAGATTAGTTCTTGCTCAGGCAAGTTTGCCAAAGTCCCTGGGAGCTTTTAGACCATCAGACACTAAACAGGAAAATACTGCCAGGAAAAAAAACCCAACTAAACCAGAGAATTGCTTACCTGCTGGGAATTGTGGAGGCACAGCCAACAGCAGCCTACTGCAAGGACCCTGCTGGGGCCAGAGGAGCTCAGGTCTGCCAAATTTAAAGGCTGAGACCCAGAAAGGTGTGCTGGGAGAGGGAGCATTCCTCCTCTGAACATAGTGAGGTTTGTGGGGAGAGGCTCTGCTTCTGAAGCTCCCTTGAAGATTATTGGGGGATGAGGAGCCTGGATCTGAGCTGCTTTAGTCACAAAGGGAAGGTTATTCATGGAAATGCAGCTCTGAGGATTGACACCAGAGTAGTCCCAGCTCCCTGGCATGGTCAAGAGCTGCAGCTCTTCCTCTTCTCTCCTGAGCCAGGTGTGAGCTGTGCTGGGACTGATGCTGTGGGGCCAGGCTGCAGCTGCTCTTTCTGCCACATATGTCCAGCCCTACAGCCCTTCTCCATCCCATGAGACCCCAAGGCATCCTGCTTCCCATGCAGAACTCAGTCCTGGAGGGAAGTTCTGATTTTGAGATCCTGGTGTGGCCCCAGAGGATCAGACCCTGAGTTTGTCCCACCTTCAGGAGGTGACAGGACAGCTGCCTTTGGTGGTGAGGAGCCAGGTTCTCCAGCTAACAATGCTCTGTTTCTGTCAGGACAGTAGTGAGGCAGCAGATGGAGCTGGCACCTGGGATGAAGAAGTCACCAAGTGGTGGGGAGAGTGGAGCTCCTGGTCCACCTGCTCGCGCTCCTGCGGAGGGGGAGTCGCGTCCCGGGAGAGGCACTGCCTGACACAGAGGTGAGCTGGGGCCAGCCTGAGCCCCTGGCCAGGGCAATGGGGTGCCCCAGAGCTGTGCTGTGGGGCTGAGCCTCCTGGGTGTGCAGGGCCAGCCATTCCCTCCTCTGTGGCCTCTGGGGAAGGAAGGCAGCTGTCGTGTGCGGGCAGCGGTGACGGGAGGAGCGCGCTGCAGAGGGCAGGTGACAGGTTCCCTATGGCACCCACTCAGCTTGACTTACCTGATGGGGAGCAAGGGTTTGGTCCTCTCTTGGAGTCCTGAAGGTGACAGGGTTATGGACTGGCCCTGTTCCTCTTCTTTCCCTCACAAACCTTCACTGCCATGGCTGCTGTGGCCAGTTCCTGTGCTCAGGATGTGGGCACATGCTGCCAGACACCTTATGGGGACTTGATTTACTGCTGGCAGCAGCCAGCTCAGCCACATCTCAGCAATTTCCCCTCTTTATTCCCTGCAGAGCTGGCAAGTTTTTTCCCCTCTGTCATTTATCTGGCTGTCACCTGGCAGCATCTGCATTTGTCCCCTGCAGCTGTAGCAGTGCTGGGATCAGTGGGATTGGGTTTGTGGGACTGGGGAGAGCAGGGGAACTGCAGCTGCCTGAACTTCTGCTGTCCTCTCTGGGCTACCTTGCCACCAATTCCCCCTCCTCCTCCTGGTCCCCCAGCAGCTCTGTACCCTGCTGCCCCAGGCTGGTGGGCTGTTAATGAGAGCAGGCACCCTGCAGCACAGCCAGCTCTCCCTTCTGCGTGAATGCACTGCTGAGCAGAGCAACTCAGAGCAGGGCCCCCGGCCTGCCCTCCTTCCTGCAGCAGAAAACTTCTTTTTGGTGAGCTGGCTGACAGCATGGTGAGGGTCCAGATGTGCTGTAGGACCTTCCCTCTGGCTGTGGCCTCCCTGGATGTCTCTGCTGCTGCTGCTCCTCTCCAGCACCCTGGGAAAGCAGTGGGGAACAGCACAGGGAGGGAGCCTGGGGCTGTCCTGCACCCCTACAGCCAGAGCAGCCCTTCTGCCCTTTGCCTGCTTCCAGAAGAGAGATTTTTCTCTGCATTTGATGCCAGCTTTATCCTTGACTCCACAGCTGGGGAGGGAAGGGTTTGCTGTGGTGTTTTAGTCCAGGCATCAAATCTGAATTAAAAAAAAAAAAGAGAGAAATCCCAGCCCAAAGGTTTTTGCAGCTTCAAGGTGAATGGCTTAAGTGTGAGCCAGGTATGGCCTTGAAACAATTTCTGCCTGAGTCTGCAGGAAGCCTCTGCTTCTGAAAGGCATGGTACTTTTGAAGTCTTCCTGCAAATGTAGGCTCTGCCTGTGTCATGTAGAGCATTGCTCTGGAGGGACAGCTGCTGTACCTCCACCAGGCCAGCCTGAATGTGCTTATGGTGATCTTGTATCCTCAGTTCCCAGTGCTGTTTACACATTGTCTGCTCCAGATCTTTACACACTGCCGAAATTATTTTGCAGATCATTACTGCTTTGCCTTAACCTGTGGTTTCAGCCACTCTCCATACATCTGCACAGCTTTCAAGAATTTTTTCTGTCTTTGCATCAGCCCAGTATCTCTGGCAGAGCTCACGCTGGCCAGAGTGAAAGATTCAAGTGTTGAGAAATTCCTATGGGTTTGGCTCATCACCTGTACCAAGCCTTCTCTGATAATCTGTTGGGGTGGCCTGACAGGCACCATCTCTGCCTATGGCACAGTGGATTCTGAAATCACCTCCCCCAGTCACTGCAAATCCTGGGCACATCCATAGGAGGGATGGACCATCAGGTTCTGTTGTCTTTTGGTCACATCAGCCCTTCTGGAGCTCAGAGATGAATGACACAGGGGTGCCAATACTGCAAGTGCTCCCTGTCTGCTCAACCTACCCCAAAACAAGAACAGCCTAAAATCCCACACAGCCCACCCAAAAGCACTGAAGATGTGTTTCAGAGGAGATGTTGGCCAGTCCAGATCCAGAGAGCTCTGATGAAACACCTGCCTTGTTCCTCCCACTTAAGTCAGGCCTGACTCCTGTGTCATCCTCAGTACCTGGGTACTTCACAGACCTCCAGCTCATGTCAGGAAACTTCTGCTTTTCAGGCTCCAGATGCCTCAGGGAACAAACAGCACCATGTGTGTTGGTCAAGCCAAGCACTACCAACTGTGCCAGCAGCAGGTGAGAACCACTTCCAATTCTGCCTGGTCCTTATTGGGGGTGTGGGACTCAGGGGGTCCTACTTGGAGCTGCAAAATCACCAGCACTGGGGGTGGGATTGGTCCCTCAGAGGATGGAGACAAGGGATATGATCCTCTCCTGGGGTGGTGGATGGTGTGCCTTTGAGGATGTGGGAGATGGGCTCTGTTCTTTGGGACTGGGAGATAGGACAAAAGGATGTAAAAGGATATTTGTTGTGGGGTGAGGGGAGGGATGAAGTTTTTCCAGTGTGCTTTTCTTGTTGCTGCTTTTCCCATTGCTGGAAGGAATTTTTGCAGGGCTGTTAAATGCAGCTGTTTGAGAGGCCCTTGCAATGAGGCCTGGCCTTTCTGCCTCCCTTAGGGGACCTCCAAGCCCATCACCAATTCCTTCCAGGCTGGACAGGGCATTTTCATCCTGCAAGGATGGAGCAGGGACAAGCAGCTGTCACAAGAATGGCTGTGAGCTAGGGAGCTTTTTGATTGCATTTATTCCTTCCATAGCCCTGCCCAGCCAACACAGCAAGCTTCAAACAGCAGCAGTGCTCCAGCTTCAATGCCAAAGCCTTTGGGAAGCACTATTACCACTGGATGCCCCTCTATCCAGGTGGGTTTTCACAACTTCACACCAGGGGTGAGGGTTGAAAACACCCACAGAATCTCCTGGGGCACAGTAAAGTAAGGTGCAAGGGGACAAGGAATGGATGCTCCTGGCTGCTCTGGGTTGCTCTGAACAGGCTGCTCATCCATTTCCCACACAGTGACTTCACATGGGTGTCCAGTTGTCCCTTGAGGCCCAGACTGAGTTCACCTGAGATATTACCCTGTTTCTGGACTCACCTGTTTTTCCATTAGCTGCCAAGGGGACATGGAACATCTGCAGCTGCTCAGGTGAACGGGGCAGAGCTGGCCACCAGCCCACACAGTCAGTGCCCCTCTTACAGCCCTTTTTGTGCTCCTGTGCATTTATGTGTGGCCTGGGATCTGCTGATGCACATTCCCATGTTGGGCACAGTGATGGCACTACAAGGGCATGGCAAGGAAGAGGGTTTGCCAGCAGGAAATATTTCTGCTTGGCACAGTCCTCAGTGCAGCCTCATACCGTGACCCCTTCGCTACTGTAAAATCCGTGGCCTTGGGGTGTCATTGCAAGTGGCAGGATCATCCAGGGTGACATCAAACCATCAGCAGGGACAAGGGGCAGGTCCCCTCCTCACTGCCCATCTCTGGGCACCTTGAGCTGCCTGGTGACCCTGTGCCTCTGTCCCTGCAGATGACTACACCAGTATCTCCAACAAGCCCTGTGACCTCCAGTGCACCACCCGCAGTGGAGAGAGGCAGCTGATGGCCCGAGCACAGGATGGTACCTCCTGCAAGGACAGGACCTACCAAGGGGTCTGCATCAATGGGAAGTGTGAGGTGAGGCCCTGGGAGGAAGCAGTAGAGAAACTGGGATTTTACTTGCATGGCTGGACCTCCTGGTCATGGCAAAGCCAAGGCGAATTGAAACAGAGGCCTTGCATTGGATTCATTCATTACTACCCCCCAGAACCTCCCCAGAGGAGCACACAGGATAAGATCCTGTCCCTGTGGAGATAAGCTGGCCCAGGAAACCCTCTCTTGTTTTGTCCTTTGCAGCCAGTTGGGTGCGATGGGAGCCTGTACTCGCCCCGGACCATGGACAGATGCAGGGTGTGTGGAGGGGACGGCAGCACTTGCCACCGTGTCTCGGGCACCTTCCGAAAGGCAATCTCACAGATAGGTACTCCCTGCTACCAGTCTGGAGACTTCACCTGCTACTTCTCACCACCAGCTGGCATGGAGGGGGACTGGCTTGAATGTGGGTAGGAGCTTTCCCAGCTGCTTGGTGGAAAAAGTTGAGGAGTGCCACCAGCCCTGCTTAAACGCCTGTGTTCTGTCCTTCTGACTTAATCATCAGAGGAGATTGGTTTGATGTGCTCTATATTAGGCTGGTAAGGTTTCCCTTCACCTGTTTAGAATAGGAAGCAGCTGGGGATCTATTTGTTCCTATTGATTTTGGCATCTTTCCCACCTCAGATAATGTGAAGAGATCAATGAATCTTCTTTTATTTGTGCTACGTGTTCATCTGAAACTTAAGCTATGATGAGGGTCACAGCATTTTTTCAAGCTGCATTTAATCTCCTGCTTTCCCCAGTCCTGTGGCTGGCACAGCTGAGGGAGGGACAGACCCCTCTGAAATTGGGCTGAGGTTCCCTGCAGCCTGATGGCCCTGTCCTCCAACCACAGCAGGAATGGACTGTGGTATGCTCATTAGTAATTAACGAACTGTGGTTTGAGGATGTTTTGGAACAACATTTCACACTGATATTGTTTCACCAATTTGCCTCACTCCCTACAAAGAGCAGCCTAGAAAAGCACTCAGGCCCCTTTCCAGGGCAGGGGTAATGGTCCTACCCCTTGTAGCAGTATGGGTACAGTTTTGGGCTCCCATTCCAGCCCTCATAATATCTTACAGAACAGACAGGACCTGCGTTTCCAGCGGGAAAGACAAACTGCCAAACCATGCAACTTTAAAAGCCTCTTATTTCCTCTCCCTTTAAAGGTCAATTTTTATGTTACTCCTGAGACAAATTCCATGGAGTCAGGAGCTGAGGGGACCTATGCTCTTTTTCCACCCTCTGTTCAGCATCAGCCCTGATCACTACTAAGCTTTTTTTCTGTGCTCTTGCCAGAAAGAGTGTGAAAGCACATTCATCCACACCCCCAGAGCCAGACTGTTTCCTTGTGCAGCTCCTTCCCGACTCCAAACCCAGCAGTGCTCAGACTGACATCCATAATGGTGATCTGTTAATGGGATTGCAGAGATCTGGGATGAGAGCTCACAGACTGGTGCAATGTGCATTTAGGTCCTTGGCACCCTGCTCCTGAAGGGCAGTGCTGCCTCCCTACAAACACACTTGTCCCATGAGCTGCTTTTCCCACCCAGACCTTTTTATTCTGCCCTGGGGGTCTCCTCATGCTCTGTTCTGTTCCGCAGGTTACGTGTTCATCACCAACATCCCTGCTGGTGCCACAGACATCCTCATCATTGAGCGCAGGAAAACAGAAAACATCCTGGGTGAGCAGAGGAGCTGGATGGGTGTGGAGACCCCAGTTCAGCTGTCTGGGAGCTGGGAGGAGGCTCTCTGCACTCCCACCTATGCTGTGAGAGAGCTACTGAGAGCATTTCCTCCAGGGTAGCTACATGGGAGCTTCATCCCTCCAAAAACCAAGGCCACCACATCTCCAGTGCCAGGAGAGACATTTGGAACCCAAATTTGCTATGGGCAGGGCCTGGGGTTCTGTTTCTGCTGGGCTTTCCTCATTTGTGGGCTCTTTGCTCTCCTCAGTGCCAGAGTTCTGCAGAATCTCCCATTTGTCTGTTTTCTCTCTCTTTGAAGCACTTGCTGATGAATCTGGACATTTCTTCTTCAACGGCAACTCTGCCATTGACAACCCTCAGAACTTCAGGGTGGCCGGCACCGTCTTCAAGTACCGGCGGCCCTCGAGCCTGAACTCGGATGGGCTGGAGTACATCATAGCTCATGGGCCCACTAACCAGTCTCTGAATGCCATGGTATGTGGGGAACCAGCTCTAGGCTTTCCTGCCTCCTTCAGATAACAGGAGTAGAACCCTGTTCCCAAGCCAAACCTGGGTGTAGGGGGGTTGAGGAAGCCAGCAGGTGGGTGGGGGCTTTCCTTTTGGATTTATGAGGATGCTGTCTTCTCTTAACAAACATCACCAAACAGATGTGGCTAGAAAAGGCTTTTGGGAAATTCATACCCTTAAAATAAAAGCAGTTTTGTTTTCTTTCCCCATTTCCTCCAGTACTATAACTTTAATGGGAAAATGCCTCACATAACTTACGACTACACTGTGCCACGGACACCGCCTCTCCGAACTGCAGCCCCTGCTCTTGCCAGGCCTCTCTATAACCACCTACCAGTGACCAGCCAGAGCCATCCCATTCCAGCCAACTCCAGAGCTGCCCAGACAGACTTCAATGCCACGTGGCTCTCCCTGTCACCAGATGACACCAGTGAACAGCTTCCTCTAAGGGAAGGGCAAGAAGATTTAGACTTTGGTCCCTCGCACTTCTTCCAGACCAACTCCAGCACTCAGACCCAGGACTGGGGCTGGGAACAAAGTGAAGAGAAGGAGAAGTATGACTTTCAGATCAGACAGGTCTACCATGCAAACACAGCAGGAGAGGAAGAGGAGGAGGAAGCAGCAGCAGTTGGTGGAGAAACAGAGTTGGGTTGGTTGCTTTGTTTTTCCTTTCCCCATTGTATTGAGTGGAAGCAGACATTTTGCAGTGGTCTTCTTGAAATCTCAGGTGGCTTTAGCATCAGGGTGAACAGGAGGGAAGGATGGTAAATAGTGGGATGGAGACTCTCAGGAAGCAGCAAGGGCCAGTAGCTCTGTGAGGGAAAGAGAGGCTGTGAGAGGGAGGCCACAATGAGGAGGTGTTAGGACATAGGTTGGACTTGATGATCTCAAAGGTCTTTTCCAATCTGGTTCATTCTGTGGTTCTGTGATCCTGTAATATGGATTAGGCAGGGCACTCACTCGTTTCCTGAGCTTGGCAGGTAGGGCAGTGACAGCAATAGGGCCTGACAACAGTCCAGTGATCATCAGGGGACAAGTCAAACCTGAGACTGATCTAGGAGAGCCATACAACAATTCAGGAATAAGAACACGTGCAGCATTGTGCAGCCCAGGACTGAAGGTCCAGACTGGAGCTTAAATGGGGCTCCAGAATAGTGGGTGGACAGAGTATGGGCTTGGCCGAGGTAATTAAAGCCTGCTGATGCTCCCTGGTAGAAATTTTTTATTTTTAGGCTGAACACTGAATTTTTTTGCCTTGTTAAAAGCCACACACTGAAATACAAGCCATCCCATATAGTTAAAGCTTGTCTCTTATTTCCAGCTCTCAGGTTCAACCAAATCTCCATCAGCACAGCTGTGCCCTACAGCATGAGGAGACCTGAGCTGTCAGAGAAGAGCCGTGGGACGTCCTCCAGGCTCCGTCTCTTCAGGCGCCTCTGTCACCGAGATCCCCACAACGCCGCCTTCTGCAGGGAGCTGCAGCCCCTGGCAGCCAGGCTGGCACCAAGGAATTCCACAGCCAGGCTCTGGCCCCACCGGCCACAGGGCCTCCACAGAGCCCTGGCTCGCAAGAACTCGCTGGAGGACCTGAAGGTGGAGGTGTTTGCTGGGAGCCAGGGGGAAGCAGCCAACTCCAGCACGATGGCATCTGTGCAGAGCCCTCTGCTCGGGGCCAGCCCGACCGCCAACACCAGCCAGGCAGAGCCTCTGCGAGCCCCTGGCACTGAAAGGTGGCACCTGATTTCCTGGGCATGGTTGGCTGGGGAGGGAGGGCCAAGCCAGTCCCCTGCTGTCCTTGATGCCCCCACTCACCAGTGTCTATCCATGGAAGCTGCTGTAGGTGCTTCCTCCAAGGACTGATTGTTACAACTGGCCTGACATGGAGCTCCTGGAACATATTTCAGGGTCCATTTAAATGGTGCTGAAGGGCCTGGTATGGCTGTAAACAAGGCCAGGAATCCACAGCATGTCACATATCCACATATACCATCATGTCATACCCTTCCTGTCCCATTCTTCTGGGCACATAAGCTTCTGTAAACATCTGGCAGGAGACTGAGGACCAGCTTTTAAATATTTCTGGCAAGCCACATATGAACTCTGCCCACCACATCATATGATATGAGAGGGACCTTGCTTGAGCTTCCCTTTCCAACTCAAATCATGCCTCGAGGCGAGGTACAAGCTGAGGCTGAGGGCACCCCTGTGGTTGGCAAACCATGATATACACAAGACTCACTATGGATGATGCTTCCTCCTTGCTAGTTGAATTTGGGAGGTGGATCAAGGCTTTGCACTCTCTGTTCATCAGTGGTCTGCCTTGCCCAAGGTGGGGGAAATGGAAAGCAGAAACACTGGCTTTCTTTCCATCTTCAAAGACAGCAAGGAAGAATGTCCCTATATTTCATGTTTGCAGCAATTTTTTTCATTTTTAGCTCACACCACCTCCTTTTTCCACAGCAATGAGTTTGATGTGAGCCCCGTGGGCCACGACGACATCAGCTTGGCTGACATGTATCGGTGGAAAGTCTCAGCTTATGCCCCCTGCAGCTCCACCTGCACTTCAGGTAGGTTTGGCTTCAGGTGACTGATCATGTGAGGTCCTTTTGGGCTGTTGAGGGAGAGAATCCTGGTATTTCTTTGTATGGCAGGGAGAGTTTCAGATGCAGTGAGCACTCCAGCTGTTTAATGCTGGTGGGAGGAGGCTCTTGGCTCTGATGGAGCATGGCTGAGCATACCTGTTGCTGGCCCAGCAGGTATCAGCACCTCCTATGCCATGTGTGTGCGCTATGATGGAGTGGAAGTGGATGAATCCTACTGTGACGTCCTGACCCGACCAGAACCTACCCACGAATTTTGCACAGGGAGAGACTGCCAGCCTAGGTGAGTGGAAGTGACATCAGCTGTCCACAGGGAGATATCTTTCTAAGGATCACTTTCTGCTCAAGGCATACAGCCATTTTTAGGCTGAAAGATATGCTTAAACTAAGAAGACCTCACATTCCCTTGTAAGCAAAAAGAGGGGAAGAATTTGGGACCCGAATTGCCTGCTAAAGGCCAGAACCACATGTACTCAGATGTGATGAGCAGAGCCACAGCAGCAGCTGCTGGGTGAGGGAGCCCTGGGTGTGTAGCCTGTGTTTCTGCCACCCCATGCCCCTGGTCCCCCTTACCTGGGTGTTCCTTTGTGCCTTCTCTGCTTGTGGAGGTGGGAGACCAGCCGGTGGAGCGAGTGCTCCCGGACCTGTGGCGAGGGCTCCCAGTACCGCACCGTGCGCTGCTGGAAGATGCTGGCACCAGGCTTTGACAGCTCTGTCTACGATGACCTCTGCGAGGCAGCGGGGCTGGCCAGGCCCATGGAGAGGAAAGCCTGCAAGAACAAGGCCTGTGGGCCCCAGTGGGAGCTCTCTGAGTGGTCTGAGGTAAGCTTTGCTCCCAGAGCTGAGCAGCCAGGGCTGGGGGGGCCTGGAGGAAGGTGGCTGGCAGGTGTTGGGTGCTGAGGAAGCCCCTGGCCAACTGCACCCTGGTTCCACACAAGGAGTGCCTTTATCTGTAGCTGCCCTGTTCTGGCACTACTCAGCAGACAAAGCCCATTGCAAAACTTTTCTAAGGTCACTTCTAAAGCAGGACAGTAACCAAGTGAAAGCTCTGCCAGCAAGAAGCTTCCTCTTCTGGAGGATCCAAACTGAGGGACCATTGGGAAACAGTACCATGGAGATACAAAAAAACTAAAAGCCCATTGCAGTGCCTTTGACTGATTGCTCTGGTTGTGGCCCAGTGACTTTGAACAGCAGTTTGAGCATCAGCCCATTGATGTGTGGGAGCTCTAAGTCCCAAAATAAACAAGCAGCAAAGGTAAAGGCAGGCACAGAGGCGGACACACCTTTTTCTGTCCCTGCTGGGGCCCTTCCCCTCCCTCCTAGAGCAGCAGAAGGAGAACAGGAGGCGGCACAGCCGCTTCCCCACCTTGTTCTGTGCTCTGAGCGCCGGGGCTGACTCGGGGTGTCCCTTGCAGTGCTCGGCGCGGTGCGGCACGGCGGGGACCATGAAACGCGAGGTGCGCTGCTCCGTGGAGGCTCCGCTGTGCGATGAGTCCCGCAAGCCCAGCAGCGAGAAGGAGTGCACGGGCCCGCCCTGCGACCGCCGCTGGACCGCCTCCGACTGGGGCCCCGTGAGTCCGGCTGCGCTGCGCCTCTGGCGCCCAGCGCCGGGCTGGAGGGTGGGAGCGGCTGGGCAGATCTGCTGCAGAGCTCTGTCGACTCTCCTCGGGCAGGGCCAAGCTACAGAAACTAAAATAACCTCTGGGTTTGCCTCTCCTTGCTGTATATTTTGGTTAACTCTGAGCTGGGCTCTAGTCAATAATCTGGGAAGCTCACGGCACCTGGAGAAGGGAAGCCCCTGACTAAATGAACCTCTAAAGCCCCTTGGGATCCAGTGCAACAGTCCCAGTGTCAGGGCTGGACTCTGGACTCAACTCTACTGGCACCCCCAACCCTGACCTGTCCAATTCCCTGCTGTCTGATGTGTCTAAATGCCTTTTGCTCTCCAAGTGCTCAGGTTCGTGTGGCGAGGGGCGCATGAGCCGCTTCATCGCGTGTCGCAACCTGGAGGGCAAGGTGATCTCCAGCTCGCAGTGTGACCCCGCCACCAAGCCCCTGGCTGTCCACCCGTGTGGAGACAAGAACTGCCCCGCACACTGGCTGGAGCAGGAGTGGGAGCAGGTAAAGCCAAGCCCAGCCCTGCATCCTCAGAGCTCCTTTCCACCCCATATCCCTCAGGATGCGGTGGGAGCTTGGTTCCCTTGGCAGAGCACAGCTGTACCTCCAGACATAGATCTGTATCCTTGCCCCAGCTCCTTTGAGAAAGGGGGAAGGAGTAGTGAATATCCCAGCTTGTCCCTGCCGTACCCCATAAAAACCCCAAGGTTTGTGGCATTTGCTGCCTTCCCAAGGAGCTCCACGGGAGGGCAGCAATACCTTGAGGAAACTGCTCTCCCACCTGGCTCCTCAGCAGAGCCGTCTTCACTCACCTCCACAGAGGACATGAGTTTCCCACCAGTAAAGAGAAAATCTGAACAAAACCAGCCTCGTCTCTGATAAACAACAGCTGGAGGTAAACCTGAACCGCAGCCCAGATCCCTGTGCTGGAACTCACATCCAGACCATAACAGCGTACTTGCTTCAGGGATTACAGTCCAGTGAATGTGGTCCAGGTGCTCTGTTCCACCCAACACTCAGTCTCTGCACATCTTTTTACTCTCTTTCTGTTGCTCAAGGCCAAAAGACTTCATGCTTTGCCATACATGCTGATCCAAATCCCAGAGTATCCAATGAAACACATTGAGTCAGTTGTGAGGCTTGGGCTTTTTCTTTGAAGTCTTGAACAAGACAGGGATCCATATAGCACTAAGGAAGAAGGTTTCTAGGAAATAAGGGAAGCAGCCAAGCCCTCTTCCCTCCAATATGGCTAAGCCTCTCTTCTCACTTTGCTCCCTTTATAGCTGCTGACTGCATTCAGCTGAGCCTCCTCCAGCACCAGTAACAAGCACAGGCTGGTTTAACCTGGCAGTTCTGTAGCTCTCCCCTGCTCTAGCCCTCCAGGTGGGTCACACACAGTCCTGAAGTGCCATTTTCAGCTGTGACCTGGCTGTGAAACTCATTAGAGCTCTGAAAGACCAGCTGAGCTCTCCACCTTTGCCTATGCCAGCTTCTTTGCTGTGTTTCTTCACTGATGAGCTCTGAGTTTTCAGGGCAACTAAGGGCAGATGCAAGGCAGCTGCTGTGGTGAAAAAGAACTCAAAGCAGTGAAATCTCAAACTGGCAACTGCCTCCATGGGCATCAGGGAGCAGATCCTGCCTCCTGCTGCTTTTCCTGGTGGTGTCTTGAGGGAGAGAGCCCTCCCAGCTCAGCCTGCATAGCTCTGAGTTCAGCAGTGCTTGTCTGTGCACATCACCTGCACTGCACCACTTGGGTCCCCTTGGGCCCACAGAAAGCTTGGCAGTGCTCCAAGATGTAGGATGCTACATGCATTTCCTATCTGGATTTTCAGAACAGAGCTACACATAAAATAAGACAGGAACAGCCTCATGCAGTCTTAGCTTGGCTGCTGCAGGCGCCCTGTGGTAGCTGCTCTCGAGGCCAGCCAAGGTGAACTCAGCTGAACACTAATTACCAGCATCTGTCCCTGCTCCAATGGCCTGGGCAGCACTTCCCTCTGTTAGACTGGTGTTAGCACAGGCATTAAGCCTTCCTTCTGAGCAGAATGCCCTCTAGCCTGAAGCTGGAGCATCATTTGTCACCAGGCTGCTCTGTTCCCTCGCAGTGCGATGCCAGCTGTGGGCGAGGGGTGAAGACCCGGCTGGTGCTGTGCGTGGGCCTGGAGAACGGGCTGTACAGGGAGTACCCTGAGAAACGCTGTGAGACCTCTCCAAAGCCTGAGGAACAAGCTGTCTGCTTCAGGAGGCCGTGCTCAACGTGGTTCACCACCTCCTGGTCCCAGGTAGGGCTGGGGGTGGTGGGCAAGGGGCAGGGGAGGCTTTGTAGCCCTGGTTGGTGGAGCAGGACGTGTGCTGAGGCTCTCTGGCAGCCTGCTCTGCCAAGGATCTGCCAAGTCTGCATGGGACCCCAAATTATGCTCTGCCAAGGATCTGTCAAGTCTCAATGGGACCCCAAGTTCTGCTCTTCTGCAGAACAGGCAGCAGGATGAGAGACAGGCACATGCAAGCTGGACAAAATCTTGGAGCATGGGGGTTATTGCCTCAAGAAGAGGATGCACCACACTCCAGGCATGCAGGACACAGCCATGTCTGCTCCACTGACAGAAGTCTATGTTTTGTCTATCCCTCTTTCCCTTAATAGTAACTGGTGAACATTTAGGGTATGGGAAGACTGGGGAGCTGTGGCTGGCTTATAGCAGCCATTTTCTCAGTTTTCTGTCACAGCATCAACACTCCAAACAAAAATAGTTCTGAGCTGCAGCAAAGAGATGAAAAGCAAACTCACCCTTGCTCTGCCCCAACCCAGGGATGCTTTCCTCCAGCTAAAAAAAAGGGAGAGTAAGTTTGACATCAGTGTGGCATTTGACCCAAACCTCCTCAAGACCAGGGGTCTAAAGCAGGGACTAGGAGACCTCAGTAGAGCAAAGAACTTGGGAGCTGTAGAAAAACAGAAAATGCCTCTCATGCTCTCTCTGCTGCTTCTTGACCCCGACAGTGCAGCAAGACGTGTGGCGCTGGTGTGCGACTGCGGGAGGTGAAGTGCTACCAGGGGGAGGCGCTGGCTCAGGGCTGTGACCCTGCTGCCAAGCCAGAGGCCAGGCAGACCTGCCAACTCCAGCCGTGCCCCACGGAGGCACCAGGTACATCTGGGAGGGCAGGGAGGTGGAGGAGCCCATGGCTTTGTCCCTGAGGTCCATGCTGGGGAAGCACATCTCCTCTGTAACCCCTTCTGTGTGTGCTTCTGCTCCCCAGAAGATGTCTGTGAAGACAAAGCGACGGCCAACTGCGTGCTGGTGCTGAAGGTGAAGCTGTGCTCACACTGGTACTACAGGAAGGCCTGCTGCTGGTCCTGTCGCCTCAAGTCATCCTGAGCACTGCCAGGCCCTACTTTCCTTCCAAGTTCAGGGGCAGCAGCCCCCTCAACCCAGACTTTCCACTTGAAGCCACCTCACTCGGCCTGGCTGCGGAGCTAGTCCCTGTAGAGCAGCCTGCTCAGCAAGGAAGGATTTTTATGACTTAGTCATCACTGTTCCCTCTCCACCGAGAGGGTTTTACACAAGACAAACCATCAGTGCCTAGAAAGCTACTGAGGAGTGAGTTGGGAGAGCCTGTCCCTGCTGTCACCGTGTCCGAGGGTGCCGAGGCCAGCCTGCGGCAGGGCAGGGACAGCAGCATCCCTCTGCTCTGCCCTGCAGGCTTCCTACTACAAGGGCAACTGCCAAAACGCACCAAAAAATTGTGTCACAATAAAGAAATAAACTATAAAACTGTGGATTTGGGATGCATGTGCCTAGGCCAGAGCCAAGGGAGGAGCAGGGGATACAAGAGGAGCAAAAGCAGGAGCAGGAAGGGTGGGGAGGAAAAATCCTTTGCACCAGTAGAGCTTCCAGGCAGCACTGGATAAAGCCCTTTTGGTGTTGCCTGCCAAAAGAACAGAAACCACTCCTGGTTTGTATTTCAAAGTCCTCATTTATTTCTGACATTGAATTTGGACCCATAGCTGAACAACAAAGACAGAGAATAGTAACAGGAGGAATCTGAAGTGGAAAAAAACCTGGGATCCCTGCCCCTACCCCATCCTGTTCTTCCACCAGCTCCCAAACCCTCTAATTCTCAGCCGCATCCCCTGTGTTTTCAGCCCTTCCAGACTCACCCATTTCCCTGTAGCCATGCCAGACCCAGGGTGTGTGTTGACTGCAAGGCCAACCCTCATCTTGGCCATCTGGCTGCTCTGGAACTGCCTCCCCAGCCTTGGCGCCTCGTTAGCCCGCAACAGGTCACGCTTAATTTGCTTGTGACAAAGATGACAGTGGAGTGGCCTTCCTTCTACCACAAGGGTGACCCCCAGAAGTGTGTTACCCCCACCATCTGGAGGTCATGGCACTGCCATGGTGGTGGAAAGCCTTTCTGTGTGCCAAGAGGTAGAGTTGGATGCCAGGAGCCGCCGTGTCCATGTGCTGGCTCTGCGCCCACCAAGGGGATGGCATCATGGGGCTGTCTGGCAGGGACCATGCTGGGACACATTAACTTCTCGTGGCTCCCAGCACGATGAGACCTAGCTGAGCAGATGCTCTAGTGGGAAAGAATGGGATTTATCAAGTTAGCCAAGATTTTCTTCCAGTTACAGACCATGTTTCCAGGGAGAAGCACTGCCTAGATGGGAGGCAGTAGGAGCTACAGACTATTGACCAGTGGGATCCAGAGAGCTTTGCTGCTGGTAACTTTCATCTTCCCTCCTGCCTGCCCTTAATGTGAGAGGACATTAAAACCTGCTATCACTATTTGGAGAATGGAAAGAGACTCTAAAAGCAATGCAGCCAGACTGAGTCTCCAGATAATGGAAATGCAATGTCTTTTTGGGCTGAGGTGGGGGAGATGGTGCATAACATTTCCTCAGAAGTGTGTGTAAAATGCAGGCTGGGGCAACGTGTTTGGTTACAACGACCATCACCATGTTTTGTGATGTTTGGGCTCCTTTCTTCAATCAGAAGTGCCAAGGCATGGGCAGGTCCAGTGTGTACATCAGCCTTTTGCCTGGTAGTGTGGATATTTGAGGCTGGTGCACTGTGTGCCTTGTGCTGAGACCTACTTTTTCTGTGTGTGAGCGGGGAGGTCAAGTCCAAATCCTTCTGTGAGCAGTGGGATCATTTCTAAATTGCAGTGGTGAAAATAAAATCCCACCACTCACGTTTCTGAGCAGTCCTACCCTATATTGCAAAGGCATGGCAAGGGTTTCCTGCCATTGCCTCCAACAGCATCCGCAGGGATCATTGCTGTCCCCATCCCTCCTCCCTGCCGTGAATGGGAAGTGCTCAGCAGAGCAGTACTGCACTGGTTGCTATGGAAGTGCCTGGGAATGATGGAGATATCCCTTTAGTAATTTTTCACCTAATTTGATTTATGGAGGAAGAAGAAACTTTCCCACATTCATTTTTGCAGAAAGGCAGAGTCACTGGCTGTCATTGCCGGCTGCAGTGCCTGTGAACCCACGTTCACAACATGTTCAAGACACATTTGGGTCTTGCACCCTCTTCTTCCAGAAGCAAAAGCAGGGGGACCCCAACCACCTGAACATCATTCTCCAGTGGGAGTGCCCTGCAAAGAAGACATGAGCCAGTGGGCTCTGCTGTTGTTGTCAAAAGCAAAATCCATCCTAAAGCCAACCTTCCTCTAGCTGTTGGAGCTGTCAGGGTGGGGCTTTGAAAGCTGAAGGTGACCAAAACTGGTTATTTAGGAATTCAATTCTTCCCATAAGTAAAACTTGCCATATTCATGGGTCCAAGTTAAAATTGTTCCTAAGAAAGCTTGTGAAGAGTAGAAGAGGTGGGGGCTTTGGCCACAGAAGGACTGGCCTGTGCCTGTTGGCATGGGTGAGCTCTTTTGCGAGGAACTTTGCCTCCCCCGGCAGTGACCTAAATTCATGTCCTGAACTTCTTCAGCACGTGCAAAGACCGAAGCAGGTGGGAGACGGTGCCCTATCTTACACTTGAACAGAAAAGCAAACTGCTAGCGGCAGCTGACGCAGTACAAGGGGAGCAGGATGACCTGGATCTTCCCTTCTTCACTTCCCCATGGCTGAGGAGCACTGCCATGCCCTGCTGGGCACTGGGATTCATGGGGATGGCAGCTGGCCCTGGATGATTAGTCCATTGCTCCGTGTGCCGGAGGCAGCAGGCATCACCTCCACTGGCTGCGTAGGGACACCAAAGGCCTCACTGGGCTCAGGGAGCCGGGGGTAATTAAATTAGGTTGTACTGTACATAGCCCTCGTTAGACAAGTCCCTTTGGGAGAGAGAGTAGATAATAATGACACTTATGACGGGTTCGGAGGTGGCCGGTTCAGCGCTGCCCTTTGAGGTCTCACTCGCCTCTGGCCCGCGAGGCTCAGCCGTGCTGGGCGCCTCAGCAGGGCCGCGCTGGCCTCGGGCTGGCCTACGGGCTCCTCTCCTCAAAAACAAGTGAAAAGCCCCTTCCTTGGAGCCGGTGCCAGCCGGGGACACCGTGTGCTAGTGGCTATGGTGACTACACCTCCGTGCTGATGGCCCGCGGGTTCGGGAAGCTGTCGCGGAGGAGGCCGTGGCGGCTCACCGTGTAGCTTTGCAGGGAGGCCATGTTGAGGGGCGGCCCCATCTCCTTGTAGCACGCGGGGGTGTAGGCGACCCTCTCGCCCCCGTTGCGCACCATGTCGGCAGTCCGGATGTAAAAGGGGGAGCCGTAGGGGGAGCACGTCGGGCAGTACGTGTGAGCCCCGTGCTGGTTGAGCTCGCCGGGCGGCGGCGCGGGGCTGCCCTGCCCGTCCACCATGCGGGAGCTGCAGGCGTTGCACATGACGAGGTGCGAGTGCGTGGGCAGGTCGGGCTCTTCCTCCTCCTCCTCCTCCCCCTCTTCCTCCTCCTCTTCCTCATCGGAGTCATTTTTCTTGCAGCAGTAGTACTGCAGGAGAGGGAAGGGGTTGTGTGAGGAGAAGCGGAGCAGCCGGTGGGGCAGCCCTGCCGCATCCCCACTGCCCTCATCCCCCTGCCAGAGGAACCCTCCGGGGCCTCTCGCTGATCTGCTCCATCATTCCTGCATCCTGGGAAGCGGCAGAAGCCAGACAAAACCTGGATCTGAGCGTGCTGCAGGAGGCACCTGCTGGGGAACTCACCCTCATCCCCCTGTGAGGTTTGCAAGGGGAAGGTATTTCATCCTGCCGGCTGCAAACTGCTCCAAGAAAGCGCTGTGCTTTTCATCACACGGGCATTGCTGCATGGCACAGACTTCACATTAACTTTTAAAGAGCAGGAGGTTGTAGCTAGCCGTTGTTGAAAGCCTCCTCGGTTAATTTACAAGGGGAAAAAAATTATATAAAAATCTCCATCTGGTATTGCAAACCCAGCCAAGCCTGCACCTCAATTAGCAAGTGCTGCAGAGCCTCAAAAGCCTCAGGGCAGTACCCCCCACACCTAGGGGAGGGAAGGACATAACTGCAGCATCCTTGGGGGGATAGAAGGTTTCAACTCCCTGCCATCACAGGCAAAAAAACCCCAACATCCAGACCCTTCCTGCAGCAGCACCTTGGCCTGGGGAGCACAGAATGCTAAAATATCCCGAGCTAGAAGGATCGAGTCCGACTCCTGGCCCTGCACAGGACAGCCCAAAAATCACACCATGTACCTCAAAGCATTGTCCAAGCACCTCTTAAGCCCTGGGAGGCTTGGGGCTGTGACCAGTGCCCTGGGGAGCCTGTTCCAGTGCAAGGTGGGGGTGGCAAGGCAGAGGACTCACCTGTAGCCTACAGTAGCAGAGTACAGCAATGATGCACAGTAGGATCACCGTCGCTAGGATTCCCCCGGTGATAACAACAGTTCCCGCTGTCATCCGACCGATTCTCCATCAAACTCTGCAAGGCAGGGACACAAAACTCACCTTCCCTGGTTTTGTCATCTCATCATGGACGTGATGCCCACAAGCCATCCCAAAATATTGCATCCTCATTCTCCTCTCCTCAGCTGGAAAAGCATCATCCAATATTATTCTCCTCCTCCTCTTAGTGAGAGCTCACCTGAGATGCAGCATCGCATCCCCTCAGTGTTATTGCTGCTCTGGCTTGGGGTCTTTGTCAAACACCCCACAGCCCACTGGCAAAACCTCACCCTTACTGAGCCAAAAGGGATGATTTCCACCCTCCTGGCAGAAAATCCAGTTTCTGCTTCAAAATGCAGGAACAAACCTGGACTTTTCACCAAGCAAAGCCAAAGGGGAGCCTCTGAACTCCACAACGGTCTGAGCCCAAAAACTGCACCCTGGCTGCCTGTCAGGCACTTACCAAGCAGCCCCCAGCCCCATTCCCATGCCGTGGCACCCAGAGGATACTCACGTTCAGTGACGGAGGCGTTGGACCTGCAAGAAGTGGAGGGAGAGGTTAGACACGGCCTGACAGCTCCCCTTGCACCTGCCTGCCTTTCCCCATTTCCCAAGAATTTGCCTTGATTTGGGATGTGCAGGAAGCCCTGCTTCACCCCCATGTCATTTTCTCTAATTTGAAGCAGGGAAAGGAGGCATTTCCCAAGCTTTACAGGAACAGGGTGCAGGCCTGGCTTAGTCAGCACTTGGCCTTTTCCCCTTTAAAATTTATTACAAGGGAGGCGGATGCATCATCGTGCTGATGTTTTAGGTGCCGCTGGGAAAGGAAATCTCTCCTCCATCCCCTCCAGGAGCCCTGCCATGCCCCTCCACCCCACCCCACAGACACTCACCCAGAAAAGGACAGGCAGGATGTCGCAGTCACACTGGCCCTGGGCCGGACAGTGGGGTCAGGCAGCACCACATGGCCACGGGGACACTCAGCAGCCCTGGGAGGGAGAACAAGGAGAAAAACTCCACCATCAGCTCGTCCCCTTTCCCAAAGGGGCTGCCCAGTGTCCCCCTCCCCACCAATGCCACCTCTGTCACCGCAGTGGGGCTAAATAAATTGGTTTTTTTTAGGAAGGCTGTCAGGAAAAGTGGGTGCTGCAAAGGTGGGTAAAGCAAACTGCCAGGAAAGGATGATGCCATGCCCCAAATCTGCCATTTCACCAAAACTGGGGACTTGTAGCAAGAAGCATGTGAAAAACACCAAACACTTGTTTTTAAAATTTTAGTTTTTATAGCAATAAAATGGTTATAAAAATAGTAATATAATTAGAGTAATAAAAATTTGGACAATTAGGATTTAGGACAATATGAGACAATAAAAACAAAGAGTTACAGACAGTCTGGGTACCTTTTCTGGGCAAAATAAGCCCGAAAAAAGACCCACGTTAACAGAGGATTAACCCTTAAAAACAACAGCCTGTTTCATATTCATACACCTCATACATGATGCATAAATTCCATTCAAAAACAGGATTCTGTCTGGCCAGTGTCAGCTTCTTCCTCTCAATCCTAATGGTGTCTTCAGGGTTGAGTGAGGTGGGAAGAACTCGATAAAAGAGCAATAAATTCTTTTTCTCTGAAAGATTCAGGTGTCCTGTGGCTGCTATCTCAGTGTGAGTCCTCTCTTAAAAAAAGTATCTTACATAGCATAGTTTCTATTTTAACATTATGTTATAACCTAAAACTACATTTAACACACTACATAAGAAAATTAATACAGCATCACTTTCTAACATAACACATATAATACTCATTTTAATACTTGAGAAAAACCAATCATAAAATACGCATTTTTCACAAGTGGGTGCAGCCATGGCCCCATCACCCCCGCCAATAGCAGCACAGCCACATTTCATTACTGGCCCCCGTGTCCCTCTGTGCCTGGTCCAGAGCAGGGATAATTGATAGGGCCCAAGTGCCAGCCCGTTGCAGCTGAGGAGATCTAATTACCCGCTCACCACGCGGCCCTAATTGACAGAGAGAGGTGGCAGCTTCCAGGAGACACCTTCCCAACTCTGCCCTGGCCCCTCTCTGCTGCACGTCCCAGCAGGCACAGTGTGGAACCCTCCTCCCCAAAAATCACCCACCCTCCTCACTCTGCTGTGGTGGTTTGCACATCCTGCCTGCCACAAATTGATTTTCAGCTCATGGGAAGTTCTTGTAGGAAGCCAAAGGCGGGCAGGCATTGGATTTCCTCCTTGAGCCGCTCTCACACATGAAACAAAGGAATAAAAAAACCCCAAAGAAATCAATATGTCCATAACCCAGCTAACATCACCATCCATCAGGAGACCCAGCACAGAGCTAATAATAGAGACCAACACACTCAGCTCCTGCTCCCTGTTACCAAACTGTACCCTGAACCACTGCCAGGAGTGTGAAGGGACACACACAGGGAGCCTTCGGTGCAGTTGTCACCACCCCAGGTGCCTTCCTTAACAGGGAAAAGGTGGCAATTGGTGGCTGAAAATGGCAAACGCTGACCTTTGATGACCCCGAGACGGACACGCCGCAAGCTGGGCGGTGATGGATGATGCAGGCAGCTGTTCATATCCAGAAAACTTCATTTCATGGGAGCTGTGATTTGATTTAGAGCTCAGAGAGCAGCATCCAATTAGCCCGAGGATTGGAGTGAGCAGGCAGGGCTGGAGAATGACCCTGGGTAAGGAGGGACTAGCCTTGGGGTGATTTTGGTCACCTCTGAGACACTCGGGTCTCAGAGGATAGCTGGGCCTCCTCATGCCCCATCTCTGGTGTTCCCATTTCTGGGAATGCTGGGGTCAGCATTTCACTAGCCCTGCTCAGGAACTGAGCTCTTCCTTATTAAAATAGTGAATGTTAAACAAAGGGAAAGATGAAGCACAAGAGAAGTGCTGCCTTTCCTCTTCTCTTTGGAGCGGGTGTTTTTAAGAGGAGGAAGTCCCTGCCCTTCTCCCCTTCCCCAAACCCAGCCCACCAGCAGCCCAGAATTCATTTCCTACCACATTTGTGCCTACAAAATAGCTTTCTCTAGCCCACATCTCTCTCCTGCATGGATGAAGAAGGGAATGTCACACCTCCCAGGGAAGGAGCAGGAGCCACAGCCTCAGGAGTAACTGGGGTTTTGGGAATTACAGGTTAAGTATGTCCAGAAAGGGGCAGGACAGCTACAGCAGCCTTTTCACATCTCTGCCACTAGGAACCAGCCTATACCCCTTTTCCATCCACCCTTCCCAAGCACATCCCAACCTGCTGGGAAAGGAGCTTTTGGGCTCCACTGGCTCAGCTCCACCACTTCATCCCAGTAAAAGGATCCTGTAAATCCTAGGCTGCACTGTGAGCTGAGCTGTCCTGGAGTGGGATAGGACACAGAGGCATCCCAGGGGGATGCACAAATCCAATTCCCCGAGGCACAGTCCCATTTCTCCTTCTGGCTTAAAAAGGGAGTCGAGAGTTGTTGAAATATTTCAATATCCCAGGTCGAGCAGATGCTTTGGCACTCGCTGCTCACCCGCTCCCGGGTGCCTCGGGATGGGCACGGGGACCCTGTGGCACACGAATCATTTGAATCAAACCAGGATTTGTAGGAGCAGGGCTGCGTTACCGTACTCCCTGCCTTTCGGGGGGTGATCGGAGCGCTGTCACTGTGTCCCCGGCGCTCGGGGCGGGCGGAGGGCGGGTCCGTGACTCTGTCGAGCTCCTCCGGGCAGGCGGGCAGAGCCGCTGGCTGCGCAGACACATTTGCTTTAATTGATGTCGCCTCACGGCTCAAAGTTAGGGCCTGAAAAGTGACTCTGGCAACGAGTAGCATCTCAGGCTTCTGTATTTATTCTCCTTCAATGGCGTCCACAGCAGGTTTACACGGTTTGCAAGTCCATGGCGAGGTTTTTGCCAGCCAGCAGCACTCCCAGCCCAGCTGAGACCCTGCCATGCTTACTCAGCCCGGGTGTCCCCGCAGCCTCTGCTCATCCCTGCCACCCGGCAGGGGTCAAGCACTCACACCAGAGCTCGGGAGCACGTTCAGGCTGGGACACCAAGAGCTTATACACCAAGAGCATCATGCCAAACCTTGCCACAAGTCCTGCCCCAACCCAAGCTCTGCTCTCCTGGTTTTGCTCTGCAGCTCATGGGATAATTCAATGAAATGTCTGCCTGGTAAATTAGCCCGGCCGCTGCCTCACCAGAGTCATCTCCCAGGGCCTAATTGGAAAAAACCAGCATCAGGGGCTGCCTTTTCAAAACAGATTATGGCAGCAGGCAACAGGGCAGCTCCCAGGCAGCTGCGACCTGCCCCACTCAGACCCAGCCCAGCAAGATTCAGGGGGATCAAACCCCCAGCCCTGGGGCAGGATGGGTGCTCAGGCAAGGCTGGGGTCCCCAAACTCCCTGCATGTCAGGTGCTCTGTACTGCAAAGCACGAGGGGACAAACCAATCCATGAGGGGGCAGAGCCAAGGAGACCCCACCACACAAACGAGCTGAGCCAAAGGAGATCTTACCCAGGGCAATGGCAATGTGGGATGCAGCTGGCAGCTCCCCAGGAGCCTCCCTCTGGGCCCAGTGCTCGCCCCCAGGCTCCCTGCCCAGGTGGAAAACCCCTGGGACACTGTGAAGCCAAATCAGCTGAACCTGCTGCTGGTTCTGCTGGAGTTATACTGGAGTCTGAACCAGCCTGCAGACAGAAATCACAGCAGCAATTGGGAAAACTTTTATTTCTACCTGCTGCAGAAAACTCCATATAAGGTTTTTCCCAGCAGAAAAGGTGTTTCATGTGGCCCATTTCCTGCCTGAGGCTTTTTCCTGCTGTGATGCCTTTGGTGCCTTGGGCCACGTGGGTTTTTCCCAGCAGTTTTGCTGCAGCCAACACCCTACTCCCAGCTACCACAAGGGCAGCCAGGTTGCAGAGGTGACACTGTCCCCCAGCTGAGGCTCCAGTGACTCACAGTCAGTCATCAAAACCAAAAATTCTCTGCCCTGCTGCAAGTCTGCCCTCACTTTCCCTCCACCACTTGGACCAGCTCCCCAAGGCTCTCCACTGCCTCTTCCCAGCCCAGGGATGGGAAAGACAAAATTCCAAGGATGTGAAACCAGCTCTTTTCTTGCAAAAGCTTTGTGGAAAAGGCAAGACATTAATCTCAATTAAAAAAAAATAAAAATCAATCACCTTCAATGGTGGAAGCTGCCAACCAGACCCCAGCTCCCAGGTGGGCAGAAAGGCTGCACTCCTGCTGTAACACCGTGCTCCTGATCCTCCAGCCCAGGACATCCCTTCTTCTGGCCATCAAACTCGACCAAAATTCACCTTCTTGCCCACCCAGGATCACTGCCTCCCACACCACGTCTCATCCTGCCCTGTGGGTGCCCAGGAGACCTTCCCTGCCAACAGCAATTTCTCTTTACAGCCACAAGGGACCAAGCATGCTCCTCCGATCTCTGTCCAGGTGTGTGAAGCCCTGGCACGGGGCTGGCACCAGCCGTGGTCCCATCCTGGGACCAGCTGGCACATCGGCATTCCTCTCCCTGGGAGCCCTCTCAGCACTCCTCAGACTCCTGGAGGAAGGGCGGCTTTGCAGGCTGGGACGTCTCAGGCACGGATTATCCTGGTATCTCGTTACTTGGGCATCTCATCTGCCCTTTATCTCCTTAAGCGACTATTCAGATCCCTTCTCGCCTGCCTGAGTGGATTAACTGCAGCCGTGGATACGATGGAGGGGCACAGAAGGGACTGTCACCCCACCCTGTCCCCAAAAACACACACAGACACCAACCCGTGGGCTCAGCCAGGGCTACACCTGGATCAAGGCAAGTCTCTATATAATTACAGCCCCATTTGCAGCTCCTCCTCATTGCAGGGCGCCTTAAAGCAAGGCTGGAGAATGGCAGCTCCCTCCTCATCCCCCCACACGTCTCCTGCCCGCTGTGTTTGCTCAGCCCGGGTGGATGCAGTCCCGGGAGGGTGGCGAGCAGCCTCGGGCACAGGGAAGGTGTCAGACATGGGCAGCCCAGAATGGGATGCAGGATGGGAATATCCACAGGGCTCATCTCCCGGGGCAGCTCCTGGCAAAAGCCCCGTGTGGCCAAGGCCAGGAACGTGTGCCGGGGAGCTGCTGCTGCGCCCTGCTCCCAAAATAACCAGGGACAAAACCGGTGGCATGACGCCAGGGCACACAGAGGAAGGCTTGTGAGATTATCCTGCACGTCAGATCCGCACGGGCAGCACCTGGCCAGCATCCCTGCTGCAGGCACCGTCCCTCCCAGCACCCACACGTCCCCGTGAGGAGCAGCTGCAGCAGCCGGCAGGGCAGCGAGCCAGGACGCTGGGTGTGGCCCAGGTGAGACTGACCCTCGCCAAAAAGCTGCAGAATTTTCCCACACACGTGTGCTAAAGGCTTGGGACCCTGCCTATGGCCACGGCCTGAGGAGAGCCAAAGCCCAGGCTGGATCCTGCTGCACTGTGGATCCCTGGAGGACACAGATCTGGAGAGCAAGGACTTGGATCTTGCACCCCATGTTGCCCTGTCACAATGGGTGCTTACAACATCCAGCAAAAGACATGGATCCTTGTGAGATTGAAAAGGAGCAGGAAAGGTTATTTCCTTCCACCCTGATTCCAGCACCTGGCACTGCTGTGGGTATCCCATGACTGATTTAACCCTGTGGCAAGGCACCAACACAGCACAGGTATTCCCCAGCCTCAGCCAGCATTCCCAGCGCTCTCCCCAGCAGTGTGATGGAGCCAGCCTCCCACCAAGGATGCTCCCTGTTCATTCCCAGCCCTGGGCAGGTCTCTCCAGCACCCTCATTGCTTCAAGACAGAACCTTCAACCTTGCACACCAGTGGGATCTTCCCGTCAGGACAAGGACACGAAGACCTCAGCCAAATCCCTCCATTCCCTGGGGGCTGGAAAAACACTCTGTGGATCTTCTCCCTGGTTTGATTGTCTTGCTCCTCCCCCACAGGAAGGTGCATGCTCTGCTCTCCAGTGCGGGTGATTCCACCAGGACTCAGGGACACCAAACTCATCTTCATCCCAGGCACAGTGGAAGAGGAGCATCAATCCCAGAAGCATTGTTCAGAGAAACCCCACAGAGCATCCCCAACAGGATCCAGCCAAGCAGAGCAGTGAGTTTCTCTCCAAAGATTTTTTTTTTCATTAAGCCAGTTTCTCAGCAGCTTTCTGTGAAACAACCCCCAGGACAACTTCTCCTCCAAGGCACCACTTCTTTGTCACCCTTCTTGCCCTGGACATCTCACCCTTCCCACCATTCCCATGAAAACTCTTTCCCCGGTTTCCCAGTTCCCACACGGATCTGTCCTTGATGCCCTCTCCCAGTTCCTCCCAGCCTGCCACATGAAACACAACTTGTGCAAAACCTTTGCATGGAGCAGCAGCAAGCTCTGCTCCCGAAAGCAAAGCCCAGGGGAAAAGCTCTGGATGAGGCTGGAGCCTCTGTAATCCCATCAGCTCCAGTCCCCCTGGCACGGCACACCAGGGCGGATCCCTTGTGCCACAGCGTCACCCAATTTACGTGTTTTGCTAAAATAAAACACAAAATAAATTCTCTGTCTCGCCCCCTGGGTTTAACCCGTGCCCTCCCACAGCCTGGGGAGTTGTAGTTGAAACAGTGACAGGTGTTTGAAGGGTGCTGCTCCTCTGGGACATGCACGGGATGTCCCTCTGTGTCCTACCAGCATCTGCCCTCCTGCCTGCAAGTGTGCCAGCTAGACAGCCACTGTGGAGGGATTCAATTAGCATAGACATCATTAGGGGTAATTGCACTGTTTACCAGTTAAGAGGAATGACAGGAGATGAGCCTTGTGTTTGCCCATAAGGTGAGGGGCCACCACCACCCCTCTTGGCTCAGGAGGTCTGTAAATCCCACTTATATTACAGTTAGGAAAACTATATGGATGCTTGTCGGTGAATCACTGCACTTCCCCTTTCACATTTTGCTGCTTGCTTCACAATGATCTCCATCCAGCCATGGGGCCAGCTGAGATCTCTCCCAGCTGCCTACCAGATCCAGGTAAGGGTTAAACAGGACATGGCCATCAACATCTCTAACAAACCAGGTACATCTCTGCTCACTTCCAGCTGGCCAGGTGCCCTTTGGCACCAGGGAACAGACAACCCCCAGATCACAGCTCCTCCAACAAAAAACCCAACCCTAGGGCTGGTTATAGTCTAATCCTGCTCTCACAGTAGCTGCTAATCTGCATGGTGCTTGGGAAATGTCTTTTTTTCCAAGGGAAAGGGAGATGGTGGGTGCCAGCCCAGGGGAGGAAGGCACGGGGAAGGGCAGCCTCTTCCTCTGCATGATGCAAGACCTGCTGCTCCGACTGTCAGCATCCCCCCAGCATGTTTGCTTGGAGTAGAAACAGAGATTTATTTTAATGACTCATTAAAGCCTAATTGCATTCAGGCAGCAATACAGAGAGAGGAGCCTCCCACGTGTACCAGTACTACAGGCAGGAGGGCTCTCGGAGCCTCCCCGAAAGCACAAGGCAGACAGACTGTCTCTTTTTGGGGCCAGACATCAGGGCCAGCTGCTGGGTCTGGAAGTGAGGCTTTGTGATCAGGATCCAAAAAACAACCCAGAAAACTCTCTGATCTTCTCTTCATTTGCCTCTGTCTGCTCAATGTGGCAGCTGCTACCAGCTGCTCATCCCTGAGCTCCAGGGAGGAGACGTGACTTGCCCAGAGCTTGGATGCCCAGAGCTTGGATGTCCAGAGCTTGGATGCCCATCTCCAGGGCCTCTGGCTGACCATTTTCTAGCCTTGGGAACACAAATGTTTGTAACTTCCCCCTGGGCTTCCAAGGAAGCATAGCAGGAGCAAGGTGGGATTTGCACAGGAGCCACTGCAGGTTACCAAGGCAGACAGCTGGACATGCCACAGGGATGAGCTGCTCCTCCCATCCTGAGGGCACCACGAGGTGGCCATGCTGGAAACCAGCCAGCCTGGAGGGGAGCCAGTCCAAACCCCACCACTGGCAATCCAGGGAGTCTGACACCACCCATGAGGAGCCCACGTACCTCATCCTTCCCAGTGGGATTGCAGACCCAGGGACAGCCACACCATCCATGGAAACAGGAGCATACAGCCACTGTGACCTCCAGAATCCCCCATCCTCAGGACACATGCTGGGAAGCCCCTCCTGCCCTTCTCACCAGAGTGAATCCACTGACATCAGCCTGAGGGTCTCTCCTCCTGAAAAGTTGCCCCATGCAGGGATGGGAAAGCCACGGGTCCTCTTCCCCGCTCTGCAGTTCAGACACCACAGTACCCACAACGATGCTGACAGTGTGCTGTGGGAGCACAGCCCATCTGGAAACAGACACCCCATGGGATGGACAGGGTCACCCAGCCACAGCTCTGCTTTCCCAGCCACCAGGAATCCATCTCTCAGAGACAGCCCGTCCATTGGGATCCTGGAGCACGGCCCCATGGCTGCACACACCAGGGAAAGCTGGGGCCACAGCTGGCTCTGGAGTCAAACACAGGGCACAGCATCTGAACCAAACCCCACTGTTTGTGGTAAATCCAAGTAGAGTCATTCCAGGATCAGGTCCAGGACTGACTTTTCCATAAAGCTACAGGAAAAGCTCACCTGCAGTTGCTACTCACACTCCTTTCACCCACTGCACCCAGGCAGAGCAAGGAGCCACAATGCAACCAGGCACGGGCCAGCCAGTCCTGCAGAGCTAAACTCTTTGCTGGATTTCAGACCCTTTTTTTTTTTCCCCTTGTTGATTTATCACCCAGCAGGGCTACAGACTCATCCATCACTCAGGATGCTCCACCTCAGCAGCCCCATCAGGCAGGAGTGGGGCTGGCCGGGGTGGTCATGCACACACTGCCACACACACCCAGCGAGCAGGAAAACCCAACGTGAAGCCTCTAAATGTCTCCTGCAAATGAAGTGTGAAACTCGTTTTCAAGAAAACAAGGGTAACAGAGCCACGGTAAATATTTCATCCTGGTGGGAAAGCAGCAACAACAAAGGTTAGGAGGGCAGAGATGCCAGGAGGGATAGGGGGCAGCAGGGATGGAGGATGGAGGGGGAGAAGTTGGAGGCAGCTGGGGCAGGGAACAAAGAGAACACCACAGCCTGACCTTATTTCTGTTTGCCACTTGCCCTGGGGCCTGTCAGATTTGAGGCATGACCACAAAGCAGCTCCCAGAAATAGGAGCATATCTCCTATTGTGTCCGTGGCTAAGCTGGTTGATCCTGCACCAGCTGGGAGCAGCTCAATGCTCCATCCTGACTCTCCCAGCAGACACACAGAGCTGCCCAGCTCTCCTGTGAGTCCATGCACCCAAAATGCCCATGCAAAATGGATGGAGGATGCTCTGCATTTCTCCACAGAGGAGGGTTTGCCAAGTGGAAAATCCTTCACACCTGATTTCCACCCTGCAAAGGGTCTTTTGGGCTGGAACAGTGCAGGGCTGGGCTGTGTCTCCTAAGCAGGTCTCTGGAACTGGCTGCCCTCAGGCCTGTGGCCAGGCTGAAATCCAGCACTTTGGAAAGAGATGGACAAGGATTTTACATCCCAGCAGAGATGGTGCTGGAATAGGATCAGACTCACTGATCTGATATTCACCATCACATCCAGAATGGCAGCCTACTGCTGCTCTCCCCTCTTGGACTTGCAACAGGTGACAAAGTCCTTCCTAGGAAAAGCCTTTTCTCCTAACCCCTGGCAAAGCCCAGGTTAGAACCCTTTCGATCCTGCAGGAACAAAGCTGAATGCCAACCAGCAGCCCCAGAACACACAGTATCCTTCAAACAGCATCACAGGGAATTCTGAGGCTTAGGGAGGCAAGGGGAAATCCTGGGGAAAGGGGAAAAAACCAGCCCCAGAAACACAAGCCTCTGTCAGGGTGGAATATTCCACCACCCCTTAGAAAATCTCTCAGCTGGAGAGACAATCAATAGTACACAAATGAAATACAGCTGAAAACACTAAATGTTTCCACATGCCCTTTTGGAGGGAATAAAATCCTCCAGGATAACCTTAAGAGAAAACAAAAGCCAGGCAAATAGCTCAAGCACAGGTCTCCTTTAATTACTGCAGCCCAATGAGAGATAAAACAGAGATCCTTCGGAATAAACAAAAGGATTTGATTTCCTCCACTTCAGCAAAGGCAGCCACCATTTCTCTGGAGAGGTTTGGTGGTGAGCTTGGGGATTTGATGGGCTGACATGTCCTTGATGAATGGCAAAGCTTTGGGCCCCAGGAGAGGGAGCAGGAGGCTAAGCCCCTGGCTTGGGACTTCCAAAACTTCCAGTGGCTGCAAAGAAGTAGGTTTAGAGATGGGAAAACTCTGTCCTATCCACCCGGGCTGACATCAGAGTTCACAGGGACTGAGCAAACCCAGCACAGCGCTAAGTTGGACCACACAACCCTGAGAAAACGAGTCAGGATCTTGTAGGGCACCCCAGCCCCGGAGCTTTGCCCAGACGAAGCTGTGGCGCAGGGACCCGGAGCAGCCCCGGGATGCAGGGAGGAGGATGATGCTGGCAGCATCCCACCCGAGCATCCCAGCCCGTTGTGCCCGGCGCCTCGCACCACTCGGGCTTCTCCCTTCCCATCGCAGCCCCCATCCCTGGCAGAGCCTTTCCCTGGCCCCGACGCCCCTGGAGAGCCGCGGAGCGGGGGCGCGGGGTGCCCGAGCCCTACCTGGGCGCCCGGGCCGGGCAGGAGCGGCGGCGGCGGCGGGTCCGGAGCGCGGCGGCGGCGGCGGCTGGGGCGGGGACGGGCCGGGACGGCGGGGGAGGGCCGGAGGAAGAGGAGGAGGGCAAGAGCAATAACAGCGGGAATAATAAATAATAGGAGGAAGAATAATCACCGGAGCGGTGGAGCGGGAGCGCCCAGGCGGGTCCGGCCGCGGGGGAGGAGTTTGTCGGGGCCGGAGCTGCCGCCCCCAGCACCGCCCCCGGCCCCACGGTAGGGGATAAAGGGGGGACACCCACTCTACACACACAAAGCCTAATCCTCTCCCGGGGGCGCACGCACTGGCAGCACCCTCGAACTCTTGGGTACCTTCAGGCTACCCCCAAAGCCAAGCCCTGCAGCACCTCGGTCGCTGTCAACCCTGCAACGTCCCCATGTCCCGGTCCTGCAGCACCCCAAGCACCCCAAAGCCACTCTTGCAGTCCCCTGAGCACCCCCATCCCTAACAGTGTCTCCTGATGTCACCGCTGCCTCGGCCCCATGCTGGGTGTCCAGAGGCTCTGGCTTGATCCATTCACCGTGTCCCAGCTACTATTCTGCCTCTGCAGCCAGGACAAAAACCCATCACACACCACAGAGATGAGCCAGGCCCAGGGGTGGGGATGCCAAGCCTGCCCACCATTTTTCAGACAGAACAACCTCCCCTCCCCACGACTCCCTGTAAAACACATCTCTCAGCAGACACTGGCTCCCCAGTGTGAGGCTGGAGGCACTGCTGGCTTAGCTGCAAGCTCAGCCCATTGCTGCGTGCCCCAAGCCCATACTGGCACTGGGAAGCCACACACACATAAACAATATTGTCCCCAGTAAGAGTTTCCAGCTGCTGGGAAGCTTTGAAGCTCCAAAGCAAGAGTTTAAGCTGGAGAAGGTACAGCTTGCAGTTGGCATTGCCTTTGGAAGCAGAGAGCTGCTCACTGCTGCGAGCTACGATAAAGATAATTGAATCTCATGCCTTGCACCACAAGCTGACCGCTGCGAGTGTGAGGATTGCTGTGCCAGGAGAACATGTGTTTGCCTGTTTCTCTCTGATTTTGGTCTCAACAAGGCACAAAAGCCATGGCAAGGCAGTGCAGCTTGGTGGGATCAATGCAGAACCTCTGCTACAGCGAGGCTGTCAAACTCTCCTTTGCTTCAGTTCCTAAGGACAAGACACCACTGATACTTTTCCTCCCTGCAGAGCAAGCTATAAAGCTGGGCAGAAAACACCACTCACCTTCTCCTCCGTCACCTTGCCGTCTGTCAGGGCATCCTGCTGGGCACGGGTTGCTCTCCCTGTTCTTCCAGCCCAGCCCTTGCAGCTGCTGGTTGTGATGCCAGGAGCCCGACCCGCTGATTGCTCCCCGGGATCCAGCAGCAGAGCCGAGGCAGGAGGAAATGAACGCTCGTTTGGATGCAGAGGGCTCTGTGCCTTCAGCAAAAGGGCAGGATGAATTATGAAATGCAAAGGCCAGATAAGTGGATCTTGCCACAGCACTTACCCTCTGTGCCTGCTGGCTGTGGGATGCAGGGCTGCTGTGGGATGCAGGGCTGCTGTGGCACACACAAACACCTGCACTCAGCCCGGCCAGGGACAGCCTCCCTACTCCCCTGCTGGTGGGGGAATCCACATCATCCACTCCAGCCCATAAGGGGGCTGGCAAATACAGAGGAGCATGGAGCACGCCGAGCGTTTCTGCGCAGGGTAGGAGAGATGCATTTTCCTGTTAGCTGGGCTTCAGAGCTGCTGGAGGGATGGGAATTAGACACATCCAGGCGAGCACGGAGGAGGAGGAGGAGGAGGAGGCCAGGAAAAGTGACAAAGTCATTTCCTGGGCTGCTCTGGGCAGGATGCAAGGAGGTGATGACAGCCCAGGCTGCAGGGAGAGCCACTTCTCTCCTCAGCAAGCGCTGCCAGGGCCACGGGAGGCATTATTACAGCTAATTCAGGAGCTGACATTTTGCCATTTCCATGGCTGGACATGGAAAAGAGTTTCTTTGGGCTTAAAGAGTCACTTGGCTTACACAGAGCTGAGATTGCCCAGATTCAGATGATGCTCCCCCATCAGCCCTGTGGCTCTGGCCCAAAGCTGGCAGGCACTGCAGGAGATCACAGCAAAGCCAGTGTGAAGCAGCATCGCTCCAGCGAGCAGGTTATCAGCTCGCCTGATTCCTATGCTGGTCTCATTTTTTTCCCCCTCAAGCTGTCTTTCCTATTGTTGTTACATTATTTTTTAAAGCAATGCATGGGTGACCAAACAGAACAGAGAAGGTGGGATTCCCACTTTGTGGTGGCTGGGAAAAGCTCAGAAACAGGAGCGCCAGATGCTCCGCAACAGGGAAGAAAATTAAAGCTGAAGTTTTTGTTTTCAGTCGATGTGGTTTTAAATAAAACACAGGGTTTGGGAGGCTCAGCTGGCATGTTCAGAGTGTTTGAGGTTAGCACTAGTGGCAAATCAAGCAGCAGCTTGATACAAAATACTTGTCAAGTTATTTCAGTTTGTTTTGGGGCAAGAGCAACACCAAGCACCTGCAAAGCATCCTGCCTTGTTGGCATCTCGGGACCAGCTGCTGCCAGCTCACCACAAACAGCTCAGCATGCCAGGCCCCACGTACACAGGTACCCTGGCAATAGAAGGATCATGAGCCTGCCAGACTCTCACCCTCTGCTACCCTCAGATGTTGCAGTACCCACATGCACAATTGACTTTAAACCTTGTAAGTGTTGCTGCTAATCCTGATTCAGACAGGAAGTTCTTGTGGGTTTTATGAAATTCCATCTTTCCCATGCTGGAAAGGATTTCACTGACTAGTTTTAAAACAAAACCATAAAATACCTTTGGTTCCTTCTGGCTTTTTCTCTGTTGTAAAAAAATCTAAGCCCCTAGACTTCTCTTTCATACCTTTATTCATGAGGATGAACATTCAGGTAAATAACTCAGTGAATCCTTAATTTAGGTGCTTCTTCCAAAATATCTGCACATGCAAACCCCATGAGATGCCCAGGTGTGTGCACAGCCCTGCTGCAGAGCCCTGCTCCTGGGTGCCCTTGCCTTGGTACACCTCACCCCCCTGCACTCCAGCACATCAATCATTTCCTTCCTGTTCAGGCCAGCATTTCCACCAGCCCAAAATGCTGATGCTGGAGGATGCTCAGGAGCTGAACCTGCAGCTGCTGGCAGGAGAATTTATTTCATTCTGTGCTAGATCTTGCTTTTATTTTCATTTTAGCAGAACCCAAGGCTGCTGTATCAATCAGAAAAGGCCTGACAGTGCCAAATTCTGTCCTTACCTGCATCTAGCCTGATCCTCACAGGTTTCAATCTCTCTATTTGCTTTGTGCTCTCAACATCAGGGATTCTGGGCTGAAAATGGGGGATTAACACATGGAAAGGTCCTCAGGAATCAGCCAGAGCATGTTTCTGTGTCTCTGCTTGGGGGGGTGAGTGTATGCATAGGTCACAGTGTCCCAGCACAATCCTGTGACACCCTCACCCTTCACTGGACTTTCATCCCTCTCATCCCCACCCAGGAGCATTTGGCCACAGGCTCCCAAGCCTGCCTGCTCTCTGGGGAGAGCTCAGGGGAGCTAATAATGCACAGCCTCCCCCTGCACAGCACATTTCCCATGCCAGATGTGCAGTCATTAGCCACGGTACACCTCGGTGGGTTCGCTTTGGCCTGCACAAACACTGGAAAATGAGCTCAGCCACACAAGGAACATTCAGCACCTCCCTTATCTGAGGGATGTGCCCATCCTGCAACCCAGGGATCACAGACAGCCAGGCACCAGTGTCACAGGAAGGTCCCTGTGTGGCTGCATTCCCCCCAGTCTGATGTGTTTGGGGGACTGCACACCCTCTGAATGGGCAGGTGGTTGTTTTCCCCCAGGAGCTGGTGAAGGGAGGGTGCATTGCCCAGAAGAGAGCCTTGACCCATCACTGCAGCTATCTAGGAACTGCAGCCTGGGTGCTGAGGACCAGGGCTGCCCACACTGCACAGGGACACATGGGGCACACAGAGCTGCCCATCCATCTGAGCTGCAGGACAGACAGAACGAGCCTTGGCTAATATTGTTAGCCAAGAGTTATGCTTTCTCCTTCCCAAAGATAAATATCATTAAAGCTCAGGCTTGAGTATTTTACATCCAGAGCTGCAGTGATGTTCCCCCGGGGTAGGGGTTTACAGCTTTGGGCTGTCATTAGGCAGCAGGGTAGTATTAACCCCTCGCACTCCCAGAGCATCAGCCTGGGAGCAAGAGCTGCTTTCCCTCTTTAGCTGGCTCAGTCTCTCCATCTCAGGGGCATGGGAAAAAGCTCAAAAGTCCAGAAGGATCAAGGGACAGGATATAAAGCTGTGGAGGGTAAAATCTGGTTACTTCACCTGTGTGCTCCTAGACCCTGCCAGGAGCTAAGGATGCACCTTACCTTACCTTGAGATAGTTCAGATGTGGGGAAAATATCCCATATTACATTTTGGACTGTTCAGTCTAAAACTGGGATGCTTGCTGAGCTGAGTAAACACATTCCTCCAGGTTCATCCTCCCCAGGAGACACAGAGTGAGCCACACAAAGGGAACAGGCTCCCTCACATGGGGTCTGGGCAAGTTGGGATAAAAAAGGGGGAAGGGACAGCACCACCAGCTCTATCCACTGGGACAGCTATGAGAATGGTGGTGCCTGTAGAAAACTTGGATAAATTAAAAAACCTGTTGATTTTCACTCTCCTTGCCCAGCACATGTGAGGAGGCAGGGTTTTTCCCAGCCTACACAGGGATCCCATGGGGAAAATGCTGATGCTCTTTCCATCACTGATGGATACAGCTCTGGCATGAGACACAGCTTTCCTTTTGCCCACCCACAAACATGAAACCTAAATATTTGATGGATCTGAACCACTTTTTCTGGCTCCAGGAAGGAAATGCCCCACCTTATGAGCAACCTGGGGCTCTCCAGCAAGGAGGTTTTACCCTGCTCCAGTGCTCCCCTGGGTAGGGGAGATGGGCTGCAGGGAGGTGAGGCTCTCATGAGAGCCAGGGATTTCCTTGGTGCATCGATTGCTGAAGGGTCTCTGTGCCTGCCAAGCCACAGCCCTGCTTGTCTTGGCAGAGGCCCATCAATCACTGTGGGCACAGACACAGCACTGGCTTGGTAGGGAAAACATGCCCAGTGGGATTTGTGGTTCATGTGGCTCCAAGCAGGGCCAGCAGCAGGCACAGGGAAAAGCCCATCCCAGCCCCAAAAGGGGGAGTTTGGGGGATGCTTAGACAGAGCAGAAAATAAACTCGTTGCAGCCAAGCATGACCTTACCACACATACACCAACCACCCCTCCAGGCTCATAGGAACAAGCTCCATGGTTTGGTTGGAACATCCTCCCAGGGACCATCCACATGGTAGGGCAGCATGGGACAAACCCACAGGGAAGAAGCCAGGCTCATGCTGGCAAGCTTCAGGAGCCATCAGAGAGGAGCAAGGGGTGCAGGGGTGCTACCCCAACCCCAACCAGCACCCCTAAGCCCCAGCACAGGGCAGGGCTAAGACCTTCACTGGAAGGTTTCCTCCCCTCTTTCTTTAAGGAGCAGAGCTCTCCCCAACCTTCCTGGCTGCACAAGAGCCTTTCAAAGTCACATTCTGGCCATAATCAAGACAGCAGTGCCTGCCCAAACCCTGGCACTGGCTGCTCCTGGCCGTGGGCTGCCAAGCCTGGCTCTACTCTGCTTTGGCACAGGTGAGAGGGAGGTCAGGGAAGATTGAGCCATTACCCCAGTGACCACCCAGACAGCCCCCAGGAGCCTGTATGGCTCTGGCTCTCTGCATTCCCACCTTCCCTGCCCTTCCTCATGTTCTGCTCATATGCCAGCTCCCTTCTGGGTAACTGCAAGCACATGGACAGACAGAGCTTCAAAACTGCTGAGAACAAGCCCAGGAGAGCAATGATGAGCCAGGCTGCTCCTAGGATGGCCTCCTGCAGCCTCTGGGCTTGGAAATCCAGGGAGCTACTCACGGAGCATCGGTGGCCAGGACAGAGATGAGGGACAGCACCTTCCCCTCGCCCTGCCGAGCCGTGCAGCCCGGTTTGTGAGGCTGGGAAGGACGCTCAGCCCCAGCTCCCGGCCCAGCAGCTCCCCCTCCGCATGCAGCAGCAGGGCAGGGATGCCCGGCCCCGCACGCAGCCCGGCCACGGCCACACGTGTGCGGCAGCAGCGGGGGGAGGTCGGCCCCGGGTCACCCGAATGCAGCTGGAGCAGCGCGTGGGCTGAGGCTGCAGCACTGAGAGCTTCCCGAGCACCTTCGGTGCCTGGGGAGTGGCTCTCACCGGCATCCCAGCTCCTCTCCATCCAGCTCCCAAAGCGGCCAGGCCACCACAATGAGCTGGTCTCACGCTTCTTGCAGCCCCTTCCTATGTCTGGAGGTGCTGGGGAGAGCAGTGGGGGCAGCCACGGCCCCTAAAGCATCCCTGGCTGCCCGGCCCCTGCTCGCTCCAGCATAGCCCAGACTTGTCCTCATTTCAGGCTGGGCAAACGGCAGCCCAGCCCCAGAGGTAGGGAGATGATGCCAAACCTCCTAATGGAGCTTGACAGCAGTGGGATTAAAAGCACAAGTGAGATCACAACCCCTCTGCAATCAGCTTCTGCCCTGGAAGAGCTGAATCAGAAAAGAAACCTCCTGGCAGCAGGGAGGGGATGAGGAGCCCGCCCACGCAGGGTGAGGGCAGCAGGGGCCAGGGGGAACCTGGTCCATCCCAAGCCCTCTGCACTTGCCCTGCCAACTCATTGTCAGTAGGAAGGAACCAATCTTCCCCTCCTGCAGCAGCACCAGGAAAGGGTTTCCCAATTCCAAGTGGTCCTAAACTTTGGATGCAGAACAGCCCACACCATCTGCCCCCCTTCTTCTTGCTGCCTGCAAGGTCAAAGCATTCCACAGCATCCACAAGGAGCTCCCTCCTTTCTCCCTCTCCTTTGAATGCTGTGCTTGGAGTGCTGCCACTTACACTGGAAACACCTGAGCAGCTAGGTCCAAGATGGAGAGAAGACAGGAGACCTCACCTGGATGCAAGGGGTGCTCAGGAGGGCACCTACAGCCCTGTTTCTGTGGGACAGGGTGTGCACAGATCCTTGCAGCCAGCACCAAGCCCCAGAGCACAGCCCTGCTCCAACCAAAAGGCAACACTGACACATTTCCCTCTGAGGGTTGCTCCAGCAGAATTGCTGCCCCATGTTTCCTTCCCATTTCTTCCTGCCACAGGAATATCTTGGCATTTCCCTCAAAGCCACCCAAAGGGCCTTTGCAGAGAAGCAGTGGTGGCCAGCTTGCATGAGCCATCCCAGGGATGTCCTCCAAAAGGCCAGCAAGGCACAAGCACTGTCCCCATCAGTCCCCATCTCTGCTCATCCAAAACCCAGCAGCCAGAGGCTGCTCTCCTGCCTGGCAGTCATTTTATCCCAGCAAAATGCAAGGCAAAACCAGGGCTTTTTACTGCAAGAAAAAGGGAGCCACTCCAGGGATCAGCAGGAAGAGCTGATGGGTCTTGGCACAGTGCTCAGGCTGAAAAGCTCCAGCTCCAAACCTTATTTTGCAGTGACCTGTACCAAGATTTGGCTTTTCCCTTTTTCTTGCCAAATGGAAAGAAAAAGAAAGCCTTCCAGGTCAGAGGAAAGAAAAGCATTTACTTGTGGGTCAAGTGAAACAATCTGATGCAGGGTTGAATGCACTTTTATCCTCCCCAAACAAGGAAAAGATTTAATTCCCATCTCAAAAAAACTCATCTAAAAATAAAACCACAAATGTTTTTAGGGTCAGATGCACTCAATTTTGGTTTTCAAGCCCAAATGATTTTCTCGACTGAACCCCACGTTGCAAAGCATGGCTCGACTCAGAAGTGCAGAGGGGTGGGGAGGGCTGGGCTGAGGCATCGATCTGGAAATGCCACCCTCGCTGAGATGGCACAGCCACAGCGACCACTGCAGGGCCAGCCCGGGACCACCCGTGTGCCCGGAGAGGAACCTGAGCTCCGCGCCTGTGGCTGCAGCGCCGGGAGGGAGGGAGGGAGGGAGGGAGGGAGGCACGGAGGTGTTTGGCCACCTCTGCTGCACTTTGCTCACCCAAAGCGAGCTGTCACTTCCCATCCTCCTGGCCAGGCAAATCCTTCCTGACATCCCGTTTAAAACTCAAAGTACCCGATTACCACTGCGGCCAGGCAGCCGGGAGAAACTCTTCCATAAACACCCCCCAAAACCAAAATCCCTGCCTGGAGCACCGCTGCTCACCCTTCCCAGACCCACACACGTGCCAGGGGTACCTGGCTCCTTCTTGAGGTGGCCCAGGTGTGGCTCTGCTGTCACATGCGTGGCCCCAGCCACAGGAGCTCGGCCTTTCCAGCCCCTGCTTCGCACCAGCCCTGCAGGGGAAGCGCCACCGGCCCCACAGCTCCCTCCACCTGCCAGGGCTGACCCCGGAGCCTCCCGTCCCCGAGTCCATTAGCAAATCCCTGGAGCACACATCTTGCTGCTGTTTGGCTTAACCCCAGCTTTTAGGGAGAGCTGCAGAGCTGCGTTGCCTTTCAATTTTTAATTTCCTCTAAACATTTTGGTCCTCTCCCCAGGGACTCTGAGTTGATCACCTCTGCTGGCAGCACAGCTATGGGGAAGGGGGAAGCCAGAGGTAAAGGAGGGGAAAGCAGCTCCACCCCAAGCTCCTTTGGAGGAGCAGGACCCCTTTACATGCACACCCTGGGATGAGGGACATCCACACCAGGCTCCCCAGTGCCCCATGAAGATGCTCCACAAGGAGGAGGAAGGGGGATGACTCCAGATCCCTCCAGGAGGGCCATGACACCTGCAGGGACAGGGTTGTTGCAGAGCAGAGCACCCTCCTCCTTCCATCAGACACCTCTGTGGGTTTGGGTTCCCCAAAAATTGACAAGGTTTATCCCAGTGCCTGGCACAGCCACCCCTCCTTCCCCACCGCCTGGCACTGGCACGCAGCAGTGCTCAAGAGCAAGGATATGAATGCAGCATCACTTTCCAGTCCCTGAGGTATCTTTGTTCTTTTTTCCACTGCCTTAGGCAACAAATGTACAAACAGGGACCTGCTGGGCATGAGGAATGTGAGCTGAACTGCTCTGGGAAGGGAGATGCCATCACACAGCTGGGAAGAGCAGCTCAGATCACCCAGAGCCAGAGAGCAGCTCCAGGTGGGTTTTGTATCCCTCAGGTGCTGGGGGCGGGGGGGTCCAGGCTCAGGGTTAAGGTTCAGATCTTTACCTTTTTTTAATCTTGATTGAAAGTGCATGGAAAACTAACCAAGCACTAGCAGACAACATGTGAATGGCAAAGCCTCAAAGAAAAAAGAAATCCTGATCAGCATGAGGAAAGATACATGGAATAGCAGCAAAGCCCTGCAACCCACCTTCAACAGTTACCCAGGGTGCAAAAAGAGTGATGTGCCCAGAATATGCTCCCTCCATACTCAAAATGGCAGCAGGGATACTGTTTGACACTTGCTGCCTCCCTCCCACAAATTTGCTGCTACCTTTCTGTACATCTGTAAGCTCCCAGTATTCACACAGCACCTTCCAGACCCCACGGCATCTCCCCATTCTCAATTTCCTGAAACAGCACTTGGGAGACCCATCCACAAAGCTCCCAGTTGCATGGCCAGGGGGCAGGGAGTGGGACAGAGGCAGCTCCTGCAGGGCACAGGGACCTGCCCACTGAGCAGGAGGTTCTTCAGCTCCTCACCTCCCTGGCCCTCCCAGGCCCCCGGAGGAGTTTGAAGCTGCAGGGAGCTGAGCTGCTGAGCACTGGCCTCGGCTGCCACCTAGCAGTGACCCAGCAGCAGCAGGGACACACTGACAGCTCTGCCGAGATCAGGCTCCTGCTGCAGCCCAGGTGATGCCTCAGGTTTGAGCTTTTATGTTTTTCAGATTCTGTTCTGCTTTAGTGTGTGGGTCTGGGCTTCATATTAGGAAATGGTGAGCTCTGTGCACAGAGCAGGGAGACAAAACAATTCCTGCTCTAGCTGGGGACCAAGGACAAATGATCCAAATCTCAGGCCCAAGAGCACAAACAACATGGAATGAAGAGAGAAAAACAAGATGAGGCTTCATAGGCTAAAGCTGTAATTGGACAATTAACTCCAATATGCAAATGGATCAGAACTTATTAAAGTGTTTTATAAGTTCTGATACTTTTATAAGTGTCAGAACCCATTCTGGGTTGTGCTGCCCAAGGTGGATCTATTTAGACCTCTTAATAAATCCCTACTCCGTTCTTTAATTCCATCTAGTCTCTGTTCTAGGTCAGCCTTCACAAGGCTTCACAGGAAGGTGGCAGATGGGGTTTGGGAGACATCCTGTATCATTTGGAATTTTGGGAGGTGGCAGCCCACTCAGGGCCACAGGTCCCTGGTCACAAAGCCCAGCCCTTTTCCATGGGACACAAAACTCACCACCCCATTTTCCTGCTGTCAGTTTGCAGGAGGCACTTGGCACTGCTAGGACAGCCCAAGTAAAAAGAGGATCTGGGGATCTTCTCAGGACACCCCACTGTGGCCCCAGCTGTCACCTCCCTGAAACCAAAAGGGGGTTCTGCAGCAGAGGGTGAGCTCTGAGCAAGCTCAGTGATGAATGACAAAAATGTACAGTGAGTGCCAAACGTGGCACCACAGAAGTCAGGAAACCTCTGAAGCTCCCCACAGGGTTGGGCAGCCCCTGCTCCTCAGCATTCTCCTTCCATCTCCTTCATTAGCTTTCCCAGCAGCTGCTTTCTAACCAGCCACAGAGTTTTGGTTTTTAGCTGTTTCACATCCCAAACCACCCTTAAATGCTGAAAAAAAAAAAAAGAGTGAAGGAATAATACAATGGTTTGGGTTGGAAGAGAGCTTTAAAGATCAACTAGTCCAATCCACAAATGTCTTATGCTGGGCTTTTACCCATTCCAGTATTACTGCTAGTCTAACTCAGCTTTTCTTGGTGGTTTGCAGAGGAAACCCTCTGGCATGGTTGCAGGTGGGCACAGAATGGCCCTTGAAGCCCCTGAAGATGTGAGGAACACTCCAGGTACCAGAAAAGCAGCTGGATGCCAGCATTCCTAACCAGGGCACTTCTGTTTTCCCAGCTTTTCTCTGCATTAACACCCTTTAGGTGTTAACCCCACAGGCAAGGAGCTACACAAACACCATCAAGCTTCAGGCTCTCTCTCACTGGATTCCTTACAGATTTTATTCCATTTCTTTAAGATGAGATTCCTGACACTTTGTACACATGACAGCCAACAAATCACAGCATCTTCTTCTTGGGGAAGGAGGTTTCTTCAGCTCTTCTCACAGCAAGGAGTGTGTAGAGCAGCCACTGTATTAAAAACCAAAATCACATCCCCACACAATGCCAAAACAGCTCATGCACTGAAGGAAGGAGGGATGGGCAGCCAATTTCCCTCTCTTAAAGGATACATAACACAATGTGACACTTGGATGTTCTCCTGAACCATTATATTAAAGAGCAGTAACTCAGTACACCACTGGTACAACAAAAACTTTTACCTGAAAGTAAAACTAACATTTATCACACATGCTGGGCACACCTGAGATACCACACTCCAGGTTTTTTCAAGGGATTAAACGTTTCTGAACAAAAAAAAACAAAAACAAAACCCTACAGCAGGGTCATACAGAGAGCCTGTGCTGCTCCAGCCAGCCTTCCTTGGCAGCAGCTCCAGCTTGTCCCCTCCTATCACACCTTCCTTCTCAGGCTGGGCAGCCACTGAAGCAGGCATGGGAAGTGGCCAATTGTGCAGCTGCCAACACTGCAGAGAGCAGGGCAGGAGGGACACACAGTTCCTGAGGTGGCCCTTGGTCACAGAGCCCAGAGCATGGCAGAGGCTAACCATGAGACTCCTGGGAAGGTGTTGGTCTTCCTGCTTTCTTCATCTGCATAAAGGAACACAGAAAAGAAAGATCAAAGCTACACAAGCAAATCCAAGAGCTCCAGTGTAGACTGAAATCCTTTTTGCCTGGACTTCACCAGGCCATGGAAAGAAGATTTGCTACTGCACACCTGTTTGATGAGTCTGACATGGTTTAATGCAAGGAGCCCTCTCCTCCTGCTGCTCCACCTCCACTTCCCCAGAGGTGGGAAATCAGATGTGAATTCAGTAGGTTTTATCTAGGGAACTCTAGAGAGAAAGTTCCAAGGCATAAAGAGCCACTGCCTTTGGCAAGTCACTTAATCCACCTTGTAAACTGAGCAACTCTTGTATGGGTGGTGTAAATTCTTCCATCATTTGGAAGATAGAAGACAAGCACCTACCCAGGGAACTCACAGGGTTTACAAAATGCTTTAGTTCCCTATGACTGAGAGACTGGGAGACTCAGTATGAAATGAACACTGGAGTGGAGAAACAAATACTTCTGCATGCAAGCAGCAGAAAGCCTAGACAAGAGAACAAAACCCAACAATAAGAGAACTAACCCTCAATTCATTTTGCTCCCATTAAACAACCAGAAATCCATTTTGCTGCACAAAGGTCAACCCAATACATTGCATCCAGCTGTTTATTATGGTGGCATCTCCAGCCCACAGAAACACCAACATTTCCATCTGTTCCAGCAGCACCAGCCTCAGGATACCCAAGAGGGGCTGCAAACTCACAGCACAGTAACAGACTGCTCAACTTTCTGCCAACCAATTTTGACTGATGAATCTGTTCATAGTGTCAAGGGGGCACAGCATGAAAGGGATGGACAGCTTCACAAAGTTGGGCCCTGCTGGAAAAACTTTCTATCTGATCTGGGTCATCTTGTCTCATTTCTGCTGGTTGCCTGGAGTAAATAAAGGAGGTGTAAAGGTTTTTCACTGACTTGACTAAGACAGCAGACACTGAGGACTCTCCAAGAGAATGAGGTGTCTGCAAATGTATGTTAAAAAAAAAAAAATTGGGAGGGTGCAATTAGTGCACACTCAGCTCATTAGCTGCCCTGATCTTAATTATCTCAGAATTTTCAAAGAAGTGGAAGGTCAGCAAATGGATAATTGAAAAATCAGAACAACAAGACTACACAACAATAATCCCCCAGTCCCCCTGGCCAAAGGGCAGCTTCTCCTCCACAGCAAGCAGGAAGGAGCCATAGATTATTACAAGACACAAGGCATTCTATCTTAGCAAAGAATTAACAGCTGTCTCATCTCTCAGCAGCCCCAGGCAGAACCAGTGATGGCAATGACAGAGGGAGTTTCTGCAAGGAGGCAGGAGCTGAGTCAGAGGAAGCCCCTCTGCATTTTTGCTTAAGAATTCTAATTAAATTTACATTTCAGGGATGCTCACTCATGTCTCAGCCACAGATGAGAGCTGATGCTTGTATTTTTTAGCTCAGTATGAAGGAGATAACTAGTGAAATGACAGACAAGCAGCAATTCAACCCCAGCTGGTCAAAAACTGGGTACTTGCAGTCTAGGCTGCTTCAGTTGTCAGGGCACAAGGGGACTGTGAGGCACTCCTGCAGCAGCAAGGATGGCTGGGCAGCAGGAATTCAGTGCTGACAGGATGCCAAGACAGGCATCACTAGAGCCCAATTAGCCAACTACTCAGCTGGATACCAGCAGCACACTGAAAACCTCTGTTAAACATGGAGGAAAAAATAGGAGTGTTAGGACAAGGCTACAAGATGATTTTTATCTCTTCTTGCCACCCACACCATTCCCACTGAGGGACAGGATGCATTTACATTCCTCTAGTCTTCAAATCACCACCTGTGTCTGACATTTATGAATCTTGCTTTAGTCAGCTAGGCAAGGAACTCTCCAGATTCCTGCATTTGAAACACAAACTCAAGATTTGCAGTCTTCCCCACATTACCTTCTTCCAAACACACACAGTAACAGGATGGTTTGTGTCTTTCAGTTCATTTGATAAGCTGACAGAGCAAGGACATTAATATCCAAGACACACAGCTTACACAGAGTTTCTCTAGCACAGAAACCTAAAAAAAACCTAGAAAAAAAAACTAAAGAAAATGAGTACTTTACAAGTTACTAGCATTAGACTTGCTTTTACTGTTCTTTCAGAGCAGTGTCAGAAACAGCCCCAGAGCAGCCCCACTGCTGAACACTTCAACAGCTGACATTGGCTTGAGAGGTGTTTTGGTGCCTGGAGTAAAATGCCTCATGAAAATAGTACAGTTTAAATAACACAGAAAAGAGGAGAGATCACCTGTAGACAAGTGCTCCTGGTGTTTCTAATGGTACTACCCTAGACTGCACTCAAGACCTGGGGTTTACTCCCTGCTTAAGCTCTCTGTTCAGCAGCTGATCAAACTGTTACACAGCCAAGGGCTTCTCTTTGAGCATGCTCTGAAACCCCAGGTGTAAAGCACACACATAGGCTTACATTCACTTTTAGAGTTATTTTGTTAACAAACCTGTAGCTGTACAGAACCTTATCCCCAGCAACAACCAGGACTGCAAATCACTTCCTTTCAGGTCAGCTTAGCATGAGCAAGACCCTTTACTGCAAATATTCACCACTAGCACTTGTGGACTTTCCCTGCATTTACAGACTACTACCCTGAATTATTACACATCCTTGGCCAAACCCCAGAGACCTAAGAGGAAAACACACACCCCCTGCCTCTCAGGGGTGCAAAACCACGGAAGTGCCAAGTCAAACTGATCACAAGAGCCTGGCACTGCTCTGAGTTCTCAAACTGAACAATTCTGGCGCACACGTGGGAGGTTAGAGAGAGCACACAGACTCCTGAAGTCTGCAAAGGGATCAGAGGACAGGCAGCTAGAAAGGTATTTATGGTCCACATAAATAACAGTTTTCATCTTATGTTTCTGCTTGCTTTTTATAGAAGCAGAAAACCAACTCCACAGAAAACTTCCAGGGGACTAAAACAAGACACATCTGCTGAGCCCTGGAGCTGATTTCATGGAATGACAGCTGTGCCAAACTCTCACCTGGTCACAGTTCAGCCCCATTCAGCTTCAAGGTTGCTGTTTCACGGCCTGCATCTTGAGATTCCTGCTGCAAGCGAAGGTCTGGCTCCACCACTTCAGCATTCCCCTGCTTTCCACTGGGCTGAACATACAAGGCTGAAGGATTCAGTTCCTCAAATTCCTAGAACAAATAAAAACCACACCAGAACAGTAAAAAACTCTACATTGTAATTACCACAAAGAATAAAAGGATGCAGCAAATCTCTAACAGGTCAGCAAATGGGTGAAGGTGCACAACACCCAAGAGTTAGCTCCAAATTCTTGCAGAAATGGCCTTATCAAGAAAACCAACTCCACTTTTGCTAGCAGCAAAATTTCTCAGCAAAGCCCCTCTCCCCCAAAATTTGGCCCACCCATACAAAAATACCATCACAGGATCTAATCCTGCCAGAACATGCATTCTGCAACAACAGATAGAAGCACTCCAGGCTGTAATACTCAGCTTTCTGCTGAAATATAAAATTATGGCAGTACCTTTCAAAGGGTTTGCATAATCCACACAGTTCTTACTGGAAGTGAGCTGAGACATGCAAACAATGCCACAGGTAAGCCTAAAGCACAAATGATCCTGGCTTACAACAGGTGTGACAATAGGCAATTACCATGGTTATGCCATCCAGCACTGTACATTTCACTGGCAAAATATGACAGTTTGTAAACCAAAACAATTTCCATATCAACTTTTGATCCATTGCTAGAAGACAGGCTGAAAACAGTTTGTTCTCCTAAACAGAACATCTCTGCTGTACCATCAGACTCTACCTTAACCAAAAAGCAAGCTCTCAACAGAGTTAGACACTCTGGGATGCAGTCACATAATGAAAAGCTACAGGAAAGCAGGGAATACCAGTTTTGCTCTTCACAAAACCACTTGCTTCAAGGTAAGAATCTTCCCATTAAGAATCTTCCCATGCACCCAAGCAGGGATCCTTCCCTTCCCCTTCCTTTCAGCAGCACTGGCCTCCTCCCTCACCTGGGAAGGGATGTTCTCCCCACAGACATCAGCATATCCCATATCCCTGAGGACAGAGTGGAAGTAGACATCCTCCTTGGTGGATGTGTCACACAGGAAGAGGTACAGAACACCATCCACGTATTCATCCACGATGCCCACAAGCTCCTTGAAGCGACAGAGATGCTTGAACAGGAGAATTGCTGCACTGGACCATGTACCCTGAAGAGGAAACAATGTGAAGTAACCATAAACAGACCAAAATCCAACACTTGAGACTTTTCCTTGTGGTGGGCACTTGTCAAAAGCCAACTGAGCTAGGCCAGGCTAGTGACAAATACAGGAAAGTCAGGCAGACAAGCTTCCCAGCATGAAACTAAACCAAAGTACCCCAAAATTGCTGCCTGCAATTCTCATTACACTGGGAATGCCTTTTCACCCTAAATACCTACTTCCAAACATAGTTCCATGGCATTCACCAGTGATTTTATCCCAATTACCTAAAATGCAGTTGTTTGTTGGGTATTCTTTTTTAATTCCTGGAATCACAAGACTTTACAAACATTAAAAGTATCAAAATTTAGGAAGGTGCTGCTAAGCCTCACCACAAGGAAAACTGTGATTAACCCTCAAAACCCAGGGGAAAAAACTGTTTAAAAGCAACATCTTTAAAAACACACAGGCAGCAACTCTGCTCACATGCTTTCCTTCAGAGATTGTACTTCTAAGGCTTCTTCACCAAGAAGTTTCCCATCACAGAGAAACTTTCTTATGACCTCTATAACTCTGGCTGTGCATCTAACCAACTCACTTAAAGCTCTGTTACAGAGTAAGTTTTTAAAACAGAGGTTTGGAGCTACCAAGGCTTCAGAAGGACCTTGGGGAACTACTGGCAGGGAGAGGAAAATGTTGGCTGTGCTGCTTCACAGTAGCCATCTGTTTCTGCAGGAATATAAGCAAGAATGCTCTGATGGCAAGGAAAGCACAGAAAGGGTGATTGCCTGTAAAGCAGACACTCATCCAGCACACTCTGCTGAACATAACAGCACTAATTCTGCTGTAAATATCAACAGGACCTGACTTCATCCAAATGTTTGCCCTTGGCAGGAGAAATAGGCAACCTCTACTTGATAACTCCTCTACATATGTCAATAAACAAAACTGCACATGGACACCCACCTCCACAGGTTTTACCCATGCCAAGGAACACGGGATGGCCTGAGCAGGGAGCTTCAAGTAGTGCCACCTAAAATACAAAGCAAAACCATTACAGCAAAAGCAGGGATCAAGCAGCAGAAGAGCAGAACTTCCTCCTCTTCTGGTTTTACTACCAGTTTAGGAATGCAGAAGCATACATTGGATTGTGCTCTCATGACAAACCCAACAGCAACTTTAGAAAACACTCCATATCCAGAGAATTGGCACAGCAAAACCAGCAATAACAAATGGTCCCTTATTCATTCCCTGGCCCAAGCACGTTCCCATCAAAACCCCTTGTGGAGACAAAGTTACAGATAGAGAACCATTAATTTTGAACCAAAGAATGCCAACAGCCAGGCATGAGGAGAGGCAAACGAGGGGGAAGACACAAATATGGAAAATGTGCTGAAGTGCAGAGAAAATGGACCTCTGACATTGCTACCTGGGGGATGTGCCTTCAGGAGAATGTTTGTATCCATTCATGCAACCCAGGAAGGAGCATTAGGGAGCTTGCTCTGAGGTGACAGACAGCAGCAAGAGGACAGACTGAAGAATGACAGGAAAGGATTTAGCAGTGTACCCCAGGGGCCAGTGCTGGGCCCAGTATTGCTCTATGTCTTCATTATCAACCTGGGGGATAGGGGAGAGTCTACCCTCAGTCTGCTGATGACACAAAACTGGCAGGAGTGGCTGATGCCCTAGAGGGTCAGGTTGCCATCCAGGATAAAGAAATGTACAGACAGGAACCTCACAAAGTTCAACCAAGTTCTGCACTTGGGGAAGAACACCAAGTATCAGCCCAGTGTGGACCAGCTGGAAAGTGTCATTTTTACCAGGAGAGTGACCAAGCACTGGAATGGGTTGCCCAGAGAGGTCATGGAATTGTCATCCTTGGAAACATTGGAAAACCATCTCAGCATGGTCCTAGGCAGCCTGTTCTAGGGAGCTTGGACAGGATGACCTCCAGAAACCTAATCCAACCTCAGCTGCTCTGCAATTCTGCTGCCCATGTGCAATTCACTTACTTGAGGAATCTCAGCCAAGACTTCTGGACAATCTGGAGGTGTCCATAGTCTGCACAGAACACCTCTACCTCCTGGTCATTGATGACACGGTGGATGATGACACGGTACCACCACTTGGAGACCATGACACAGCAGAGCTGCCCAGGCCTCACTGCAGACTCAGGCATGATGTATTTATCAGAAGCAACTTTATGTGAGTAAACGTGTCTGTAAAAGATGACAGTGAGAAACCAGCCTTAGGAGGATGCAGGAGATGGACAAGGAGAAATATATGGGGCATCAAAAGAATCCTGACTTTTTAAAGCCCCCATGATATGAATTTTCAGGAGTTGTTTTAACAGACCCTTTATATATCTCTGTTCTGCCACACTTAAAACTGAAATAAGAATCAAATTGTAACCCCAAAATTTCAACATTTGAATGATACTCTTGGGGTCCAACAAAAAGTTAATTAATGGGGATTAATCAGAGGCTAAACAGAGCCATCCTAATCATTACTTTTTTACCATTACCTTGACATATCAGCATTTCTCATGAACCAGGTTCTGCAGTACTGGCCCAGGTGCAGTGTTGGAGGTGGAAGTAAAAGCCTTAACTGAGCATATTAACAACAGCTGCACAGACAAGGCAGGAACCCTCCAAGTTCCTTTCCATAACCCTTCCAGGCTTACAAAGTTCAGAACTGCTGGGACACAGACAAACCACAGCAGCTGCTGGTGACCACACTTAGTGCTTGCTGCTTAAAAGGATGCACATTTTGGGTACAGCACCAGCATCTCTGTACCAAGCCAGGAAGCCAGCAGAGACCATCAGCAATGCTGGGTGCCCTGCTCCCTCAGCACCAACACTGCCATAGCATGCTCCCACCTCATCTCAAACATCAGATCCTGCAGTTTATAGGATGCTTCTGTGCTGCAGACGTGGATGTAGAACTGGCTGGGAGAGACGACGAATTCCACAATGACTCCCACCAAGCACCTTCTCCTCAGAGGAGGCAAACTGCAAAGGCTTCTGTCCTGAACAGCATCTGGAGGGATTTCTGGAGTCGGTGGAAACTGCTCAAGACCTTGATGCTACAAGGGGATAAGGGGAGGTGGCACTCAGATGTCTCATCATGCACTGAACACACATAATTGGCCTTCCCATTAATTTAAAAAATAGTTCTGCTTTCCTGGGGACTTGTGAATTACTGAGTAGCAGAAAATCACAACAAATTGGGCAAACTTGGATGAAAAATTTCCCTGTGCAACAAAAATACCTTGCTCATACTCCTGCAAGGAATAAAGGAGAGGAATTGAAGTCAGAACACATATTTAGACAAAAGTAGTGAATGACTACTGCCTAAAAAGCAAAACAAAATCAAACCTCAAACCCAACCCACCTTTTTGCTGGATTTTACTGAAAAGGCATTATTTCTATATTCCATGACCATGAAAAAGTACATGGTTGAACCAGCAAAACTATCTGAAAACAATTCCCAAGTGACAGAAGACATGAATGCATCCCACTTTCACACTAGAGCTACTTCCCAAAGACAAAATCAGTCAAAATCTACAATTTCTGTTCTTTTCTCACTTTAGACACATCTGTACAAGTGAACTGTTCAAACAGCTTTCAATTTTTCATTATTCTAACTGCTGAAAACATTATTTCGCTTGAAGTAGTATAGATGGGAGCCTCAATCCAACATCAACTACTTTCACTGCCTCAAGAGCTTTCCTTTGTGCCAGCAGACAGCACTTCTCCAATGATTAAAGTCAAAACCACTTCAATTTTACTTATTGTGAGCACAGTACAAATTATCACTGCATCAAACATCAGGCAAAGTGCGGGTAATTCATATTCCAGCACACTCCTTGTTGCTTATTTCTAAATTCATCTGCAAACAATGGGGTTTTGCAATAGTGGCTCTCTTAATCACTTTGTAGAGATGCAGATGATATAATCATAGAATATTCTGAGTTAGAAGGCACCCACAAGAATCATCAAAGTCCAGCTCCTAGAGCTGCAAAGGACCACCCCAAGAATCCCACCATGTGCCTCAGAGGATTTTCCAAATGTTTCTTGAGTTCTGGCTTGGTGCTGTGACCACTTCCCTGGTCTCTCCTTCTGCAGACTGAGTAAAGCCCTCCATTTTTTTGGAGCTAGAAATTTTGACTAAAACCTTTGAGTTAAACAGTGAGTTAACATTTTTGAGTCTCAGAGCAACTGAGGGAATTCTGCCTGAGCAGCAGCATCACCTCTAAAAACCCCTTACAAATTTCACAGATTTCCTCTATGTAGTCCCTGTAAATGGTGGCATTTTTAAGTGCCAATTTTGCTCTGATAAAGCTCTTCAGGTCAGGTTGTTAAGGGCACACATGAGCTTTATATGCTTGCTCACATATTGTTAGTGACAACAGACATTTATTTGAAAGACTTAGGGGATGTGCACTTGAAAAGAAGCTCACAAAATGCAACAAAGCTATAAAGAGATAAAGCAAGTGTACACAATGTAAAATCAGGCTTTGTAAGAGGCATGACTTGCAAGAGAGGCTGACTCCTTGTTCCAAGCTGGACTGGCAGCTGCCAAGAGTGGTGTGAGTGACACTTCTCCTTCTGTCAGGGCAGCAAGAAAAAGCTCCTGAGAGCAGCAGCTCTGTCTTCTTTATCCTTCTTGGAACTGAGCAGATGGACTCAGCCCTTGTGCCCCATCTGACCCTGAAAACACTTCCAGGATACCTGGCAGCAGGGCAGGGATCAGGCTGCATCGTTCCCCTCTACCTTGCAGCATTCTGATGAACAAATGTCCACTACACACTCAAACAAACACATTCTAAACTGCTTTCCTCCTCTTTAGAGCTTTTTAAAAACAACACAGCACACCTGGTGTTTCATAACAAACAGGAGTTGTACAAACATCTTGCAAATCTTGTCTTGCCAGGATCATTAAATGGTCTGCAATACCTAGGAACAAAAATCTGGGGCTACCTAGACCATACCCTCTCTTTCATTGCCTTCACACAATCAGACTTGTGGTTTGACCCAGGGAAATTCCTTGTGGACCTCATCACACCAAACTAAAATCTCTTTAAAGGATCAGAACAGACTGCCAAAAATCTCTCAAGTGCTACACAAAGTCCAACTCCTAGCTGCAGGCTTCCAAGCTCATTAGAACACAAAACACCGAAGTCAGGAAGAACCCTTGGGATTCTTTCCCTACCTCTGAGCTCCAATTGTACAGCTGGGTATAGCCACAAGACAAGCTTGGCAGAGGAAACAACTCTAAGCAGGAGGATTTTCCTGAGAAAAAGAAGGCCTAAAGGTACTCAAAAGAAAAAAAAATAAAGGAGGAACAAATAAATTCTTCCAAAAAGATTTGGCAGTTCAAAGCCTCTGCACCGCTATTTTCCAGCCCCTTCTAAACCCACACTGCTAAACAAAACAAAATAATGATCATTTCCTACCAAATAGCAGACTTGAGACTGCAGGAATCAAAGTCACTGAGGAACACTCCCCAGCTCTGTCAAACTGGCTGACACTGAAGCCCTGGCAAGAGCAGCAGGGGAAATTTCACACAACTGGTCTCACAACGAAGTTATCAAAGTCCAGTTACAAGTAACTATATCAAAAGGTATCACCACTCTTGTAAGTGAGAAAGATAACACTTAACTGGCCTGGATGATCTGATAGGCCTCAAGATCAGAAGGAGACCAGAAAAAGACTGACTTTGGATGGCACATAAAGCTATCCACCAGGTAACTGTGAGTCTAGCTGCCTCCAGAGACATCTAAAACAAATGTCTGGAAGCAGTGGTGCCTCAACATTGCAAACTCAACAGAAACAAAGATAGTAAAAAGAGTATCACCCCTTGAAACAGACATGAAAAATCTACAGATCATTTGTCCAGCCACTTACCTGTTTGAGGTGATCACCCGAATCTACTGCTTGTGTTTGCACTGGCTCTGAATCCATCAGAGCTGCTGCCTGGTAGCAGCTCTTTGTCTTACAGGTGGGTTCCAAAGAAGGCACCTCAGCTGCAGATGCTGCTGCAAAGACAATAATTTGGCTGTTATTCTTTGTTGGGCTGATACAGTGTTGCATATTAAGCAGAAATGGAAAACATAAAAAAATGGAAGTCTGAAAGCATTAGTGTTGTTTTACTCAATACTTGCAGCATTCACAGTGAACACATTAATGAGGATTCACTGTCAGCAAGTTAAAACAAAACAAGAATCACTTGCTCTTGTAAGCAAGCTGAAGGTTAAAATCCATTGCTAGAATAATGTTAAAATGTATTTTCCCTGGAAAAGCTGTGAATTTGGGAGGAACTGTATGTGATTATCCACCCTCTCCCATAGGTTTTATGGGAATGATGAGGGTATCTGCAGTGCTGTCTCTTTTGTGGAACACTGTAGCCATGCCTTTCAGGCCAGTGCCAAATCTTCAGTCTCAAAAAGTGTATGGCAAAAGCTTTACCAGCCTGCAGAGCAGACATTGAGAAGACCCTTTTTCACCTATCACTGGAATGACTAGAAATTCCAGTCCTACACACACATTCAGCAAGTCCATACTCTGAATGGGCTAATCAGCCCTCCTTTCACCTCACACCACAAAACAGGGCCAAAAACCTTCCTGGAAATTCTCTGCTACCAGGACAACTGCCCTGTAGCACTCAACAGCCCTTCTGTGCCAAAGCCAAGGGGAATCAGGACTTCTGCAGCAACTGGAAATGCAGCAACAGAAACTTGAAAGGCAGCTGCTTGGCCACAGAGCTTGGAAGAGCTAGGTGCTTTCATTTAAACATACCACCTCACCTTGCAGCACCTCCTCTTTCTGAGCCTCATCTTGAGGCACCTTTTCTTCCTGAGCCTCACCTCGAGGCCCCTCTTCCTCCTCAGCTTCACTTTGAGGCATCTCTTCTTCCTCAGCCTCACTTTGAGGTACCTCTTGCTGTTCTATCTTGCTTGCCAAGTACTTCCTCAGGACCAGCAAGGAACCTGCCTTTGTTTGCTCAACAGCAATGGAATCAGACATGCTCCTGAGGACTTCAAACATGGACAAAAATCCGTACTGCCTGTACTGGAACGCCCGGCCAAAGCGTCTGAGGAAAGCCTTGTCCAAGTCTGCCAGCAGAAGTGGTGAGGAGCTCAGCAGGTCCTGCAGCTCAGCCTTCACCACTGCTGGCAGGACAGGAGTCCCAGCACTCAGAGTATGGAAACTCTGTGGATTCTTAGAGTTTTTAGTGGGAAAAGTAGAATTTGCCTTCGCAGCAGTTTTCTTTGATGCCTTGCGTGACTTTACTTTCTGGTTGGCAACCAGTCTGGCAATCCCTTTGGTGGAGTCATCTGCAATGGCTGCAACAGAAAGAAATAAACAGACAACCAGAACAATGAACTGTTAAAAGCTCTACACTGGCAAAGCTCCTCTTCTCCACACCCCTTCCAGAAGCACTTGTCTCCTTCAAAAGCAATCACACTAAACCATGGCTGATTTCCAGCAACCTTGCCCTTTGCAAACTGGACTGAACTATTTTTAAAAGCCAGCAACCAGTTTGCACCCTTATCCCTAGAAATTCAGACCAGGCAGGAAGGCAGGTCAAATTCTTGGATGCAGGATAACAAACAAAAACCAAGCTGCTGAGAGTTTTGCTGGGAAAGCAGAATCACAGTAAACTCTCACTACAGAACACCCTCTGCCCAAAGGTCTTCCTGGTCAGGTCCCTCCTTCCTCAGCCCAGGTCTTTTACAAGCTTCCAAACAACTTTTTCTTGTGTTACTGTAGCACTCAAAAAGCCCCCCAACCATTTCACCCTTCCCAATCAACTCCTGGTAACTGCCATTTGTTGTCACAACACTTCCCCAAAGAAAATTAAAAAGGTTATTTGATACAGGCTAAGCTTCCTATGGGGTCAGGTACAGAAACCTTCACAGCTTCTCTCAAGAGGCCCCATCCCTGGTTTTGGCTCCTGCTGTAGCTTGGATTTACAGGAAAAAGTGATACGTACCAGTTCTAGTGTACACACAAGGAAATATTATCTCAGTTTCTAAACTAAGTGCAGAGTGAAAAAGTGTACAAAAATAACTAGAAGCATGGTTTTTTGAAGAGAGAAGAGTACCAAAGTGTTAAAAGACAGATCAAAATATAAGAAGAAATATAAAAGACAAAAAATTAACCAGAGTTGTATGAGAAACAGATTAACAAATATGTGACATACAGTTCTGCACATCTGAACATCACTTCACTCCAGTATGAGGTTCCAAACAACTCCTCCACCCATTTGGAAACAAAACCTCACCTTTGAGGATTAAAGCACCATTCTTAGAAGAACAGATTTGGACAACTTCAGGCATTTGTGTCACCAGCTCCAGGGTGGACTGGAAGCCCAGGTCACGCAGAGGGAGAGGTTTGCAGACCATGGCCATGTACTGCTCCTCCAGCTGCTCCGGCGTCAAGCCCGCCTTGGCAGCGATCAGCATGGCCCTCACCTCCTTCTTCAGCACCTCCATAAGCTGCGCCTGCTGCTTCGACGCCTCTGTGCTAAAGGGGAACACAAGCGAGCAGATAACAACTTGTACCACAGCTATTCGTAACCACGCGCAGGTTCACGAACAACCCCTGTATTCACCTGCCAGCACCCCTGGAGTTTAATGCACCATTAAACCTCTGCCAGCGCAGACACCCTGCACGTCCACACCGCTGCCCGAGGACACCCCACCCACGGCCAGAAACCCCAGTAACCCCCAGCGCGGGGGTTCGCCCCTCAGGATCTCTGTCCCCACAGACATCCCCGCTCCCCTCAGCCCATGCCGGGACGCCCCGCTCCCACACGCACGGCGCCATCGCTCCGGCCTCGCCGTGCGCCTGCGCGGCGCCTTTCCCGCCTTTGGGCCGTGAGGGCGGGGCGGGGCCACTCCTCGCCCCCCTCACGCCGGCCAGGGCCGCCATCGCTGCGCCGCTGAGGGGGAGTGGTCGGCACCGCCCTCAGCGCTGAGGTGGGATGGGCTTTCCGCTGCCTCGGACCGGCAAAAAAAAAAAAAAAACAAACCAAAAAACCCCCAACAAACAAAAAACCAAAACCAAAACGAGAAACGATTGGAGAAGATCTCTGAGATGATCGGGTTCGACCCAACACCACGACGTCAGCCAGACCAGAGCACCGAGTGCTATGTCCAGTCTTTCCTTAAACACCTTCAGGTGATGTCCCCACCTCCCTGGGCAGGCCTGTTCCAATGTCTAACCACTCCTTGCCGTGAAGAAATTTCTCCCTAGTCCACTCAAACCTCTCCAGGTGCAGCTGGGGACTATGTCCTCTTGTCCTGTCTCTGATTGCCTGACCTGGCTACACCCTGCCGTGATTGTGGTTGTAGAGGGTGGTAAGGTCTCACCTGAGCCTCCTTTTCTGGAGTTCCCAAGAGCTCCCTCAGCTACCCCTCATCAGGCTTTTGCTCCACACCCTTCCCCACCTCCATTGCCCTTCTCTGGACTTGCTCCAGAACCTCCATGTCCTACTGTTATTAAGAAGAGTCTTGTATTTTGTAAGAGGAGTCTTGTATTGTAAGGAATCTGTATATTTTTTTTGTCCCATCTAAGAGGAAAACACGCAGTGGAGACACAAAAAGCACGTTAGGAAAGAGCCACACACTGAACAGGACCAGTTCCTTCAACATAACAATATTTAAAACCAGATGTGGTTATTAAGAGGAGCCTTGTATTTTTTTCAGTCCCATCTGAGAGGAAAATCCACAGAGGAGACATTGACTTTCCAGAGGTCACAGACCGTAGTTAAAGAGGGGTGGTGCAATGGCTGTTTCCTAAGGGCTCACAGATATCTGACAAACCCCCTCAACTGCAAAGCTGATTTCCACACAGGAGTACTTTTCAGACTAAAACAGGAGCTGAACCTGTAAATTTTGGGACACTCATCAGCATGCACTCTCAAAAAATCTCCTTGTTTCAAAAGTTAGCAACGAAACATCTGCCAGGCATGGTGGAGTCAGTACCCACTGGTTGAATAAAACATCAGACAAAACCAGCATGTTGCAGGTTTGAAGGTGTTAAACATGCCAGGGTCTTTTGACAAGACACCAACTGGAATCCAAAACCAGACCTGAGCTGCCTTTTGCTGCTTAAAACACCACCTGCCTTTTCAGCAGCTGGAGATCATCTCTGCCAGTCCCATGTTGGCCAAGTGATAAACAAAAAGTGTTTTGATAAACAAAAAGGGTTTCTGGAGCACTTCCAAAGAATATACACAGTATAAAATTATTAATTACACCCAATTTACACCCAACTTTTCTCTGCCTTTACCCCTTTCCATCCATCACTTCCCTGCTGACCTGCTGACACAGCACCCAGCACTGCAGAGAAAGCAGGCAGCTGCTGCTCCTGCCCTCCCTGCCTGCAATATCCTGACTCCAGGTGGAGCACAAGTCTCCAATAAAACAGGAATCTGTGGAAAAACAAGATCAGCACCTCCCCAGCTGTCCCAGCTCCCCCCAGCCACTCCTCCACAGCAGGGACTGGAATCCCTGAGCTCAGCCCTGCCCTGCTTTATGTCCCAGATGTATCTTTCTTTCTATAGTGTAATTTCTAGCCAGGTGCTGATTTCTTTAATACAGTTGGCGACTTTTTAGTGTTTCTTCCACAGGTTTCTGCAGAAGTCAGCACAGGCTGAGCAGCATGAAAAGAGAATTCTCCTATGTTTGCTCTGCTACGCTCCTGCTGTGGAAAACTAGGGAAGCATTTAGGCACAAACTCTTTTGGCAATTTACAATTCAACAGCTCTAACTCTGTGATGGCTCTCATATTAACACCCATTCAGGAAAGCTGGGACCAGTTACTTTCCCTCCTTGCTAAAATGTGACCCCAGAGAAAGGGGGATTGCTGCCAATGTCCCTTCTCAGTGCCAGCCAAAGGACTTCTGGAGAGCAGAGCAGTGTGAGATGGTACTTACCCAAATGTTCACCACAACACCCTCTCCATCCACTCCTGAGTAAGTCCCTGGCCTCACCAGCAAAGGCTTTTCACCCTGGTGTCTGTTCTGGACCACTCTCACCTTTTGGTATCTTTTGGACCACATGCCTAACAGTTACTTTTAGGTTGCTTTTCAACAGCTTTGCAGAAACTATCTACTAAAAATCACCGTAATGCTTCTGATTGCATTTTATTTCCAAAAGCAGAGATGCAAATAGAATATCCTCCTGGGGTCCACCTTGTCCAGGTCTAACTTTCCTTCCCATCTCCACAGCAGTGCATGCTGAGAGCAGAGCAGCTGGAAGCAGCTTGCTCACTTCACTGTCCATTATGCCTGACAAGCCTGTGATGAACTTGAAATGAGCCTCCTTGATGTGGCACCTCCCCTTCTCTCCTCCCCTGCCTGCAGCAATAAATTTGGGCACGTCCTCATCCTAGCCCCGGGCAGCTGTGTGCTCCTGGGCAGGGATGAGGATGGAGAAGAGGGCTCGGAGCTCTTCCAGGGAGCCCCAGAGAAGACGCCGAGAGTCCCCGGCTGCACAGAGCAAACGAGACAAGAGAGAGAGCAGCAGAGAAGCTGGCAAAGGGAAGGGAGATGTGAAGCAGGAGAAAGCCAAGGAGACCAAGAGCACTGCGGGGAGCGATGGTAGGGTGCACACCTCCACGGTGGTGGACGTGGATGATGTGGTGTCTGATGAAGAAATGGAGGCAATGGCATTGCTGGATAGTGAGCAGCAAGAGGAAGGTATGGCTTAAAGAAGGGAAGGGGTTGGAAAACTCTGGGCTCTTTGGTGCTGCGTGGGTCACAGCGTGACTCTGCTCTCTGCATGGTGTTATCACACCATCACACCATGCACAGGTGTGGTTATCCTCAGGACAGGATATGGGAGACTCCAGCTAGCCTCCCAGCCAGCTTCTGCAGGCTTATTAGCACCATCCAGCAAAGCAGTGAACCTGGATACAAGCAGTTACATTCCAAGCATCTTTCACGCTTCAGCTTGCTACTCCCCAGTTCTGTTCATGCTCTGGTCTCTTCCTTTTCTTGCTTGGCCTCCCTTAGGTGGATGGCATTGGCCTTCCTGCCAGCTCATAGCCCAAGGACCTTGCTGCAGGGAAGAACTGCCCTTGAGGTGACACTTCCCCTCACCTGCTGGGTAACCTTTAAGAGCAGCTCCTCTCCACGTGCTCGTTAGGCACATTCCCAGCCTGCTACAATAGAAGGGAGCAGTGTGATCCTTTTGGCAATACAACTGGGCCTGTTTCGACCCAGCATCACCACAGGCATGGCAGGTGTCCATTACAAGAGGCAGCACCACTTGTGCTCTTCCCTGCTAGCACCTCTGCTGCCCCAGAGTGACACCAAGGTTCAGACTTGCTCCTGACTCCCTGGGAACAAGCTTCATCTTTCTGCCTCCATTACAGGAATTATAGCTATTGGGCAGAGCTTAGGAGCTCTAGTGACTACACAGGTTCTTGGGATCTGAAGCTCCCTCAGGACCAGATGTTTCTATAAAATATTTCAAAGGCAGAGGAGCAGGGATGGAAGGGTTGGAAGGGATTAAAAATGGGAAGGGTGCTAACTTCACAGCTGGAAATCCTGATCCACTTCCTGGCTCCATCTGTTTTCATGTCATACCTGTCAATTTTTCCCTCAGACAGGAGCACAACAAAGGGCAGCCAGAGCAAGATGACCCACACTCACTTTGGGGAGATGTAGAAAGTAATAATAATCTGGGCTGACCATGCCAGCCACCCTCCAGCACCTTGAGGTGACTTCTTAGAACACGGGAAGATTTCACTGGCGCCAGAGGCATATGGGAACTGGGATGCAGCTAAAATCCTATTCCAAAACAACCTGAAATACTCTAATAGAGAAGGGCACTTCAGGCTGTGCATGTTTAAAGCTCTCTCTCATTTGTGATCTTTGTCTTTAGCTCATCTTTCCAGATAAACTTCAGGGATGCCAGCTCGGCAAAGCTGCCCATTCCAAGCCTTTCAACCCTGCTTTGTAGGCCCAATTCTTCAAGATGAAGTCTGCTTTCTAGTCAAGCAACCATGGAGAAGCATGGCTCAGTTTTTGCCAGTAAAGCAGAGAAAATCTGTCCATCCATCCTTGCTACTCCTGGCAATCTGGAGCAGGGAGTGTTCCTTAACTCAACTCCAGAGCCAAGTGGTTCATTTACAATGAGTCCAGGCAAACCACAGCAGTGAAGCTGATGTGTGCAGGCACTTGTCAGGCTATCAGTATTTTGGGAGCAGTCCTCTTCTAACATAGTCCTGTTGGATTTCTCCCCAGGTGTAAAGTCTCCTGGTCTGGGTGTCTGTGAGTGGCTTTTGACCATCTTGTCTTTCCTGTTCATCATACTGACCTTCCCCATTTCTGTCTGGTTCTGCATGAAGGTGAGAATTGCCATGGGGCCTCTCAGGATTTGGTGCCTGATCTGGATGTCACACACTGATTCAGCCTTTGTTAGACATGAGCATAAAGCGTTTTTTGGTAAAAGGCCCCTATTTATACCTCTTCAACTCATCATTAGTTTTGATTTGTCCTTTATCACATGTTGCTACAGCACAGGGGTCCTACCATTGCCTATCAAATATTCCTGCTGAAATACCAGCAGGAAGGAAAACTTGCAATTTTTTTAAAACAAATTGCAAGTGTGTTCACTTTCAGACACATCCCTCAGCCTACCTAGCCCAGACATGGCTGCATTACAGCAGCAGGGTAAATAGGCTTTAAATTTAAAAATTTTAAGAGAGATTGATCTCTCAGTTAATAGTAGATTTTCCCTCTTCCTCTCATTTTTATTCAGATTTATAGCATGGCTACAAGTAGGCACTTGTAGGCATTTGATTCCCGCTTCTCAGGAAATTTCACATTTGTCTTGTTATCAACAACAATGTTAGTATTGCTGCTTAGCTCTTAGGATGAGCATGTTTGCCTTGGAGGGAAACAAACAATGTGGAACATTTTAACTTGGGTTATTTAAGTTTGGTCAGGCTATAGGGAAGCAAAATGCTGGATCCTCTTGGGAAACTCTGGGTGGGTCTAACATGGGCTGCTCTCCCCATATCTCTGTCTGTCACAGGGCTGCTCATATACAAGGCTGGCCAGCAGTTCTGGGCAAAGGGTAAAGTGACTCAGTGACAGGTGATGCCACAAGCACTGAAATCCTCCCTTTTCAGGGCTTTTCCAGAATAAACTTCCTCCCATGCTGGTCAGGCTGCTTTCCCCAGTCCTACTTCTTCCTCTGCAGCCTGGATTTGTTTCCCTCTGCAGGTGGTGCGGGAGTATGAGAGAGCCATTGTTTTCCGACTGGGCCACCTCCTTCCTGGCAGAGCCAAAGGACCCGGTGAGGTGTTTACTGAGCTCCCCCCAGCCACACTGCTCCTCTTCTGCATGCCTTACCAGAGCTCACATGCTGGGGCCCTCCAAGCAGACATGGCCAGACAGGAGATTTGATGGATTTTGTTCTCTTCCTTTTAAGGGCCAGTAGTTTCTGATGCCTTTTCCATCAGAGAAACAGCCTGAAAGTTTGAGTCTATGTATTGCTGTTCTTTTGTAGTTCTGCATGCTGAACCCTCTCCTGTTCTCCAAAACAGCAGAGGTAATTTTGTAGTTCTGATGATGAACCTGATGTCTTTCTCTTCCTCCCAAAGGCCTTTTCTTTTTCCTTCCCTGTTTGGACACCTATCACAAGATAGACCTCCGCCTCAAAACCCTAGAGATCCCCTTCCATCAGGTATGGCTGACACCCCCTCTCTATATTAATTTTGGTATCTTTTAAATGTTAAATCTTATGCTTCCAACCTTCATCCTTGCCAAGAAAAGTTTGTAAAAACATCTCAAAGTAACCTCTAGTTTGCCCAAGATCAGTCAGTAGCAGAGGTGGAAGCTACAAAGACTTAACCATTCAGCCAGTCTTCATCATTCTCTCAGTTGTGTGCTTTTCTTTTCTGTGCTACCTTAGAGTTGCCAGAACCAGCTCCATCTCCCCTAATGTCTTCTACTTAGGTGGTGACCAAAGACATGGTTACTTTGGAGATAGATGCTGTCTGCTACTACCGGCTGGAAAACGCCTCTCTTCTCCTGACCACGCTGACCAGCATCTCCAGTGCCATCCAGCTGCTGGTGCAGACCACCACCAAGCGCCTCCTGGCACACCAAGCCTTCTCTGAGCTTCTGCTGGAGAGGAAGAACATCAGCCAGGAGATAAAGGTGCTTCCGTGGGGAGGGAGAGGGCAAAGCAAAGGGTGATTTGAGGCTCCACAAGAAGCTCAGGTGGCCACTCCCTCAGAGTCACAGACACTGGTTTGAAGAAGGCTTCCACACTGGGAATCAGTGTGGACTCCAGTTAAATCACCCTAAACCCCTGGGGTTAACACAAATGGGAAGTGAGGGCAGTAATTTTATTTTTGAGGGGCCTTGCCCAGTAGCACACTGAACCTGATAAATCTGCCTTACATTCCTGCAATTAAATCCCTGCCCTGTGTTGCTCCCTGTAAGGGCCTAGGCCAGGTCTGCTGTTCTCCCCATGCTCCAAAAACATTTGTCTTCACAGGTGGCTTTGGATGCAGTCACAGGCTGCTGGGGGATCAAAGTGGAGAGAATAGAAATGTAGGTAGGAAATGCTGGTAGAAGGGAATTCTCTCTCCTTTTGCAAGTACCTGTCCTGTGCTGTTTGCTGTTGCCTGCTCCTCTTCCTGCTTTGCCTCTGGCTCTCTCCCTGCAGGTGTTCTGCACAAGGTAGAGCCTCACCTCCCACGCTCCTATTTTCCCTGCCCTTTTCAGCCTCTGCCTCATGTAAAATTTCCATATCTGTTCTTTCTCCTGCCCTGACAGCCAGAGCAGGATCCTTAGCTGGGATCTCATCAGCCTTTCACTGCTGCTGCAGGCAGAGTTTGCACCCAATTCTGGTAGCCCAAAAGGCCCAGCAAGGCACTGAACTCTCCATGTCCCACTCTAGATCAAAGGCCCTGGGGGCTCAGCCCTGGTAGGGATGGGCTCATCACTCAAGTCTGTGCAGAAGGGTGGGACACACTGATCACAGAGAGGGACATGGAAGAGAGAGCCAAGCAGTGAATGAATAAATCTGTGAACAGAACATTCCTGTGCCTGTCTTGAAAGCTGTCTCCTAGTGGAGTCTCTGCTGCCTCACAAAGAGTGAGCTTAAACTATGAGCCTCAGAGACACAAAGAGATCTCCCTGCTGGCTGGTGATCATGCCTGGTCACTAGAAAACCAGGCTGAAAGAGAAGGTTGGGAATGGAGATAGAAGGCTGAAGTGAGACACGCAAAGAGGGACACCCAGGGACAAAGAATAGGAATGAGCTGCTCTGCAGAGACTGAGTGAGCCCATCCCAAGCCTCAGACTGACCATCCAGTGCTGCCAGGAGAGCCAAGAGCCCAGCTAATGCCTGTCTTTACTACCACAGCAACAACGTGCAGCTGCCTGCTGAACTCCGGCAGTCCCTGGCTGTGGAAGCAGAGGCCCAGAGACAGGCCAAAGTGCGGGTATGCCAACATCTGAATCTTCTCATCTCCTTCCAAAGCATTCCTCCTCCCTTTCCCACCTCTGGTTTGAGGGTCCTGTGTGTGCCACACAGGCACACAGCTCTGGGTTGAGGTGTTTCCTTTAATTCCTGAACAAGAGCTGAGTCTATCTAACAAGGGGAGCTCAGTTGTGAGCTCTGAGGGGCCTGGTAAAAACATCTAGACATGAGCTTCCAGACTTCTGGCAATGCCAAGAGGTTAGTACATGCTGTGATCTTCAAGGAGCAGGAATGTTATAATCACACTGACCCCGAAAATTTCATCAAGGAAATCTTCCTCTGTACCAAGCAGTCTGTGCCCCCTCACTCCCAGCCTCACAGAGCCTTCCTTCTTCCCCTGCTTGGTAGGTGATCGCTGCAGAGGGGGAAAAGGCTGCTTCCGAGTCCCTGCGGATGGCAGCTGAGATCCTGTCCAGTGCTCCAGCTGCTGCTCAGCTCCGTTATCTCCATGCACTGCACTCCCTTACCACAGAGAAACCTGCTGCTTTCATCTTGCCCTTGCCTCTGGATGCCATGAACCTGGTCTCTCCAGCTACCCACAGCTCTCCAGCTGTGAGCAGCCTCCTTACAGACACCACAAAGCTCCCAGAAAATCCAAAAGACAAGAAGGACTCACCCATGCTCTGAGAGAAATGGTTCCCACCTTGCTCCTGCTCGGAAAGGAGCAAGAAGGCTGGCCAACCATCAGGTTCTGACCTAGAGGCAGGAGGGAAAGCAGCCCAGGCCTGCAATATAAAGTGGATTGTACATGGAAAAAGCCTCTACTTGTTTTGGAAAAGAACAAATGTGGTGTGCCAGGAGCAGGCCTGGCAAGTGTGTGAGCAGGGGATTGAGGGAAGTGGGGTGTCTCCCTTCCCCTCCACAGAGCCAGATGCACCTTGACATGTTACAGCCTGGCTCACATCATGGGGTGTGATCCATCTTGCCCCATCACCTTGCAAGGAAGGACAGACCTTCCCCTATGTCCTTACATGTGCCCCATCCACAAAGCAGACAGGTGGGAGTGGGAGCATGACAATCCGTGGGGGAACAGCATCCAGGCAGGATGCTGGGTGCTGCCATCCTGTAAGGAGGGAAAGGTCCTTGTGGTGTCCTGGATATGGGATTTCATTTACCACCACGTACATCCCCATAACTAGGCGTTTAGCCCTAGTTCTGAAGTAGGACGAAAAGGAAGAAGGTGAGAGGGCAGCTTTTAAAGCTTGGTGCTTCCCTGCCGGGCACATCTGCTGTGCAGGGGAAAGGCTGTGCTGCTGCTCGCTTCCACAGGGTGGTGAGGCAGGACAACGTCTGAGCTCGTGGGCACTTAAAAACGTTAGTGTGAGGTGACCAGTTTAACCAACGCCCCCTGGGCTGACAAGGGGAATCCCGCACCACTGGCTGAGAGTCTCGGGAACCGAAACACCTTTGCCCGCAGGCAGCTGCCTTGGTAATTTTCACACACAGAAAGCAGAGAGAGTTCTCAAAAATCCTAGAAGCCACAAAACTCCATCTTTCCTGCCTACAGCTGTTTGAAATGGCCAGGAACCTACAGGAACCTACAGTCCTTTCCCTTGGCAAAAATCTGACGCACTGTCAAAGGAAATATCCCTGCACTCAGGTTTTCTGATCCTGGTGCCCTTTATGTGGGTGTCAGCTCTGCTCCTGCCCTTTTACTTGACCTACAGTATCTCCCCTTGCTTCAAAGCAGATCTCCCTGCACAGCCATTCCCAGCACCACTGTTCTGCTGTTGGTGTCCTGTACAGGTCAAGATAGAGGGCGCTTTGTTGCCTTTCTTTTAATTGGCCCACATTGCTGGTCATGATGCCGGTGCCTAGCAGGGGATACTCAGCCAGTCGCTCACTCTTGAATTTTCATTTATTCACAGCTCTTTGCCTGCTGGTAACTCTAACTGCTCCCATGACTGCTCCACAGTCTACAAATATTTGCCAGCATTTTTACAAGGACAGCTGGCCAACCAGCCCTCTTACAAGTGGGTGGGAGTGAGAAAAATCCCCCTCTGAACTCGGAAGTGACCACACAAGCACCTGACCTGCAAGTGTAACCTCCCAGTTACATCGTTTGCCACTGTAACCCTCCCAGGGGAGGGGGCAGCAGGATCACTGTGGCTCCTGCTGGTGTGGCTGTGATACATCTCAGGAGTGATCTGCTCACAGAAAATTAGCTCCGGGAAGTTGAACGGCTCTGTCATCTTCCACTGGGGAACATGAGCTGTGCAGTTACTCCTCTAAAGCTGGTTCTGCTTATTTCTCATGCTGCTGGAATAGGCCCTTCTTTCCCAACCTCAAGGACATAAGGGCAAAAGGGCCTAACATTACAGAGTGAGCTACAGCTGATCCTTTCTCTGGACATTTCTTTGGCTGCATTTCTAACTCCGTGTAAAATGATCCATCCCCACCAAGATCATTGGCACAGGAAGGACCAACAGCTTTACAGATAAAGTCTCAAAGGAACAACACTTGGCCCAAGAACTGATGTCACGAGACACACAGCACTATGTCAGGGCACACCCATCACCCTGTTTGCACTTGAATCTGCAGAAGCCAGGCATGGGTTTTTCAAACTTTCTTACAGAAAGGCAAATTATAGCTAAGAGCATCCTCAGTTCCAAAAAGCATGCCTTGTTCCAGCAGGATCTTCTCTCTTTTACATGTACAGAGCCAGCAAAAACTTGTCATTTTACCACCTGGAGATACTATGCTCAAAAGCCTCTCAGAAGGAAAACCTAGTTTAAAAATGTACTTAAGGATTAGTGATAGAAGAAGTTTCCAAGGGAGAATTTACTCTGAGGGAGTTAGCAGGTGTTGTCTGCGGCAGTGTGATTCCTGAGACTTTCACTGCCTGCTCTTCCAAGCTGAGAATGGGTCAAATTGCAGTCATCCCAATTCTTGTACATTTTCCTCCTAATCAGTCAGACAGCTGGTAGCTGAATCATCTGAAGCTCAGAGGATGAAGAGGGTACTCACTATCAGATACATAACCAGGCCATGCTGGCACTGAGGTAAAAAACCCTCTTGATATGAGAGGGAAGAGCTGCAAACAACTTGCTTGCATGATCCAACACGGATGAGACAGAATGAAATAAAGCAGCAAGAAGAGATTGATGAGTGCCAACAGGAGGGTCACAAGCAAGAGAGGTGTGTTTAGTAGAAGTTTGAAGTAGCAATTGTTTTACAAGGATGACAAACTACAGAACTGTGGGAGGAGGCAGAGGACAAGCAAGACACTTGTGGAAATGGCAGAGGCAGGAAGAAGAACAGCATAAATGCTGAAATGGCAGAGACATGTCAGGGTAGTAGGTAAGGAGTAACAGCAATGGATCAGGGTGAAATGCCACTAGGAATGAGCACTAAGACACTACTCAGTCATTGCTGTTCTTCAGTGTTTGCTTTTTATGGATCTCTTGGGCTGGCCAGAGGTAGAAGCTTTGGGACTTGAGCAGGCCATGACTTCTGAGATATTTTCTTGGAAATTTTTCAGAAAGGAAAAACAGCAAGCCAAAGCCATTAAAAATACCACAGACTTAAAATATGCTCAAGATATCACATCCTTAATAAACAAGTCAGCCTTCCTCTCATTCTGAAGTCAAAGGGACAAGATACACTAAAGGACTAAGGGAAGAAATTTTAATTACCACTCTTTCTCCTTCTCCACATTTAAATCTTGTGGATATAGTTAAGAAAGAACACAAGGAAATGCTTTCATGCCTAATAGGCTTGTGACCTAAGGAACTCACTGCCACACCATATGGGCAAGAACAGTAGGTAAGCAGTAGGTAAGCACTGTTCAAATACCTCCTAGAGAAAGCAAGAGTGTCATGCTATAAACACAAAAGATCTGAGGCCTCTGGAACATAATTTCTTTCTAATCCAAAATCAGTGATCCTAAACAGATCTTCTTGACTGTCACAGGGAGTACTCACTCACAAGGAGCATTATGCCAATTACAGTCATCTCCTAGATATAGACCCTACGTTACATGTCAAAATCAAAATTAGTTTCTCTCCAAACCAGACCATGTTCAGCAGTTTTTTTCTGCCCTGATCTAGAATCACGTTAAAAGCCTCTTTGCTTGACCACTGACAGAGTTGAGACAAAACCCCAGGATGTGTCCAGCAGGAGAAGGTTCTGCATTAGGGTTAGATAAGTGAAGTGTCCTCAAAGATTGCTTCAGTTTCCAAATCTGGAAAAAGGTTCAGAATATTGATTATATTGACTTTGCCTTTTCTTGTTTGTTGCTTTTTGGATGCCTTCCTTGTCTTTCTCCAGCTTGCTCTCTAGCTCTTGATTCCCTGCAGAGCTTCTTCCTGCTTCTCTTCAAGACCTTCAAATCTTTCCTCTGTATTCTGAGCACGGATCTCTGTTTCTTTGAAACACAGAGGCAAAGTCAATGCAAAAACATGAAATCTAAGGAGCTGCTGTCAGGAGACCCAAGAGAAAGATCTGGAGAGCTGAAGAGTCCAGTGGGACTGGCTGACTCTATAAAACATGTTTATGATTTCAGAGAAGGGCATTATTAAAAGATTTACAAAGGATTTTATGGCACATCTATGTAAACCTTGCAAATTTAATTAATTATAAAACTCAGTGTTTGCTAGCAGAGGGTGAGATGCTGATCTTCACTGTGAGAGGATAAAAACAGAGCAGAGTCAGTTCTATTAACAGGGCTAATGAGATGGGGTTTCCCTGGTTAATGCAAGCTCTCAGACAAAATAAGCACCTGCCTGAAATGAAACCCTGCCCTGCTCAGGCCTCCAGCACAGGACCAGTACTCAGAGCAGCTGCACTTGCAGATGTTCCAGGGCTGCCAGGACTTCAAAGTCTTCCTGAGAAAAGGAAGTGGAGGACTTGTTGGCAGCCACCTCCCTCTGGCTGGAAAGGGAAAAACCTTTGTTTAAGTGAATGTGAAACCAACAATGCCACATTTCATCAGCAGTGTGTGCCTGGTTTCATGCCAGTATCTCAGCTCACAGTCCCAACCCAGGCTAGAGCTCTGTGTCAGCAAAACATGGAAAACCAGAGGCCAGGTCAGGCACTGAATGAATCTTGGCATTAAAAACAGACTAAAATCCTTTTCTGATGCAGATATGAAAATCTCACTGCCTCATAGTCTTGGATTGCTGGTGTAATCACTGGGTTACAGAGGTTGGAGAAGGCTGTAGCTCGACCAGGAGCAAAAGAAACCTCAAAACACTTACCAAAATATTTGGAGAACAGAAAGAAGCAGCTCCTTACAGGGTCCAACAGGCATAAGTCAGCTTTCAACTATGATTTTTCAGTAAAAGTAACTCTTGAGAGGCTCCTGCTCTAAGCCTTGGAAGGTAATTGTGATTTCCAGGGACTTATATCTGTAAAACAAATCAAATCCATAAAGAAATGCTCCTGCATCTTCCACTGGCATGCAGAACTGCTGCCCTTGGTCAGAAAATTCATACCAGCACCTGGCTGCTGCTGAAAGAGAAAAGGAAATAAGAGAAAAGGAAATAAGAGAAAAGGAAAAAAGAAAAAAGTAGGAAATACCACTGGCCTAGTGGCATTCAGGGCAGTTGTAGGGCCACATGTCACATCACATACTGTGAGTAATAAACAAAAAGGTCCTGCTGGAAAGTAGCACATTGCATCTACTACAGTCACCTGCATAATAGCATCTTCCTCTTCTACTTCTAATCTTTCTTTCTCTGTTATGGATTTCCTATTGTTGTTGGCATCTTCACCTGCAAACTGTTCTTGAGTTGAAGAAATTATAGTCCTTAAAGTCCCTGAAGTTCAGCTTTAGTTGCAATTCCTGTAAGGCACCGTCAGGATCAGGTTAGTGATGTCCTCCATTTGTCCATGCAAACAACCTAGGCAAAGCCAGCTGGTGTCTGACTTTCTCTTGCATCTATCTAGACTTAAACTCCAGCCACCTAGGGAGTCCTGGCTGTAGATATTTCTAAACACAAATGAAAAGGCCAATTACTTAACATTACATCAGCAGCAGGAAAAAGAGAAGCAGCATGAAAGCTGCAGCACTGGCTGTACACTGGAGTCAAGAACAACATCACTCTGCCTTGGGACTGAGTTCAGAATCAATGGGAACAAATTATCCTAGACAATAAATCTAATTCCATTTCCTTGTCATCTGAAAGCAACCTGATTTTTCATGAAAGCAGACTAATGCCAGGCCAGCCATCTATGTAATGCAGCCCATTGTCATAGGCAGTCTCAAACATCCTTCCACATAAGGAATTAAATCAGCTCAGCCTGATCTCCTGGGCAAGGCAAGCTCCAGGACTGCAGCAAAAATCCACCTCAATGGTGAAGGAAAAGCCATCATGCATCATGGGGAGCTGATCTAGGAGGGTGGTAAAACTGAGACACTCAGAGGACAAGCAGTCTGCTGTCACATCACAGCAAACCCACCAGCCACAGGACCAGTTTTCTGTGCAGCTCAATCACCTGCACAGAGCATCAGAGCAAACCTAAAACCACTAATGAACAACTGGTCTTGCTAAGTAATCTGAAGTCAGTGTATTTCACATAAATCAATGTCCTACCTCATTCAATTTGCAAACTGGTCCAATGACAGAAATGTTTATTTGTACCATTTTTTTCTTCCATATTCATTAAAAACACATATTTTCCAGCTATGGATCTACCCTTCTCCCAGCTCTTGTTTAGGATCATATGCTGTTTATCAGCCATGTTCTCATATCCAGAATTCAGCAACAAACCAAAAGTCACACACTACACTGCAACCCTAGAGAAACACTTCCTAGGAATCTACAGCCTTAGGAGAAGGAAATTAAACCACAGAGAGCCAGCAGGCCCTGCTGCTCTCTGAACAGGAAACATCAGTGTTATTCCAGAGGAAATTCTTACTAAGGGTGAAACAATAAATTTGTGCTCATGCACTGTACAGCAGACCTTGCAGCTACTTTTAGAGGAGCTCTCCTCTGCTCCTTTGGCTGGCAGACAAAAACCACAACTCAAACAGGAAAGAAAGTATCGAAATAGAAACAAGTGTCTTCACAACTGTGCTCTGGCCAGAGGGAGACCAAAGGAAAGACTGGATTCTAGATAGAAGGCTCTTATCCCTAGCAACTGGAGTCTTGTGCTTCCTTTTTCGGGAAGAACATCATTAATTCAAAAATAGAACGCACTGTTGGATCTGACAAAAAATCCCCAGGTACCACCAAAGAAAGCCCTAAACCCAGAAGCAAAATGACCTCCAGACCTGAAGGATCTCCTGTCTCAAAGATATCTTTTGCTTCCCAGCTCAAAACCCCCCAGTATATTTAAGCACACCATATGCTGGAAACCTGACACAGGCTTTTTTGTTAATGCTCTGGTTGTGGGCAAACCTGGCACTCACAAGGAATCTTGCACATACACATTATGGATGTGCTCTGCAAATTATTTATTTCTTGATGATATTTACCAAAGACAATGGAGCACCACGGAGAAGAATATGCCCCCACATATCTGACTCTGTATGAATCACTCATTTTGGTGGGTTTTTTTTCAAATGTCAAGATTTCCAAAGCAGGTGGCAGTTCTGAGGGAGATGGGGGTGTTCCAGGAAGGATATTGAAATCTCCAACTGTTTCCACAGGGGTTGCCAAACCAAAGCAAATGAAAGGCAGTCACCAATCACTTTAACACTTCAGCTGATCACGTTTATCCCACTGCACCAGAAGCCTCACAAAAGGACATTTTGCAGGTGCAGTTTTCTGTACAAGGCCAGCCCAGATCCAATTAACACCTCTGTCTTACAAGAAGTGTGGTTTATCATCACTCTCAGCTTCCTGCAATGGGCTGGAGCCTGTACAGCTCCTCACTGCATCCACCTGGGCCAGTCAGGCAGGAATCTTGTGATAAAATACTGGGAGCTTGGCTTTGTGCATGCCAAAACCTCACTTCAACTTTCACACCTTGAATATTTCTTCCCAGTGCTGTTAAAAACCTAGCTGTGCCTGCAGGGGAAGAAAATACAACCTTTAATTGTAATTCCTTCAGCCAACAAAAATAAAACTGGATTCTGTGAGGGATGCCAAGAGGGATGAACAGCCTATGTGGGAGCTGGTTACACTCAGGATTAAGAATGAGCTGTTTAATAAACACTGGATACAAAGCTGCTGGAAGAAAATAGGCTTGATGCAAAGCCCCGACTTCTTGTCTTGGCAGATTTGGCTCCCTCATTGCACAAAGACTTAATATAATTCTTTTTAAAAGAGCCTTGCAGTCACAATCACATTCTTCAATGATGCAGGTGATGCAGATGTGCAAAATGCCTGGATGAGGCAGTAAATTACTTGTTCATTCACTTATCTAGCCATGCTGATGAATATTCCCTGTTTCTTGGGGAATATGCTTGAGATGTAACAATGCCTGCTCTTGATAGCCAATGTTTAACCTTAGTTAAAGTCCTGGGGAGGTCTTGGTCTCTGTGACATCTTGTAGCAAAGTTGGCACATTAAGCACATGGTGGGAAGGACAATCCTTTTGTGTTTCAGTGATTTTGATGACCCATGCATGATTTTAATGCATGGCTTGGTTCCCCCTCTGCACAGCTGTGGAGTAGGGCAGGTTAAATTCTCTGGTTTAGGAGAAATGCAATGAAGCAGAGTTGGGATGTCCAGACTGGTAAGAAATGGAGTCATTTACCCTCTGTAGGATGAAACTCTTTAGAATGCACAATGGGAGCTCCACAACCAGGCATTACTTTTGAATTATCAGGAGGCCAAAGAGAAGCAGTAGGAGTGATTTTTGTTTAAGTTTTCCTGCTGTGCAGCAGGAAAGATAAGGCAGGTGCCATGAGGGCATGGGATGAGGGAGGACAGTCACTTGGGAACACTTGCATGGGGTTTGGCTATATTACCCCTTACAAGTATTTTGTCATCCTTACTAAATAGCAGCTAACTTTCAGAAGGCTCTTTGTGTCATTACATTGATCTTAGCACTTCATTAAAGCCCAAGAAAAGAGAGACCTAAATGAAGTTCACTGGAGAAGTCACTCTAGTCCCAAGCGCAAATTTCAGGGTAAAACCACACCTTGTTCTCACAATGAGGGTACTCTGTGAAGGCTTTAAGAAGTGATCAAGGAAGACTGAACAAAAGCTCAGACCTCAAGACAAACCTTTTAAATTTCCTGTAAGTACTTTCTTACATGTCCTTTCTAAAACAATCTCATCTGTCATTGTTCTCTCTCCCTCTCCCATCCTTGTCATCAAAACATTTGTATTTCTGTCACATTCTGCTTGAGACCAGGTAATTGGATCATAGAAGGTAATAAATACTTCAGGTAACTGAGTGCTCTTGCCTTACAGGACAAAATTACCATGTTCTCAGTATTGTCTCTTACCTATTCTTTATAATCTCTCTCATTTTCACTGTTTCTCACCAAAGAGCCATGTAAAGAGAAAGGATACCTTGTGTTTTCTGCTGAAAGGCCATTCATTACATTACAATGCAAAAATGAACCCAGGCCATTCAAAACTCCTTGCCTTGTATGGATCAAGAGAATACCTTGCCTGTGGCCCAGCTCCCAAAGTCTTTGTGAAAATGAGCTAAGATTTCTTTTTCTGGGCTCCACTAGCTGAAGCAATTTTGGATCAGATATCCATGCTGTGCCTGTGCTCAGACCATGGCTAACTATGACAATCTGCTGTTAACCTTTTGCTATGCTGCTGTCTGGCCAATTCTGGCCCCATTCCTTCATCTTGCTCTCCCTTTCTTAGGACAACAACTTATTTCTTTCCTTTAGCTGTCTCATCTCCTGTTGTAGGCTGAAATATGGCATGTAGCATAAGCTAATGCAGGGAAAAGGACAGGATAACCCTGAGTGAAAGAATAAGATGACAATATGAGAAGCAGCTCAGCAAACCTGAGTAACACATGTGCAATTTAGTTTTAGTCTGAATAAAGGAAATAAGATGATTAAAATAAACCAGCAGAAATGAAACAGTTTGGAAATCAGGAACAAGTCAAGGTCTTGCAGAGGCAAAGGTTGAGAAGGTTAGTTGCAAATTACTCAACAATTGTTTGTTATCTTACACAGTAGATGATAAATTTGATAAAGATAAGTAGATGATAAAGATGATAAACAAAGAAAACATTTATTGACATACTTTATTATCAGGACAATTCAGTATCTAAATGAAGATAACTTTGCATTACTGATAAGGTAAAAAAAATATTACTCTCAGAGAGTGCTGCTTGGTTAATGATCTTCAAAGAGATGTTTTACTCTACATTTTAAATATCCATCCTTTCCTTTTAGTTTCTTTTCCATAAATCATCTACATAATCACAAACCACACACTCTCCCACTGAACATATGACTTCCCCGTGTTATATCTGCATTGCATGTTCTTTGCACTGTATTACATTTAAAATTACAGGAATTCTTTTCACCTGTGACTGCAGATCAGGTTTCTTGGAGTTTATCATTGGAATGCTCTTGATTCCCAGCACATATCTGGGGATCATACTTTAGCTTTGGAAAAGGCCAGTACACAACTGGTCCTTTATTACCTGCTACTTTCCTGACAAGGCCAAGTAAAGACTGAGCTGCAAAACTGGTCATGCCTTACCATTCCCCCCACTTTTCCTTCTACTGGATTCTCAGTAATTTACATGCCCTTTGGTTTGTTTCTTCCAGGGTAGGCTGCCATGGAGACAATGCCTCCCTACTGCTCTAGGTCTGCTTTTAGCATCTGAAAGAAGAGCTCAAGCCTGCTGTGCCCCTAAAAGCTGGACCAGCCTTTGGCTGTGACAGAAAGGTGATGGAAATCAGGTAAGAGAAGTATGAGGAATCCATGAGCATAAAGATGCTACAGTGAGTAGGAAGCACAATAAATTGAAATCTGCTGGTGACAGTTCTGAGCATTTCTACAGATTAATGTAATTTATCAGTCACCAGAGCTTTTGATCAGATAGTGCTCAAATGGGACTGAGTTTAATGCACTGCCTGAACTATGGCGTTGGTCAATCATAACTTCTCATGTGGAGACTCTTGAGCTTCAGCACAAAAGGTTTGAGCTGAAGTGGTTTTGTTCAGACTGGTGAACGAAACTGAACTGGTAAACTTAGATGCCCCCTGGGACTCAGCTTACACAGTTCAAACACTGTTTGATAATATGTTCAACCCCCAAAATCTTGCATTTATCAACTCCTTGAAGTCTTGTAGGATTTCATCCAGTGCCTTTTCATCATCAGAGAGTAGCTAAAGCAGAGGGAAAGAAGGGATGAGAGCTGAGGAAAAACTCTGTTAGAGTCAAGGACTCTTCCAAGAATGGGGCAGCTACAGCTTCTCTGGGCAACCTGTGCCAGTGCCTCACCACCCTCGCAGGGAAGAGCTTCTTTCTAATATCTAACCTGAACCTACTGTCTTTCAGTTTGAAGCCATTCCCCCTTGTCCTGTCACTTGATACCCTTGGAGAAACATGAAAGATGTGCACATACTCCTGGTTCTCTCCCAAAGAGGACACAGGTTTGGCAGCTGGGGGAGGGAAGCTCATATAGTGTTTTTCACTCTGCTTTTATCTCTCCCACTACATGATTCAGAACCTGACAGAAACAATCTACATCTGAAAGCAGATGGAAACAGCCAGCTCTGAACTGTGCTAGGGAGGCTGATGAGTTTTAGGATCAGGGTAACACTGGGACACATGTATGAGGCTGTTCCTTCTCCCAGCTAGTGATAGACCCAGAGAAACAGCTGAATACAGCACTGATGGGAGTGTGACTCTGCAGCAGCCCAGCACTCCCTTACTGCAACCTAAACCATGCACCAGTCTGCACTCAGCCTGAGCTCCCTCCCTTGGGTCAAGAAAGATGGATGAGATCATGTTTTTTAGGCAGATTAAGCTTGCACTGCCTGTGCTTGGCCAAAGAGCATTTTTCAGTCTGCTGCCAATACCCTATTGCCTACAAACCAAAACATTCCTCCCCTCCTAGCGCTGTTAAACTTCTCTTATGTACAAAGAAGTGTAAAGCTAGTCCCTGCTAAGTCAATTAAAGCCAGGAGAGCTTCTTTTCTTAATCATGGATCACAGAGCATCCCTGCCAGCCTGGCATCCTTTGGAAAGATGGTTCTAAGAAGTTGTAATTTAGCAACTCTTTTGTTTATTAATCCCAAAATGTCTTTCCCTCAGATCTCTTGGCCCAACAGGAGACAGCTGGTCCATTCATCCAGCCACATCAGCAGCACCAGCCACCTACCAGAAGAGACCAGGGGAGAGACCTTGCTGTGTGTTCCCAGTTCTGTCTTTCCACTGCCCTGGGCTCCTTATCCCTTCTTTGCCAACCTTCCAGCACCCATCAAACTGACAGGATGGTCTGTCAGGTACCTGAATTTGCTCCAGCGATTAGGATAATGCCAAAGCCGATCTCGCATTTGCAGGCAGCTCTGCAGACAAGGCACACGTGGCTGTCACTATTGAGCAAGAAACGTGTCAGGGAGTGGGAGAGGTCAGGGTGACCATCTAAACAAGCTCTGTGTTGTTACTTCTTGAGGCTAAAGAAACCAGTGTGGACAAAACCTCAGCAAGGGAATGACACAGCACAGGGCGTTTCTGAGCATGTTTGCAGGGAGTGGAAGGTAGCACTTCAAATCTGAGTCAAATAGTGTGGTCAGCAAAGTGATGCAATATAGGAGAAATTTATCTTAGGAGGTCAGCAAACTTTTTGCCCAGGGAACAAACACATGCCCTAGAGAAGACTATTCTACACAGAAAAAAGACAGGAGATGGAAACACTCACCCCAAAACCCCCTGGGGGCTCTGGTGGTTTGTGGGGACTGTAAGTACCCTGGGCTGTGGAGAGAAGCACGAGTACAGGTCAGGCTTTGGAAACCTCCTCTGGAACAAAATGAGTTGCCAGAGAGAAAGAAAATGCCTGATGTGGTTAAGCACCCTGGAGGTATCCCTCAGCTTGGGGATTTCTGGAGAATAACACATCAGAACCACTTCAACAGCATTTACTCTGCTGGTCAGAAGAGAGAGCAAAACTGATGATCAAACATAGGCCTGAGAAAAGCTGTGGCAAACTTCCTGGCAGTCCCTTACCCCAAAGCAGCATCTAAACCACAGGCAATCTAAACCACAGGCAGCTAATCCCATGTTTAGTGGTTGTTAGGTCTTTGGTGAAGCCTAGGACAAGTTACCTGTGGGAGATAAAGCTCCAGGTGCATGGACACTAAGGGATGCTCTAAATCAACTTCAGTCTGTGTGTCTGTAAAGCCATTTTCCTTCTGGTGGACTGCTAGCAGTCAGTTTCCTGCAGAGTTGGGAGTGCCCTAAAACACCAGCAATTGCATACAAAAATACAAAATGTAATGCAGGGAAAGATCCCATTACTAAATGGAAGCTGGAGGGATGGAGAGACAAATGCAGAACCCCACAGCCTCCAGCCCAGAGCTACCTGACAAGTCCTCACCTTATGGTTCCTCTCATCTTCTATCCATTGCCTTTTGGTCCAGGAACAGGCATTCCATGTGTAGGCATGGTGAATGGATTTTTTTTTTTTTTTTAATGCTTAGCCAAGAAAATTTGCAGTAATGAATCCAGTAGCAGAATTAAACCCACATTTGTACTTCATAGGGTTGGGGTTTTTTTTGCTCTTATTTATTGTGGAAACCCCCCTTACACCAGACACTGTGCATCTGTTCAGGAGCCCCCAGTGCTTTGCTGTACCCTCCCAAGGGGCACTTACTTGGTTTCCACCTACAAGCTGCCTAAAGCACCACTGCTTCTTTCATAGATCTTACTGGGCCAGAGATTTAATGGTATTTGTCACCAATTATTAATCTCACCACTTTTTCTTCTTGGAGGTGTATCTTACTAATGAAAAAGAAATATATTTCCATTGGTCTCATAATCCCCATGAATTCTCTTCTGAAGCCTTTCTCCCCCACCAGCCTTGTCAATTGTGTAAGTTTTTATAAATGCTTCTGCTATGAAGCATTTATAAGCATTCTCCTTATCAGCTCCATCCCTGTACTGTAGGTTTTAATTACAGTAATTACATTTCTTTGCTTTCAGATACATGTTTGTGGGTGTAGGTAAGATCTAGGAGTAGCCCTGACAGGTAGTTTCTTGTCTTGTTGTGCAAATGGTTCCTTGGAAAGAAAATACAAAAAATTGCAAAAAAAAAAAAATCTTGACAGAAGTTTTGTTTTCCATCTCGTGCCTCTTTGGCAATACTTGATATTCCCACCAAAGAATGGGAAGATTAATGGCCTTGTTCTGTAGCTGTTACAGTTTAAGGACACAGACAGGACTTTGGAGCATGTGGTACACAGCTGGAAAAATATCACATTAAGTTCTTGGCTCACAAACTCTTTTCAGGCCCAAAGTAAAGGCAGAAGTCACCAACATGATACACATTTGGCAGCTGCTCCAATTTGATCAGGAAAGGTGAGAAACTCTGGTCTGTTCCTGGAGCTATTGACTCCTTCCTTCCCTGTGCTCCTGTCCTGCACATCAAGGATATCCTTTCCCCTCTCAGTGATGATACAAAGTTTAGAAAACCCTAACTTCCCTTCTCACCTGGTGTTTTACCTTGGACATTTCATACTGGTTTCCAAGACCTCAAGAAGGGCTTGTGTAAAAGTTTCTCCCCACACACCCAACCAAGATCTCTCCTCTACCATCCTGTGATCATGCCTGGTGGCTCTAAGCCTGGGTCTGCTATGGCATTAATGTCTCCATCCCCCTCCCCTCCCTGTACTTGGAAAGTAACAGACACTTACAGCCCCACCCAGGACACAGCTGTAGGCACAGGCAGCTTCAGGCTTCCCTTCCTTCATCTCCCCACAGCAGCCACCTTTCCCAGGAGAGAAACCTCACCTGTCTTACACTGCTCCCAATCCCATCCTCTGTGCCCTCTTGTAACTCCCCCCAAACCAGACCCCTCAGAGAAAAAAAAAAACCAGGCCAAAGCCATTTCCTTTCTTCCCCTAATAACAAAATATTTTTTTAACTGCTGTAATACAGTAGATTATAAACAGCTCTTGTATGTGACAGAACATGTACAGATTACATCATGGAATAGCTGGTGCCAGCGCCAGGGCCAAGGCTGGGGTGTCCCCTGCCACAGCCAGGGATGGGCCACCGTGGCTGGGGGCACCTGGAGAAGGGACAAAGGCCAGGCTGGCTGGGAGGTCTGTGGGGAGCTGGTTCTGAGGCTGCAGAGCACATGAACTCCTGGAATCTGCTGTCCCTCTGGCATGTGTGCATTCAGAAGCAGGAGCTCAACCAGTTGAGTTTGCCTTCAGCAGGTAGGCCAGGTGCAATCCACACAACATCATACTGAACAAAGCCAGCAGGAACTCCCCCAGCTCCCAGCACAGCACACACTGCACTCTGTATTCTCCTGTGACAGCAGTTTACAGCTCAGACCCAGGACTGCTTCACCCCCACAGCTGGCAGCCACACACCCCAACAGAAAGAACAAACTAGGCATGAGCACTCCACAGAGCTTTGGTCTTCCCAGGAACAAACAGTTTTCTGCATGAAAACCCCAGGACGCATTTTGATGGAGTAACATTGATTTTCATGAGGTTATTGAGCAAGAAGCTGCAGCTGTACTGGCTGCCATTCCAAAGCTGGAGGTTTCCCACCTCACAACTCAGGGAGTTACCATGGAAGCAAGCTGCACAGTTCTTGTGTTGGAAAGAACCACAGAAAACAGTATATATTATATTACATTATATTAAGAGCTTGTAAAGGGCAGGTTGGGAACCTTCACATCCTCACCACTGACCAGAACATTGCACTGTTCTGGTCAAGTGCTCTGGCATTTGCAGTCTAAGAAACTCAAACGTGGTGCAATTGACTTTTAATTAAATAAGCAACGTGCAAAAGACTTAGTATTTCCCCTCCAGCACTCTTGAGAAAAATGAAAATAAGCCCACATTCAAAAGCAATTAAAAAACCCCACAAAATTGAAAGTAATCCAAATTGTTAATGCCCTGACAGCATGGTTGCCAGATGCCTTGATCTACAAGGCTGAAAACCTCAACTTGTCAAAAACTAAGACTAGTTCCAACAGCTGAGCATCCCTTTCTGGTTGCCTTTAGCTTGCCAGATGCTCAAGCCCTCAGGCTTCAAACAGTGATGATGCTGACACCGTAAATGCTGATATTCCTTCTGGGCACACAACAGTGCCAGGTGTGAGGGAAACACCAAAACAGGGCACAAAGTGCCATCCTTTGGTCTCTTTTTGAAAACACTGAAACTGTATCAAGACCTGCCACAGGTTTCAAGATAGCAAATCAAGTCCCTAATCCATCCCACCCTCTGAGTGCAGTTACCTCTGTAAGTGTTCTGAGCACCAAACAAAAAAGAATTGGACTGAATCTCATCCTGTACAGGTGAAAAAGCTGTTTGGCCAAAAGGTGGGTTTTTTTTTTGTATTTTTGACCGTTTTCTCAATAAGGAAGCTTAGTTGTTCCAGAACTTCTATTCTCTCCTCCCACAAAAGGTATGGTGAAAGATTTCAGATTACTCAATCTGAATGATGATAAAGTAATCCATTTAATTCTCAGGATTTTATGTATGAATACTGCCAAATTTGAGCATATAGCTCCTCTGAAATTACTTCAGTTTCAAACAATTTTTAGCAGGAAGTGTTGTCAGATGAGAACCTCACACAGAAACACTATTTGGCAAATTTGACCTGGTAAAATGTCCTTTCTCAAGAGCATGATTCCTTCTTACTGAAGACTTGAAGGAGTTGAAGTATTCCCTAGCTTTCATGAAATTACTTCTGACTGAGGTTAGTGAAAACAGAAGCCCAAAGGAGAGGCTGAAGAGGCTTGGGAGACAAGTCCACCAATGGTCCCAATACTGCTGGTATGAAATCCCCAGGGCTGTAGGTAGTAAGGATATGCTGTTCTTCATTGGCAGTTTCTGATAACATTTGAGTAATTCTAACATATTTGTCACCAAAGTTCTGGTATCTCTATCAGGTGACCCTTTTCACCACAGTTAAAATATGTCCATCAGGTGACCCAGTCTCCAGTAATGGGAACTACAGTTCCAGTTAAACTGGAGTCATCTGTACCCAGACACTCTGCAAGTTCCCTGTTCTGTTTAGCACCTGACAGAACAAGGGAGCTGAAGGAACTCTGATCCATTGCTATGGAAACACCAAACTCACACAGGGCCCCTGTCTTTATTGGTGTGTGTGGGAGGATGTCCTACCTCTTCACCAAGAGGGCAGTACCCAGGTGGCTGATCTCCACCTGAAGCCCCCTCTGATGTCAGGGCAGACACAGGAAGGTGACAAAGCAGCTCTGGGCCAATCCCCAGCAGCACTAAAACTTCTCCAGTACTTCTCCAATGGGCAAGGTGTGCTGGCACACTGAACTGCACATGGCATTTCAAACAAGATCATGCTCTGTACCTGTAAAATTCATCCCATTTTCTTAGAGTTTGGTCATATTATTTCAAGTTTTTTTAGTAAAGAAACCCTTAAGAACCTGTGTACCTTAAAGCACCTGCCAAATTAAAGGAAAAGCTCTTTTACAAGTTAATCATGTTAAAAGAACTGATTACCTAGAACAGGAGAAAGGAAGAACAAGAAGAAAAAGTACTCCTCAAGTCACAAGGGCCTTCAGAGAACAAAAATGCTGTAAGGCAGTTGGGAACTAAATGAATACAGAGAAACAAATTTTTGGTGTAAAAAGTCAAATAAAGACTGCACACACCATGCCCTGCTTCTGAACCTGACTCAGCACAGCGACAATCCCTCTTCCTCTGCCCATTTTATATCTGTTGGCATACACAGGATGCAGTTTGAAGCCAGCCAGGAAAACTTTGGCCATCTTCAGAGCAAGGAGGTAAACACCCTGTTGCTCTGCCACTTGTCCATGTCACAGTGGCAGGCAGGATCATGAAGAACAGAAGTTTTGTAGACATCCCATTACCAAAAAGGAGAAAAAAATAATTGCAAATGATGGCTAAGAAAGATGGACGGATACCAACAATGAGCTACCAGCAAATCTGACTAGCTTGCCTCTTGTCCAGAAAAGCAGCAACTTGAGGGGGATCCCTGGATGAGTAGGATTCCAGTAGACTCCACCTTCAGCTCAATGTTTTACTGGCATGGAAATGGCTCAAAGTGGGACAGCATGTTAGAGATGCTGCCTTTGAAGTCTGTTGCAATCCAGGTCAACTGGTTTGCTCCAGCAATGTTTAAAAAAATTACAGTTTCTCCCCAATAATGAGGAGGCCCAACTTCCCTTAGAAAAAGTCTGTAGTAAGTTAGATCATTGGTCCAAATACTTGGAGGACACCTCTGTTTTTCTGTGATGTCATGGCCAGAGCACCCCATTTTCACATCTTCACATGGCAGGACCATGAGCGTGGCTTTAAATAGTCCAAGAATGTGGGCTGCAAAACATGGAGAGGCAGTAAATTAGTCACAAGCCAACAGCTCCAGCTGTGGTACAAGCTGCTGAAATCAAACTTCTCTAACAGGAAAGACCAAACCACATTTCTGCACCCTAAAACCCTGTTCTTGCCTTCACTAAGCAGGTGTCTGGAAGTGTAAGCGCAGCCACAAGTTCTGTTACATCAGGTAAACACTGTGCCTAGTAGCCTGCTGTATCAAGAAGCCAAGTAATTAATGATGGCAAACTCTTAATTGAGGAGAATCAAACTTAAAATAGAGGCTGCCAAAGGATACCTTTGGTTAAAACTGAAATCAGCTGGGACAGTGGGAAGTTTTGTCTAGAACAGCACCTGATACCAAGAGAATGAGTCAGAGAAAACAGCACCCAAACCCCAAACTATCTACAGGTAACCACTTCTCACCACCACCCACTCTAGCCTGGGAGAGGCACAACTGGCACAGTTTCTGTGGGCCTTCTACAAAAGTTTCTCCTGATTTCACTGGCCAAGTGCTGCAGTTCCATTGCCACAGCCTAAATGAGTTCTAGCATATCCTCAGAAATGGGCTAACACCACCCTCAGTTTCAAGCAGTGAAATCCTACCAATCACAGAAGGAGCATTACTGAACACACTTCTGTTAGGCAGCCTCTAGGCTAAATAACTCCTAAAGAATGGATGTAGCACACTGCCAGAAAGGTTCATGCCCTTTAACTTCCACTCTTCGTGCACAGCAAGACAGGACAGCCACTCCCAGAGCTGGTTATCCCAGGGGAATAAGCAGGCACTCACATTTTCCGTGGGGCAGTACTGGCGGGCGTACCACTCCTGGCTGTAGAGGCAGATGATGACACCTTGGCCCAGGAACAGGGAGGTCCACATGATCACATTCCAGAAAGGCCCTTTCCGACGGTCATTCAGGGTGAAGTTGAAGACCACTGAAAAGGGGAGGAATGAGAAGAATTATTCAGAAACAAACTCAAGATTCAAGAATCAAAGATCAACTGATTTTACTGGATCTTCCCCTCCTTTCACTTCATCTCTGGAACAACAAGGCTGCTGCATGAAAATCTGATTATCCTTGGCAATAGAGCAAATACTCTGAGCTGATTCTCACATTTACTTCTGAGCTGATTCTCACATTTACTTCCAATAACTTTGCCAAGAAGCTGTGTGCCTCTGGGGGGAATCAACATTATTTCTGTTATTAGAGCCCTCTAAAACACAAAAAGAAATCCAAGAGCTCTGACTTCTAAATGGGCTCTTCTGTTAGATTATACTCTTTTCTGACCCAGAGGTGAGGTAACAGAGGTGTTTTAAAAACTTTTATTCTATTTTCAGTCTCATGAGAAGGGTGAGACAAAACAGATACTATAATTCATGCCATCATAAATCCATTTCCCACACTCTTCCTCACTGCAGTAGTGAACTAATAGTTTCCTTATACTGTGAATAGAGGAAGACTGACAAGCTGCTGACACAGTGATTCAACTACAGCTTGGCAAAGAGGAAGCAGTGCTGTTAAACTCTGTGCAGTGCCACAGGAACAGCAGTGTATAACATAGATCCCTCTTCCTCATCACCAAGACCTTGATCATCTAAGCCCCAGGCTTCCAAACCCTCTGTGTGTATATAGGTGTGTATCTCCTGAGCTGCAAAAATCCATTCACAAAGCTTGGACTCACAATTGCAACCCTTGGGCAACAACACTGTGTTAGTGCTGAGGGAACAGCTGGCATCATTATCAAAAGCACAAAGCATGCTTCTCTAAAAAAAGCCACACACCCCACAGCCACTCCCACACTCTCTTCCTTGGAGCTTACCTCCAAAGCATGAAAACAGGCAGAAGAGAACTGGATAGAAGAAGCCAAAGCAGATGCTGAGGACATACTCGTGCACAGCAGCTGACACGGTGAAGACAGACAGCATGGCTGCTGCTCTGAACTTCTTCCCAAAAAACTGGGAGAGACAAGAATGCCAAGTATTAGGAGCTACTCTGCTGTGGTTTTTGTTTGGTTGTTGCAACACAGTGAATGTTCTTCCCTGAGCTAAGAAGGTTCTCCTCCAGCCAAGAGGCATGTGTGAAATGCAAAGTACCTTGCAGAGCACCTTGGGCTTTAGGGATTTCTCTTCAGGTACATTTCTGCATTAGCACTTGTGCTGAGCCCACTCATTAAATACCTACCAGAGCTCATGGAAACAGTGCAACATGGGTTCTGACTGCTGAGGCAGTCTCTGCATTCCTACATCTCAGCCCCACGTTTTGCACACATTAAGGACTTGGAAATGAGCAATGGATCTCTCTAAAAGCACAGCGGCTCCCCACAACAGGTGACACAAAACATTTTTATGCTTCTAAACAGAAAGGGATGCTGCATCTTGACAAATGTACCATTTTGCCCAGTAATTGAATGTTTAATTAACAAAAGAATACATCAGCTTGTTACTCACCCAAAGGAAGTCCCTGTAGGCATAGTAATAGAGCCAGTCATGTACTACCACATTCCAGGTTCTGTAGTAGTTTGCATAGGATGTGGAATTCCACCAGTCCTGAAAGCACAATGGAAAGACTATAAATCTAATTAACTATAAAACATTCTAGAGGGCTTTTCTAGGATATCAAATTGAAAAATATTCAGCAAAATAATACCAAGCTAACATAATTTGACCAAGCTTTCCATCACGCTTCCAACATTCTACTTGGAGTATCAAGGCCTGGTTTTATCCCAAACTGCAGTGGCTGACTTGATAAAAGAACAAAAAGAAAGCTAATGGAGCTATTGGGTAGGTCTGGTGGCTGCTTCTGTTTGTGCACAGGGTGTTTCACTTTAAAGCAACTCAGACTGCCAACAGAAACCAAATCTGTTCGACAGCACAGCAACAAACTTAAGCCTTAACAACATAAACCAAGCAAAATCCCATGGTTGCTTTGTTTGGTAAAACAATCTTCAGTTTCCTCCTTTTTTTTTTCATTATGACAATGACGTTCAGAAGCTTTATAAACTACAGCTCCTGCTTCTCACCTTGTAGAACATCCTGTCTGCAAAGCGCAGCATCTCGGCAAACGCGTTCAGCCAACAGTGAAGGAACGCAAAGAACACCAGGAAGAGAATCAGGACACCTGGAAACAAGGAACAGCCACACCAGTTTGGCAGTGTTTGCTCTCAGCCACAAGCAAGAGCACCTAACACAGCCAAAAACTGTTCTTTATAGGCACTGACACAGATGGGCTCTACTCTTTTGTACAGGTAGCACAACAATATTTCAGTTTCTCACCACACCAGGCCCTGCTTGCCCCAGAGGGTGAAGCAAGGCTGTCCCAGAGCCTGCAGCTCGATTTGAAGCTAGTTAAATTCAAACCCAGCTTTTATTTTGTACTGCTGATTTTGAAGTTTTACCCCTTAATGCTGCAGTCTGCTCACAAGATCTCCTTTGTTGATCTCTGCCTGTCATGAATGCATCTCAAATGAAGCACTTCTGCCTTCCACAAAGATGAGAGTCACTCAGGGATCTGGGCCTTACCTGGCAGGATGGAGTTGAAGATACAGAGGACCAGCCCTCGAAGGTTGAAGGTTTCCTGACTACTGTTGCGAAACTGAGGAATGCAGAGTCTCACAAAGATGTAGTAGGCATAGAAAAGTGAGCCAAGCACCTGGAATAAAAATACCCCAAAAACCTGACTTCATAACTGGAACACACAATTAACACATCACCACCTGCCAGCTCTAGGAGAGAACGGCAGCTGCCAACACAAGCCCAAATAATTTATTTTACATAGCTGCCAATAAACCTCCCCAAGGATCCAGGCAGAAAGAAAGCCACAGCAATTGCTGGAGCACACTGAACAGGCAGCAGCAAAATCAACTTCTCTATTCTACTACAGCAGCTGTCAGTTTTGCCCAGTCCTATCAACTCACACGTTTTGACACAAAAAATCCATGCCACTGCCAAAGTGGGGAAAATACCCTTGATCTTCATCCAAGGCAAGGGCAGAAATAATTGAAAAATACTTACTGTAGTTAAATTCAATATTAAAGCTAATTTTTATTTTATTCCAAAGTTGACGTTTGCAGGCCAAAGCACCTCAGGCTTTCTCTGACTCATGAACTGATGTTGTGGATGTTGAAGTCAAAATGCCAATGTTGAAATACTTGGATGTAAGGCAGGTATGTGCTCTGTCCTCTTTGTCCAACAGCAAGCAGCCAAAGGCCTGTTCATGATGCCTTTTTTTTCTTAATTGTTTTGCTTTTTAAACCATAAATGCATTGTGTTACAGCAAAAGTTTCAGTCACACAAATCCATTACTTGGAAACACATCCACAAGAAGCTACTGGACCTCATGGCCACAAATGTGGAGAACCACTCAATCTTGAACTAAATAAGCACTGGGGATTTGGACCTCAGGCCTCATTATTTCAAAATTGCTTTGAATAACTGCAGAGAAGAAGTTGTGCCCCTGCACTACAATCAGGGTGAAGAAAGAGGGCATAGGTATTGCTCTACACACACACAGAGTTTTTTTAATCTGAAAGCTTGTTTAAGCAAAGATTTAATTTTTTTTTCTTTCTTTGGCAGCAAGATCACAGTTTGTTAGTCACTGAAAAGTATTCTTTATTGGTAAGGCCATGCCAAGTAGAGTGATTTAATGCCAAAGAGAGCTGTTGAGCAACACATCTTAGATGATCTCCAAGAGTGTATTCTGCAGAAAACTGCACCACTCACCTGTGCAAATTTGGTAGCTACATAGCCCCATCTTATTGTGGGATTCCTAGGAAAAAGAACAGGATAGCATAGCTAAATAGGACCTCAAAGCAGCAAATCCCTCCCTTCAATTACCTGAAGGATTTTACAATTTTACTGATGTATTCTCTGAAAAAAAATGGCTTCTGAATTCCAGAATTCTTAATCTTCAGATATCCAAGGTATGTCTGCCCAAATTGCTGGTTCCTCACTTTCAACTACATCAGAACTCCAGCAATTCCATAAATGGGAAGGTATCTGGAGGGCAACACTGTACAGTTCTGTAGGAGGTGGGGATCTGCAGACAGTTGTTTGAAGGACTGCTGACTTCACACAGCCAAAGTGCCACCCAGCAATGCACAGAAGAGTCTGGGAGTTCCCACTCAAAGACTTCAGCCTCAAACTCAGAGACAGGGCTGCTTATTAGCACCACATAAAACACACAGGTTCCTATTGCAGGAACTGTCTATCACTACATGATCTGTAGCAAGTTCTTAATTAGTTTGACTTAAGTGAATTTCCCAAAGAAATAAAAGCAGAACTCCATAAGCAGTCCTGCCCTTGCCAGGTTAACCACATCTTTGTGAAAGCTCTAACTTATAAATTGATCACACAGAGGGATGCCTAATGTTGGCTTCAGTTTTCAGACTGCTTTAGTGTTCTGAGGTTGCTCACATTACCTGGGATAGTTGTCTCTGTAGATGAGGGTTGGAGCAAAGAGGAAGTACAGGTACTGAGAGATTCTGGGAATATGTACTGTGCCTGGAGAGAGGGGGAAATAAAAAGCAAAAGCAATCTTTTTACTGACAGTTCAGTTTCCCCCAAAAAACAGAACCCTTCTCACCTCAGAAACCTTTCAAAAAACGGAACCCTTCTCACCTCAGAAACCTTTCAAAAAACAGAACCCTTCTCACCTCAGAAACCTTTCAAAAAACAGAACCCTTCTCACCTCAGAAACCTCAGTCTGGAGCTAAAGGTATGGGATTTGCAGAGAATAAAACAAACTCGACCTTTCAGATGGTGTGCATGAAGGACAGTTAGCAAGTGAGGGTAACCAAATTATCTGCTAACACCTTGGTATCACATTTCCTGTCCTATGAGGACATGAGTTCAGTCCAATCAGCTCTAGCATGCCTTGCTTAAAAGGCCTTTTGTTCTATGATTGCTGTCACTTCAACTAGAGCACTGAGCTGGAGGTCTGCAGGCAACATCTAGACAACTTTTACTCCTAAAAGCAGAAATAGGGAATCCTGGACAACAAAGACTTCAGATGCAGAGAGGACTCAGACCTGAACTACAGTCTAGCTCACTGTCTAATATAACTGAAAACAAATGAAAAGGTTCAGGCTGAAATTATGATGCAAAACGTTCAATTTCCCCATCCAACGTCACCAATTCAAATCCCACCTCTCCAGCTCATAAGAGCAGCTCAAAGCAATGGAAGGAGAGCTAGAGCTGGCTATATAAAATGGAGCAGGGCAAGTTACTCACCAGACTTGTCCTTCACTGAGGACAGGACTCTGGGTACGTTCTCCCGGATGAAGGAATGAGCCTTCATAACAAGACGAACCTGAAAGGCCAAGACAAGAGCAGCTCAGTGCTCTCATTTTCACAACCTTCCAGGGAAGATTGGATCAAGCACTTTACAGCAACACCTTCAACATCTTCGTTTCTTTCCCATTTAGCCCTTTTACAAGCAAAGCACTGCTTCCTCCACCCACAAGCCTGTTTAACTGACATGAATTCCAAACTCTGCAAGGGGAAACATGCAGCAGCAACTATGGCTCAGGAGAATCAAAACACATCTCATCTACACTTGCAGGACCACCACATTCACAAGGACTGAATAACACCAGCAAGTCACTCATCAGCTAACATTAATTTAAAATTGAAGAGAAACCCCTCTCCATTTCAGCAGGCCAGGATGTTTCAGAGTCTAGGTGTGTCCTTGAAGTTACCTGTGTTGAACAGCAATTATCATTACCTGGGTATAAGGTGGTGCCCGACATAAACAGTCCACAGCTGTCAAGCAGGTTTTTCTTTTAATTTTGTTCTAATACTTAAGAACCAAAAGTAGGGCCAGTCCAAAGTTAATTCTTTAAACTCATCCCTTGTTTTAACCAACCTTGTTTTAACCTGATGGACTGAACAGACGATCATTCCTGCACTTTTCAGTTCCCCTCACCAAAAAAATTCCACTTCCAAACAAGTCCTGATTACAGAGCCAAGAAATTTACTTCTTGAGAACAGAAATGCCAACAGGAACCGCTTCTTGACCATATACTTGCTTTTTTGAGTTTTGTTTTTTTAAAGAGGAACATGACAGCTTCCTTGTAGACTATGGCACAACATGTTCTTAAAATTGGTTTTAAGCACTTAACTATCCACAAGACAACCAGAATTAAATGGAATGTCAGTAAAACCCACAGTAAAATCTTAAATACTGGGTAAAAACCCATAAGTGGTTTCAAGGTCAAAATGAAGTTTATTCTCTACTCTTTCTTATTAGATTTGCTGCATGTAACTGTCCTCAAGTCACAGAGGCTGCATTCACAGCCTTGGCTTAATTTAATGAATAAAAACAACATTTGAGTTCTTTAGGAAAAAGGACCCTTTCCACTTTGAAAATAAAATGCAATTCAATGTATCCTAGGATCCAGAGGATGCAGGGTAGGGACTTACCTGTTCCAGGATTACAATGAAGCGGGAAGCTGGAGGCAGGGCATAGGCTACAGCAACATAGGTTGGTCCAAACCCAAGCCCAGCTATTTGGAAGAGCGTGAACAGCATCCCATAGAAGAAAGAGTGGATTGCACGATGGGAGGAACTGGAATAGCCTTGGGCCCACCACACAAAAAGGTTGTATGGAACAACTACTGTGGCACTGAACATGCACAGCCAAGTACAGAAGACAACTGGGAACTTTCCAAAAACAAAGACCAGGAGATCAAATCCAAGGACCAGCCTAGAAGGCACAAGGAAAGAGACAATTTTTGAGTGTCCATTCTTTGATTAGAAATACTTCTACTCCACTAAGTGGCCACAAAACACAAAGCTTCCACATCATAACTGTTTGACAGTCTGGATAGAAGTAACCGTGGCAATTTCAGCTCAGGGCTGTCTGTGGCAGCTTCAAGTGGCCACACTCAAGTATCCCAGAAATGAAGAGAGGGACTGATGCCATCAGTGCTGGCAGGCACAGCTTACCTTCAAATCCCACAGGGCTTAAGCATATCTCTAAGATCAGCACGTGCTTTAAGAGCAGGCTCAAGCTCATCCTCCCAAGAACAAGCACGTGACTGAACAATCCACTGCTGGACAAGGGTCCATGAGAGCTTTTGGGGAACACTCCCAGGACATTATCACCACTGCACTGAAACTCAGCTCTTCCCAGGGGTTTGAGCCTAAAGAGGCTTTTTCCCTGCCTCTATAGGCATGAGGTATTTAAACATGCAGCACTCAAAGCTAGTCTAATCCTTTTCTGTGGGCATTCCACACAGATTCAGTTTAGAAGTTATCCAGAAGGTTCAGGGTCATTAGAAGGTCAGTCCAAATAAAACCAACTGGTGTGCACCAGGTGCTTTAGTCCATTAATCAAGCTTAAAACATAAGGACATAAACAAAAGGTTGATCAACTTTACTGCCTCACACTCATCAGAGCTTACTCCAACCATAAGCTCTTCTAAACTAAGACCAGAGAAGATAATAGAACAGAATACACCAACAAAAGTTATTCCTTCTCAGGTGGAGGCTCAATTGCAAACTGGATCCAAATTATCAGATCTAGCTAAAACCATAGATATTATTTTTAAAGTAGTAAGGGTATCCAGCCGTAGTTGATTTTAAGGTAAATACCCATTGTCCCCCAATGTCCATACACTAGTAAGGAGCAGCTAAACAACATTCAATAGCACACAAGCCTGTTCTTAGACTAAAGGGACAATGATTATAATCAAGATACAGCTCTTGGTTTTTTGTAAACTGAAGAGCAGATAATCAGCAAGATAAACATGTAATCCTACTTGTGTACATGAGATACAGCTTGCCAAAATACTAAAAGGAGTCTTTCACAATCTTATTCACAACTGGCTACCTGCAAAGCACTATCTTAGCAGAGGCTCTGCCAACATCCTTGAGATTTTTCCCCAGGAAAAACAAAGTTCTATTTTTATTTGAGTACAAGTACAATGTTCCAGAACTGTCATTTTCACACAGAGGAAGGACTGCTGAAGTATTTAAAGTTTTTCTAAGCAGAGTCCTTCTTCAAGCAACACAAGCAGTTGAAAGCTGCTGTTTCATTAAAGATACTCAACCAAAGCATTCCACATTCCCTTTTGCCAGCCTCGTGATGAACTAAGCACGTTAGGCTGAACTGCGTGGCCACAACTCTCCTGTAACACAACAGTTAGCAGTGTTTTCCTAATATCCAAAGTTCCAATTTGGAATGGTCATACTCTCTCAACAAGAACTCCAGCACATATTCTAAGTATGCCAAGTTGAAACCCACACTTGCAGCAACACCCCAAGAACAATTCCCCCTTCTTTCTGCACCATTCTGCAGTTTCATGTGCATCTGGCGTGCTGGAAGAGCTATTCCCAGCCCTTACCCCTGCCTTTCCAAGGCATTCTTACCTTCCTTCATCAATGAAGTCTACTAGAAGTGTACTGAGGATGAAGACGATGAGAAGGGCGATGAACATGTGGTAGATTGTCCTGATGTGACTCACTTCAAACAGCTCACTGAGGGAGACACCAGAGTTAAGGCACAGCTGGGGTGCCACAGACACACTTGCTCAGCTTATCCTCAGACAAAGGATAATTAGCCATGATCCCAGTGGTACTGAGATGGCTGTAATTAAGGTTTATATTTGCAAGATGTAGTACAGATATTTCAGGAAGAGAGAAGCTTGAACAGATTAATCCCCATGGATTTGAACATAAGACTGTGGGCAGGGAAAGCACCTCAAAGCAAAGGCTCATTAGTTTGCTATCAAGGGTATTTTCGGTGAATTTGATGAAATTATTTTGATGACATTAAGTTACTCACTCCAAGAGGGACCTCCTGGCAGTAAAGATTTTCCCGTGTTCTGGAGGGGCCCTTGAATTCCTGCAAGCAAAGAATATTTGTTTGACATTTGAGCCAAAAAAGGAAATAAAGCTTCCAGGAAACATAACCTTGTTATAGCAACAGCTTAAAAGGAACTTACTTGGCTTTGTGCAGTTCCTTCTCTGCACAGGAAGCTGGGAAAAGGGAGGCTGGAGATGAGGAATCCAGGAGTGCTGATTTTGCCACCAAACTGTTCACAAACTCTGTGAAGTGACTGTCCACCTCCTTCATGAAAGCTGGCTTCAGTTGCTGCCAGAGTAAAAACACAGCAGCAAACTGTTTACCTTGCTGGATACATTTTCATAAAATATTTATATTCCTTTTTATCCTGGAGCAGGACAGAGCAAGGCATCAAGAAAACATTTCTGTACCATGTACCAACAGTTGGAGCCTACTTGGATAACCTGGGGCTTAGCCTGGTCAGTTCACACACCTCAGGCCAGAGGACTTTGAACAACATTTATTTTCTCCATCAGATTCAACACAGAATTGCTCTGGCCTTTCAGAAGACTTATCAGAGTTCTGAGAATTTAGTTCCTTAATGTTTGGTCCTCAAACACTAAATGTGATGGAGCCAAGTGATGAAGCAGAGCTGAGAGCCAGCCCCTGAGCTCCTGAACACTCTGCCAGCCATTACCTTCAGCACAGGCAAAAGGCAAGTTTCAAGAAATTATTTAAAATCTAATTGCACATTATATTTTGTTTCCTTAATGCAAGTGTTTATTAGCCATGTTTGTCTGACCATCCTTTGCCTGGGATTTTTCCAGTTTGCCTCCAGATTCAAGGTGCAAGTCTTCCTACATGATATCCCAGATACGAATTCCCAACTCCTATCTACTCATCTTGATGGTTGAAAAGAAAAAAACAAAACTGTTTTCAAGGAGCTTTCTGGAGGAAAGAGGGTTGTGTGAGGGTTGTGTGGAGACCTCACAGCACCTGCCAGGGTCTGAAGGGGACCTATAGGGAAGTTGGAGAAGGACTCTTCATGAGGAACTGCAGTGACAGGACAAGAGGTGATGACTTCAAACTGGCAGAGGGTAAGTTTAAATCAGATGTTAGGAAAAAATTCTTCCCTGTGAGGATGATGAGGCCCTGGCACAGGGTGCCCAGAGAAGCTGTGGCTGCCCCTGGATCCCTGAAGTGTCCAAGACCAGGCTGGATTTGGCTTGGAGCAATCTGGGGTAGTGGAAGGTGTCCCTGCCCATGGCAGGAGGTGGAACAGGATGATCTTTAAGGTCCTTTTCAACCCAAACTATTCCACCATCCTATAAAATACATTAACAGATGATGTATTCTTACAAAATGCTCTTATTTAATGTGACAAGAGCCAAGTAAGTTTTACTCTCTGGCAGAAAACACAAGACAATCTGAAAGGAGACCACATACAAGCAGAAGACCCTGAGGTCACAGTGGATCAGAATTCTACATTCCTCCCATTTTATAGTGGTCAGATGCAGAAGGATCTCTTGAAACAAAAGCTGGAGTAGGAGAAGGAGCAGATTAATATTTAACTTTAAAAAACATTTTTCTCCTATTTGGCATCTTCCAGAATAGACTAAATAAGCTTCCCCAGTGCTTCAGAAAGTTCTTAGGATCTGGCTACTTTTAGATATTGCTTTCCTGGGAGGCAGAGGATTGTCTCTGCAAGAGATATGAACTTGTTCCTTTCAAAACAGGAGAAAAAATATAAACAAATATTGGGTACTTGTGAAATAACCTGTAACAGAAGACACTGGTGCTCTCTGGTACAGCCTAATTTTACAGCATACATGCACAAATCCCTACAAAAAGTCAAACAGAAATTCCTACTTCTGTTGGAGGGTCAAGTTTCCATGCTAAACAAAGCACTATTCACTCCCATCAAAAAATAGGTATTTTTTTAGTAGTGTTTCCCCATTTTGAGCCTCATCTCTCCTCAAGTGAGGTTTTAGAGATGATATTTTCTTAAAGTACCTCTTCCATTTGACTGGCACTCTGCTGAGATCGCCTCCTCCTAACACAGCCCTCCAGGCCTGATTTCAACATGTGCATGTGTTTGGATTGGGAGAGTAGGACATGAGTTCTTAAAAGATTAAATCAAATACAAACCAGAGTACAGACCCTACAGTAATTGTAACTAACTGTAATTACAATCCAAAAACCCTTGAAAGAATGCTATGCCATCAAAAGCAGAAGATGGCCAATAATAAAAAAATTGATGGCAAGTCAGAAAGTTGAGGGAAGTAACCCTTTACTTATAAAGTTGCAACAGCTCCCCAGAACTATACTCATTCCAACAGATTTAGTAAATTTTGTCACCTGCCAGCCCTGACCTCGTGAAGAACACACCATTCTCAGCTCCCTTTAGAATGAATTAAAGACTGGACTTTTAGACTGCAGATGCTTGAACACCTCCTATACATGAGTAACACCCAGCTCCTACAAATCCCATTTATACCTTGACCAGGCTTTTCACAAGTCAAGCATCTGCCCAGAATTTAGATACCCATCACAGAAAAGGTAAACTGCAATCCAAGCCTCTGTTCAGTGGTTCCCACAACAAAAGGGCCCAGCACTCCAGGCATTCTCAGGTATTTTGCAGTAGGGTGTTTTTGGTTTTGTTTTTTTTTTCCCTCAGCCTTAAGGCACCTGAAATAAATCTGCAAGCTGCATAACTCAAAGCTTTAAATCTGAACTCCCTGTGTTTCGGGAGAAACTTCAGCAATTAAAACACCACTGGTTTTCTAGGATTCTCTTTGTGGGTAAGAAAACTCTTTCTGTGAATCGTGTCTCAAAGGTGGTAAACAGAAAAAAAAAAAAAAAGGAACAAGAGACACTCCTGAAGAAAGAAATCCAAGGTCAAGTTGTCCGTTTGCAACCAGCTAGTGCTCCTGGAACTTCCAAAGCTACTTGTGTGCTTTACAGTGAAAGCCTTCTCCTGCAAACACCCACTGCCAACAGTGATTAACAACAACTGTTCTGTCTGCAGAGAAGTTACCAGGCTTGATCTCCTGTTCTCAGTAAGGAGAAACAGGATAAGACAACGTCCAAAATAAAATTCTGAGCTGACTACCCCTCTAAAGGGCTGAATTTAAGGAGTTTCAGCAAAAAAAGCAGCACGCCTTTTGGAAAAGACTATTTAAATACAACCTTAGTTATGTCTCTTATAAATGACACACCACCTATAAAGGTAGGGAGAAAAAGGAAAAAAAAAGTGAAACAGGAAAATATTTCAAAGGTCCAAGGTATTTTTCTCTAAGTATCCACTCCCTACTATTCACGTCAAGCTGGCACAATTAGATTACTTCAGATTTACCACAGAATTTTCTGCAATAAAATTATGCAAGAGTGCAGGGCAATTTGCCCTGAAGAACACAGGTGCCACAAACAATGGTTAACAAGGAGGGTGCAGTTCATCGTTAGCCAATTTCATTTAATTTGGGCATAAATCACCTTAATATAACCTAAGACAAAGGCAGCCCACACAGATGCAGATGGTGCCAGAAACACCCAGTGCTATTTTCTATGAGGATATTGTTCACTGACAAAAAGAATGAGACCAAAGCTCAGGAAGGTCATCTCCACAGCCAGGGCAGCAGAAGCTGAGGGGTGCAGGCTCCATGCTGCCCTTTATTCAATGGATAGCAGGACACAGAGCATTTTAAAGGCTCAATATGCAAGCAGGCTGGCTAATCATCACACTGCAAAAAGTTAGTGGTAAGGCAATTTCCATTTTATTGACAGGTTTCAAAGTTCATTCTTATCTTTGGACTTCAACCTATTGGGTCAAGTAAGACAGAATCCCATTACATAAGATCACCCCTCTTGTGCTAAGTGGGACAGAGAAAGAGGGCTGGGGAAAAGTCACTGCACTCAATCTAGGACTGAATAGGGCTATTTGTGTTCCAGGGCTAGTGACTCTCCAAAAGACTTCCAGGGTCAATTGTCCTGCTCCCCACCACAAGCAAGTATTGTGTTTACCTCAGCTTCTGCTATGAGCTGCATTTTCCTTGTTACCACGTGGTCCACATCAACCCAGCCTAAGGAAGGAAAGCAAATATTTAATATTTTTTGTTGCATGTCTGAAAACACAAAAAGCACAGCATACAGTAGTTCAGACACCATTTTTTCAACAGCATTTCTGACTTCTAATAGGGTTCCACTAAAGTCAAATCAAAGCTGCAGGAAGTTCATAAACTACAATCACATATTTTAGGATCACAGCACTGTAAGGCAGTCAACAGCTGAGAACATGCTGGATTTTATTTTTCATTAGCAACTCTGCAAATTTTTCCAAGGTCCCTAAACATATTCAGCCTTGAAGCAGCAATCAGAATGACCCTTAGAAGGTCATTTCCAAGTGTGCTGATTTTTTTATCAGGGTTTTATCTTAAGCAGACATAAGCTTAGTTTGTCTGGAGGCCTCTACAGTGCCAACAGACAAGGCAGTCAGCCACAGCTATTAGTAAAATACCATGATCAGCTCTAAGACAGGCTGAATGGCAAGTTGGACAGTTATCCTGTGCTCAAACCTGGCTATTCCCACTCTTTTTATCCCCCAGGGGAAGTGCCAGATATCAGTGTGACTGTACTCCTTAATATGTTTGACTGTTTAAGTAAACAGTCAGGTCTAACATGCCATCAATATAATGTCATTGTGCCATCAATATAACTTTTGTCATTACTAACACCATTGGCCAATAGGTAAACCCTCAAATGCCACCTTTCTTTCACATTAAAAACTACACATCACATTAAAAACTACACAGAGATGCCTCTGTGACATCAAGAGGAACAACACCCACAGGTCAGACATTTCAGACTAGTTGTGTTTTAGGACAAGCACCAGCTGGTGTTTCACTTCTCCAATAACAACAACACAGAAGATAAAGTTACTTAAAACAGAGAGTCTTGCACATGAAGGAAAATCAAGATTGAAGCAGCAGCATCCATCCCCCTAAAATACCAGTCAGAGTGAAAAGATAGCAGCAAACCTTGCCTTGTTCTTATCCTTTGGCATTTATAGCTGCAGCACCACCTTACACACCAACACACAGCCAGCATTACAACTTGCATGTTTGGTTTCTAAGACAACATTACCACTTTTAGAAAAAGAAGGTACTGAAGTGATTCCCTAATAAGATTCCAGAGCAGCATGAGCTAACAGATTTGCTGTAGAGGTGCCAAAGTTGTGCTGCTGTGAGACAAGAAAACAGAGTGAGAACACTACCACCATGCATAACGTGGCCGCCTTGTATGAGCACAGCCTCTACACAAAAAGCAGTTTCATTTTCAGAGCAGGAAATGCTTCTGTGCTGCTCAAGAGCCTCAGTCAGCCTGTTTGAGCAACTGGCTTTAAGCATTTTAGGTAGGCCTGCTTGAGAGGTGACTCCAATTCCAGTACTGGAAAAAAGTACAACAACACAAGGAACTTTATCTTCAGTGCAGCTATGATCAGTTGTTAGCATTTATTCCCCTTCCCACCGATCAACCAGGAATTTGGACTTTTGTCTGTCTGCAGGAATTATGTTTTTTCCTATCTGCTACACAAGCTGTAGATTTAAGGACAGACCAACAACAACTGCCTATCACTTAGCAGACTTCTGATGTAACAACAAACAAGGAAACTGCTTAACACCATTGATTTTGGCTGCATTCAAGACCCATTTTTGCAAAAACAGAACTCCTTGTTGCTAAGCATCTCACCTCCAAGACAAAAATAAAAAACAACCAAACACCTCAGCATTTAAGCTCACTGTGCTGTTATATTTGCAGAACAACAGCAGTTTGGAAAACAATTTGAGAAGAATGTAAGATACCCTTGACCCACTCACCTCATGCACTTTGCTGGTCTCAAATAGGTTCTCCCTCAATATATTAAAAAAAAATAAAAATAAACTGTTTCACAAGCAGCAGAACTGTATCCCCTTCAGATGTTCTCAGGGGCTCTACTCCCTCACTGTGCCACTCCACAACTGTATTCCTGGCCCACTCCTTCTATTACTACCACGGGAAGAACCACCTTGTGCTGACCTGCTAGAAAGCAGAACAGAGCTGCTGAGCTCAAAGAACAACTAACCTTTCCCTTCAAAAAACCTAAGAATTTGTGTCCCTTACTCAGCTGCCAATCTTCCAGATCATATCAAGTTTGCTTGAAGCCACCCAACAACAGCCAAAGAGAACAGGACACACGGGACTTAAGGAATTGCATTATCTCCTTTTAAAGATAAGCTAAAAATCAAATAACCAGTTCTTTGACCATATATGTCCTGTCAGATCTTGCCTTTGAAGCCTCAGTAATTAAAGATCACATTAAAAACTACCCAGACATGGCTCACTTTGGAAATAAAACACCCTTGTAGACTACAAGGCCTTAAAACTGGGTATAGCTTTACATATACCAAATGTCCAGCTTTAATGGTTGTACAAGAAATGAGGATAATCTCTGACCTGCTGATGCTGTAAATGCTAAATTGGAATTTAAAGCGTCCTCCTGTCAGTTTAGTTGGCCTCATACTAGTGTGCATGCACAGAAAAGATTAGAAACACAGCACCTTTTAATAGGTTTTAAAATCAAGATCTCCATGGCTTCAGTCTAAGCAACAACTCATATGACAAAGTAAACTCACCTGTGAGCTTGTCTTTCTCAACACAAAATCATCTGTAGAAGAAAACTCACCCCAAACCAACCCATTCTGCTGTATTGCATCACCCCATAAACCCAGCTGTGTCACAAGGCAGATACCAGAGAAAAAGCACATCATCTTTAATCACTCAACTTCCCTTGCACAAGACACCACTTATGGCCTGTCAGGTCACTGGAGAAGAGATTCATCACATGATTTTGAGTCTAAAAGGAAATGTGCATTGCTGAGAAGTCCAAATCTTCACTTTCCTTTGACCCTGCAAATGAAGCCTGGATCCCTCTGTATCACTTTGGGATTGCAACAGCATTATAGAAAAATTGACTCAAGGAAGCACTATACAAGGAAGCACATCTTTGCATTTAAAAGAAGTTGAGATATGCCTTAAGAAGACAGAAAATATATTTAAAGTCATGAGAAAGGTGTCTTGAAGACTGGTATGAAATAGTGGCCAATTTCAGGAGGCTTACGCAGGGCTTGCTTTGGAAGAGCTTTGTTCACAGGGAGAAGTTTTTTATTTAATGGTCTTGGGCTCCCTTGCCATCAGCAAGGACATTAACAAGATCTTTAGAGGCCCACTGGTCTTGAGCTTGATCCTTTTAGAATGTGAGTCCACCATACAGACCGAATTCCAAGCAGGTTCCAAAGTCAGGAGAAAAGAATCACAGAGACAATTTAATTGTAAGCTTTGTTTCTCTCTGAAAACCAAGCCAATAAAAAAAAATCACCTGAAGATTGAGAAAGCTTCTTAATTGTTGAGAAGTTGAGCAACTAAAATTTCACAAGATTGACAAAGTACCTCTTCTAAAGGATCTTGTTGTCCTTTTTTCAACCCACTCTTGCACATTTTACAGATAAGTGACATTTGAAATGGGTAGAGCAGAGAATCACTCACATGATGTTGGGGCTGCAGCTTGGGATCCATAAAAACCCAGCTTTGTCATTTCTTGATAAGACAACTTCCCATTCAAGAGGTTAAAGCAACACAGGCAGAAAGAAGGATTTCATTATTGTCAGTCACCTGGATTTAAAGGCTCCCTCTCCAAAAACACTGAAGATGTTATCAGAAACAAAGCAATATTAAAGCCAATCTAGTGCAGGGCTACTGTAAAGAGGGGAGGAGTTCCATAATGCTACAATACAACACACATTAATAATTTGAGCTAATGAGCCCTTATTCTTACTTATGGTAATTTATTTGGCCACTCAGCAATTAGAGGCAAGTTATGAGTAGACTCAGATGATCTGTTTAAAGAATTCACAGGCCATAGGTCACTGCACTGCGAGGCAAGCATTTAGCTTAAAAATTCAGTTCTGCAGGGACATGGAACCCAAACAGGCTGTTCACTAGCAGGAAGGAAAATCAGCATTCTCTACATTATGCTACCATGTCCACAGGCTCTTCACAAGAAACTTGCTGAGCCTTCACCCAAACCACAGCTTCCAAAACATGACAGCCCCTAGAATTATCAGAATCCACCTAGACAAAACAGCTTTTTGATCTATCTCTCAGAAACATCCCAGATACTCAATTCAAGCAGCTGAATCCACAAGAAGCAGCCTGTTGAAACACTGAACACTCACTGCTGTGAGTCATACAGCAAAGGCTAAATCTTTCCAAATTGCTCCCCCTTGGAGAGCTCTCTCCTCCTCCATCCCTCTGTAGGCACACAGTTTGTGCATCACCATGAACTTTTGCACCAGGGATGATCGATAGTAACCTCACTGGAAGATAACAGCCCTTTTCTAAGATCAGCATTACCAGTCAGGCTTGCTCACACCAAACAGATATGCCACACAGCTTGTTTGCAGATCAGCCTCCAGAGACACTTCCAGTCCTTGCCTGATATCTGGGCAAACAAGAACAGACTCCAAACCCACCTTTTTACTGCTCTGAACACACTATCTGAGCGTTTTAGAGGCACTCATGTGCACACTCATGATCCATGTCCTCTCTAGCCTTTTAAGATCTGTCCATGCAGTTTCTGTTATGCTCATTCCAGGTGACTGGTACAGTCTGATACCAATATCCCATTAGGCAGAGCAGTTTTCTATTTCTTTATGTATTTCCTGCTGAAAACATATAAGACTAATCTTATTAAGGAAGCCTGGCTTTTGACAGGGGATTATTGCCACCTAGATCATCTGCTGACTCTAAGCCAGGACCAAATTAGTTGCTTAATTACAACTCTGGAGCTAATTCAAGGAAGAGAAATGATGTAGAAGACTCAAGTTCAGCTACTCTGTCAAAGTGAAATTGCAGGCTGAATAATTACAAGATAGAAACAAATCAAGGCACAGAAGAAATCTTCTGGCAATCTCCAAGTTATGAGTATTTTCCACACTTCTATAAAATTTGGCATACCTGAGTAAAAACTATTTGACTCTTAGAACCCAAACAATGAGACAGTGTTCAGAAGCACTGCAGAACCAAGAAAAAAAAATCAAAATCACCTCAACTGTACAAAAGGAAGAGTCAGACCTACTGTAGCTCTAAAGCCAATACATGTATTAAAATTATTCCTCTAAGCAATTTCAGATCAGCCAATGGATTTGAGTTTTAATAAAGAAAGGATTAAGGGCCCAAAAGTTCCTGTAGAAAGTTCACACACTTCTGGAAACAAGTCAGCTGGCCCTTGACACCTCCACTGTTACTGTAGAAAGCAGATTGTGTTTGCTATAATCAGAGAGGATCAAGGGTGGGTAATCACGTTAAAGATTTAGTTTTTCTATGGCAATAACTGCCACAAACATGCTACAATATTTACTTCTGTACATTCTTGGCTTGGCTAGAATCCCTTGACTGCAACAAACATGGATTTTGTCTAGAATTCCTCACAAGACCCAGCATTCAGTTGTTACAATACAAAAAAGCTGTTGCCAGACAGCAGACCATTAGCCTCACACTGCCTTTGTGCACATCGGCACTAATGCCTTAGAAACAGCTATTCAGGAGAGAATGGCCAGGACAAAAGAAAGAAAAAACATCTATGCCTGCTGCTTCTGAGAAATTCTCCCACCTCAGTCATGAAAGTCCTACCTAGTTACACAGGCACCCTGGAGTACCTGAAGAGGCCACTGTCTGCAACTCAGGAACACTTCAGCTTCATAAATCTTCAACCTTTGGGTCACAGAGCTGCTGATTTAACTCCCCTGTACAGAGGAATTCCTGACCAGAGGGATCCATCTTTCTCCCATGCCTCGAGGCATCAGATTCATTCCTCCTACCTCCCTGTGTTATTCCTGTTGTCACTGAGCTAAGAAACACTTTGTGACACCTCAGCTCAACTGGCAGCAACAACCTTGGCAGGTAAGATGCACTCAGGTCTTGGCTAACCAGGATTTCTCCCTGCTGTCCTTCACTGCAGTTTGTCTGGGATTTAAAGCATACTGCACTGTTCCAAGCCAACCCACCAGGCACATGGACACTTTCAAGAGATCTACCCCGAGATGTTGGTTTGCTCCACACTCACAGTATCTCACCTGCAGTGAGGTTTTGTCACATCTCAGAGGTGTTAAAATGAACGGCCTGTAAAGACAGACACACCCACCCATCAAGTCCTAATTATCACTGCTCTGTTTATTACTTACCCTTCATTTATTACAATTAAGGAGTTTCCACATATGAAAAGGTTAAAGTGGTAGCAGCATCACTGTATTCCAGTAGAGACCAACTCCCTGCAATTTTCTAATACAGTCCCATTTGATCCAATTAAAATTATGTGCCACCAAAATCTTAAAATCCCAGTTCTCCAAGCAGTTTGAGGGATGGCTTTCTCTCCAATGCATCTTATTTTCAATAAGAAATCTGACTTGTCCTAAACTTAAACGTGCTCCAACTTCCATTTCAGTAGAAAGAAGTACTATTGAAATTGTGATGAGATCCAGAAGCATATCAGTGAGAATTATCTCCTTGAGTCCCTGGCACCAGGATTTTGGATCTTGTACTCACATGGCACATTGTGATAACCTACTTTAGCTTTTTGCTTAATCTACCTCACAAAGAGAAAGGAAACAAGCTGCAGTTTCATCTCTAACCTCCTTATCACGGGCTGGAATGTGCTACAGCATAAACCAGGAATTACAGAGAGTCACAGGCAAAACCACTCATAGTGCCATGCAACTGTCCCTGCAACCCAAGGGGCAGGGCATGGCAGCACTGATCCTTCCACAAAGCCAACTTTAACCCCATAACTTCTAAGGTGATCACAAAACAAATTAACAGACACAACTGTGCATTGTTCAGTTTTCTGGTAGCCAAGATTTAGTCTGAATGAAAGGCAGCTGTCCTGACATGAACAGAATCCCAGAGCATCATTCTGTGTGCACCCTACCTCCACCTGTCTGTCTGTCAGGTGGACACAGAACCTTAGCCTGCTGTGTTAAAGACCATTTTCTTCCATCTTGAGAAGTCACATACTTAAAGGTTGTAAAGGAAATGAGATGAAGTCCCAAAACCAGCATTTACCAGGATTACTCAAAAGTGTTGCCAGGAGGCATTTGCACCATTTGCAGCACTAATGAATCTCTTCCTCCTGTGACAGTTAATCACTGTTTTAGATCCCTGCAAGCACTGCAGTGCACAGCTCCTGAGGGAAAGCTCTGCAGGACAGCACCCCAAACAACCCACACCTGCTGCTGAAGAGGTACAGCTGGGACACCTTCAGCCCTCCCAGAGACAAAAACAGAAATGAAGGAGCAAAGAGGCACAGCCATGAGTAAAAAGGGCACCTGAAAGGAAATCACATGCCAGAGATGCAACCAGTGCTGAGCCACTGAGTCTCACCATTGCTTGAGTTTTGAAAGGACCTCTCACTCTCAGGTCTTCTCTGTGTTTCTTCATTCTCAGGGGTCTTGGAGGTTGCAGTGGAGCCAGCCTGGCGCTTCCTTACACAATCATCACCTGCCATGGTGACCTAGCTAGATCAGAAAAGGAGAGAAATAATGATGACAAAAATCTCATTTATTGTTCAATAATATATTTACATAAAGTTGGACTTTCGTTGTGAATTCAGAGCGAGGATAAAGGAAATTCAGCACACACTTCAATTAGTCATTTACTGTTGATCACACACACTTCCTTTCCCTTACCACAACCAGTACAGGAACAAAGTAACCAAGTAAGTTTCCCTACCAAACTTGTTCCTACGACCATCTCAAAACATCTCCTTACACCACCCTCTTTTCCCTACAGATTTTATAACTACCTAAAATAACTTAAGCTTTTTCAAAATCTTTAAAATTACAAAAAGCCCTTGCAATTCTTTCTGACAGCCAGGTGGACACCAAAACTTGTCTTCCATGAGCTGTGGCAGGATTACTTTGTGGAATCACCAGCAATATTTGACCTGAGCCAAGCCTCTTCCTTGTCAAGTTCTCAGCTGCTGCTGCAGGAGCAGCTTCCTCAATGGATCCTTCTGTTCTGCTTGGCCAGACAATGGTTGTGTTACAAACCAAGGAAAAACAGGAAGAGAATCAGGTTTGAACTACACCAGTTCCAATGACAAAGGTCACTGCTGAGGACAGAGTGGCCAGCAGGGAACACCTGAAGCACCACATGCAGGATGAAAACAGAATTTTCAGCTAATGAGAAGTGGACAAAAAGACTCTAATTTGGTCACAAAGTGCTATCCCAGAACACTCTCCATAAAATTCATCTCAAGGACCTCTTGGCAGTGTAGCTACAATCAAGGACAATTTGCAGATTTTTTCCAGAAGATCTCACAGGCATGCATGTAACCACATTTTCAAACTTGATATATTTTTCATCTTGGCACAAACTCTGCAGCAGATGTGTTTAGCTGCTAGTGAACAGCATACGTGCACCAGCACATATGAGCTGTTACAGACAGGCCAGGAAAACTCAGGAACTGGTGAAAAAACAAATTAAGGATGGATTACCTCAGAATAAGGAGGTTGGCACATCTGCAAAAGGGAAATAAAACTATGACCAGAGCTTTTCAGAACTCAACTTCCTGTGTTTGTCCCTCCAATAGGAGAGTCTCCTGTTCTCCTTTCAGGCTACACAGCATACAGGGGAGAAACACCAGCCACCACCAAACAACAAATCAATAACTGGGTGAGTTTTCCAGCTCAAACAGAGGACCAGAAGTTTAACTCTTGTCTCAGGACACTTTTCACCTTCTTCAAGAGTTTAGGAAGTCATTCCTTCCTCACCGGTGCAGATTGGTTACAGTATCAAACTGAAAGCTTAACAGAAAGGAGCTAAAAATAACCAATCTTGGAATGGGGGGAAGGAAAAGTCATGTGTGGCATAAACTTTAAAACAATTAACTTAAAGAGTTAATAATTCAGATAGGCTAAGTTATCACAGCACAGCCTTTTTTTCACACCGCAACGCGAAGTCTGCTAGGGGAAATCAATGAAAATAAACATTTTCCTAGTCTAGTTCCCATATGAACAGAGGTGCAGCATTACAGTACCTAAGCCATTATCAGCACATCAGAACCTAACGAGGGCATCAGCCCTTCCCGCCCATCTCTACTAGAACCGAAACATTCATGACACAATGCCAGGATAACTCCAAGATGTTCACCACCCCCCTCACAAGAGGAAATCGCTCCTCACAATAGTAAACACTCCTTTCACCCCACTCTGAGGACATCCACAAGTGCAGATGAAGTTTGTAGAGCTACAAACCCATTAACATTTCCTAGCAGAAACTCCCTGATTTCACTGGCGCCTGATTTACGGTACTCGCAAAGGGCTCAGAGACCTTGACCTTCTCCGCCTTCCCTTTGGACAAACTGATAATTAATCAGAAGATGCCTTGGGAGAAAAGCAACACTTTACAGTTCATCTTTGCATTTCAAAAAGCTCGGTGAGGAACAGCTAAGAATCATGAAATGGTTTAGGCTGGAAGGGACCTTCAAGATCACCGAATTCCCAACCCCTGCCTCCAATACCAATCAAACTAGACAACAACCTTATCCCAAAGAGTTTCATCTCTCTAAAGTTTTCCTTCGAAAATTCCTGGCCCTCGGGCATAGCCGCATCTCGCAGACCTGGACCCTCGGTACCTGCAGAGCGAACCGGACAGCGACCAAAACAAAGTTAAGGTCACTCCACAGCTCATCCGCAACGCGCACGACAGCCGGCAGGAAAAGGGTTTTTATCCGAGGACACCGCTGGGAGCTGCCCAAAGCGCTGCCGAGGCTCCGAACCAGCCCCTGCCCCGCTACCTCCCCGCACACCCCCGCGCCTCCGCCGAACCCCAGCCCCGAGCGGCTGCGGGAGCCGCTTTCCCCGGGGGTGGGGCGGGACGGCGCGGACACGTTCCCGTGGCCGGTGCCGCGGTCGGGGCGGCCGCCAGCCCGCGGAGCGTCACCTCAGGGGCGGCCGAGCCGCTGCCTCCGCTGCCTCCTCCGCCGCTCCGCTCGTCCCCGCTCGCTGCCGCGCGCGCCGCCACCGCCTCTTCCCGGGGCTCGCGCACGTCACGGCGCAGGGGGCGGGGCGAGCGGCGGCACCGCCCATTGGCTGCGGAGGCGGGGCCAGAGGCGCGCGCCGGAGGGGGGGGAGTACTGGGGGGGCGGCACGTGAGGGGCACGTGGGGCGCGGGCGCGCCCCCCCCCCTTCCCCTCAGTTTCCCGCCTTCTCCGCCCCCCCCACCCCCTCAGGTATTGCCGCCTGCTCCCGGCGCTCCTGAGGCGGGAAGTCTGTGTGAGAGAAAAGAGACGCCAAAAATGGGGTGACCCTGCGTTAAGGGTGAGGGAACACCCAAGGCTGGTAAAAGCTCGGAAGTCAGAGGGGCCGCGAGTAATCAAAGTTGTATCAGTAAGCTACACAGTTGGCATGGAAATTGGTATGCTGGTACCTGACCTGCTATAGGAACAGTGGGTTCTGGATAAAGCAGTTGGGAGTGGGTTTTGGATAAAGGGGTATATGGGGTAAAGGGAAGAGAGAGAGAAAGAGATTAATTAAAGAGAGAGAGAGAAACAGAGAAAGAAAGAGAGAGAAAAAGAAAGAAAAAGAGATCACTGGTTCTGGCCTCAATCCAGCTGAGGGAATGTCAGTCCTGGTTCCAGGGTGTCGATCCCAGCTGTGACCACCCAGCCCAAGGTCCAGCTGGGCTCAGTCACCCCCATGGGCAGGGCCTGTCCTCACCCTGAGGGCCCCCCCTCCATTCCCCACACTCCAGGCACAAGGAAAATTTATTTAAAGGAACCGGGAGGACACTGAAGTCAAGGCTGGGAGGTCCCAGTGGTGTTATCTGTCCTCGTCCTTCATGGGAACACACAGGTTGTTCAACAAGTGCTTCCCCCAGCACCCAGGCTCTGCACAAATGTGTGTCCTACCCCCTGAGGTTCTTCCAAACGGTAGACAGGGTAGGCATTTTTACAGGGGAGTAAAAATGGAGTGCCCCCCAATTTGAGTCACCCCCCAAGAAGTGGTGTTTGTGTCGAGGGGGTGTTCTCCCTCACAAATGTTGCCCTGGCGAGTGGGAGTTCAGCTCAGTTTGGGGGAGCTGAGAACAGGCTTGGGTGGAGACCTCTCCTTTTAGTCCCAGCTGTGCTCCACAGGCACAAAAACTGGGACAAAGGCTGCTCCAGAGGGCCAAAAATGGGACAAAGGCTGGGGTTTGTACCTTGCTTTCTCTCTCTCCCCAGACAGACACAGGCTCGTGATGGAGGGTGAGTCACAGAACACGTCACCAGCAAACAAACTCTAGTAACCTCCTGTGAGCTGCATTTCACACTGCAGATGGGAAAGTTTCCCCAAAGCCAGGAGAATTTATCCACTAATCTCTTACTGGCAAGTACATTCTCTCCTCTTCCTCCTCACGACATCAGGGCTGTGCTATGCACGATATGCCCCCAGGTGCACCTTAAAAGGTCACCTCAAAACAAGGTACAAAGTTACAATGGGGTAAGAAAACATTTCTGTCACTTTTGACAGAAAGTGTGTCAGACCTGTTACTAAAATTTATTTTGATTAACACACACCTCAGACACACATTTTAATTGTAGCTGCTGGAACTTTCAGAAATTGTTTTAAATATTTGTGGGGACTCTTGAGCAGAGCCACTGAGTGAAAAAGTCTGAAACTGATTTATTTTGCAATGTGTGTTCACACTATTATCCCATCACTCATCTTTCATGCTGCTTAATAAGAAAACTTGTAAAACTGAAAAGAAAAAACTAAAAGCCTTATCATTGCTTAAATGCAGTGGGTGAGAGTAGCAGGAATTTTCACATAAACTCATCCCTGTTCGTAAGAAGTCGACTTTAACACAGTGGTGCTTAGAGATACTTTCAGGTCAGGCTGTATGTGATCTGTGGTGCCCTCACTCCAAAAATGCTGTGCCAGCTATTTACAATGAAGTTGTGGGCCAGCATTGGCTGGGCAAGCAAGTGTAAACAAAATAAAAATCAAAACCCAACAAAATACTCAATGCACAATGTACAAAAATATCCTAAGGTTCAACAACTTCTTGTTGAAACTGTTTCATCCAATTAGTAAAAGCCTGACTCTGGGTGGTAGGAAAAGGAGGTTACTTTAATAGAAAGAAAAGTGCAGCTAACCTTCAGAATAAATTAGCTTTGCTTATTTTGCCCTAAAGAGGCTGTACAGAGGTGCCACCAGATTTTATTGGCACTCTTGACAAATCTCTCAGGCCAAAGCAGTGCAGTGTGACAAGCACTGAGCTCCCTCCCCAGTCTCTGGGTTTTTCCCTGGAAAAGCTTTTTCACAGCCTTCCTTCCCTTCTCTTCAGAGGCTATTTACCTGCAGCTCACCGAAAAACAAAGTGGCTGCTGTCCTTACCTTCCTTCCCACTATTTACAAGCAGCTGGGAGAAAGCTCTGCCTCCTCTGCTTCCTGCCACTCACACCCATCATCTCCTATTGTCTTTCCCACTCTAAATTGCTGCATTGTTTCATCAGCAGCATCATTTACCCCGCTTGTCACCACGGTGCTTGTAATCCTGATTTTCTGGAGTGTTGTACATTAATCCTCTGCTTGCATTGCTCAATGATTGCCCAAGCACGGCTCTTCTGAGCACTCCTGCCTGAATCACCGCGTGGTCGTTCCCATTGTTGACACGGGAACCTTGACCCTGATACCCCAATTTCCTCCCTCAGCTCCACTGGCTTTCACCTTCCCAGCTCCAGGCAGCAACTTGACTTTAGCAGCACTGCTTGTTTCCTTCTTTTTCTTCTCTTTTATCTTTTCTCTTTTCTTTCCTCCTTCCTTTCCTTCCTTTCCTTCTTTCCTTCCTTTCCTCAATGCTCTCATGCACAAGGTGTGATTTTTGGGGATCTCCTGTGCAGGGCCAGGAGATGGACTCAATGATGCTTGAGGGTCCCTTCTAACTCAGGACATTCTCTTTCCTTCTCTTTATTTCTGTCCTGGGTCCTCCTGTCATTTTTTGGCACTACTGTAACATAGATGTGATTAATACTGCCTACTTTTAATTCTGAGTCACTCTAATTTATTTTCTATTTTAAGAATTTTGGTATCAGTCAGCCTAGGGAGTGAGCAGCTGTGGCTCTTTCTGATGCCCACATTTATTGACCAGGATGATGAATTCCTTTAAAACTTCTATCTTAGCTTTAAAGTCAGTCACTTGAGATCCTCAATGGCTTTCACATATGTCAGCAGATCCTACAATGAACTGTTGCAAAGTGTGGTTTAAAATTTCCCCATGTGCAGAGGCAATGGGAACATCCTGATAGATAAATGACGGAGCTCCCTCAAGTGGTGAAAAATATTGTTACCTGTTCCACTTAAATGTTTTCCTTTTAAAAACATTAAGAAAAAGACAGCAATGTCAGATTTAGAATGCAAAGCCAGTTATAAATGAGGCATTGAATGAGCTTCCATTTTTACATAACCAGAAATAATGGTGTGCATGTAAGACTGAGGCCAGAACTCAGTCAGGCAAGTGCTACAGTTAAAAAGGAAATAATTCAAGAACCTGTAGAGGACTTCAGCCTGATCTGATAATGCATGACTGAATTTTGGCAGGAAAGCCAAAAAGTAGCTCCAGCAGATATCACATTTTTGAGGATGCCTGAAGTGTTTATAAATCATAAAGTTTGCTTTTTAAAAACTCCGGCTCAAGCTTTCACAGTTTCTGCTATCATGTCAAGATTTTGTGCATAAATAGCCTTGCTCCTTTTTACTCTGTGCGAGTCATGGAGTTTTCAAAATATTTGGTGGGAGAGATTTAGAGCAGTAAACTTTGGAGAAAAGGCAGAAGCAGCAGCAGTAGTTACACTCACTTTCCAAGCCACAAAGGTGCTGATTTTGCTGGCAGACGAGTTAGAAAGAAATGCCCCCATCTCTCTCAGCAGAGGGCAGTGGTAACCTTACTCAGGATCACATTGCTTTTTGCTACTGAACTGAAATCATCCTTGGGAAAAAAAAAAAAAAAAGAAAAGAAAAAAAAAGTGAAGCCCTACTGCAAACCCTCGTGGCTTCCTCTCCCAGCTCAGAAATTCAAGTGGTGAACTTGCCATGACCAAACAGGAGGTGCAACAGCCAATTTAATTGCTGCAATTCCATTGCTGAAAGGGAAACCTGCATTGTTTTTTTGAGGAGTAATTAATTTTGCCTTTCCCTACCATTTTAGGTAATAGAATGAATCTTGCCAGCTGGGATGGTGTAATAGCTGGGGTTATATTTGTTTAAGTTGAGGAGGTTATTTCTCCAGTATGTTTAGAAAGGAGGTGATCCTTCTAGTCTGGCTAAACATCAAACTAGGAGAGGCATTGAACCTGTATAAATAATGTCTCACCCCACTAAGCTGAACTGTGTTCTCTGAAGCTGTTCTTTACCCTCTCTGCCACACCAGCTGGGCTCAGAAACAACTTCACCTGGGTCCCAACCACATTATATAAAACCATTGTTCTCCTTGTGTCACCAGCTCAAACCAACCTCAGATTTATTCTGCAGCATACTCTGCTGCTTATTAAAAATGCATGAAAATATTGAACTGCTTCAATGAGAGGGTCTCTGAAGTTGTTTCAGCAGGAATACATGGAATTAAATGTGGAGTCAACCCTGGAAGGGTGACTTCAGAGAGATGCATTCCAGAACAAACAGATCTAGTTACCAGTACTGACTCTCCTGCATATAATGACTTTCTAAATCTTTTTGTGGAAACAGGGCACTGAACTTGGCCAGCATCTCCTTCCCACTCCTACAGCAGCAACTGTACTGTTCCTTGTGACCCCACAGACTGCCAGCTGTGTTACACACCTGGGACCCTTCCTTCCTTGTGAAGGCCAGACATTTTATACCTAATGTAATGATGGCTTACTGCTCTTGTGATAATCTCTGCCTCTCCATTTTTCATAAGCATGTGCATCCTTTCTCTTTTTCCTAAATAAATACAAACCAGTTTGCTATTGCTCTCCCCACAGCTGCTGAGGTGGAGAAAACAGTGTATGCCAGTATTTTGTATCAATTCCTTGTCTCCCATTTATTTGCTACAGTACAAATGTGCTGACTGCTGATGGACATGGAAGAGAATCCTTATGGAATGAGAGATCCAGGATGATTCCCAAGACAGCTCTTTGCAGGTAATCATGCAGTTCTAGCTGTTCTGTACTTTGCAAAGTGCAGATTCTGGGGACAAATAAGTTTCTGTTTGCAGTAATCAAGTGGGAAAGATGTGAGACAAAAACCACTGATTTGCTATGGTGAGACTGCATCAGCCTTTTTGGGTATGAGATCCTCGGGGTCATCAAGGAGAGACCTTGCAGAGAAATGTCAAGTAGGGAATGTCACATGGGGAACACCATTCCAAGAGCATTGAAATGGCAGGTAGAATCAGAATGCCAAAAGTGATTGATGAAAAAAGTATAAGGACAGGGGGAAAAAAATAATCCCCATCAAAACCATGATATATTTCTCAGAGGAGGACAAATATCTCCATTAAGCCACAAAAGATTGACTCTCTGCTGTAAACTACGAAAGAAAACAGGTTTTTACTCTCAGTGTCAGACATTTCCTCTTATCCACTTTGTTTTAATCTCTGCAAAAATAGATGACATGTACCAAAAGTTGTCCCAAGCAGGACACATTTCTAAATCTGCCCAGCCAGCTCTTTGGTTGTCTCCATGGCAATGAGGCAGCACATCCTGCTGCTCTCCCTTCTGTGAGTGCCTTTCCCAAGTTTGACACGGACTGACAACACTGTGCCATTGTAGCTCCCCTGCCAAAAACCTCCCTTTTCTCTGCTCAAGGCCTGTCCCATCTGTTCCTTTCTGCTTCTCCCTGATTTTAGAAACACCTGGCTAAAGGGGGAACCCATCCATTGCTTCTCTGTTGCAATGATTCAGGCCAAGGAGGGACTGGAGAGGGCAGTGCTTTTCCTGCTTGGGAAGAAGTTTTGGATGATGGTAAGGGAGAGCACTGCAGGGGCCAGGAGCATAAACAAAGCAGAAGGAAGGAAAATCCAGAATAGTCTCCCAAAAGAATCTCACTGAAACTTGGCACCACAGGCCATAGCAACAAATAGAGCAGTAAAGAATGTACAGACTTGGTACAAGGCAGTGCTTATTGAAGGAGATGACAAGCGTGAAGGAACACTTCCAAACCTCTGAATTCAGATAGATCTGTGTCACAGCTGAGTCTCTGGCAACTCTCAACAGCATTTTGCTGAAAGTGGAGAAAATAGGAGTTACAAAGCTGAAAGAGGCATTTTTGCTATCAGCTGAGGACTGGCAGATATGGGAGGTTCTAACAGAACTATACCAGGAGGTGAAGCAATCTGCAGGGTTTGCTGCAGTTGATCTGCCTTGGGCTGAGTTGATGTGGTTACAAAAACATCTTTGTGCTCAGCACTATTCCGTTGTTGGCCTAGTGCCTTGAGGCTTACAAGCTTTGGAAATATGGATGAGGAGATGAAAACTTGAGCTTGTTTAAAGGATTTAAATCTGAAGATGGCAGGCCCAGGAGAGGGATTCTGAGTTCAGGCATGTAGGTCATGCAAGAGAGGTCTTGTCTTCACCAGAAAGTTAATGTGAAATATAGTAAAAGTGTTCCTGTTAGTTCAACCCTTGCCCACACAAAAAAATCCCTCATTGCAAAAAGTGGCTGGAGAGACATAAATTGACAAAGCAACCAGAGAACAAGGTAAACCCTGAGTGAATTCACTTTGTCCTTTACCACTGCTGTTTCTCTACAGTAGGGACCCACACTAAGGACCACCATCAAAACATCCAGCAGTGCTCACTCCCCACAGTTTTTCCACTTGTGCTTTCCTTAGGAGCTGCTGACTCTGCTTTCTATTTGTGAGGTGCAAAAGGCTTCCAGTGTCCCCAGTACAAGTCACCCATCTTCAGCACAGAAATCTTGGGTTTATTATTCTGCAACTGTGTCTAGCAAGACCTCAGTTTCCTGTTGCCTGCTGATCAGACAGCAAGTTATGGAAGAATCTCTGGCATGATGCTACTGTAGTCTATGATTTTCAGAGCAAGGATCCAGGCTGAAAGCTTTCTGGTGACATTCCAAGTAAGCTGTCATGAGAAGAGAATCCAACACCCAAGACCTCAGTGCTTAGGGAAAATCAGAGGGTTTCATCTACTCTGAAGAAAAGATTAGAACTATAAATGCTAACTCAGTAACTCCCCAGGAATGAGCATGTGCCATGCTGAGACTGAGTGCATCATTAGCAATTCCCTGGGGCCGGATGTCTATTTCAGACTGCACAGTATAACAGCTCCAGGGAACATACAACCAGAGGATGCTGATAATTTCACAGTTTCTGCTTCCCTGTGAGGCAGAAAATAGAAGTGCTCTGAAGCTCTTTCCCAGGAACACAGAAGTAACGATTTCCAAAGCCATCAAAAGCAGAGGAAGATAGGTGTGTTCTCTGCAATCTGGGAGAGAGGGAAACAGAATAATCTGCTGCTCTGGCTGCTAAAGGAGGCTCTTGGCTGATCAAGCTGTGTGGACTGAAGCTATGGAACCTGGCCCTTGCAGAAAAGATTTTGGGGAGGCATGTAATGTTGGCTCCAGTAGATGGATATCTCAGAAGCACATAAGGTCCACAGTGGATTCACACCACACCAGTGCCTCCCCTCACAGCACAGATTAAAATGCTTCTAGGACATTCATTTCAGGATGACAGTGGAGGCACAACCAACACCAAAAAAGGCTTCAAGCATCTGCAACTCTTAATTGTTCTACAGTACAACCTTTTACACTCTGCATCTTACATGCATTACACCTGTGTGCCTCTGTACACCTGGCACTCCATGTCTCATTACCTGTAATGCTGTTCACCTGTCTGGCACAGCTGTAGCCCATCAGGGATGAGGCTCAGCCACAGCCCCACTCCCAGTTACCACAAACTGTGTACCTACAGCATATTCACACTTTATCACGAGCAACCCATGGGAAAAACTTCCAGGACAGTTGACTCAAGGTAATTTGGTAGTGTGACTGCATCCTCAGAAAGAGCAGACAAAAAGGGAAAGGCAGACAGCCAGGCGGTCTCTGCATGCTGAGGTCAAATTCCCCTTTCTGTCACTCTCGGCTATGGGAAAGCTGAGGACAACTGAGAGGTACCAGACACACTCTGGTGTCTGCTGGCAGAGATGGGCGAGGCCCCAGGCAGACTGAAACACAGCTCCTGTGAGCACAGCCATGCAATCTCTGCCATCAGAAAGATGATGCCCTGCTTTTAGGGATGCTCCTGAATGTCTCAACTTCTCTGCATAGTTTGGATTGCACAGTAAATGCCTCGGCTGCATGAGATGTGCTGTTGGCTCTGGGGAGGCATTATTTCAGGTTGGCTGCAGCTGGGAGTATGTAGCATGACTTCAGGCCTCATTAGATGCACACTTGACAAGTTTTCTGCACTAACATAAAGGGAAGAAAGGTTTCCTTAACAAAACAAGGCTTGTACAGTTGTCCTATGTGTATGAGGAAGGGTGTGTCTTTCTCTCTGCCCCAGCTGTCTTTTTTCTCCCAGTAACTTTTGAACTTCTTGGCCAGTTTTATGCAAATTGGATGGAGAGATGGAGGTTCAAGAAATATTCAGTTCCAATGGCTTTTGTAAAGAATCCAGCCTAGTTAGAGGACAGTCTTAATTAATGCCCCGAATGGAGGAAACTTTTTTTGGAACAGGAATTTCAGTTGGCAGCAATCACTAGTCCAGTCTCATGCTGAAAGCACAGCCAGCTTCAAAGTCAGATGAGGCTGCTCAGGACATCCTTTTGAAAACCTCTGAGGTGTCAGGAATCTACTCTGGACCTCAGCTTCACAAAACAAATATACTGAGAGCAACACCTTTGGCTCTGCCAATCAGAGAATTCATTTCCCCCGCTTTTAAAGGAGGTATAGAAGTGGCAGCCCATGGTAAAGCCTGTGACAATCCCCACACCAGGCAGTCCATAAGGCTCTGCTTATGTTAAATATATTTAAGCAGCAGCTACTTACTTTATTTTGGCATTCTGTGGTAGTTAATGATTCCAAGTACAAAGGTCAGACTCAGAGACACAAGGCTTTGTGTATCCCATTGTTTGATTTACCAGAAGCTACAAGGGAAGGAGTGCTGCTCTGTATGAGTGGGAACTGCAAGCTACACATCCAGCCTGACAAGCTAATGAGAACAAGTCATTCATTAACAGGAGACTTGCTGCTAGGCAAACACACACAGCTGGTATGGGAGAAGAATTTGGATGTGAAATGAGACAGTGTAGTTGGTTTTTTTATAAGACATTTCCTATTTCAGCAAGTTTACAGTCTAAATAAAGACCACACAGAACACATTAAGAGCCTGATCAGAGGAAAATTTGGGCTTATGCCTTTTCTGAAAGGTTTGGTAATGAGCAGAGAGGAAGAATTTGCAAGGAAAATGGAAATATTTGCATGTTTAACAGAAGGAATAAGTTTTAGATTTAAGTGAGATTTGATTATAAATGTAAATCCTGCTCTCTTGAGTACCAGTCTATTCTGTACACACACACACAAATGCATTCACAGAAACATCTTACAAAACTCTGGTGCTTTCTCCTGCTTCAGTGGCTACTATTATTATTTTTAGAGCTTCACACTAGTAAGCATTTTTTACAGGATTAACATTAAAGTTGGAAGCTGCAAAGCATGGCTATGTAATAACTGTTTGAGGAAGGAACACAGTGTCATTTGAAAGATAAAGTAAGCATTTACAATTCTTGCATGATCAAATGAAAAAGCCTGTCAAGGAAGAATCTCTCCAGACTTTGGAATGGAACAATAACAATATTTTAAAACATACTCTAACTCTCAATGTGATTTAACTGGTTAGGAACATTGCACAGAGCATGACACCATCCACGGCCAGGGCACAAGTGGTCCAGAGCAAGGCTGGATCCATACCATCCTAAATGTGTAACACAGAGCAGCAATCCTGCAAAAAGCTGTATCCTCAGGCTTCCTTATGAGATCAAAGGTTATATTCACGAGTGTCTACAACTGAAAACAATACCAGGAGTGCAGTCACTGTGGGATTCCTTATTGTAACAAAGGCATCTTCTGAAGATGTGGTTTTCAGCACAACTTAGAAAAGGGAAGTGAAGGTGCTGGGCAAGATGAAGAGGAAGGACATATTAAGGGAGACACAAGAAGCAAAGAACATGGAGAGGAAGCACTGCTGACTCCAGAGTCTAAGGATCTTTTCCAGCCTAAATGGCTCTATGTTTCTAATTCCATCTTATTTTAGCTTCACATCTTGTTTTTAATGTTTATTTTGTTTTGGACTGCCACAGAGGTTATGCTAATTGAAACCCAGCACAGCAGTCATCAGAGGAATCTATGCTGGGACAAGGCTGCTCTCCAAGGCACTGGTGGAGGAACTGCAGTACAGCACTGTGCTCTGAAGCATTTGCTATCACTTAACTAAATGTCAGCTCTCTGGATACAAACCTCTCAGTGAGAGGAAACACAAAACACATGAAGGAAAGCTTTCATCTGCAGATCGAGAGAACCCCCCCACTGTCCAATGAGCTACTAAGATTTTAAATTAGGAATCATAAAAAAATTGGCTCCTAAACATAAATTAAGGCAGCGCTAGAACTCTGGTGGCAAAACATTCCTATTGACCCACCTGCAGCTGAATGCCTAAAAGCCTGAATCATCATCAGCACAGTTGAGGGACCTCACATTACCTCAGCAAATGTACTTTATCAGTGATCATTGTGCAAGCTTAGTACTAATTTGCAATTCCCAGCAGATGCAGAGACTTGTCATCATTTTTGTTTGGTAGAGGCAACATGTTCCACAGAAAAAGGCAAACAAACAACATTCTTAATGTTCTTATTAGCATACTCTTCTACAGCCTTTGGTGCCTGGAACAGATGTTTGGGAAGGGTGGTGCAGCTGTAGTACTTAGAAAAATATATTGGACAGGAAAGAAATTCCCAAAGAAGTCTCATAATCTCCTTAATTCCATCTCTCCCCACCTCTGGCTCCACTCTGCTGGAGGCTGTGTGAGGTTATGTGTTATACCCTGATGGGTACAGCTCCTGCAAAACCTCAGCAGGGGTAATGTGCTGCTGTTGACAGCTGACAGATACATGCACAAGCCACACAGTTCTGATCCGTGAGGGTGCTTAGTTACCCAGCATACCTAACCCCAAAACACAGGGCCAAATAAAAGAAGAATGGGGATGCCTGAGATGCTGTGGTGAGCTGGCTGTCTCAACACACTCATCTTTTCCACTACAACACTGTGTGCCCAGTCCCTTTCCCCCCTATGCATGGAGCCCCTCCTTTGTTGGCTCTCCTGGCTGGCATCAATGTTTAGACTTGTGGCAGTGTCAGAAGAATGGTTTGAATGAAGACAATGCTGAAGCAGCAGAAAAGACAGAACAAAAGGCTGCTTCCACAGAGGAGGAAGATGATTTGGGTGGTGGGATACACATTTGTGGGAGTGTGTATGTGTAGGTTTTTTTATCTAGGGTGGAAGAGGGTTATTGACAGAGGAAATTTCAGCTGCCAAGGGCTGCATGTGAACCCTTCTGTACTGTTGGGCAAAAACTGCTACTTCCCCAGAAAGCTTTTATCTTCATAGACTCACTGAACAGGCATGAGAGTACCCCAAGCTATCCTGCATGCACTGTACATAAATGCTAATTTAAATCATAGTGGTGATTCAAAATAACTTTAAAGACAACACTGAAACACTACCTATTGTGCCAGGACAGATCTGTGCAGACATTTTAAGAGCTGTCAGTCAGAGATGAAAGGGTGAGTGTTTGAACAAGTTACACCAAGAAACAACATCCTCCTTTGATACAACTCAGCACTTACAAGCTTTCAACATTTACTGCAGAGTAACTAACCTTGTGTCACAGAGCCTTTATCAGATTCTTAAATGTCTCTTTTTAAAGCCTTTCCCCAGAACCCCATGGTGGCTGAACCCCAGAAGCCAGGAGGCTGCCTGGAGTCAGGTGGGTGCAGCCTGGAGTGGTAGAGGGACACAGAGCAGCACTGCCCTGGGCTGTGTGGTGGGCAGTACCCATTGCCTTGCAGACACCCCAGGGGAGCTGCAGCTGTCCTGAGCTCCACAACTTGTTCTGGCACTGAATAAAGGCACAAAAATCTCGACATGCTGTACACAGGTATCCCTCAATCAGGCCTCTGCTGTTCTACTCACTTAGCAAATACCTTAACTAATACATCTGCATCCTAAATACCAGTCCAATATTTCACACACATCTGTACAGCTTTGGTATACAGAAGGTATATGATCTGGAAGAAGAACAAAGATTACTGCTAGAATTAAATTTTAAGCTGCCACCAGCATCCTTCTATCTAATTTTTCCTAAGTTCCAAGTAGAAGCTGCCCAGTTAATTCAACGCTCAGGCTCAGGAGTCTCCAGTTTGTTCACAGGCTCCTTCTGGCACAGAACCCACACTTCAGGCAGATGACAGCTAGACTGTCATGCACAGTATGATGTAAGACTGCTCAGCCAGCAATTTTTTTGAGTGTGTGATTTTTGGAGCACGCTGTGGATGAGGAGCAAATGCATCATCAGTGCTTATAAGAAGCTTTAAGAAATGGATATACCATTAATATTTAAAGTCAGTTCAGAAGCGTTTCTAGAAATACCACATTTCTTGTCAGGCACATGACTATAACCTCAGTGCTGTCTTGGTCCTTTTTACCCCTTACTTGAACAGCTCATGAATGGCAGATTGACTGGAAACCCAAAATCACCAGGACAGTAACTGTTACTGATGCCTCATTAACACATGGTGCCAGACCTCTTCACAAGAAATTACCCTTGAAAAACAACCTGTTCCTGATGCTTCATGAGGCTGATAACATCACAGCTGATAAAAATAGATAGCATTGGTGCAGGTTTTACCTCTTGGCTTTGTATGCTTAATAACCATGACACTCTGTGAAGTAAATACTTATTTTAGCCTCCATTTTAACAACGAGGAATGGTGTGGCTCAGTGTCATCAGTAACTCAGCAGCACAGAGTCCTTTTCAGTTTGGGGAGTTTCTTGTTTATATCCCCACTGCTCTTCTAGCAGGGACCAGAAGAGCTGTCACCAACCAGGGCATCCCCTGTTTATATGACACCATAAAAACAAAGTTGATGAGGGGATCAGTGGACCAAGGGGACCAAGTGGGGCACAGTCTGAGGGTCTAGCTTGTTTAGCACACATCAAAAATTGGCTGGAGCTCTGGGTTTGCTCTTTCTACAGGGTAGAGCATGATCTTTAAAAACTATTATACAACAGCAAAACCCCCATGCTGCTGCCCTATTCTCCTTGCAACAGGCCTTCTTAAAAAGGCCCTGCCTGACCCCATCCCCAGGGAAGATGGTTTTGTGTGTCAGACAAGTTTCCTGCAGCTGGACATTAATGTAACCCACAGCAAGCTGTTCTATGGGCAGAAGGTGCTGGGAGAGAAAATGAGAGATTTCATGAGATCTGAGGAATAAGAACACTGCTTAAATCCAATTCTCCTTGGCGCACTTGCATATAACAGTCTCTTGACACTTGTATCTTCTTTTAAAATACTAATAGCCTTCCTCTGGATAGTTCTTCATGATCAGCAAGTAAAAAGCATTAAGAAAGAAAAACAGTATTTCTGTTGATTTTTAAAGAGTGGCTCTATGCTACGTGGCAACTGCAAATGGCACGAGGGAGTTCTGTGTTTGTTGTCTCTACAGTCTCCAGAGAACATATATTTTGTTTACAAGGCAAACCATTTATAAATGCCAAATCCTGCAAATTCTAGCTGGAATGAGACCAGGAAATAGCTCCACTGCAGAGTTTACCATGGGCTGGTTGTGCCCGAGACTGCCCATTCTGTAGGAACACCCTCTGCTCACATCCACATAACTATGTCTGTACAAGGTCCTGGACTTGGCACCATGTGCCCCATGCTGCACCCTGGATGTTCCCAGCACTATTTTAAGAACTGTTTTGTTGTGTGTTATTAGCAGGTCTGTTTGGAAGTCCTGATCTCCCAAATGTTCTTAGTCCATTAATTTAGTGAGTTAAGGCATTTCTGGCTCCTCGTGCTCCTCATTCCCATTTACTCCATCCAGCCTGTCAGAGTACACATCAATCCAGTGGAATGAGCCACCCCTATTTTAGGCAGAATTATTATTGCAGCAGGGCTCAGTTTGAGTACATACACCAGTATGAACTCCCTGGAAGGTAGAACATGAGTTTAGATTCCTGTCACTGAAAGCTGGCTTTCACAAAGCTCTGAGAGAAATGTCTCCTCGCCTTCCCACCATAGGACAGCGACAGAGGTTGGAAGCTGGTTGGCTCTGAGTGTTACCAAGCCAATTTGGCACTGTCACATCAGTTCTCAGCAGTAAAGGCATCTGAGGGGAGCGGCACTGTGGCTCATCCAGGATGAAGCAACATTACCAAGACATTGCTGAAATAGTTGCTAGCATGGAGAGAGAAATACTTCCAACTGCCCAGCTCCTCTGAACTGTGACGAGCACCATTATCTTTCAGTACAAAACCTCCTGCCTTCTGCTTTGATTGGAGCACCTCCTGCTAATATTACAGAAGGTGAAAGAAGTTGGTTTACTAATTAGTTACAGAATTGTATGTTCACTCAACAACAAGATGCTGCTGCTGCCAACCACTCCAGATGTTACTCACACAGCAGTGTGTGAATAACATCACATCTCCTCCTTCTCCATGCCCTTGGCCAGGACAAGTCTAGATGGGAGCCCAAGGAATCAACCCGGAGCCTGGCAACCCATGGAGATTACAGAATCAATTAGGTGGAAAAAGACCCCTGAGCTCATCGAGTTCGACCTGTGACCTGACAACACCACGTCAACCAGTGAGTGGTGAGTGCCACATCCAGTCTTTCCATAAACACCTCCTGACACTGACTCCACCACCTCCTTGGGCAGTCCATTCCAATGTCTAATCATCCTTTCTGTCAAGAAATTCATCCTAATGTCCAACCTGACCTCCCCTGGCACAGCTTAAATTCTTGCCCTGTCCCTGGTTGCTGGGGAGAAGAGGCTGACCCTCACTTGGCTACAAAAACCTCCTTGTGCACAAGGATGACAAGCCCATCGTGGCTCCCTTCCACAGCTGGGCACACAGCCCTGGCTTTACCCTCACGCCTGCTCAGTTTTGTAGGCAAACCAGCCTGGCTGTAGCCTAAAGGGACAGTGTTGCTCGGGCTGGGGCAGCCTTAAGGCCGCAGCCATTGCTTGACAAATCAAGAAGTATTTTGGACAACAGTGTCAGGTTTTGGTTCCTGGGGCAGTCCTGTGCAGGACCAAGAGAGGGACTTGATGGGTCCCTTCCATCTCAGGAGATTCCGTGATTCTCCTGGTCTGCCCTCACGGCCGAGATAGGGGGCCTCTCCTGAGGTGTGACCTGGCGAGTCACCCGGGTGGCTCTTGCCCCTCAGCCCGTGCCCATCTGCATTCCCTCGTGTGCCCGTCCCCACTGATGTGCCTGCCCGTGGCAGTGCCAAGAGGATGGTGCCAGACTCTTCAGTGGTGCCCAGAGACAGGAGAAGGAGCAATGGCCATAAACTAAAGCACAAGAAATTCCACCTCAGCATGAGTAAGAACTCCTTTACGTTGAGGGTGGCAGAGCATTGGAACAGACTACCCAGGGAGAGCATGGAGTCTCTCTGCGGAGAAATTCAAAACCCTCCTGGACGCCTTCCTGTCACCTGCTCCAGGTGACCCTGCCTTGGGCCTGGGTGATCCGCAGAGGTCCCTTCCAACCCAAACAATCCTGGGATTCTGCGTGCCACGGGAGGGCGGTCTGGGCTGGGGGGGGGCAGCCGCCCTCCCTCTATCCCAGCTTCCCTTCCTCCCTCCCTCCTTTCCTCCCTCGCTCCCTCCCCTCCCTGGGCGGACCGGAGGCGGCTGTGGGAGCCGCTCTGTCCCCGCTCCGCCGGCGCTCTGTGGTTTAAGATGGCGGCGGGGGCTGCGGGGGCGAGCCCGTGAGCCCCAGCCCGGAGCTCCGCGGGAGCCGCCGGGACCGGCCTCGGGAGAACCGGGACGCGCCTGCCGGGCCGGCAGCGGCGGGAGCGGCGGGATGTGAGCGCGGCCCGCCATGGGGCAGCAGGTGGGCCGCGTCGGGGAGCCGGGCGCGGGGCTCCAGCACCAGCCGCCGCCGCAGCAGCAGCCGCGGGGTCTGCGGGGGAGCAGCGCGGCCAGGCCGGCGGGCCGCCGGCGGGAGGCGGCCGGGCGCTCCGCAGAGGGAGGATTCAATGTCTTCACCCAGCACGGTGAGCGGCCGGGGCGAGGGGGAAAGGGGCGCGATCGGCCTTCCTCCCCTCCCTCTTTTGTTGTGGTGGGTTTACTGGGGGAGGGGAGAGGCAGGCGGGGGGAGCGGGGCAGCCACGTCCCGGGGGATGCTCGCCCCGGCCGCCACGTCCCGGGGGATGCTCGCCTTCGGAGGAGCTTCCCCCCCAGCCGCTGGAGTTGGGGATCGGGACTGCCCGCCAGCCCCAGCGGGAGTGAGGTGGCGCCGCCGGGAATCGGGACCTGCGGGGTTCCGTCGCTGTCACCGCGGCGATTCCGAGCTCTGGTTTTGTTTACAAAGGTAAAGGTAACATGTGCCTTGTCCGACTGTTTGCCGAGGCGTTTGTGACTTGCCGTTGTAGATGTGTGCGACTGTCTCGGTCCTGACAGAGCGAACAATTTCGTTTTGACTGGGGTATTACAGCTGCCATCTGATTCTAGGTTGAAGTTTTTGCCTGTCCACTTCTATTCTTATTGCTGTAAATCGAGACCGGAAATGTTTCATGTATACGTCTCTGTAACCTCTCCTAGACGGACCCGCACACCTTCAAATCTCCTTTGTAACCATGTTTCTTTTTTTTTTTTTTTAATATATACTTATTTGTGCATTATGTTAAGATGTTGCCAAGTTTTGGAATGTAAGATAACTGAAACCTGTCTGCCTTGACAAGCATATTGAGAGTAGATATGTGGATGCATCTCAAATTTTAAAGACCTGAATCAGCTCTGGAGAGCTTGGCTGGCTTGGCTTTAAGTGGAGAGAGAGTTGTCAGTGTTTATAAAGCAAGGCTGCTTCTGACAATACACGTTTTCTTTTGCTCAATAGAATGAGCTCAAGCAAAAAGATTAAGGAACGTGCAACCAGCAGTCTAAAAGTAAATATCATCTTCTGTGACTGCTGACATGTAAGTATCTATCAAAACAAGAGCACTGCACTAAATCTGGTTCTTAAAAATCTCAGTGTTATCACAGCTTTTGAGTTCAGGGAGCAGTATCAGCTTTAAAACCAAAACAGCACATGCTTGCTGAGTGCCTGACCCACAGTTAAACTAAGAGTTGTTATTTTATTGCTACTTCACGTTTTACTCTTTGTAAAAGAGACCTGTTTTAGTACGTTAAAAGGCACTTTGGCTAAAACATTGCAGTCACAGACTGCACACTCACAGTGTTAAGGACATCTCAGAAGTTATGCACGTACCCCACTTCTTTCAGTGGGGTGTGTCTAAGTTTTTAGTAGTAGGGCAAGAATGCTGTAGAGACTGCTGTGTACACTCCTGCTGATGTCAAACTGTCTCCCCATGCTTTGGTACCAGGATGACTCTTTGGTTCCCGCTCTTACAAGGCAAGGACAGAAAGGGCGTTTGGGGAAGTGCATTACAGCATATGGGGATGTGTAGTGACTTCCCAATAACACATTTGACACTGACTCAAGCACTTCTTTTTGTTATTGCTGCATGTTTTAGTAGAAATTTACTTCAGCGTCCTGAACAATTCCTTCTAACTCCTCCCCACACCCTACTAAATTTCAAAGGTAGATGGTAGGGAGAATTACTTACATGTAGTGGCAGGGAAATGGAGAGGAAAAGCTTTCTGAAGCATGCATGCACACCAAGAAGACAAATTATGTGCCCTGCCAGCCCTTCTGCTCTGTCTTCCATAGAATGAGAAACAAGAATGAGCCTGGAAGGCCAACAGACTGAATAAAACTGTTCAGTACCACATGAAAAGAACATTGCTCTTGGATAAGAATGATGGTATCTATCAAAATAATTTCTCTACTATTTATATTGCTTTGGTTATCTGCTTCAGTGGTAAGGTAATGGATGTAGTTTTACTTATGGTCTTTACTTAGGATTGTTTTTGTTATTTTCCTTGTAGACTGTAAAGGAAGGTGTGCCTTAAAAACAAGAAACAGCTTTTTATTCTGTTAGATTATGAAGAAGGGGTGGGACTTTTTGGCAACCCAGCTTTTGAGAGTTTCAGAGCAGGTTTCAAACTTCTCTTCCATCTTGGTGAATGCCTCAGCTATGTTAAATTGTTCCCTGATTCCATTCACATTTTACTAGGAATGAGTTAACAAGTCAGTATTAATAATCTGTAGCAAATGCTAGTAAAGTTGGGTACCTTTCTAAATACTTGTCTTGGGCAAAACCTAAAATGCATGTAGTGTTCCTAAATCTGGAGTTCACTTCCTTTGTCAGAGAAACTCTTTCCTGTGATCCTGACTCTCCTTGTCCAAGGGAATTTTTTATCATCAACTTGTGTTCTTATTTTTCATTTAATGACCTTGCTCTCCGTTTTTACTTAGCCAGCAGCAAGCCAGGTTTTCTTTAAGTGAGTCATATGCTTCTGCTGCTGAGATGCTCTGGTTGCTGGTGGTGTTACTTGATCCAGATGCCTCTATTCTAGTAATTTCCTTCTGAACTCCACCTTCCATCCTGTTTCTGGGACATGTATTCACAGGGTGTGGAAAGTGATGGCAAAAGCACAGGATTGTGGGTTAGCGCTCTTGGACCAGTGGCTAAAGCAGCCAGTCCCAGGATGGGGCTGGATTATCTCCCTTCCTTGGCTTTCCTTGATGCAGTCATGGATGTGAAAAAGACAACCTGTTTGTAAATCCCTACCTGGTGTTGGCAGCTTTCTTACCACATTGTGCCAGCAGCAAACCTTGCTGAGTACTCCTGCCAAGGTTCATTTTGAGGGGTTGCTTCTTCTGGATTGTTTATGAAAAGAGTGGAAATGAACAATGTTTTCAGCCTCAGACTTGTTTTGCTACAGGATTTTGAAGAGCAGTTTGACTCAAATGAATGAAGTGTAAAACCCTTTTTGCTAAGCTACTGGAAATCTGAGATAAACATTTTCACCCAGCTGACTTGAACCATAGATGTCCTTGAAAATCAAGAGATTGAGTAGAGCCAGTCTGTCCCATGATTATTTGCTGGGTTATAGTTTGTGTGGCACAAGCTCTACAGGAGAGGCACTTGGAACAAAGAATTTGAAGATGTTTTATGGAAAGAGCAAGGGATCTGCAATGTTGCACCCCACTATTCCATCATGAGAACACACACCTGGACTGCTGGGGCTTTCAGCTCACTGTGGTATTGAGTTCTGTGTGTGACATTGAGCAGAAAAGTCCTAAACAAGCTGATACCCTCGTGTGATTCCATTAGTTATGGAGCAGAGTTCTCCAGGATGCAAGGAGATAATAATGAATTTGCAGCCTTCTGCAATTAGCCCTTCAGAGCACCCCTTTGGGAGCGTTGCTGCCATGTTGTCAGTGACTAACAGAGGCAGGCTATGGATTGTTAGCAGGCTGGTTGCTCTTGGTGTAGTAGAAAGGACGAGTGTGAACATGAGGACTGTTCAAACAGTGGTGTTCCCACGTGCACTCCACTGGAATTCATGAGTACCACAGCTCAAGAGGGAAGAGCTGCACTGAGCAGTACTTACAACCAAATTCTTACAGATCACTGCTACCAGCAAAGACAAGAAGTGCTTGCATTACAGGATGAGCTTTCCCTTCCAGAGAAGGAACAGGAGAGTGAGGAGGGAAGTCAGTTATCTCCTTATCCTTTCAGAAATTTGTCTGAGGAAAGGGGAACAAGCAACAACAACCAACAACTTCCAAGCTGCACGGACTCTACTGAGCTGGTTTGACCTTTGAACAGTGACACTTGTAATTTTCTTTCAGAAGAGCACTGATAACAGCCTACTGTACCAAGATACTCTTTGGAATGGTGTTAGCATGCTTTTCATCTCCAAAAAGACTTGCTGAGTGTTGTAGAGCACATACTGCAGGAAAATCAGATTATTTAAATCCTGGCTGGGAAGCCTTTGCAATACCTGTTTGCAATACTGCCACAGTTGCCTTGGTGATATATTTTGGGGTAGTGGAAGGCTCTGCCACACTTGAGCTTTTGATCCAGCAGGCACAGGACATTTGTTCCCTGTTTTGTTTTCTAGAGGAGGAGTTTAGCAACCTTTTATTATGTGCATCAAGGTCAGGCTAGATAAGCCTATACTTTTAAAAATAAAATTATCATTAAAGCTCCCCTAAGGCAGTCAGAGTGCTATGACACATGATAAAAACATTCTAAAATAGGAAGAAGCATAAATAACACTGTCCCTTTGAAATTCTGAAACTGAAAAGCTGGATGCAGGAAAATGGAAAGAAGGAGAGAAAATAGGGTCAGTTTAACAACTGCACTTTGTGGGCTGCCTAAAATGTTCTTTATTCTTCATCCCAGTGAAATGCAGCAAGCTCAGGCCAGAGCTACTTGCCCACAGACTTTCCTGTCAGTAAATGCCCTGTGCAGATGGAATATAATCACTGTATTCAGTGCCTGGCTTTTTGTACTGTAAATCAGAAATCTTGTGGGACCACAATATATAAATAACTCATAACTAATTATTTGGGGAATAAAGGACTGTTCAGCTGAGTGTCTAGGGGAACATCCCTTGTAGAACATGAATTTGTAGGCGTGTTCTCTATTGCATCCTTCTCCATGATATCTAAATTATTCCTGCAGATCCATTGCATTAAATATTGATTTTTATACCTTGTGTTAAGAGGGGATTTTTGTATAATGAATTTTGCAAAAGAGAGGAGGCTACCAACTCTATGGAAGGGACAATATAATACTGACTACTGATCTAATTCTTTTCACATAGATAGTGAACACAGTCTGAAGAAGGTAAGACTGAAATGAAGTTACCTCAAAAGGTTTTTACTCAGAACCAACTTAAAAATCAAATTTCAAAGCCCAGACATATCTCTAACTTCTCAGTTCTCCCCATGTAGCAGATGGTGTGGTACAAGTTGTTCTAGCAATATTTCACAAACTTGCTATTGCTTGCAAGTGAAATGTTTTGCAAAAAAAATTTGTGGGATTTTTTTTGGAATTGAGGACATGGCCAAGTGAACAAATCGATAGGAAATGAACAGGGACACTACAAGCAAATTACTGCAAGTGTCTTAAACCATCCTTTTTTAATCTAGTGGCATCACCAGCTCACATAATGAGGGTGGGGAGAGTTGGACTGTCTCCTGGAGATGCTCTAGCAGGCTTGGCTTCAGGAATATTTCATGGCTGGTACTTATTACAGATTCTGGCACAGTAAGCCTGAAACCATGTTTTCTCTGGTGTTCAGGAGGAGTGACCTGCTCTGTGACCCACTTCAGCATAGATCATGTTTGTTTGTTCCTAAAGCAGGCCAGTCCTCGCCCAAGTCAAACTGTACTTCGTAGATCTTTGTTTTACAGCTAAAGCCAGAGGATCCTTAGCATGATTTATTCTAGCTCATTTCTCTTAGTTGTCACAACTTAATGTTTCCAGGATACTTACTATCCATAAACTGCCTTCTAAGTACTGCTGACAGCTGGCTAATTTACAGCCATAAGCAACTATCACAATCCAGCTAATACAAACGAGGAACCAGCACTTTGTACTCACTCCAGTAGGGAGGAGTGGGGAAGTTGTTAAAAGTAACACAGCTGGGTGGTGGCTTTGTGTGGTGGCTTGCAGAGCTCGTTTTCACCTGGTTGTGTTTCAGAAAGCCAGGGAGGGATGGATGGATGGGTGACCACAGGCCAAAGCCTCAGGTACATCCTGTTTTCAGCCTGATCTCCCAAATCCCCAATCCGTTAGCAGTGCTTTCAGCAGCCTGTAATTACAGGTGACACAAGGCTTGCAGGGCAAATGGCCCCAGGACTGGCTCTGCAGGTGAATCTGCAATGTAGGCATGAGTTTCCTCCTTAACAGCCTTCAGCACAGTATGGACTGGTAAAGAAATACTTCTCTCAGTTGTTTGGGCCACTGGCAGCCTCTTTCCCTCCCCACAGCAGGAAAGAAAACTTGTACTGAGGGGCAGCAGCATTGACTTGCTGGGTCTGAGGTCGTGGTTTTCTCACCTTACTGCATCATCCTTCACATTTCTCTGGCTTTGTGGTTATGAAATACTTTATTTTAAAGTATTTCTTGGTATTACCCATAGAGATTGTTCTCTCTGGAGTAAGTGACACTTACAAAACCATTGAGGCTTCCTGTTGGTAATGCTGCAAACCACAACAACAAAGCTTTTTTCTATTACCCATATCTGCTTAGGAAGTTGCCTGTGCTTTGTGGGCTCTCTATAGAGACATGAGCATCTCTCACTATGATTACTTGTCTGCAGCTGGGTGTAAATTAACTTCTTAATAGGTGGCTTTCAGTACCAGTTAATTCACCAGAACAATTAAAAAAAAAAAACAGCCCTGAAATAACTTTGCCTTTTTTGCAGAGGAGGCAAAGATATACAGAAGTATTTCACAAAAAAATTAAATTAGTTTTGTTTCAATCTTCTGGTGCTCTTTAGAGGTCTGTTAAACATACTTCTTTACTTCTTTTTCAAGAATTTCCCTTCCTCTTCTACCATTAACCTTATAATCTTAATCTTACTAAGAGACTTCAATTAAAAATAACTACACCTATTAATAAACTTGGAGCTCCACTTATATTAATTTGAAAGTTTTCTGTGACAATAGTGATGCAAGAATTGGGACTACAGTTATGTAAGAAAAGTAGCTCTTAAATGAAGGAACACTCATTTTTCTATAGGACAGCATGCCTCATCCTTTAATTTATAATGCTGCTGGGGTTGGATCTTGGCCTCTTTCCTGGTTTATTTGATGTTTTCTTGGTTTTATTATTTATTATAAGTGAAATGGAAGTAGCTGCTTCTTGTTATAAGCTATAAATGGCAAAGGCATAGGAACCATCTCCTGCTGCTTTTGGGTCAAGTTAGCAATTGAATTATAGGATAAGAGGATGAGAACATTCTGGATTTGTGACCCTGTGCACCTCCGTGTCCATTTCTCCTTTGTTTCTCTAGTGATAATCCCAACAACAAAGCATCAAGCATGTCTTGGCTATTCCTATTTGTTGTCATCTCAGCTGAGATCAGCAACGTGGCTAATTTTGAAACAGGTTTCAGGCTTGCCTCTGGTTGAAAGAAATTGTGGGAATATTGGCTAAATTATATGAATATTATACATTTTGGAGCATGTAGCATAGATCATGAAGTGCTCCTGTTTTTCAGATTGTGTTTTCAGTTGGACTAATTTGTTTTCAGAAAGTTAACTGCAGAGAGTGGTGTTCCTCAGCAAACACACCAAAACCTACAGGAACTGCAAAGTGAAGGGACATTCCCCATCCAAAATCTGTGTACACTCCAGCATGGCCTGGGGCAGGAGCTTGTTTAAATATTACCATATCCAAGTAGATTGGTATTACCTCCTATATTAACCCTAAATATCAGAGATCTAAAAGGTGTTTACAGAGCACAGATCTGTTTTCTAGACAAAACCCCAAAATATTTGTACATTTGAATTTCATATCCCCTGGACTGTGAAGATAACCCTTCAAACCCAAGCTGGAGTGTAAATTAATATAATGAGGCCTTCCTTAGCCTGCAAGGTCAGCTCAGTTTCTCAAGCTGATTTGCAAGCCTTTGCTGCTCAGGGTTGGTTTTGCTAACCAGCAGTGTCACAGAGTTAACAGGACTGTTCAGTTTTACTGCTGCTATTCAAAAACCCGTGGGAGGCTGCACGACTGATGAGAATATCAATTTTGGGCTGCTGCTTAGGAAAGCCAAGAGCAGAAGTTGAGCTAAGGTACAGCTGTAATGGTATTTCTGAAAATTGCTTAATAATAGAAGGAAACCGGAGAGATTATTTAGATTACCCTTAAAGGGTTTTTTAAAAAAAGAAATTTTCAAGTGTTATTTCCCACCCAGCAATCTGTCAAAACTGGCCAATTAATGAAAGTGTACTGCTGTTTAGCAGTAAAAAAAGCCTTTTTACACCAGTCTTTTAAAAATTGGTACAAATTGGGTCATCTAGGAAGAAGGAAATGCACTCTAAGAAATCTGAATGACCTTGAAGATGTTTTGAATAGTGACCTAGCTTCCTTCTTCCATTAGGTCACTGGGTGCAGCAGAACTCAAGGTTATACAGGCCTGACTGATGTGCATAAACATGGACTTAATGCTTGTGTTTAATGCAATTTTTTGTTAAAAGACAAGTTTGAATTACAAGGCTTTTTCTATGTTCACCATTCCCTTCAGTACAAGTGAAAAAGAAACAGCATCCATTGTCTGACAGCTGATTTGTGGTTCATTTTCTCTTGTAAATTTAGTTTTTTCATCTATAAACTGACAAATAAAAATTTCAGTCTAATAAGTGGCAGCTCTCAGGCTCAGTTCCTAGATACTAAAGTTAAAATAGGGAGTTTTTACAACTTGAACTGTGAATTGCTGAGTGTCCTTTGTGTGCTCTTTGGAATATTGTTGTTTTTAATAAGCAGAGTGTTGGTAAAGTTGCTCTCCCAGTGGCACCTTGATCAAGGCAGAAAGGCTGGGGTGGAGGTGGGACCTTGAACAGGTGCTCTGAAAGTGCTTTCTTTGATCATTTTGTGATGATATCACTCAATTCTGGTTTGTTTTCAAACCTGCTTTTCACTGACATGGATGGCATCAAGCAAGCCTGATGAGCTTTATCATTTGTGGCAGTAAATTATAAATTAAAAATAAAATAGCGAGAGCCACCTCTCTGCAGGCTTCCTGTGCTCTCCTCTCCTGCCTGGGAAGATGAGTAGGGTTTGGGGAGGTTTTGGCATCTCTTTCTGAGGCAGGGAGATGAGCAGAGCTTGTGTGATCAATACACTGTGAAACCTGTGCTCTGGCCTGGTTACTCACTGAAGCACAGCAAAATACTTTTTCACTGGTCATCAATTGTACGCTCATTATTCAGGGTTATGTTTGTTGGCTTTACATAATTTTATGTTAAATAAATAGAGAAAGCAGAGGTACTTCATGAGATTAAAAAGGCTTTATCTACAGAAGATCTTAGAATAAATAGGAAAATGGTAAGGTTTTGTAGTGTTAGTGTTTCGAGTTGTATTTAGCCTTTTTTTTAAATTCAGGATCTTAACCCTGTGGATATAAGGTTTGCAACATAGATGTTGGGAAGAAGCTGGTTTTTCATGTTAGAAGAAAACTATAATTAATTTTTTTTTTACTAATCTAATAAAATTGAGTCTGATATGAACTACAGAAGAACAACAAGCCCATTTTTCATATTTTTTTTTTCTTCCAGAGGTGCTGTAGATGCCTTAGGATTGCTTTGCTTACTCAGTAGGTGCCCAAATGCTGATTGGAGTGGCTTGGCCTGCCATAGCTATCCTAGGAGATAAAAGTCCAGCAGGTTGAACCCTTACTACATCTGCTTTCTTAGAAAATGTTTTCACTTTTAGGTCATCATAAAGAAATATATTTGAGTTTTTTAGGGGTAAAATGTACTTAAGGAAGGCACTGTCCTGTCAGACTAATTGTTTATGTGGTAATTATTGCACTTAGTTAGAAATATAATAGAAATATAGATGTGCTTAAAAAAAATGGAATTAGACCACAGGGCTTATGTCTGTCAAAGCTGAGGTTGGCTGTAGTTTTGTGCAGAAATTCAAATTCTTATTTTGAATATGCCTGTATAGCTTCCATCCACTTTGTTGTCAAAGGGTTGAGCTAAATTTGGATCAGACACTTGGCATGTGTCTTGCTTTCCATCCACACACAAGCTTGCACTGTGACAGCAGCACAGGGACATTTTCTGTGTGCCATGGCAGCATTTCTGCCCAATAAAACACCTTGGTTCTCATTTCCTGCTCGATGGCAAAGCCTGGAACTGCTCCTAGGTGCAGCCTGACTCTGGAATAAAGCTCAGCTGGGCTCCCAGTGCCTGCTCTGCCCCAGGTGGGGACTCAGTTTCAGCTTGGAAATTTTCAACTTACATGGGAAAAGGATTGATCACAGCTGCTCATGCCAAACGCTATTTCCAGCCTGCCACGAGAGGGTGCTCCAATGCCTTCATTTATCCTTTACTAAACGGTCTTTTCCAGTAAGAAAAGTAGGGTGTGTTATTTAACATGACTGTGTTACAGTGCAGTGCTTTAAGTAAGTGTTGGGTTATGAAAGCAGGCAGGATCCCCACGGCAAAAGGCAGATGTGGCCGTATTAAGATGTAACAATACATGTTTATTTTGGTTTTGCCATTAAGAGCTGGGCTGTTTCCCTTTCAGTTGTTTTTGTTTCTGTTGGGCTTTATCCTAAGTTAACTTCATCTGCCAGCAAGGGAAGTTTCCCAACTTGTTTATGTGCAAGTATGCAGACAGCATTTTGTGCATGGAAGGACATTAAATCTGATACTTTTGCTAGGTAATCTGAGCACTCAAATTAAGAATCACTTCTCATTGCTTCTGTGCACTTCTCATCTGTAAAATCACAATTATGCTTGCTTGGTTTATGGAGCTGTTTAGACTTAATTTTGGCACAAACAAACCCAGGAAAGCTGTCTGCAGGCTAAATTAAATGTTCAGTCATACACTCTTGTCTCATCCTGTAGGCTTTGGAGAAATGTGTTTGTTGTGGCTCTAGCCTGTATTTCAAAACATTTGTGGCGTGGTAATAGGTCCAAGGGAAGGGTAATGTTTGTGTTAATTGTTGGACTTGAAAAGGAATCCCAAAGCACTGCACTTTGCTCAATGTTATCTCTCAAATATCCATAAAGAAACTGAAGCTCCAGTGAATTAAAACAGAGACAGAACTGTAGAGTAATGGCTTAGGCTGCCCAGCAGTAGGGAAATGCAAAGGGAATTGCAGTAAAGCATTCATGCACTTGGGCTGGTGTGGGAAACAGGATCTCTGCAAGGACATCCCAAACCTGGTGCTAAGGGCAGGTAATTACCAAAAATTAAAATCTCCTGACACAGCCGTGGTGTTAGCATAGCTAACACCATTGACTGCTGTGTTGTTACACTAAACTGGGATGCATTTGTGTTTTTCTAAAAGTCATGTATTAATAGAAGCCAGTGAAAGGCCGTGCTGAAAGAAACACATTAATGAGTCCTAAACCAACTCCTACCAAGGAGATATGAAAACCTGTTTAAAATACAACCAAGGGAGACTTCCTGTCTGCATACTGTCATGCAAAGGCATGACTTCTGGCATGCTGGAGATGCCCTTTTATTCTCCCACAAACTCTCCTAATTTGCTACTAAGTTGAGATCTTAGGTGCATTTCAGGCCTTGGCATCTGGTTTGTTGCTTCCTCCCATCAATTCTTCCTCTCACAGAAAAATACTCTTCATCACACAGTTACCCCCTGAGCTTCAGGGAGGTGGGCTTGTAATTTTTGAAACCCAATTAAAGCCATTAGGCAAAGAACAGCTCTGTTCACAGTTAGTAGAGAAGTAGACTTTAGTACATAGAATTTACTGTTTTCATACAGCAAAGTGAAGGCTGCGACTCCAAGGATTGCTCTTGTGCTTTTAGAAATGAGATGGTGGCCCTGTGTTGGGAACAAGTGTCATTCCATGGACAATACTGTGTGAAATGAGGATGTTTGAGGTTTAAGGGGAAACAGAATTGAATGTCCAGGAATTGATGCTGGTGACTAAGTAGGAAGAAAAATTCCCTTTCCTCAGAGCATTTAGCATTCTTACTCAGCTGGTGTCTTATTTGGAGCCATATCTATTCTGAAAATGAGACAGGTGATGCACAGTGTCTTTCTCTCTGACTCTGTGCTCCTAGTTTGTTCCCAAATTCTTTGGCTTTGCTGACAAAGGATGTCAGCTCTAGAACCAGGAATACAGATGTGCAGGAGCTGGAGAAAATAGCTTCTCCCTATGAAGGTACCATCTCTCTCTCTCCCTCTCTGTATATATATATATATAAAATATACATATATAAAGATACTAGCATGAGTAAAAATCTCTGCAGTTAGGAAAACTATTTTTTCCATAGTAGTTATTTAATTTTTTTTTTTCTGCTCTGACAGGGTAGTCAGTTTATAAAAGGAAGACTGTTTTGTCACACAGATAAAGTGAGGCATGAGCACACAAGATGGTTTATGCAGCACATCTCTAGCAAGACTATGGATGCAATACCCTTTCCACAAGCCTTTTTTCCAAGTTTGACTGTAGAGGTTTTCTATTATGCTTTGCCCCATGGCAGGTTTTTTAACCTTTTTTGATGCTTGAACTCAAAGCTGTTTATTTTAATCCTACTTCATGAGTGTAAGAGTAGGAGTTTTTGTTTAGACAACATCAGGAGTTGGGACAGTAACTGTTTTCAGAGTCTTTTATGACTTTGAAAGTGTTAGTTATTAATTACATAGTGTGAAGGTTTTGTAATAAAAACTCTGAGTATTGCACTTTAGGAAGGATCACTGATCAACACCAACTTGAGTCCTGCTCTGCCACAGCTTCCAGATATTTAGGAAATTACTTGTGCTTTGCTTTAGACCTCCTTCATAGTATAAATTTATCCTACTACTCTGTAGGGCTGTCAAAAGAATAAAATACCAAAACTGCAAGACACTCGATATATCGAGTGCTACAAAAATATCCTGTATAGTATCAAGCCACAATATTAGCATGCCCTGACTGAGAATGTTGTGTAGGCTGTGAATTTAATGTGTCTGAGAATAGGCATTTACTGCTGGGTAGAGCATGGTTAGCAGCAGTGAGAGGAGTCACCCACAAAGCAGGTACAGCCCCAGCAGAAGTCTGGGATTTAATACATCCTCTTGCTCTTCCATCCTTTAACTGCTCATAAAACATTTCAGCAACAATTGTGGATCTTACTGTTTAGTTACCTGAGCAGGGGAGATGGTTACCTACTAGGAGGTTTAGAAATAAATCTTACTAGAATTCATATCCTCAGTGGAAAAACATCATTGCCTCTTGTGACAAATCTAGAAAGCAATGATCCAGATTTAGAAAAACCTCACAGTTTGGGATGAAATACTCATGCTGCTGTTTCCTGACTGCCTCTTGACTAAAAGAAAATCAGTGGGTGGCAGGTGAGCCCTCTCACCTTAACTTTGTATGGTAGCCCTTATGCAACTTTAAATCTGAAAAAAATGTGCCTGCACACCTCATTGCAAGGAGGAATGCCTGGTCCTTGCTTCCAGAGACAGCTGCACAGCTAGCACATGTGTCTACATCATGATCCCCACCCCAAAGCTCCAGACAAAACCAGGAGAAGAATCTCAACAGCTGCAGAAGGTTCGGTTTATGAATCTTAATTAGGCTTAGGAGTTGGTGGAGGTGTTTCTTTTCATAATTGTCTAGTGATGGTTGGAAGGGCTCCATATCCCAGTTCAGGTTGTCTGGGTAATGCTGTGTCTTCACAGGGGAGGGAGGAGTTCTGAGCCTGTGTGAGTGCCACATCCCTCTAAAAATACAGAATGCTTTTATGGACCATAGGGTTTTCCTGTGCCCTACCAGGGTGCTCTTAGTTCTCCTTCCTCTTTTCCCCTGCCCAAGTTACACATGTTTTTTGCACAGCCTCATTTTTCCAGTTGTGTTTTTTCTTTGAGAGGAGGGTACCACCCTTGCAGCTCTTATGACATTGGCAAAGCTCCCACAAAAACTGGTTTGAGTCCTCCACACCCAGAGATGGTTATTTTTTCTCATCAGTTTAAAGGAAAAACCTGTACTTTATGTATTTGTCTTAGATTACAGCAGCCACCTTCATGCACTAAAAACAAAGCAAAGACTGGCAGTTTCCCTGTTTTTCTATTTTACCTGTTATCATGGAGGATGCCCTACCCTTGCTTTAGAAACAGAATCATTAGACTCCATATATTTTGAGTAACTTAGTTTCAACCTGCTTCTACAGCATGTATGTCTTGTATGAAGTCTGTTATAAATAATCTGCCTGTAATATTCACCACATATAATTTCTAAAAGATTGACTAGGAATTTTCAAAATAAGAGGAGTAGTTTGGGGTTTTTTGAGATTTTTTTTTTGGTTGGTTGGTTAGGTTTTTTTCCCCTGTGATAGGGAGGAGTTATAAGTTGATCTAGGGAGTACCTAATCTCAAAGTAAAGTTTTACAGGATATAGCCTACTTGTATCCTGGTCATCTGAATGACAATGTGATAAGGCTGAATGGGTGGAAACTTGTCAGAAGAGACCAATATTTGTGCCCAAAGAGTCTGGTTCTGCCAAGGAATCTGTTAGTCTAGTTTTGTAGTAATTAGGAATGAAGTTCTTACCCTGGTAATCTTTCACTGCATTTTCATCAGACCCAATTCAGATGTGGAAGTTTTACTGAGCAGGCACGTTTGATGATGTGGCTGGGAAGAGGAGACACCATCCCAGATTAGTCAGTCCTTCTGAGGGCTGATTCCACTTGCTGGATTTGCTCACAACTATTTGATGTTTGCCATTACTCAGTCTCTGGCGTCAGAGCACAAGGTGTGACCCTGTGTGTTTAAGTCACTGATCTTTCTAGAGGAAAAAAAAATTCAAATCTTGCTCTATGCAGGTCCCTGCTGGATATTCTCCAGGCTCTCATTTTTTGTCTATCAGTCATTGATTTGGGTGCTGTTCAGAGGCTTTCCCTTTTTGGGGCACCATTCATGATGAAAGCATGACCTTAAGGGGTGTTGGTGCCACAGCCTCTGCTGATGCATCGTGCTGGAACTTCAGCATCCTTCTTGGAGGAACTTAGTGTGCTGGGTGCTTCCAATTTACAGCTCTTGGCTCAGTTTTTCAGGGACTGATCATACAGGCTTTTAAAGAATTTAACATGGTTCTGCATGTGTGGTTTATTTTAGACTTAGAGACTTCACTCCCAAAGCAATAGTAAGTCCATATTTCCTTGCCTCACTGTTTTTGACAGTTTTGGCACTTGCTCAGCTCTATTACCTATCCAGATTACTTCTAAGCAGCAGCAGCAGCTCTGTTATATTGACTTTTAAGTGCTTCAAGTAGCTTGAAAATAGTGAGAAGACAGTTTCTGGCAGTGATGTAGATGAACAGGAAACATGTCATTAATTCTAAAGACCCTTCAAATAACTTTCAGATATTAATTAGCTCCTGATTCTTCTAAGCAAAGTCCTTCTAAGCTGAAAACCCATTTTAAACCTGAAGCACCCCAGCTTTCAGTCAGGAGTTAATGGGATCTGCCTCTGGATACCCCATGGCTTGCCAAGGAGCAGCTCCTGGGCTGAGGCATGACTTGGAGTTTGCCTCAAGGGTACTTTTTCCAAAGAAATTTGCAAATTAAGTAACAGTCACAGCAGCTTGGAATTGCAAAAGAGAGCGGCCCTGAAGGGCAGGTTTAGTGGCATCTCCAGAAGCTGGCAGTGACTGACTGGCTTGTAGTAAATAAGGGGTGTCCATAAGGGTGGGGTAGAGAAGCCCTTGGCTGCAAACAGGATCTGCATGGGATGGTAAATGTTCTGCTTCCTAACTACTGTACTGAGGAGAGCTGTGGTCATTTAAATAGCTTCAAAATCCAGCATTGTCATAGGTAACTGCTGTAAACAGTAGAAACGAAACTGAAAGATCTCCCAAGCTGCCAAAAGCTTTGGAGTGGCTTTAATTTCCAGTACCTGGACAAAAGACGGAAGACAGGATCCCTTTGCTCTAAGAGGCTGAGTCAGAGTGAGTACAAGTTCACCATGAGTTTTGGTAGCTTGAGTAGCTGATTTGGAGTAGGTTTGTACTTGGAGAGGCTCAAGAGAGAATGCTTTGAGAGGAGCATATGGAGGACTGCCTGTTGTCTTGGGATTTCCAACTTCAAGACAGCACCTGGTGTGCTGGTAGAGCCCAGCAGTGAGCCCTGATCCCACTTTGTGTGGCTGGGTCCTGCAGGGATACAATACAGCCCTGTGTAATCCAAGCAGTCAGCTGTCTGACAGCCAATACAGGCCAGCAACAACTGGGAATGTTTTTCTGTGGAGTGGGAGGAAGAAGGAATGAGGTGGAACTCTGTCGAATTAGAAAAAAGAAAATATCTCAATTGAGCAAGAGAAAGGGACTGACCTTGGCCTTTCAGACCAGAAGATGTGGGGATGCTGCAAGTTAGCACAGCCAGACTTTGGTCTCAATTTCAGTTTTAAATGGACATTTCATAAAACAACCATCCCAAATGAAGCAGCTCCCTGGAGCCAGCTGTATGGCACAACTGGCAAAAGTCTGGGCATGAATTATGTCCTTCTGTCAGAGCCTTTTATTGGCTCTGTGGAAAAGCATCTTGCTATGCCCAGTAAAATCCACCCAAGCTGCTGTTGTGGATGGATGCAGTTTAGGAGCTAACCAGTGCTTTCCAGAGCAAGAGGAAACCAACTGCTGAGTGAGCCACCATGTTACACCTCCCACTGGGAATTTCCAGCCCTTTCCCTCTTCCTTCCTCCCTCAGAATATATATAGTAAATACACTAAATGAAGCACTGGGGGAGGTGGCACCCAAAGGCAGGAGCTGTAGCAGAGGCTGAGTGGCCCCAGTTAAAAGTAGCTGACAATACCATGGCCAATCCTGAGAGCATCCCAGTCATACCACCCGCCCTGGCAGCAGGGGAGATGTCTCAGACAGCTATGCTGGTATTGAGTGGGAGGAAAGCTCCTTAAATAACCACCAGTGGCTCCTGTTCCCTCAGTGTGTCAACACTAAGTTGTTGTTTTATTCTCTGAACAGGAAAAATTAGTCAAGTCATTGTGTGGCAAGCAAGTGACAGAAATGAAATCATGGTTTTTTTTGCTTTTTTCTAGCTGCTGGATCTGTTTTAGCACACAGCAGATACTTTCCTTGTCATTTTGCATTTCTATTCAAAACCCTCCAAACAGTGGATGAAAACCAGAACAGAAGAGGAATAGATTTGGGTAAAATCAGGAGAGTAGCATTCTATTGGACCTTATCACTGACTGCTCCAAAAGAACACTTATCTAGGTTTTGGGTTTGGAATGTTTGCATTTTGAGGGGGTAAGGCAGCATTGGTGCATTCCCCATCATTGTTCATCTTTGCACGTGGTTAGATTACAGTTCAAAATCCATTTTTGAAAAGCCTTACTCTTAATATACCTTACACTGTCTGCTGCTTCTTATTCCAGGTGAATAGCAAGTGTTGTTGTGGTGCCAAATCAATAAAATAGGATTTCATTTAATTAGTATTGTCTCACAGCCCGTTACAATCCTAGATAATGCCAAACAACTCTTTTCCTCTTTCATATTTGCCCAGCACCAGGAGGGGATGTTGGCAGAGGTATAGAAAAACAAACCATTAGTATTCAGGTTAGCATTGTAAATTGGCAACAGATCTCAGCTCTTTAGGGGATTTGTCTTTTGACAAATTGTTAGATAAATCTGAAATTGTAACTAGCTCCCTTGTGATGTTTGTTTGTCTGTAGACCAGATTCTGTCCTTGCTAGCCAAATTGAAGGTTAATCTAAGCATTTGCCATGCAATTTCTGCTTTTTGAAATGGCAGTCATGAACCCAGGCAAAAGATGTGGCTAATGTGTCTGGGGAATTAAGTCACTCATTTCCACACTGTTGTACTTTGTTTGCTTTTCTTTACTGCTCTGAAAACAAATTAATAGAAAAAACATCATCTGCAGGATGGTTTTGCTCTGTTGGCATCTAGGGACAGCCAAGTTTTCCTCCTCCTGGGTTATTTCTCCCTAGAGTAAATCATGCTTTCTTTGACCAGTCTTCTAGTTCAGCAGTCTTCTAGTTTCCTCTGCAAGGTAATTTTTATCTTTTTTTTAAAGTGCTCCTCACCTTAGGATAGCAATATCTGCTGACTTAACCAGACCATACACTACTAACCACTGCTTGGAGTATATTACTTGTTAGAAGACCTCAATTTTTTTTAGTGAATAGGGTCTAGAAACGAAGAAACTCTCAAACAGAAATAAAGTCTTTTACTCAGCTTTCTAACTTCCCTTAAAATCAACTCTTTGTTGGGCTTTTTTAATTAAAAGCAGACAAATGATGTGAAGAAGAAAGCAAATGGCAAGTGCTAAACTTATTTGCAGGAGGTTGAAGAAGCAGAACAAGATTCAGTGTGATCATGTAGAAGGTGGGACCCAGAGGAAAATGATTCTGCCTTTGCATGTGAGGTGTTAAGTGCTGAGCTGCCCCTGTAACAACAGGCATCCCTTTCTGAGCTGTAATTACACATATCATGACAACATTTATAGGCTGTCTTCAGCCTGGAGGAGAGGTGGCTGAGGTAGAATGAGATAAGGGCTTTTAAAAATCATGAGTAGCAGAGAAAGTACCTATGGGTACTGTTATTTGGGATTTGCCTTGTAGAGACTGAGGATCATCAAATGAAATGAGATGTCCTGAACAGTCAGAGCCTGTTCTTTGTTCTACACGGTGCTGTGAGCTCTTGCTACTGTGGCAGCAGAATTTTGTTTATGTGTGAGGTTAGTTTGCAATACTTCAGACAGCAACTGGACAAAATAAGGCCTGTCAGGAAGTTGAACTGCAACAACACAAACTCTGGCTCAGAAACACCTCGAGTACAACATGTTGGAGGCTTGGAAAGTATTCTGGAATAATATGATTACCCTTTTGCCAGGCAGGATGCTGGGCTGTAAGTGACCCAGGACAGTGGTTGTTGTGTGCTTGAAGAATCCCAGTTGTCAGCTGGCTGACTTGCTTTTGACATTTTTAAGTGTTCTGCTAAAAATGAGGGGCAGGACTTGTTTTTCCTATCATAACTTCCTTTAAATGTTTGATAGTTTTGATGTTAACAGTCAAGAAGTGCTGTACTCCCTAAAAGATAATCCACAACTTATAAAGCATCTTTAGTAGCAGACAGATAAAATGTGTTTGTATCTTAACTGAATAAAATTCCATCAAGTTTAATACATTGGCTAGTCTTACCTCTCTTGAATTAATTTTAAAAAAATATTGTTTCTTCCATTATTCTGTCTTAAAATATCTGACCTACTTTATAATATCCATTACAAACATACTAAATTATATCAACATTTTCAACCCAGCTCCACTTAACTTACACACAATTTTGTCTATTCACTTGCTGTTATCTTTCTTTGTAATAAAACTTTCATTTTTATGAACTTTCACTTTCATGATTTCATTTCTACATCAGCAAGTCAAACCTTTTGTAGTTTTAAATACTTTTAGGAGTACTGAACCTGCTCAGTCTTACAGTGACTTCTTTTCCTTCAAAGCTGTAATAATTCTTCCATAACCCAGGAAAGATTTTCCAAAGACATTATTTCAGTGAGTACATTCTTGACTTAATACTGAATTCAGATACATGGGGGTCAAACACTGCAGTTAGAGTTGGAAAAGCAAATGTGGGGACATAGTCTGAAACTACAAAGCTGTGGCAGCGCTGGGCTCGGAATTCTCCCTCTGGAGAGGCTGGGGCTCGTGTTACCCTGGTCCCTGAGCAGCTGCTGGGCTGGTGCTGGTCAATGGAGCCCCTTGTCTCCTTGGTGGAGCCAATGACAAGTGTCTGGCTTTCACCAAGGGGAAGCGGTTCCGCAGCCTGAGCTAAGTTTAGTGCCATGGATTTGTTCCTCTGACTTCACATTCCCGCTGCTCCCCCCTCAAAGGAAGTCAGCCCAGAGGGCTGAGGAGGAGCAGGACACCTAAACCTCCCTCAGCCAGGGCTCAGCTGGATGTCAGGGGCTTTCCAACTTAGGAGTTTTCCCTGGTTCTGAAGTTCACAACACGGCATGCAATTTTTGGGCAAGTATTCACGCTAAAGCTCAGCTTTTCTGGGAGGAAAGGAAACACTTGTCTGTTTTCTAAAATGTATTTCAAAGGAAGCAAGATCACAAGGGTATTTTAGTCAAATGAAGTAAATATTCTAAAAAGGAACCCCCTTCTTTGTTGAAGAGAAGAAAATGGCTATGGACGATGGTTTGAACAGCATATTGGTTGCTGACAAATGAGGTTGAGAGTTCTGTGATTTATTTTTAGCTGGAGAATTTTTTTTTAAAACAGAAGCACTGTGTAGCCTTGGCAGTTGCTGCATATTCGGTGTGGGTGGATGGAACTGAGAGATCGCATCTGTGCTAAACAAGCGTTTTGGGATTCCATTAAAATATTAAACTCATGTACTGGAAACTGAAGCTGTACCAGCTCACCTGGGGAGCTCTGCCCTCCGAATATCCTCCACAAGGTAAGCAGTGCTGCCTGCCCAAGGCACTTGCAAAAATACTTGGGCCTCAAGATGTGACATCAACTCAGATTTGGGCTATTAGATTGACATTTTCTTTCTCTCCTGAGATTTCAGGTCAATGAGTTAATCTCTACCCTTTCCTTCCAAGTTTTCCTTCTAACTAAAAAGGCTAAAAATAAATTTCAAAAAGGCAGCTGAGAAACAGTTTAAAGTGGTTGTTGATCCAAGTGCTGAGTCTAAGGAGAGTACCTAATACTGTAAGGTATCTAATAAGATGTAATTATGTCACTGGGAAAGCAGCTTGGACATTTATATCATGTTAGCTCCAAGGTCTGATCAGTTAGTGCTTTACAGCTGCAAAATAAACCTCTCTCCAGCTAGACTTTGTGAGTGTGGGTATTTCTGGTTTATTCAGGGATCAGCTGAACTGTGATTTCTCAAGTAGCCTTTTTGCAGAAGAGCTCCTACTTAAAGTGTTTGTGTTACACTGCGAGTAAATAAGTACCCATTTGATTTGCTTAGAAGTAGATAATATCTGGCTTTGATGTGGCCAGTAGTAGCAACTCCCCAGGAATTCTGTTGCAGTGAAGTATAATCCCCATTAAGCAACTTCTCTCTCAAGGTAGTGATTTAAAGGAGTGCTAATGACTTGCTGTAAACTGTCGTGTATTTGGCCATCCCACCTTTCCTGGAGCAGGACTGGGTGACCTAATCCTCCTCACCCTTCACACTGGAGAGGTTTACTGGAACTTGCCAGGACAGAGGAAGAATGTCAGACACACTTTTGATCTACAATTTCCCAGTTACCTTTGAAATCTGCGTCCCTTCATAGCACTCCTTTCCCTAAATCTGACATTGTGGCAGTAGTTGCTGTCTGCTGTGGGCAGCATTGAGAGGAAGAGAGACTGGAGCTTCAGTACTCAATGGAAGGAGGTATGTGATACAGAGCATTTGCACTGGCTGCTCTCTGCTTGTTTCTAGACTCTTGCAGTAGCAAAGCTGACTGCCTCTATAGAAGCTGAGCAAATCCTTGGGAGTTAAGGGAACAAACACTTGGATACAGTATTCACAATTTTGCAAAAGGGTTACATTTGTAGTTTATTGTTCTAAGAACCTCTTTAGATTTCATTTTAATTACATTAAAATATCTCTTCAGGAAAGGAAAAAGTTCTTTCCTTATCTGCTGTGCTGTTGGGTTTTGATTCCTCACCCAGAGACCCATTTAAAGAAGTCAGGCTTGAACTGTGTCTGGTCTGGTGCTTCTGACCATTCCCAGTACCTCTGCCAAGATACATCTGTTCTACCTTCTAACATCTGTTAGGTCCAGCTCTCTTGTGCTCACATGGGTACCTCACCCTAAAGTGCTTTGTAAATGCTTCTAAACCCCTGCATCATTTTGCTGGCTACACCTACCAGAATTGCTTTCCTGACAGAGTTCTGTGAAAATCTTAGAGGTGATGAGAGCCAGACTATTTGGTTAACAGTATTGTACTGAACATGATCAATACTTCATCTACTTCAAAATTCTCTCTTAAAACAGCAGAGCTACCAAATGCTGCTGTAGATGGTTCAGTCACAGCCTTTACTTGGATCTATGAAGAAATTGATGCATCTTGGTTTCAAGGAATAAAGATTTTCAACTGAAGGCTTGGGAGTTTAAGCTTGATTTATTTCATACTGGATTCTGCAACAAAAAGCTACTTCACCAGAAATTAGCTGGGGAAGAAATTGGGAAGCACTGCATTATGTTGGCAATGGGAGAAATGTGTCACTGACATCTAAGCAAAGAAATGGGCTGAGGGACACCTCTGATTGCATTAATAACAAAGGGAGGGGATAACTAGGACCAGGGAAACAAAAGACAGGCAGTTTTTCTAAAATCTTAACACAGCTAACCCCTTGTAATGTTCAGGTAGACAATGTCTTGAATTCTTCATACATTGGTGGAACTAAATCAATTGAGATCAATATCTCTCCTTTTACTAATTAGATTCAGTAACACCAAATGCCAAAACCTTGTCTTCCCTTGGATTTTTGTATTAAGCCAAGCAGCCCCTCTCCTAGGCTAAGACCCACCACTTTAACCCCTGTTTCATATCAGCACTTCATCATGTTGCAAAATTAATCTGTTTGCAAGGGATGAAGCATATAGAGAACTCTTTCTCCATGTATTTTTCACCTGAAACCAAAGATCACTTTTATCCATGTCAGATATATTTTGATAATTGAGGCATGACAGTGTTGCCAACTTGAAATATTTCCTTTTATATGATGTGAGCTGTTCATGATGCAATTTTGTCACTGATTCTAAATTCTCCTCCCTTTCTGTCTCTCCCAGCCTGGTACCATAAATAGAAACCTACTCCTTGCCCATCCCAAGTTCTTGGCTTGGAGCTGTATTTCTTGGCTTTCCTCAGTGGGTTGTTTACAACACTTAAACCTTGGCCCACTCTGTGGGAGGCCCAAGGACTAACTATGGGTCTGTGCTTGGCTCTAGCAAACCACATTATTAAGAGTCTGGTTGCTTGCAGGAGAGGAACACCTAGGAATGGCATTTAGGTAGTGCCTGCATTTTACCAAGGCCATATGTGAGCTGTCTGACCCCTTCAAACCAGTGTTTTGCCTGGCCACATGGATGTCAGCAGAAAGTCTAGGTGGTCCATTTAGGTAAAGGCTGCAGTCTGTTACAGGGTAAAGGAAGTTCACAGGTCTGCTTCAATAGTACCACATTATTAGACAGCAGAAACTTGGCCTGTTCAGCACTGGTTGCTTTTCAGTGTGTAACTTGTCTTGAGTATTTTTGGTTAGCAGGAAGCACTGAGACTTGGCTTCAGAAACAAAGCTGCTGTAGAACTTGATACTGTTCCAATCATGTCAGCAAAATAGGAAACCCACTTGCTGCTGTGTTATCAGTTTTGTTTCCTTGTATTCATTAAGGCAGAAATCCTCCCACTAAGAAGCCAGTTAAAGATCTGAAGGTCCAGTGGTGCAATGTTTTGTATGTGATGTATGTTTTGAAGGTGCAGTGGAAAATAACAATTATACCAGCCCTTATTAGGTACTTGATGGTCTACTTTCCATGAGTTGATGACCAGTGCCTGTTCTTTGGTGGTCTTAAAAGCAAGCAAATAAAATGAGTCTGTCTGTAAAACTGCATCCTACATAATTTATCGGTGTTTAGTTTAAGGACTCAAGAGTGAAAATAAAATGAGATATGTGGCATATGCAGGGATCTTGGTGGCTTTGTGTTTGAGTTGTCCCTGAGTGGAGAAATACAAGTCTACACCCTGTGGGTTTTGTTGGATAGTATATCAGATTAAGACTGTATGCAATAACCAGTATTTACCCTATAAACCTTGTCTCTTTCCTTCCATTGACAAACCAGTCACTTTGGCCTATGGCAAACAACACCAAATCAAGTTTGGGGCTGTATTTTCATTAACACATTCTTTTCTTTGATTAAGAGACGATGAAATTCAGAGTATAGCAGGTTTTTTAGAAGCTCCCTGAACTATACATTACCAAGTAGCATAGTCAGCAAGATTTCCTTTTATTCAACTTTTCCCCACTGCTGGAAGAACTAGAAAAATGCTTTAAATGGATGACTTAAGTTGTACAGGAAGGGTAACCACTCTCAGGAAACAGCTTTGAAGGGCACCACAGGGAATAGGGTAAAGAGCTGGGAGGAACTGCTGTGCCTGAAAGGTGGATTCTTCCACTGAGGAAGTTGAGTGTACCAGAATTAAGATTTTATGTCATGCACTTACTGTGAAGAGCACAGGAAAAGGATGCAGATGTGGTGGATGCAGGTGTCAAAGTGATGGCCTGTTGTGTAAAATATCTATCTAGGAAAATCAGTTTTAAGAGAGAGAGAATGCCCATCTAGAAGCCAGAAAGATGCTTGATTTTATTCTGTCTGGGTTCATTTGACAGGACCTTATGAACTGCTGTGTACTCTGTGTCCTTTCTACTGGAAAGCACCTTCAGGAGGGTGCCTGGAAAGAGTGTAGGCTCAAAATTACTCTGCTGCAGGAGACTTACAGGCAAAATGTTTCTCACCAATAATGCCACTGCTGGCAACTACATGGTTCCCATCAGGAGCTCTTAACACACCAGCCAGCCATTAGGCTTTGGCTCCAGCCTCTTCTGACAGGGGCTAAAATTGATGGGGTAAGTAGGGATATGTGCAAAATACATTATTAATCCAATTTAACTTCCTGCTAATCCTCCTTTGTTTGAAATACCAATTACTCATCCCTTGTACTTTAACTAAGAAGTAAATGTGTTATTTTAGCTAAGGCTAGCAACTGCTACAGCTGAGGCTAATCTAGCCACAAATCCATACATAGCTTGCCCTTTCCTGGTACCATTTTAGGTAAGGGCGATTGTCACAAAGCTCATCCATGTCTTTCTGAAACTCTGCTGGCTTTCTCCACAAATTCTGATTATTCTTTGTGTGTTAACAGATATGCTAAGCTTAGTATAAATGCCAGTGTAATTCAGAGTACTTAGAGCAAATGCAAACTGAGAAAACAATAAACTGCAAGAAGCAAAACAAAGAGGAAAAGAGAGAAAGCCTAGTAGCTCTCAAGTAAAGGTGTCTCAACCTCTGACCACTGGGTAGAACGCTGCAGGATTCACTGAGCTTGGTTTTGGAAGAGGAAGAAAAGAGCTCAACCCTTCCTAAAGTCAGAACTTTAGGAACAGCAGTATTCAGGTGTCCTAAGTTAATTCTTTGCCTAGTAAGTTTCCCACAAATGTCAGGTATTGGTTGCAGGGGAAATGACTCTTGTCAGAAGCAATATGGGAAAGGCACCTCCTCATCATCACAGCATCTCCACAGTTCTATATACACCTTTTCTACATTCACAGCCTTACAGAACACAGACATTTGGAATAAGCCTGTTTGCTTACCTTTAGTCTGGTTTGAATCATCATCACACGGTGCAGCTGCCCCATCACAGAAGGTGAAGCTCACAGATCACAGAAGTGCTGCTTTCTTGCCTCTGGACTGCAGTAACTCCTCTCCCCCTACCAAAGCCCAAAGCACAGACTGCCCTCTCCCTGCTCCCTTTTATACCCCTCTGCAGGCCCACCACCCTCCCAGGTGTGAGGCTGCCATGGTGAGTGCTGGTTTGTTAACCCTTCCATGACCAGGAAGGAGCCTGTTGTGCCACAAGGCAGCTCTACTGGAAAACCAGGGCTTTTAAAGAATTTATCAACAAATCTGGGGGTTTTGAGAGGTAATTTGATGGAGCCCTTGTGGAAACTGTCCCATATTATTAAATCAGCAAATGTGCAGCTCAGACTGGATGCACTGTGCTGGCCTTGCTTTCTGTATCTTTCTGAATTCCTGACACGTCCAAAAGCATTCATGTGCTCAGTGTTTGTACCTCTCCAAGATGTGGATTTTCACCAACATCCTTTGCTGTTGATTCCTGTAAGTAGTGCTCCAGCAGCGGTATGTGGAGTGGAAAAGTGAATCAATCTGGGCGGTCCCCTTAATGGGTGATCTGTTTTGTAATTTGTGCAAAGGAATTTCTCCAAGGAAACTGTTTGCTTTCTTCCCAAACACTTTGTTACCTAACTCGTAGTGGAACAAAACTGTCTCTCCAGCTCATCTCAAAGTTGTTTCAACTTGCAGTCCATTCCCCACATCCTCTGTGTGTTCAGCAGTCCCTGGAAAGCTCCACCCTCCCATCCAGTTAATAACCAGTTAGCCCAGGGTCTGATATTTCCAGTCTCTGCTCTGCCTGCCCGGCAGCGCTTCCTTTCCCCTTGGCCCCCAGCCTCACAGGCAGTGACTGCTGTGTGTGGAGCCCCTGTGCTCAGCCTCGTGGTGCCAAGCAGCCTCTTTGCTCTCTGGGAAGCACAGCAAATGAGTGTGGGGACAGTCCTCTTCCAGTCCAGCAGCTATGGCAAGGAGGGCAGGCTGCTCTGCTGCCTCAGCGAGGGCACCTCTGAACCCGCTGTGAGCTTCACAGGTAGGATGCTTGGGGTGGAATCCTGTCCTGTCCCTTTCCTGTGTTTTTCCAAGTGCTTCAAGGAGGATGAGGTCCTTTCAAGTTTGTGTTTGTCTTGTAGTATGAGGCCAGCCACAGGCATGTGTGAGATTGCCTGCTTTTATAGGGATTTTAGGATTAGTGAAATGCTTATTTTCTACAAGCAGTTACACAATATTTCAGAAATAGAGACCGCTTCAGCACTTAATATGACTCTGAAATTTAAAATTTAGCATATTCTACCTCCTGCTCTGAGACCAAAGAGATTGGTAATTATAATGTTTGAGACCAAAGAGATTGGTAATTGGAGTGTTTGCAGCAAAGGTGGGGGACAAAGCACCCCTTACATGGTGGCTGGATAGGAAAGCTTTCATATCCGGAGAGAAGCAAATTGTATTGTGGGAATAAAGAAAAGGAAGGAGATGGATGAAGCATAACCTCCTTGTGTGACTGTGTATTACTTGTTCACTAGGTGATGATGTCAGTTTTCCATTGCATAGGAAATGAAAGTGATAATGTAAGATTTATGGTAGGCCTTGAAAAGGAGCTGATATAAAACGGAATTTCCCAGCTCATTTCCTGACTTTTGGTGTGGACTGAGCTCACAAACTGTTCAGCTGGAGGGGCAGCATTGGTGACATGCTTTGGTTATCTCTGTGGTGATCATATTTCTATTTTGTGATGGATGGTGTAGATACCACACTGTATGGAACAGGGTGGGCTGGTATGGAGTTATAACCTGCAAGAAATACTTTTGTGTCCTGGTAAAAACCCCTTTAGGTGTTTGGGTAACCTTTCCAGTTATTTAAGCATTCAGGTCACTTTAACAAGTAAAGGAAGTTAGTGAGACGTGAACTCTTAAAAGCATTTGATTTTTAGGTAATAAGATTTTTAGGTAAGCACTGTAGCTAAGTGATTGAAGCTTCTCATCAAACATTAACTTCTGCTGGCTTTTTTGTCCATCAAGTGGGTGTTAAGAACCTGTGCCAGCCTCCCAGGCATTCCCAAGAAAATGCTAAGAGTCCCACATCTGCTTTGACTTCCCACTTCCAGTCCAGCACAGCCCCACAGGTTTCCATGTGGGCAGAACTCTTGGTGCTGAGCAGGTGGCATTTCTGCTGGCTTCACCTTGCCTGCAGTGGGCTCAGCTGGGCACTGGGCTTGCTGCAGCACCTCTGGAGCTGGGCTGGAGCTGGGCTGGCCCTGGGCTGCTTCAGGCTATCCATGGGTGCATGGATGAACACCTAACTTTGTGTCTGTGAGCAGGGCTTGGCTGCTCAGTGTGTGAGCTTGTCTGGCTGGAGAAAGAAACTTAAAGGATGCTTTGACTTAGAATAAATGCTATGTTTTTTGTTTAAAGCCTTTCACTGGCTGGCAGGTACATAATTGAAAGTAAGAAGGTAATTAACACCATTAAGGGGTTTTGGAGCTGAAAGGTTGGGTAATTTTTGGAAACTGCCTACTTTTGTGTTTGCTCTCTAGCAGAGATGTATAAGTCTCATACAGCACATTTGACTTTGCTTAAAGCATTGAAACACTCAGAACACAAGTCACTGTAGGAGCATAAAGAATGTATTATTTAATTAAATAGTATTTTTACTCCATAAAGGGAGCTGGATTTAGGAGCTGGTGTTCTTTCATGGAGCTGAGTATGCACACATCCAGCCCCAAGAAAATACAGTGGGGTGTTGGCAGCCATGCTGTAATGTAGGTGGCTGAGCATTGGGATTTCTTATTTTCCATGATAGCTTCCAGCCTGATGGGTTAACATCTTGTAAAACTAATTGCAGTTGAAAGTTAGGAATAAGAAGGGTATGTAAATATTGCATCTGCAGGCAGTGCAATCAAGGAACTGACATTTTGGTGCCTTAGTCTGTAGGCTCTTCTTTTTGTGCTAGGAGAACCTTGACAGAAGGCTACTTTTAGGTTATTAAGTAATTGCAAGATGAGTAGGTTATGCAAGAAATAGAACTCTGAATAATTGCCAGAAATGCAGTCAAAAGCCACTTAGCTAAGTTAAAAATGGAAACAGAGCAAAGCTCAACCACTTACTTTCTCATATACCTACAATACAGTTAAAAAATTACATTATAGGCTGGAAGCCCCCCATAGAGTCCTCATTTTCCAGGCTTGAGCTCTGCCCTGTGACACAGATTTGGCATATTACTGTTCTTTTTACATGGCACAGGCTTCTTCCTGTTTTGTGTCTCACTGACTTCCCAGTTTTCCTATCCTGTGCTGCATTTGCACTCTTTGTTCCTTTTTCAAGTGCCTTACAGAGCAGCTCTTGCTCATGAGTGTAAATCTCAGAGGCTTGTGGAGAAGGGGGTAGGTGTAGCCACACACATTCTCTGGCAGTGTCTGTTTAAAAACATCCCAAGCCTGACTTCTCAGCCCATCAGAAATGGGCCAAACCAATGAGTGTAGAGCAAAGAAAGCCTCAGATTATTTTAGAGAGAACTTTTTATGTTTAGTGCATTTAATGAAATCTCTTTGCAGTATACATTTATCTAAGTAAGTTTCAACTAGAGAATTCAGAAATAGATATTGGGACAGGGACTTAGATCTTTGCTGTCAGAGAAAAAATATATAACTTTAATAAATATGTACCTTTACACCTCCATATGTTGTTCTCTTGAGCAGCCCTCATGTATGAAACCACACCATCGCTCTTTCTTTTCTTAATATTGACATTTACGCTACTACATGTTCCTGGAAAACCTCTCCATGAGTTGAAAAGCCAGGGATGGTCTTGACATAGCATTAGCATGAAGTGTTCACAGTTTTGCTTCTTACTACAGTTCTTCCTAAACCCCTGTGGATTTAGATTCGTTTTAATCATCACAAGAACTGTAGGGACTTTTTTCTTTTGTTGCTAAAACATGTCTGATTCCTCCCCCCACTCCCTTGTAGGGACAAGTTTACATCAGTTGTCCATTGAAACAGCAAAACAGAAATGCTGCTGCTAAATACCCAGCATCACCTGTACTGCTTTCTGTCCCTGCTCCTGTCAGTTTTCCACCTCTGTTTGCACAGTCTTGAAATGTATTACAAATCACTGTCATTCCTCTTAATATTGAACCAGTTACTGTCCCAGCTTATACATCTCATTTGTGCCATAATTCACTCTTACTTGTATTTGTAATGTTGGTTTCAGATCCAGGCTGTGTCCACCACAGAAACAATAACATTTTGTGATTGAAAGATTTCTTCACTACTTCATGTAATTTTAGAAAGTGCTTTTAGTTGTGCACCTACAGGTGTAGATATATAATAAATATTAAATAGAAATTTTATTTACATAGCTTGCTATTTGGCTTATAGCAGTTAAAGCACCTTCTCCAGGAGTTGGACTGGATGATCCCTGTGGGTCCCTTCCAGCTCAGGAAGGGAAATGATTAGAGCTGTACACAAAGTGATTGCCCCTCCTGTCCTTTCCTCAGAGGCCCTGCACCGCCCCTACGGCTGCGACGTCGAGCCCCAGGCACTGAACGAAGCCATCAGGTGGAGCTCCAAGGAGAACCTGCTTGGAGCCACTGAGAGCGACCCCAATCTCTTTGTTGCACTTTACGATTTTGTAGCAAGTGGTGACAACACACTCAGCATCACCAAAGGTAACACTGGGAGTGTGGAGCACCTGTGGGCTTGAAAACTTAGCAACAGAAATCAGGAAATGGAATCCCTGCCTGGATAGGAATGGGAATAGTGCACTTAGAGACTGGGAATAGTGCACTTAGAGACTGGGAATAGTGCATTTAGAGAATGGGAATAGTGCACTTAGAGAAGGTGATTCCCGACAGCAATGGTGGGAAGCAGACAGCCCATGTCTCATGGTGCTGGAGGGACACCTGCTGGGCAGTTCTGCTGGGACAGGCACAGTCCAGCCCTCTCCTGTGCCAGGCTCCCCACATCACTGGCCCTGTGAGGTACCTGCTGTAGGGAGGGCAGGGGGAAATGGGTACATTATAGATGGTAACAGAACTCGGCAATTTCAACTGGGGGCAGAATCAAGAATTGAGCTTGCACAGACACCTTCTGATTCTGGTCAGTACGTGTGTTAGAACTGTTAAATCATATGGCATTTAAAGCTTCAAGAAAACAAACCTGAGCCCTCCAAGAAAATAAAGTCTTCCTATTCTAATAAGCTGGATACAAGAAGCTTTTTGAGTTCATCTCACTGCACTAAACCAGTGAACAGTATCCTAGGTATGCTGTCTGAGCCTTTGCTTCATAAATACCTTGTATGTAGCAGTTTATTTAGAAGATGATTTCTTTTGTTAAGCTATAAACCCAGGCTCAACTTGTGTTGAGTTCCTCCCTCAAGAAGGCCCAGTAGCTTGCACTGTGCTTATTTTGGTTTTTCCTTTCTGGTCCCAGGTGAGAAGTTGCGAGTCCTGGGTTACAACCAGAATGGCGAATGGAGTGAGGTACGTTCAAAGAATGGGCAGGGCTGGGTACCAAGCAATTACATCACCCCAGTGAACAGCCTGGAGAAGCACTCGTGGTACCACGGGCCCGTGTCCCGCAGCGCAGCCGAGTATCTGCTCAGCAGCCTCATCAATGGCAGCTTCCTGGTCCGGGAGAGCGAGAGCAGCCCGGGGCAGCTGTCCATCTCGCTCAGGTACGAAGGACGTGTTTACCACTACAGGATCAACACCACCTCAGATGGCAAGGTAAGCACCTCTGCACAGTGCTGTGGGGAGAGGAGATGGAGATAGCATCTTGCAGAATCTCAAGTTGGAGATCCAGTATTAATATAAAAGAGCACACGTGCCAAGGGTTTGGTAGTGACTTCCCAAAAATAACTTTAGAAGAAGTGCAGACAGTTCTTGTCTCGGCTGAAAGTAGCTGGGTAGCAAGGCAGCTGTGGTTGGAGGTGGGGGTAGCCTTCCACTGATCCCCTTAGAAGCAGCAAAGCTTTGGTAAGTGTTCTGGTTTAGGGCACATTTGGGAGAAAACCGCCAAAAGGGGCCCCCTCCAGAAAGCAAACCCACATGGCCCCTCCTCCCATCCGGTTCGGGAAGGATTCCTTGGAGAGAAGTGGAAAGAACCTGTTTATTTAACAGGCACAGCACCCCCAGCACACAGAATGAACAATACCAGGTGACACCACTCTGTCACTGCTCTGAAAAAGATGACAAATCCAGAAAGTCTCTCCTGGGACTGGTCACTCTGTTACCAGTCCCTCGGGTGCTGGGGCAGCTGCTGCAGCCACAAGGTGCAAACTCTCAGTGTTCCCAGGTCCCAGTCCAGAGCAGGTTCGAGTAAGTCCAAAAAAAAGGAAAGGAGAAACAGTCCAGGGAAAATTTGGACTGTTTAGCTAAACTAACTAATGAGCAGGAAGCAAAAAGCAAGAGCAAAGCAGGAGCAAAGCAGAGGCAAGAGCAAAGTGAAAAGCAAAGCAAAAAGCAAAAGCTGCACCATGTACTGCCCTGTCTATGTCCCACCAGCCGTGGGGGAGAGGCTGATAGCAAAACCAAAACTAAACTTTCACTCTTCAGAGCCAGTCTTGAAGGCACAGAACATAATATCCAACATAAACAGAACACATGAATGGGGACACAAGCATCATAAGATCACCCTAGGACAGTAAGTCAGGATTTTTAACCAAAATGAAGTAGTGGCATGTTGTGTTCAGAGACCTAAGAATCCCAGCTTCTAGTCCTGTAAAGCACAAGGCAGGAGACATTTAATTGTCACAAGAACTGACACAGCTCTTTAGTGATGGCTTACATGTAGTTGCCTTCTGCAGGTAAAAATCCCATATATTAATAGTTATTTGCCCAACAGGAAGAGAAGAAATATTTTAAAGTCCTGGTTTTCTGATTAAAAAAAAAAATTAGAACGTTTGTACCTGTTTTCCAACATTACTGAAAACTTGCAGCTGCCTTTATTTAAGCAGATTCCTCTTTGTTGCTTTGCAGGTCTATGTGACAGCAGAAAGCCGTTTCAGCACCCTGGCAGAGCTGGTGCACCATCACTCCACGGTGGCAGATGGCCTGGTGACAACCCTGCATTACCCAGCCCCCAAGTGCAATAAGCCCACCGTGTACGGAGTGTCCCCCATCCACGACAAGTGGGAGATGGAGCGCACCGACATCACCATGAAGCACAAGCTCGGGGGAGGGCAGTATGGAGAGGTCTACGTGGGGGTCTGGAAGAAATACAATCTCACAGTGGCTGTGAAAACATTAAAGGTGAGTTTTCAGATTTTGGGCACTGGTCATTTGGTCACTGTTTATGACATGAGTAAGGAAATTGTAATGTTCTCAACTACACCTCGTGATACCAACATCAGAGAATAGAGTGTGCTGCTCTGCATTAAATCCCTGCTTGGGAGTAGCTTTGCAAATCAAAGTGACCTCATCAAACTTACACCAGTGCACGTGGCTTAGAAACAAATTGGAATTTTGGCCCAGCAGGAGCTGCATGTCCAAGTCAGACCAATAAAATGGTTACAAACCCAACTTCCCTTCCTCCAGAGGAGCTATGGAGGCTTTAAGAAATCAGAGATGTAGAAAATACCTTCTACAAGCTGTCCTCCACTACTGAAAAAATTCAGCTTCTCCATATCTCTTCCTTTACAAAACCTTTGTTTCAACATTAACAACTGCAATTCTAAGTGGCCCCTGAATAAGTTAATTTTTATAGCTATACAGGGAAACAAAGTCAGTGATCCTGAGAGTCTTCCTCTCACCAACCACAACACCAAATGGGCAAGCCTGGCCCTGCCAGGGTACTGCAGATCAGCCAGGCAGCTGTTCAGGGATGGTACAGTTTGCTTTGGTAAAAGCCAAAACAGCAGAATGGAGACAAAGATGCCATCATTTATATTCAGCCAGGATGTGTGGTGTTAACCAGACCTTGGTCATGAAAATAAATGTTCCCTTCTTTTGCCTCTCTGTCTATCTAGGAAGATACCATGGAGGTGGAAGAGTTCTTGAAAGAAGCTGCTGTGATGAAGGAGATCAAGCACCCAAATCTAGTGCAGTTGTTAGGTGAGTGAAATGCCTTGCTCTTTGTGTTCTTACTTAGTCTTCATTTGGGCAGAAACTTGCCTGGTTTAAATGCAGTGGCAGCTTTTCTGTATTTATATAACTTTATGAATCAGGTCAGGTTATAGGGTGGTATTTTTGACAGCTTTATGTAATACTGGAGCTAAGAGACACTAATTTTAAATAAAACATCAAATACAGTCACTTACATTAGTAGACAACTTTGCTGTTGAGGCACAACTGTTACATAAAAGTTTGTAATATCAGCCTCCTGCTGGTTTGTGTCCTTGCCCTTAACATGCTCCAGGGTTCAGTGATCAGGTACAGATTCCTTCTCTGCTGTGTTAAATCAGATTTACAGAATAATTTTCTGTGGCTTATTTTTCTGAGAGAACAGGAAAAAATTGCAAGAAAATTCAAAGTGAAAGGAAAAATTCCGTTGGAAGCACAACAAATACTATTCTCCATACTTCTTAAATCAGAGGCATTTACAGAAAAAGCTGCATTGAAAAGAACAAATTAGTCCATAATTAGGCAGAAGACACCAGATTCCTGCTGCTGTGAGGAACTCTGTGTATCACCAAATAAGTACATGAGATCAAACAACTTAGGACTGGAAAAAATCCACAGGCTTTACATGGTGACTGTGCCCTGTTGTGTCACTGGCAGATGCATGATATGATGATCATTATTAAATAGTTTGCATAGCTGTTAAATCCACATGCACAAAGATTCTTAAGGAGACACCCTAAACCTTTACTAGTGTTTAATTGCCTCTGGATTTCTGGCACTTTCAGAAGTAGAGCTGTCAAGCCAAGCCTAGGATGAAAGGAGAAATGTGAAGAATGTGAAGGCTTTTACAAATGGCAACTGTTCTGTACCTACTTTAAAAAAAGGGCACAGATGAAGTGTGTGCCAGCCCTGTCTGGTTCCAGGAGCAGCAATTCAGAGATTTGTCATCAGAGAGGTGCACTTTTGCTCTTTCTGGTGCACAGTGCTTTAGTCCTGAATGTGTAAAGAGCTGCAGGGGGATCCCAGAGCTGTGACAAGAGTATCCTGTTGCCCTCCTCCTCCGCCTTGACATGCTTTGTACAGTGACTGTAGCAAGGAGTCATCCCAGGAATGTGTGAGAATGCTGCTCTAGGAGCAGGTCCCGCCGTGCTGATTCCCTGCCCAGCACATGGGAGTGCCTCACATTACTCTGCAGTGACATTTCAGTCTGGAAATCTTGCCAGCTGACAGGTACCTGCTTCCAGTTGGCCACTCTTCAGCTTTATGAAGGCAGAGAAGGGAAGAAAAGCAAACTGTGTGTTCATAATTCCTCTTTTTTCATGCTGTAATCTTTCAAAGAACAGAACTACTGCTTCATGAATATTAGATAGGAATAATGGTGCTTTCATAGACATGTTTCTCTCTATCCATAAAGTGGATGGAGAGAAAAACAGACAGAAGCCCTGAGTTTGGGCTGCACTGACCTGGGTGTCGTACATGGAAGTCTTCACTTTCCCAGAGGAGCACTCAGTGGTACAAAATGCAGTGTTAAATCAGGAGCAGAGGTGAGGAAGGGAAGCTTTATTCACCTGCTGCTCCCTGGCAGGTGTGTGCACCCTGGAGCCCCCGTTCTACATCGTGACAGAGTACATGCCCTACGGGAACCTGCTGGACTACCTGCGCGAGTGCAACCGCGAGGAGGTCAGCGCTGTCGTGCTGCTCTACATGGCCACCCAGATCTCCTCTGCCATGGAGTACCTGGAGAAGAAGAACTTCATCCACAGGTGGGGGAGGTCATGTTGAGCTGGTACAGTTTCAGATTGCAGTGGTAAACAGGCCACCAGAATGATGGGCCAGGAATTCCAGCTTTTGGGAAGGTTTCTTCCACAGCTGGGATTCACACTGGCTTATCCATTGGCTCTGGTGGCTTCAGTACTGTCTTGCAATAGCTTTCCCCCAGGACTTCCACAGCAATCTTGTGCCCAACTGCCTGGTAACACCTGTGTTGCAGACAGTGCCCACCCAAAGTCCTGTTGAAATGCAGATAAAGCCCTGCCATAAACCTGTTACCACTGTGTGATGAGCTCCTGATCCCATCCTGTCCCATCCTATCCCATCCTATCCTTGACACCCTAACAGCCACCATTGCTGAAAACTTAATAGAATTTAAAAAGTTAATCCTAATCCAGGTTTACCTCATTGCACCTAAGAATAAATCCACTCAGTTTCTGACACTGTTCAGGGCAAAGCTCACCTTGCCTCTGCCTGCTGCATACAGAGAGCACTTCCTGATCCAGGGGAGCAGGGCCCCAAAACTGCATTCAAAAGCCCTGCTCCTGCTGCAGTGGTGTCTTTTGTTCCTTTGTGCAGGGACCTGGCAGCACGGAACTGCTTAGTTGGAGAAAATCACGTGGTGAAGGTGGCTGACTTTGGCTTGAGTCGACTCATGACTGGTGATACCTACACAGCCCATGCTGGGGCCAAGTTCCCCATCAAATGGACAGCTCCTGAGAGCCTGGCCTACAACACCTTTTCAATCAAATCAGATGTGTGGGGTAAGAAAACTCACCTTCAGTGTCCTTTTCTTGTTCATTTTGCTTTTTTCTGCCAGCCCAGACAATAACTTGCTTTCTGGCCTGGGCAGAAACCCTTGTGAAGACAGTCACAGGCCAGGCCAGAACTTCATGAATTAATCATATTTTTAGCATATGATGTCTCCACATAGACTGGCCTGAAATACCTGCAAGGAAACAATGCTGCCTCAAGCTGCAATGAAGGCCACAGAGTAATGAACAACAAAAGGGCAGACTTATGACAAGGAATTTTGTTTTCCTCCTTTTGCAGCCTTTGGGGTGCTGTTATGGGAAATTGCTACCTATGGGATGTCACCATACCCAGGCATTGACCTGTCTCAGGTGTATGATCTGCTGGAAAAGGGCTATCGGATGGAGCAGCCAGAGGGGTGCCCTCCCAAGGTGTATGAGCTGATGAGGGCATGTGAGTATCTTCTTCCAGTTGTGGGGACAAAGCCTGGGAAGGTGGGAGGAATCTGGAATTAACAGCAGTACCTGATCCTCAGCATGTCAGAGTTAGGGTGGGCTTCAGTTATGAAACAAAGAAGGTGGGGAATGATGAAGGATATTACTGCTTCAAAAACCTTAAGGAAGCTGACAAAATCCCAAAAGCTGGGAATTCATATGATCGTAATGCAAAACAAGCAGAATGCCAGTCACTTTCCAGACCTTATGGTGATACCAGCAGACAGTGCTTCCAGAAAACATCCTTCTAGTGCAGATTTCTAACTGCAGAAATTACACTTTTCATCATGATACTCTTCTGTAACTTCCCAAGCTCCATCTAGGATCAAGGCACTCTTCTCCTCTTTCCCCCAGAGGGTCCACAAATCCTTCTTTTGGAAGGGTCTGCCTGAAATATTAAGAGCATGGGAGCAGGATGGTGCCTGAAGCTTTACACACTCAGTTACCAGCGACTGGGCTAGATGTGTTCTGTCCAAGCAGCCAGGGTAGCAAATACAGAATTGTCCTTTGCCCATACAATTCAGAAAGGGGGATAGGGAGATCAGAAAAACCTGCAGAGGTGGCAGAGAGCTGGGATTTCTGGACTTGGTTCTTCCTTCTCCTGATTTGTTTGTGAGGATTCAGTAGGGTGCTAACTGCTGCCAGGAGTCAGCACCTGTGAATGACTCTAAAGCCTGTTTAACAGTGGGTCAGAGTGTGACTACTTTCTGTCTGCTTGGACAGAAGAAAAATTCATCTCCCTGTTTCAGGCTCTGAGACTTTGCTTTGTGGCATTGCAGGCTGGAAGTGGAACCCACCAGACCGACCTTCCTTTGCTGAGACCCACCAGGCTTTTGAAACCATGTTCCATGACTCGAGCATCTCAGAGGGTGAGAGCTGCTGTTGTTTTCTTCCTGAAACAGCACTGGAGGTTATCCCCAGAGTGCTGTGTCTCATGGATGGGCCCTTAAGGCTCATCTGCTGGCAGTGGGGGTAAAATGGATCTACATCCCTTATTCTTTTAGTCATAATTGGGATAAATAACTTGTTTCACAAATATTGAATAAAGTTCAGACACATTCCATCTGTGCAGGGAAGAGTGTAATTTCATTTGAGCAGTAAATGCCAAAGAGCTGATTTAAAGATATTGTCTCCTCTAGCAGAGGAAATCTCTTGTTTTTCAGGCTGAAGAGTGAGGAATAAGTAAGTGATGGAGAGAGAGAAAGATGTATGCATATCACAGTCCCTTGCTGACTGCAGCAATTAGGTCACAAAATATTATTCTACCAGCCTCCACTTTTAACAAAGTGTGCTTTAATCTCTGGATTTTCTGCTTAGCTACTTCTAGGAGCAAATCTCTGCAGCTCAAGTCTGAAATATAATCTACCAGGAAGTAAATACTGGTGAGGAATGTGATACTATTCAGCAGCCAAGCAGAAATGTCAGAGCATTCTTCTCAATTTTTAAATTAAATATGCAACTGATCCATCAACTTCCCTACTACAGAAAAAAGACACCAGATGGAATTTTACCAGTGAGGATCTATAATAGACACATCCAGTGGCCACACAAATGCCAAGCTGGCTGTGGCCAGGAGGTTGTGGGGTTTTTTCTGTGTTCGTTTTCTTTTTGTTGACCTGTTGTTGACATGCAATCTTCATTTCTTCACCTAGGGGCATGCAGTGATTTGCCACAAGCAAAGCAACTTAGGTCCAGATCCAGGGAGGACACAGCTTTGGGGCTCCATCAGTAGGAGGCACCTTGATTAAAGACAGGCAAATGCATCCAGTGCTGCCTTTAGCTCTTGAGCAGCTTTTAATAGATCCCTTGTACAGATCCTACCACTGTTGGGGTTTTTTTTCCTGAATTTATAAAGGTGTAAATGAGTTTGAAATCATTAGGAAAAACATCTGACCCTAAATACTTCTAGACTTGAACAAAGACTAAATCCATAAATTATGTATTTCTCAGTCATGGATCTCTTCCTGCCAGTCTGTGTTTGCAGGAAAGACCCAGGTTGTTCTTTTTCCTCTTTCTTTGCTGGTCTCTGTTTTGACTATTCCCTTTTTTCCTTACAGAGGTAGCAGAGGAGCTTGGAAGAACAGCCTCATCCTCATCCATAGTTCCTTACCTGCCCCGCTTACCCATGCTTCCCTCCAAGACAAGAACCCTGAAGAAGCAGGCAGAGAACAAGGAGAACATTGAGGGAACACAGGACACTGTGGAGCATTCAGCATCCAGCTCAGCACCAGGTGTGGGCACAGGGTGTAAATTCCCAGAGAAGCAAAGAACAACCTGACATGGGCATGTTTTGTGCTGCTGTGTCAATTATTTACTAGCAAATAGAAAACACTGTGGTTTTTTCAATGTCCTTTTAGTAAATCCCATTGTATTTTTTCTTTCAAATTCAGTTTTGCTGCTCTTTGTTAAGTGACAGCTTCAAAACTGAAGTTAACAATGCAGCAAGAGATTTTCTCCTATACTTAGCGTGTTTGGAAAGGAGCAGAAAATTATGGGAAGGGAGTAATAAACTGAAAGAAAAGAGCAACTCTTTTCTGATCTCTCCCCAAAGTGGCCTTCTCAGTATAGACAACAGACAAGTCACATACAGAAATGAAAAAAAGTGAAGAAAAAATAAAATACAAGTGCTTGCTTCTTCCCTCACTCTATCTCTGCAGCACCTGGGCAGGTAAATACACCAGGCCTATAAAACCCAGTGCAGGACAGGGAGGTGGAAATAGAAATAGAAATAGATTGTCCAGATTGACACGTGTCTCTCCTGGCCAGGTTTCATCAGAAGCACACAGCCAACGGGCGGGTCCCCCGCGCTGCCCCGCAAGCAGAGGGACAAGTCCCCCAGCAGCCTCCTGGAGGATGCCAAAGAGACCACGTTCACCAGGGACAGGAAAGGGGGCTTCTTCAGCTCCTTCATGAAGAAGAGGAACGCTCCCACGCCTCCCAAGCGCAGCAGCTCCTTCCGGGAGATGGAGAACCAGCCCCACAAGAAATACGAGCTGACGGGTAACTTCTCCTCTGTGGCTTCCCTGCAGCACGTGGACGGGTTCTCCTTTGCTCCCGCGCAGCAGGACACCAGCCTGGCACCCCCCAAGTGCTACGGAGGGGGCTTTGTGCAGAGGACCTTCTACAGCGAGGAGGGCACTGGGCCCAGCAGTGCTGGGGGTGTGAGCACTGGTGGAGGGTGGTCGGGCATCACTGGCTTCTTCACGCCACGCTTGATTAAAAAGACGCTGGGTTTACGAGCAGGAAAACCCACTGGCAATGAAGAAGCTTCAAAGCCTTTTCCAAGGTCAAACTCTACATCTTCCATGTCCTCAGGGCTTCCAGAGCAGGATAGGATGGCAATGACCCTTCCCAGAAATTCCCAGAGGTCAAAAATTCAGCTGGAACGGACTGTGTCCACCTCCTCCCAGCCCGATGAGAGCACAGAGAGGGCCAGTGAGCTGATTCCCAAAAGGTTTGAAGAAGGCCCTGCTTTGACCAGAGAGAGACCAAAAGCAAAACTCTTGCCAAGGGGTGCCACAGCACTGCCTTTTCGAACTCCCTCCGCGGCGGAAGAAAAGGAGGGTCCGGGGCTAGTGGCAGCTCCTAAGGGCAAGGAGAAAAACAGCGGCCCACGACAAGGGGCCCTTGAGGATGGCGAGAGGCCGGGGTGGTTATCTCCGGTAAAGGCTGCAGCAATACTTCCAACCACTCATAACCACAAAGTGCCAGTCCTAATCTCACCCACTCTAAAACACACTCCAGCAGACGTGCAGCTCATTGGCACAGACTCTCAGGGTAATAAATTTAAGCTCTTATCTGAGCATCAGGTCACTTCTTCCAGCGACAGGGACCGGCCCAGACGGGTAAAACCAAAGTGTGCTCCACCTCCACCACCGGTGATGCGGCTCCTCCAGCAGCCGGCTGCCTGCTCGGACGCAGCAGAAGAGCTGAGCAGCGCGGCGGGAGCGCAGCACGGACTGGAACCCAACGAAGGGAGTAAGAAGGCAGCAGCAGCAGCAGCACCTGTTGGTGGAAAATCCGGGAGGCCCGCGATGCCTCCGCCCCAAGTGCCTCTGTCAACGTCTTCCACCTCCCCAGTGAAAATGGCCAACGGCACGGCCGGCGCCAAGGTGGCGCTGAGAAAGACCAAACAGGCAGCTGAGAAAATCCCCGCAGACAAGATCAGCAAGGAGGCGCTGCTGGAGTGCGCGGATCTCCTCTCCAGCGCCATCGCCGAGCCCACGCCCAACAGCCAGCTGGTGGACACGGGGCACCAGCTGCTGGATTACTGCTCAGGCTACGTGGACTGCATCCCCCACACGCGCAACAAATTCGCCTTCCGGGAAGCCGTGAGCAAACTGGAACTCAGCCTGCAGGAGCTGCAGGTGTCCTCGACAGCTGCTGGCGTCCACGGGGCAAACCCCGTCCTTAATAACTTATTGTCATGTGTCCAAGAAATCAGTGATGTGGTGCAAAGGTAGCTACTGTCAATCTGGGTAAGAGAAACACACACGGGGAGGGCGGGACTGTTTTTCTGTACTGATGCTTTCAAAAGGAAAGACTGATACTTGAGTATGTGAAGTACCTCAGATCACTGAGTTCTCCTCACGTTTACAGGTTCATCTCAAAAATTGGGGATGGAGAGGGTAGATTAAAGCTGTAAGGGGCAGAACATCAAGGATCTGTCCCTACCTAATCAGGCTGATCTGCTTGGTATGGCGAGGAAAGAAAGTTCCTTCTCCTCCCCTGGAGAGGCAGGAGAACCTATGGCAGGTTCTCCCTCTGGGCAGGACGGTGGTGACAGCCGGAGCCCTGGGCTGGCTGCAGCTGCCTGGCTGCACAGATCCCACCCTGGCTGCTCTCACCTGTGCTTTGCTGTCCTGACAAGGCCAAGGAAAGGCACTGGGGCTCTGCTGGTACCAAGGGCAGAGCAGCCCCGGAGGGGGGTCATGTACAGCTGGGGGAAAGGTCTAATGCACTGACAGTATTCAGAGCTGCTGGAGGTGGATGCACTGGTCTGGATGGCTTAACTTCCACAGCACTGTTGCTGCTGTAATGAGAACTGCAAGATTAGTTAATATATGAAACTGTCCCTTTTCCCTCCTGTCCACCTCATCCACCACCTTCTCATCATCATTGTATTGGAAGTGTCAGGGATGCTGGGCAGACTTACCACTGGAATTCCCCCTTCCCACCACACAGCCTTCACTCAGCTGATACCTATTTCTAGTGGTCTAGCACAGGTGCTGCTTGATGGTCATTTTTGAGTAGTTTGGGGCTCTTGCACAACTTGCCAGTGTTGTTGTTGGGGTGGGTGGGTTGTTCCTTTTTTGAAGTTCTAGATTGTTTTTAACTTGTTCCCACGTTTACCCCCCAGTTCAGTGTGATCACCGTGAGGACCCATGGTAGGTAAGGCAGAGCCTCTGCCTCCCTGGCTGTTGTCCACATTCCTTTAGCAGTCACAGCACTGCAGGGCCAGCTGGAGAACCAGAAAGTACAGCCCAGCCTGCCCACCACGTGTCCTTACTGCTGCAGGATTCCCTGCACCTGTCCCTTACCCTTCACACTGCCAGATTCCTGGGATTTGTTCTGCTGTTTACCTGTCTCACAAGCTTCTCAGCATCCCAAGGTGATAAAGTATGGCAGCACACAGGAAACCCCACAGGTATCTCCATGGATTTGTTCCCATATTTTAAAGGCTAGACCAGAATCCTACACTGTGGTGTAGGGAATGTGCACAGAACCTGTGCACTGCTGTGCCTGAGGCGTGGCAACAAAAGCTGTGGCTCTGCCTTGAAGGGCTCCCAGTGGGTCTCTGATGCCTTCTACCAACCCCAGAATGAGAGCAGCTGAATGGTTGGTGTTGTCATCCTTGGTCGTGGTGCTGTTTGCAGACTTGTGGCCTCAAAAAGCTGGTCTATGTCTATGCACAGCTCCCCAAGGTGTGAATGTACTGGCAAGTAGGAAGAGCTCAGTTGCTGGTTTGTGAGAGGAAAGGAAACAGGCCTGAAACCTGGCTCCAAATACACCTTACCTGCATGCTGCTGCTCACTGCACACTGCTGGTGATAGAGGATCTTGCTTGCTTTGCACCTTAAGCCTTTATTTTTTTGGCTAAAACGCTTTCTAAACTTGTTTTTGAAGTGTGGCTGTGCTGCTTTTAGTCTGAGCATTTAGAATGGAGCTGTGGCACAGGTGTGACTTTAGAAGATGGGCACTTTGTTTCTGTCTAGAAGCACATGGTGGTGCTTGGAAGCAGGCTGGGTGTCTCAGCAAGTGTCCCTGTTTTTTCCACAGAGCATAGTGAGACAGGCCTGGAAAAATCTTTAGAAATGGGCTGAGAATCCTCATTTCATTTCTGGTCTGAGCTAAGCAAAGTTGTTCCAGGGTGTGTGGAGGCACAGCAGAGGAGCAGCATGTGAGGTACAATGGACCAGTGAGCTTCTGGCCCAGTAAGTGAAGTGCTGGGGGGGAAAAGAACCAGGCAACCCCTGGGGATGTCCCAAGGCCCTCCACAGGCAGAGAACCAACCCCTTATCTCCCAGACTTTACTGAGGGCTTTTGTGGTTTACCTTATCTCTTTCAGTCATCTTCATGGAAGGTGTGCATCCAAACTGACTGCCTTTGGAAAGGTGACCTGCAAAGGGAAGGTGGCTTGTGGCATTGCTTCACAGGGCCTGTCAAACAATCAGAAGGATTTAGAAGTGGGGGGGACTCTCTTTTCTTGGGGGCAGAAGGGCAGGTCTTGCTTACTCTGGCAGACCATCACATGGTTCCATGATTGTACTGCTGGGACAAAAGGGCTGGAACTGAAGGGATTCCAGGGGAAAGGAATTTTAACCAGAACATTTTAAAGTTTAGCCCAATTCTGATGAGCATTTTGAAGAAGTGGTTTCGGTTTTTTTTTCTTTTTTTTTTTTCCCTAAATGCCAGTCTTCCAGAAAAGCTACAGTAAAAGTGGTAGAATAGCAATATGGAATTTCTAACTACTAGAACTCCCCTCTTGCTGAAGAAAGCAGCTGTGTCCCAATGAACACTGTGGGCCATCCCCACTTCCTTTCAGGTGCCCCATTTTCTCCTTGCCCCTGCAGCAGAGATGGGCAGTGGGACAGGGCAGCATCCAGCTGCTTTTCCAGAGTCACAGAATGGCTGAGGTTGGAGGGAACTTTGGAGATCACCTGGTCCAAACACTCTCCCCAAGCAGGGCCACCAAGAGTCACCTGTGAGGACCATGTCCAAGCAGCTTTTGGGCATCTCCAAGCACAGAGACTCTACAAGCCCTGTGCCCAACACAGGAGTGTTTAGTTCTCACCCCTCCTCTGGGTCAAAATCAAAAGCTGGTGGAATTTGGGGATCGTCACTCTCATGGGAAGTGTTTTCCCTGCCCTTACCTATTATCTAACATCAGGTAGGCAGATTGTGGCAGAGGTAGTGCTGATTTGACAGGTTTTTTCCCCCCTAAACTGAAGGCTGTGGAATTGCTGGGACTTCTGCTGCCCTAGAGTGTTTTATTCCCAAACTGCAATGCTCCCCTGTCCTCTGGCAGGATAGCAAAAGGAATCTGGGAAAGCTGCTTCTGCTGTAAATTACCATCCAGTTGTCTTTCCTTCCACTGCTGCTTCTAAAACTTGTACCATTCCCTCTCCCTTTAGCTAGGTCTGCCTTTCTCTTCAGCCTTAAAGGTCTCCACTGTGGCCAATTCTCTGTTTTCAGCCTGGCACCAGATGTGCAAAGGAACAAATATGGGTGCTGACACCCCATTGTTTATCCCAGTGACTTCCTGCTCCATGGTTTGGGGCAGGGGACAAGGCAGAAGCGCTGTTGTTTCTCCTCAGCACTGTCAGACAGCTGTGGGGGCACAGCTGGAGCTGGGCTCTCTTGCACTACTGTGGGCCAGAATTTAAATTTGTCTTTGCCATGGGGAAGGCACCCACGGGCCTGGTCCTGCCAAGCACAAAGCAGAGAGTGAGCTCAGGGGGGCACTTTCTTTTCCTGCCACTGTGGGAATAGCTGACTCACAGGTGCAATTCTCTCTTCTTCCTGCACCCCACACCCTTCTTACCCCAAAGTGGTGCACTTGATTTAGTCATGTTCTTCATTACTGTGGGCAGGGCTGAGGCTGAGCTAGGAGTCTGGGTCTTGGGACTGCACCAAATTCAGCCAGTGGGAAAGGGGAATTGAGGGGAGCAGTGTTGCTGATGACACAGCAGGGAGGGAGAGAGGAGGGCTGTGCTTGTCCTCCTCAGGACTTTCTCCTGGGTGCCACTGGCCTTGTGTCTGTGAGACACAGCCAAACAAGAGGGCTGACATCTGTCAGGGTGCTTTGGGGGAGCTGTGGGGCACAGGGAGCCAAACCCCACAGTGGAGACAGAGCAGCCCCTCCCCACCAGGCTGAGGTGTGGGTGGGTCACACTGCAGCCACAGAGCAATCCCTACCCTCGTGTCCTACCACTTACCCGAGGCAGGCTTTTCCACAGTGGAAAGGGTGACTGGAGGCACCAGTGACTCCACAGGATGGTGGTTCCAAAGCCATCAGGCTGCTGCCTTCTGTGGGACACACTCAGCTCAGCCCTGCTGCTCACCAGGAGCTGGCAGGGAGACTTAAAGGGAACTGCAGCATGTGTGGAGGCTGCTGGGGTGGTGCTGCACATCCCTGGAGAGTGGAACAAAGCCCTCAGCCCATTCTCTGGTAGCAGGTCCCAGGAGGTTCTGGGACAGACTTGTTTCTCCCAGCTCCAGGCTAAGCAATGTCTGTACCAAAGGAGGTCGTTCTTCCCCATGTGTCTGTTGTGCACGGGAGGTGGAGCCTGCTGGGCTCACATGGCACTGTTTGTATTGGTAGTGAACTCCTTGAGGGCAGGAATGGATTGAAATGAATCACGTTAATCACCAATCACTCTTAGCAGTGTTGTCAACTGTTTTTGTTTTTTAATTGTTATTGTAATATATTTTGGTTGTTTTTCTAATTTAATTCTCTCACTATCGTCTGACTGTGAACTGCGAACAGTGTTAAACTTGATGTAAATAAGGCCTTGGAAGGGCCTCTTTGCCTGTCGTTCCACAAAGTTTTGCCAATTTGCATTTTGTTTTAAATAAAGGTTGCAATATTTTATTGGCAAAAACCACTCAAGTAGATGCTGAGGGTTTTTTTTTCCCTCAGTGACTATTTGAAACTGCTCAGTCCTAACCAGAAGCTCTTTCTTTGGGTAGAAAAAATTGTTAAAAGGAGAAATAATTTAATTCCACCAGGCTGCAGGAAAAGCAGTATCTTTATTTATGTGGTATCTATGTAGAACCAAACTGTTGCCCTGGCGTGGTCAGAGAGCAGCTGTTGCTGTTGTGGGGCTGATCAGAGCTCACCCGGGTGTGACACACACACTGGTGACCCAGCAGAGCGCAGCTCTGGCCTCGCCCTTGTCAGTGTCACCACCACCTCCCTCAGCAGCCACAGCCAGAGCTGCTCCATGCCCACCTCAAACCAGTCCCCCACTGACCTCCTGCCACCCAGCCTGAGGCAGCCTAACCCAGCTGAACACTTGCTGACATTCAGGAAAAATCCTGGGTTATCCTGGCTTGCACACACAACCTTTAGGCTGCTGACCTTCAGCACACAGCTTGCTAAACTTCCTGCCCAGGTGACCAAACACAAGCTGAGCTGTGTCCTGTGAGGCAGCAGCCTCCCTGCCCCAGCTGGAGCATCACCCCAATGGTTCCCAGGTTTCTGACACCTGAGATTAACCCTAAACCCAGTCTCAGAAATGCCTGATCACCCCCACTGGCACAGCCCCAAGGTCTGTTCCACACAGCTGGTTTAAGGCACCTGCACTGGCTGAGCAGTGGGAGAGCAGCTGGCTCATCTCTGCCTGGGACTGTGACACCTCCTCAGGTAACAGAGCCAGTGCACCCAAGGGAAGCAGGGACTCCAAGTCTGCAGGGCCTGGACGTGTCTGTCTGGTCAGTCTCCCCCAGAGGCCACACTGCTCATCACTGGCACCACAAAATGGGTCAGAGCTTAAAATAGACCAAAGGTCCCCCGTGGGGGTGGCTGGGAAGCCAAGCCCTGTCCTTGGCAGGGGCTGTGTCACTCCTGGCCAGCACAGCCCTGTTGGAAGGGAGTTTTGACCCAGAGGTCACAGAGTGATTCCCGTAACACTGATGAAATGTTTTGGAGCTGCTGCAACACACTTATCACCTGGCCAGTACCCAGACAGCAAACAGCCCCTTGTAGTAGTATTAATAATCATCATCATAATAATAATAATTAGCAGCCAAAAAGCCACAGCATGAAATGTACTGAAGACAAAAATAAAAAAAAAGGAAGGAAAAAAACCCAAGCTTTTACTGCATCCATGAAAACTCACATTCAGCTGCAGCCTGATGCTTCAGCCACCATCCTCCTCACCTGCCCTTTGCCCTTGGGCAGAGGAGTTCTCTCCCCTTTTTGGTTCTGCAGTGAAGGAAATGGGCTCTTCACCAACCTGCTTAGTAAAGGAATTGCAGCACAAGTTCCCCTCACCCCGGCAGCTGCTTCCATACAACGGAAGGCTCCCGTGAGAGGTGGACACTCCAAGGTGAGAGCTATGGATTTGGCATCTCCAGAGGAGATTATTCAGTCCTTTCTTCCCTGCACAGACTACAATCCTGGCACATGTCCCTGAGCACCAGACACCTTAGAAAGGCATGAGAGCAACAGAAGGGAAAAACTCTTCTCCAGCAAAGCAGTTCTGTGTGATGTTGGAAAATGACAGAGAAAATTGGGGACAGGGACGTGGCTTTGGCTACACTATCTCAACAGGACCAGCCTGTCCAAGTCCTCAAAACAAGGACTTGGACAGTCCCAGTCCCCACTCACGTGGAACAGCATCCGTCAGCAGAACCACATCACCCCTCCAGCTAAAAGAAGGGACTTAGAACACCAGACAGGCTCCAAAAGCAGCCAAGCACACTCCCCACATCCCAGGAGTAAGGGATGCACCTCCTTGCCTGCAACAGCTCTGGGGGGCTTAAGTCTCTGTTAAGTCTCTGTGCAAGTGCCTGGCTGGGTCATCTGCCTCTGACCCTGTGCAAAGAGAGCAGCAGCTCCCGGAGTGCAGAACCACCTTCAGCACAAGAACCTCGGCCGCTCTGGTCCCCCTGGTGTTCAAGGAAGGAAGTAATTGATGCGCTGGGGCACGGATTTGCAGCCCTGTGCAGAGAAAAGCTTCTCCTCTTTGGGGACAAACACCATCATCTGGGCCACTTGGTCGAGCATCGCCTCGGTGTAGGGAAGGCCCCGGGCCAGGAAGGCGTCCCGTGCACAGAGCTTCACGTGCTGGTACTCCAGGGGCAGGAACGGCACCACGAAATCAATCAGGTTCTCCCTGAGGAGCTGGCTGTGGGCATAACTGTTCTCTGGAGCACAGCACAAGAAAGGCAAACTCAGAAACTTCACCTGAGAGCATCATCCCTCTGCGAGGCCAGGCTGGGCTCTGAGGGGCTCATCCAGGGGGACCCACTTGTGCACAGCTGCTCAGCACTGTGAGCACAGAGCATCTCTAGGAGCCACCAAGAGATGCCTGGAGCCCCAGAGAAGCCTCAGCACTGCCCTGTGAGGTACAGCTGCCTCTTGCCCCAGCCATTTTCAGGGCTGAAGGTGCCTGAAGGCCTCTTGGATCACAGGGACCAAGGATGGGGCTTTCATTGTCAACAACCCCCAGAGTGAGGGCCTGTTCCCCCAGCACAGCCCTGTGTGGCACACACTGGATGGACACTGCAGAGGGGCAGCCTGCCCACAGCCCCCAGGCAAGGCCAGCCCTTACCTGCAGCCTCCTGCAGCTCCAGCCGCAGCCGCTGCTCCAGCAGCTCCAGGGGGATCTCCTCCCGTGCCCGGCCGGCGCGCCAGAAGTCCAGGGCCACCTCATTGATGGTGTTGCCACCAAGATTGCTGTGGACACAGAGAGAGGTCACTCAAGATTTGCCCCAGAGAGCTGCCAGCACCTTCCCTGCAGACAGACCCCAGCAGTTCTGTTGGCAACAGAGGATTTGCTGTCTAGGATCAGCACATGGCGAGCCAGCCTTCTTCCCAAAGAGCCCCTTTGCACAGGCATCCCTGCAGCTGTCTGCCATCCTGCCAGCTCAGACCAGGGGCAGCAGGATCCTCCATCTCCCTCAGTCCCCTGTCCGGGCTTGGGAAGCCACCAACCTTGCAGGTGACATTTGGCTCCACACCAAACGCTGAACAAGCCACCACAAAGTCCAGGTTAAAGGGCAGAGCACGTGGCAGGAGTCCCACTGGAAGTAAAGGTCCAGGGCAGGGATTCAAGAGGCAGCCCAGGACTTGGCACAGCATCCTCTGCCCATGGGACAAAGCAGCAACACAGCTCCCACCAAAGGGCTCCTCTGGACACCCATGGGGGCAGCTCTGGGGTGGGGTTTGCAAGGTCCTGCAGCTCTTGAGGGTGCCAGGACAGCCCTTCAGCCTGGAAAGCAGGTCCAGGAAAGGTGTCCCCCCTCCCCAGGTGCTGGTGAGGGGCTTGTCCCCAGCCCTGAACGCCCCAGTGAACTGGGAACCAGCTGGGTGCAGAACTTGTGTGGGTGGGAGGCAGAGAGGCAGTGGGAGGCACAGATCTTGCACCCCACCCTCATGTCAGAGGCTCTGGACCCCAGACTGGAGGCAGAGAAAATTGAAAAGCCACCACTGTTTCTCACCATGCCCCCACCCACTGTCAGGGAGAAAACAGCTTGTACTGCTCCTGCTCCCAACCCAGAGCCCCTTTAGGCTGGACAGGCAGGCAGCCCAGCCCATCTGCAGCACCCTGCCAGTGTCCACAGGAGCCCTGGGGAAGAGCCATCCCTCCTAAAGCAGGTCAGTGTCACACTGCCACCAGGAGTGATGAAACCCCTGGGGTGACACACTGCTGCAGTTCAAGGCACCCTGCTCCCCTCTGCCTGCTGACACTGTGTCCATTCCTGAGCTGCATGGCTGCCAAGCAGGACACCAGGCCCTGTGCAGCTGGCAGCACGTCCACCCTGCTGAGCAACAGGGCAGGACCTGCCCCTTCCACCACAGCCCCCTGCACACAGGTGGGAACAGAGTGAGGGGAGTTCCACAGGCACTGGGCACTCACACAGGGAAACCTCTCTGAGGGAAACAACCAAGCTTGGAGGTTGGAACCCTTGCCTGGATGGTGGAAGTGGAGGAGGAATGCTCTGCTCACCTCCAACCACAAGGAACAGCTCCTGCCAGAGCCAAGCCCAAAGCTGCAATTCCCAAACTGAAGGGAGCCCAAGATGCTGATCTCTGACTCTTTAGGGGCACTTCAGTCAGGTGCCTGCCTCACATCCTGGTTCTGAGATGTCCCATTTCTCCCTCCAGCTGCATCCCACACAGAGACAGTGCTGGGGTACACTTCCTGGGAAAGGAACCAACTAAACCAAGCTCTGCTGATGCCAGGATCAGCCTCACAGCACCTCAGTCTGCAGCCACAGCCAGGCAGTGGGAACTCCCCAGCTCCTAACGATGCATGGGAACTTCCCACCAAGACCTTCAGCCCCAGCTCTGCTCCCTGGAGTGTGACATCTGCCCAGCTGGGCAGGGTGACCCTATGTTAACTGACTGTGCTTCCTTGCCTCCAAATCTAGACTCAGGCTCAGGTGTCCCAGCCTGGCTGGACCTCAGCTCCTCCTGCAGATGTTCCCAGGGAGGATGCCCAGCATCCACAGGTAAAACCGAACATGGAGGCAACCACCACGAGGGAACAAGGTACCTGTGCCCTCCCCTGCTGCCTCAGCCCCTTGTATCACACCTCTAGGGACAAACACCATTACTTGGGGACCAGAAATCACCTGAGGAAGAGGAAGATGGATCTCTGCTGATCTGCCTTGTTGGTGTGTTGAGCCATGAAGGGTGTGATGGCATCCAGGAGGTTGGAGTGCAGCTTCTCGGCCTCGTCGAAGATGAGCAGGGCCTGCCTGCAGCGCTGCAGGGTCTCGCTGATCTGCCTCTGCAGCTGGGCCTGCAGCAGGGAGGGCAGTCAGGAGCCCCTGGGACCACCCAGCTAAGCACCACAGCTGCTCCATCCCCTCCCACCCAGCAGGACAGGGCAGACAACGGGAAGGGCAAAGGCAGGAAAACCAGTGAGGTGAGATACATTAGTTTAATAAGTGAAGGAAAGAGGAAAGAAAGACAAGTGGTGCAAAGGCAGCTGCCCACGCTGCCACAAACAAATGCCCAGCCCATCTCTGAGCAATGGCTTCCTGCCCCCAAACCCCCTCCCTGCAGCTTTTATTCCTGAGCATGGCAGTAAATGACATGGAATATGCCTTTGGCACTAGGACTCACCTCTTTGGTGTGTCCCAAACTTCTTGTACTGACCTCAGGGGCTGAGTGGGAGAGGGGGGAAGCCTGAGGCTGTGCAGGCACTGCTCAGCAGTAACCAGCCAGTGCTGTGGACCCAGTTTCCCTCACAAACCCAAGGCACAGCCCCACAGGGGCTGCTGGGAAGGACATGAACTCCAGCCCAGCCCACGGGACCATCCCCTGTTGTTGGCTCTCACCTTGTAGGAGTCCACGTAGTTGTGGTGTGGGAAGTGGAGCAGGGACACGAACACCCTGACACAGTCACTCCTCAGCCCGTCCCGGTACAGGTGAGTGGCCACCATCCGAGCCACAAAGTTCTTCCCCGTGCCAGACCAGCCATGGAAGGACAGCACCAGAGCCTTGGGGGGCCATGGGCTCTGCAGGAAGCCCTGCACCGCCCGCAGCACCACGTCCTTGGCCAGGTGCTGCCCGTGCAGCTGCCCATTGAGCTCTGCCTCCAGCCCTGCACAGAGAGCACGAGCTCAGCTCCACCTGCCAGCACAGCTACTGCACGTGGGGGTAAGGGGAAAATGTGCAGGGCTGCCTGGCCAAGAGGACTGTGAAGTGGCATTAAAGCCACAGGTTGCCTGTGCCTGCCTACATCAGCCTCTGGCCTCAGAAGGACACAAAATCTTCCACTGACTCCTTTTTTCCTTTAGGAAAAGGCAGATATGCTTGGCAGCTGCAGAGAGCACCGGTGCCCCAAGGCCCTCTCAAGCTCCCAGCACAGGGTTTGCATACCAGGAGTCTCAGGGACAGCAAACACAAAGACACCTGCTCATGGCTTACACACAGGTCTCAGTGTGCCCTCCTGACCTAGGGCAGGGTCGTGGGCCAGTTTGGGTCCTGCTATATGTGCCTGGAAGCTATGGGATGCAGGCAGGGCTCGTGGCAAGCTGGAGCAGATACACCTATGCAGTAAGGAACAAACTCTTTGGTCTCAGAACTTCAAATGGGACACAGGACTGAGCTCAGCCGCTCACCCTCCCACAGCTCAGCACCCCACTCAGAAAAGCCCTTTACTAACAGCACTTTCTAAAATACACTTTAACAGGAAAAAAGCCTCAAAACAAGCCACAAAGCAGCACAGCCCCTACCTGTGATGTTGTTGATGATCCTGCAGTCTCCCGTCTCACAGCACTTGCCGAAGCTGCAGTACCAGGCAGAGAGGATCTCCAGGTAATCCTGGCCCACCAGAGGAAAGCCCCAGCCTGGAAACGGGAGCAGAATGAGCAGAGAAGTTACAGGAAAGGCTTTTTTACACTTTGGGCTCACGCAATCCTCTCCCAGGTGCATGGGCTCAGCCATGTGCCTGCGGGCAACCCTGGCTGCAAGGAGGGACAGTGAGTTCGGAATTGGCAGCAGCCCGAGATGGCTCCGAGTGCCCAAGAAGCGCAAGAGCCTCATCCCGGGGTGTGCCAAGGAGGGAGATGCCCGGGGCAGCCACCTCGGGAAGGAAGGGCAGCGCCCCAGAGCCGGGGCCACAGCAGGGTCCGGACCTGCTGCTCCCTCCTGGGCACGGGAGGGAACAGAGCAAGGCGCTTACCTGGGATGGGACCGGCCTCTCGTTCTCCTTGCTGCTTCTCCTCCTCCTCGCAGCCCTCCTGCCACACCTTGCACGCCAAGTACTGCCAGTAGTGCTTGGACAGAGCTCCCAAATGCTTCTTCACGGCTTCGTACCTCACCCTGCCCCACGGTGCCCCCTCCGGGACGGCTCCCTGCTCGTCTGCCCAGGGCGCCCGGGGCGGTGGCGTTGTCCCGGGGCTGCCCGAGCCGCCCAGGAGCAGCAGCAGCACCAGCACAAAGCAGCCGAGCCCGCCGGGGCCCGGGAGCCTGGCCGGGCCCATGGCAGCGATGCGGGATCGGGAACGGAGCGGGCCCGGCCCGGGAACGGAGCGGGCCCGGCCCAGCCCCGCTGGGCCCCGCGGCCGGCCCGGCCCGAGCCGCTCTCACTTCCTGAGGCGTTGCTGGGAGCAGCCGCGGGCAGTGCCGGCCCCGGCCAGACGTGGCTCCCTGTCGCCGTCGCAGCCACGGGGACGCGACAAAAGCCGAGCCCGGGGCCAGCGGCGGCTGCGGCCCCGCCCCGGGCCCGGCCAGCCCCGGCTGGGAGGGGAAGGGCTGGGGAGGGGCCCGGGGAGGCTCCCGGCCACCGCCTCCCACAGAGCTGCGGCAGCGGCAACGAGCGCCGGGGGAAAGCAAATAACCTGGATTTTAAGTAGCCCACAGGCTCGGCTGAGGTTTTACAGCCGCAGGCACAAGAGCAAATGGCAGCTGTTCCTCAGTGTCCTTTCAAAGGGGACACAAAAATAACAGGTGAGGAAATAAAAACAAGGGAGCAGCGGGGGAGCGGCAGGGCTGTCCAGGCTGCGTTGGCTGCCTGCTGTCCTGATATCCTGACTGAGCCCAAGGAAAAAATATTTTGGAATTGGAAAGGATTTCAAGGTTATCTCGCACGCTCAGAAAAATAAAAGTAAGTAGGACCATAAATAGAATTAATCCAGCCTGGTAGTTGCCTGGTCCAGGTGGATGGGAGGGGGGATGCAGGCGTGGAGCAGAGTGCATCACCATCTACAGGTGCCTGCAAATATTACACAGCAACATTTCACTTACTGGGACCAACAAAACGACCCCTTCAGCTACAAAAACAGTGAGGGCGAAACCTGAACACCACTTGCAACAACTTAAACAGAGCTAAAAATAGTGCATTAAAGAAATAAATTAAAATCAAACTTGCTGTAGCCATAGCAAAAAAACCCTGCTATCAGCCTTTCCAAAAACTAGTTGAGGTATCTCAAGCATTTATACAGATTTATAAAAAAATTCATAGCCGGAACATTCAAACTTTGCCCACCCAGGATAACTGCTCTAGCTGAAAAGGGCTTATTAAAAGGGACAGATACTGTAAAAAATAGATGGTTGTTGTTATTCAATGATATTATCAGACTTCTAGAGTCCATACCTCTCTGGTGTATTCTCATGGCTGCAGCTCTTCACAGACTCCTTCTGCTGCATGCTGTTCTCTCTCAGGGCAGGGCTCCTCCAATGCTCTCCCTGACTGGCTAACCCACCCCCTTTTATCCCAGTCATCTTCATTGGTCACAGCTGCAGCCCAATTAAGGACATGGCAGCTGCAGCCCCTCAAGGGCAACCGGGACCTCTGGGGCAAAGCCTCCATACAGATATTCAAATACATTTCCTCTACTATAGATGGTTTTGTGTTCCAAAGGAAAACAGAAAATTTTGAAGGATAAACTGACTGTCCAACATTGCACCAGCTCAGGGTATAATTCCCGGGATGTCAGCCCTGCCCAAGTGCAGCACACAGTCAGAGCCAGAAGGACAAACAGCTCTTTAGGAGGCCCTGGCACAGGGTGCCCAGAGAAGCTGTGGCTGCAGCAGCCCTGGAAGTGTCCAAGACCAGGCTGGATGGGGCTTGGAGCAGCCTGGTCTGGTGGAAGATGTCCCTGCCCATGGCAGGGGCTTGGAACAGAGGGATCTTTAAGGTCCCTTCCAGCCCCAGTCATTCTGGGAATCTCTGAAGGGACATAGGATGCCCATGGTTTTTCCCTTGCTCTGCTGAAACCCCAAGTGCAGTTTGCTGATCCTGAGGTGAGGCTGGAGGCAGAGGCAGCTGCAGGAACCTGCACAGCCCTAGAGCTGATGGGAGGATGCTCAGCTTGTCACTCACAGCTGGTTATTCCAGGCAGTCAGTCCTGGTGAGCAGCAAGCTCCTGATTAAGGCTGCACCACCTTGGCTCGGCTCAGCTCAGCTGCCATCTGAAGAGAAAACAGCACCACAAGAAATGGTTATGCCTGGCTTATTCCACACCCCAATGCAGCCTGGGACAAGCAAACACTCAGAGGGAACCTCACAGTCCAGAATTTCATTTACAGGCTCTCCAGGGAAATGCCATGCACCCATCTTTTAGGTTTTTCCCCATTTCCATACAGCAATTTCTTCTGCACACCCATCTCTGCACTCTGACAGAAGGCAGGAGGAGAAGAGCCTCTCTCCAGAGCTCAGTATAACACGGTTATGGATTAGATTACTAAATAAAAGAAAGATCTAGAATAAAGGGTATGAGAGGAGTCCTTTTCCCTCCTTCATTTTCCCCCCACAAAGTCCTACCTATCCCCAGTCTCTTAAAAATACTGAGATTCTACAAAAAACAAATCACCAGTTCCACACTTGGGATATATGAACTAAGGACTTCTTTTCCTATTTTTTAGATTCAATTAAAAAAATTGTAGGGAAAGGATTTGAGGACTTCAGGGAAAGTGCTTATTTTCAAGACCCTTTGGTTCTCCATTGGCTCAAAGTTGTTTGTATTCATTCTTTTGTAAAAGTACATTCATTACATAATCAGAAACACTAAAATCTCTCAGTTATACAAATTCTCACTCTGTTACTATGGCAAACCACTGCAAAAATTCAGAGCAGCAGCACAACAAAGTGCTTGGAACAACAGCTCTCAACTGCCAGTTTCTGCCTGTCAGAACTTAAAAGCATCTGTAGCTGTTGAACTGTTCATACACAAGCAAGAATCCTGTCCTGCTCCCTGAGCAAATTGGCACCTCAAAAATAGAGATGGAGGAAAGGAAAAGTTACTGGCAGCACACAATGCTAGGAAACAAACAAAAAAAAACCAACCCCAGAACATCCTCCCCCACAAAACCCTCAAAATAAACCCCAGAAGACAGTTCTTACAGAATGCAACAATGCTGAAATCTGAAGTTTCAGTGAGAAACTCTAGTTTAAAGCAAAACAGGTTTCACACTGCCAGTTGATGCTACAGAGCAGGTGAAAGATGCCTGAATTCAGAGGTACCTCCTCTCCTGCCTCTGAAACACTCCCTGTTGGGGCACTAAGAAAAACTCCTCTGCAGCCTGAGTACAGCCCTGCTCCTGGGGGAGCACTGACCTGCCCATCCCAATAAAAGCTCAGCAGAGGCAGCCACGAGCACCTGCCAGCTCTCCAGACACCCCTGACAACCCAGCATTCATCCCTGGCTCCAGGAACCAGCTCCTGGTTCCATGCCCAGCAGATGCAGGGCCATGGGATGCATAGGCAGAACCACACCTCAGTCTAGGTGTGTTTTATTTCTGTATCCCTTTGGGATCCCTCTTCTTCCTTACTAACAAGGCTCTGGCAAACAAGCTGCATTTTTTGGATATACATGACTGGAGTAAATGCCATTGACAGAAATCAGCAGAGGAGGAACTGGGAGTCAGCAGCAGCAAAACACTTCACACATTCAGCCCACCACATGTTGGAACTCCAGACAGACAGACAGACAGGGGAGGGAGAGAGACACTTAGGCAATCCATCAACGTTGCTTTATTAAAATCTTTATTCACACAATGTTGCTTTATGTGGGATCTGACCCCGGGGGATAAGTAGAAAGTCATAATTGCATTCTGTTTGCTTATTAGCAACTCCATTTGTGCAGCAGCTCCCAGGGGCCTCCTCTGGCACATCCAAGAGGGGGGTCTGTTTCCAGCATCCTGCTCCAGCTGCTGCACTAAATAAATTACCTTCTTAATAAATTAGTACTTTTGAGTTGAAGTTTGTTTGGCAAGACACACTCCAGTTCATCAGCTGCTGAAGGAGAGCTGACGCAAGTGTCTCCTCCCCCCGATGGCTGACTTGGGAAGGAGGAGGAGGAGGAGGGAAATAGCAGATGGCTGATGAGACTCTTTAATTAGTTCTTGATTTCTGTGCTTCCAGTGCTCTGATATCATTGATAGCCATGACACAACCAGTGTGTAACATCTGGGGCCAGTGGGTGACACGTGCCCAGTGAACAAGCATCAGAAGGTGTCTGGAAAACCTCCTCCCCAGAGCACCTGCCTTGCAAACAATGCTATTTTTCAGAGATTCAAGCAGACCCTGTTGGCACGTGGATGCTGCTCCTCATTTCCTTTGCAATGGTTACAATTTAAAATCTCCCAGGGTTCTGTATTTGAGCAAAACGACCATCACTGCCAAAAGGGCAGAAATTGTCACAAGGCCAAAACCAGATCTTCCTGATTTTGGTTTAAGAGAGGAATTTATTTTTCTTTCCTGCTGCAGAACACCAACCTCCAGTAGTGTTTACAGCAACAAGAAGCATCACTATCACAAATAAAAAACCAATCCAAAAAACAACCATTTCTTGCTTCCTTCTACTGATATTGCTGGACTTCATGCCCTTTGTCCACAAGTAAACCAAAACAAACCAATACCCTGCTTTAAATCTTTGACATTTATACTGGGAAAAAACTCATCCCCAGGTTCCATCTGACAGCAAAAGCTTTAGCTTAGAGCAATATGTAAATCCTCAACATTAATTTAATTTCAACGACTGAAAGGCTTTTTTTTAGCCCATTATTAAATAAAATGTAAATATCAAGAGTGATCATATAGAAATCAAAAATTAAATTTTGGTAGATCCCTCCCAAAATATTAAGAGCTCAAAAAGAAGAATATGCTTTTAGAAATACTACAAGCCACCAATCATGTGCTTCACTATCTCCCCTTTGGGTAAATCATCTGAAATTTCCTGGGAGACAGCTTAAACCAGCACTTGCTCCTGCCACACAGGCACCACCCAAAGTGTGTTCTGTTATCAGGTGATAGAGGCAAGAGCTTCACAGTGTCCTCAGAGCTGGCTGTGTGTCACCATCCTGACTAAGAACTCCAGTAAATAACTCCAGATCCCATCCCATCACCTCATTGCTCTATGGCATCTATGAGTGTGGCCAAGTCCAGAAGAGAGCAAAAATAACAGAGAATTCAATCCCAGGTAAACAGTCACATTCTACTTTCAAGATACTCTGCTCATGCAATGAGAAAAAGACTTCAACAAAACAAACCAATGCCTGCATTGTTCAGATAAACTCTCTCCCTGACACCTCCTGGATCAGGTGTGGCCAAGGGGCAAGAACAAAACAGCTCTTTACCTGCCTGCCACACTGCACTTAGAGAAGAAGTTAGATTTTCCTGACAAGAAAATCAAGGAAAAGGGCTCAAACTGACATTTTGGTGCTCTTGCTCTCAAGTTCAGTAATCTGTAATCACTTGGGGAAGGAGCTCCTTCCTTACACTAAGGACCATGCTGGCTGAACACTGATGCAAAGCTGTTCAATTTGGAAACAGTGATGAAGCTGCTTCTCTTCTGGAGACACAAACTGAGACCTGTGCCAAGGTGATCAGCTTTATGACACAAACTCAGCACAGTGCTGAAGGACAACAGGACTAGCACAAGGTGAGTGTTGCAGGCCTGTCCTGAAAAGCCAACTTTTCTCTATCTATGGCCATAGTCCATTAGTGAGGACTCCTGGATGACCATCCCAGGCAGAACATTGCAGTGGGAGTTGCAGGAAGCAACTGGGGAAGGCAGAAAACCTCCTGGAAGTAGTCACAGCTTCTGAGCTCAGCCACAGCCAAAGCAGGTGAACGTGGGACCCCAACACTGGTGTGCCCAGAACAGAAGTGCTGAGCTGTGCTCACAGGGAGCAGCAGAAAGCTCTCTCAGGAGAGAAGAAGACAGACCACAGCTCAGGGGTGTCTGCACACCTCAGGTGACTGCTGGTGACTGGGAAGTCCAGCAAACACCTCTTCCCCCAGTCCCACATGCCCAGAGGCTCCACAGCACTCAGGGCTCACAGTAAAGCAGCCTAACCCTGCTACACAGAACTGCTGCCAAGGACAGATTCTGTCCTCCTCAGCTACAAGAAAATGAACATTTGTTTATAATGGACACAGGACTGAAGGATAATTTCTCTACTCAGACCTTGCCAGATTATTTAAAAAAAAAAGAGGGACAAGACAAATGGAAACTTACTATAACCCCTTAATTATCAAGTGCTGTATAACCACCCTGTCCTCTCCTAAATCTCCAACCTTGTGGATAAACCTTTGATAGGACTTCAGCAAAAACACTGAAGCATTACACATATGAGGCAGCCCCCTTTCCCAGCCTTTTATCAAGGAAAAGCCAAGTGAGCAGCAGAGGTCCCCTCTCCCACCCCTCAGACAACCAGAAGAACATCCCACCCCGGGGGGTGGCACAACTCTCCAGTCCAACAGTTATTTTATTCACCCCTGCTCGTTCTCTAGAGAAGCAGTAAAATGCCCAACCAGCTCAGAGCTGATTGTGTACAACCCTGAATGAACAAACTCGCCAGAGTAAAGGGGGAAGAGAAGGGGAGGGGACTGTTCTGTTCATCTCTGAGGGTCCCCTGCAATCCAGTCCACAGAGGAGTTCAGTATCCAGACTCTGCACAGCACCCAGAGCCGTGTTCATCCAGCGTGGTGCCCACTGCCGGCAATGGCCACGGCACAGTGGCCACCACGGGGCTGAGCCATCCCAGGCTCCTTCCCACCTCTCACTGCTGCCAGCCCAAGGAAACAGCCAGTGTCACCTCCCTTCCTCTGGCTCGGGAGCTGTCCTGTTCATGTCAGTCCATCGTGGCCACAGCCCTTCTGAACTGATTGTGCTGTTTTTCTATCGCTTGTTTGTTTGCTTGTTTTTTAAAAAAGGAGTTTCATCTCGTGTTCTGCTGGGATTACAAGTGAGACAGAGTCATCCTGTCTTCCACCAGCACAACATCTGGCCCAAACTGGTCTGTGCACTGCTTCACTGTAGCCAGGATGCTGAGGAGCCGCTGGTCCAGGGCGTCCAGGTGAGGGGTGGAGAGCACAGGTGAGATGGGGTCATGAGACATGGCAGTTTTTAAGGCAGACTTCAGGACTCCGTTCTTCAGGTAATTCAGCCTGTTCCAGGTAGAAACCCGGATACTGCAAAAGAAACAAACACACATCACCACACCAGGCTCCTGCTGCATCCCACGGGAATACCGGCTCACCAAGAATGGAGACTCCGTGCAGAAGTGGGTTTGGGATGGCAGGGTCCAGGTGGAACTGCATCTCAGACAAGATCTAATCTAATGAAATTTGAAAATTCAAGGTGATGAAGAATCAATCTGGTGTGACAAAACTCTGATGTTACACAGGAACACTTCCAGCTGAGAGCACAGAAAGTCTTCAGTCCTGCGGCCTCGCAGACACAGTTTGGAAAGGAAAGAAAAGGAAGGAAAATCAACAAATTCAATAAAGGTCACCTCAGGAAGAGCACCACTGACCAATGATGAATCACAAAGGACAAAAGGCAGTTGGCCAAACTTCAAGAAAGAGAACACAGCAGTGACTTTTCCTCTTCACTGACCACTGAGCTTGTTTGTGTCAGCCCATCCCAACTCTCATGTTCTGTGAAGTCTCTTGGGATTCTCCCCCAAACCTTTAGTATGCAAATCTTTAGCATCCCTGGTCTAAACTCTTGGGTTTGATGGCTTCCAATAAAACCAGCAAAATAAGAAAGTGTTGTAACAAACCTATAGTTAAAACAATTATGCAAATTAATTATTATATGGCATTTGCCCAGTACCAAAAAGAAGGAAAATCTGAAAAGCAGGAAATTGCCAAGTCTCTTACAGAGATAAACTTCTTCTCTGGTTGCATTTGGGGGAATCAAGATGACAAAGACTCCAGAAGAATCTCAATAAGGCACAAAATTTAACATACATCTAAAACTAATGCAGGAAAACTAAAGAATTTAAAAGTTCTTTAACTGTTCTGCATGTGACTTTTACAAGGATCCTGCAGAACATGGGCCAGGTGTACTGCAGGGAGCTGTGCTTAGTGCGAGCAAGATGAGAGCTCAGGCTTTCTGCAAAGGTCCCAGAGAATTTGGAAGACAGAACCTTTCAAGGACAAGCTTCACAGACAAGCTCCATTTGGAAGGCTTGAAGGAGTTCATGCTGAAGTATCAGAGTTGGGAAATTGGTATCTCAGTATTTTTCTTCCTGGAAATTTTCACAGAAGCCCAGAATGGCTTGAACTGGAAGGGCCCTTAAAGAACATCTCATTCCACCCCCCTGCCAAGGGCAGGGACACCCTCCACTAGATCAGGTTCTTTCAAGCCCTGTCCTACCTGGCCTTGAACATTTCCAGGGATGGGGCAGCCCCAGCTTCTCTGGGCACCCTGTGCCAGGGCCTCCTCAGAGGCAGAATTCCATCCCAATGTCCCATCTAACTCTGCCCTCTGTCAGTGTGAAGCCATTCCCCCTGGTCCTGTCACTGCAGTCCCTTGTCCCAAGTCCCTCTCCAGCTCTCTTGGAGCCCCTTTAGGCACTGGAAGGAGCTCTGAGGTCTCCTCAGGGCCTTCTCTTCTCCAGGTTGACCATCCCAGCTCTCTCAGGCTGTTCCAGAGGAGAGCTACTCCAGCCCTTGGAGCATCTAATTCCTAATGAGAAACAGCAATGGCCTGGTAAGAGACTGGACACAGAACAGAAATCAGAAAGCCACAGCCTCTGAAAATAAACCCACAGCTCACAAGGCCAAAGCAGAAACAAAACTCTGCAAAGAAACTACACATTTTACTTGAGAGGAGGCCCCTGAGCAAGGCTGCAGGCTTTTTTTGGAAACCATGTTTGAAATTATTACATTGCCTTTATTAAATTGCCATCCTCCCCTACTGTCAGGGAGAACTCAAGCAGGGATGTGAATGTTGATTTGCCAGGAGCTGGGTGGGACAGCTGCAGATGCAAAGTGCCTGTCACACTGAGAGGTGAGGACTGGAGGTGAGAACACGTTCTGCAGCCAACCCTCTGCCCTCATGAAAATGGATTCCTCAGCTTCTTGGGCAGTGCCCATCCATCAAACAGACGATATCTCAAAAAGTACAGCACTGTGGACCCAAGCAAACCTTTTCAGGTTGCCAGAAGGCTCCCAAGTTAATGAAATTGCAAACCTAAGGACAGAATTACATAAGTAAAGTGAAGTGAACAGCACCTCTGTGTTTCACTTACATGCAGCACTGATAGAGAGGAGCCAGGATGCTTCTTTCATCCAGGGCAGGGTTTCCAAAGCTGAAAAGCAAAATGAAAACCAAGTGAACCAGCTGAACTCCTAAGGTTCTCAACATAAAGGGCTTTGTAAAGAATTCAGAGAAATCAATATTAGGCAATTTCATGCTCCAAGAGATCAAATAATTTAAATTAAAATATAAACAGTCCAAGACCAGTCACTGATAAAACTTTCATCAGCATCAGTTAAGCAGGTAAACAGAAGCAACACCAGCATACCCAGTTCTTTATCAGACCAAGGCCCCTTAGGAAAGCATTTCAGAGGAGTTCAGAAATGGTGCAGGGGTAAGGAATAACTGCTATTCTGGGCATGCAGAATGGGAGCTTTGCCTGTCTGACACAGCTGGTCAGGGAAGGAACCCAACAGCAGCAACAGTTCACTGACAAGGTGATTAACTTAAATATTTCAAGCCAAATTCCATAGTATTTCAAGCTTCATCCAAACACATGCTGGATTTATTTTTCATAGTTTCACCTTCCTCATAATACTGTTTTCAACTAAGAACTTTCCCTTCAATAAAGATAAGTTGCTGCAGGGGCCTGGCCTTATGCTGCCCAAATAATTCTGTTATTCATAGCTTTAAAACTCAATAAGCTCCCAGGGAAGTGGTCATGGCACCAAGGAGCATCTGCTCTTGCTCACATAGTTTAGTTTTAGGGAGCCCTGTAAGAAACAAGGAGTTGGGGTCAATGATCCTTATGGGTCACTTCCAAATTGAGATCTACCATGGTTCTACGAAAAACTGTCCCCTACCCATTATTTCAAAGGAGCTGAAAGTAATTTAAAATTTTATTATAAATAAATAACTTAAATTTTCAAGAAAACAATTTAATGTCAGCCTGCAAAGCCCCACCAAAAATATTTTCATAATGCCATAGGAAATGACCATAACAAAAGGACTTGACCTTCAAACCCCATGTTCACTTCCAGTGACTAATCCATCACCTTCCTTCCTCCAGCACATTGTCAGTGAGGAACAGAAAGAGCATTTTTGCCAAATTCTCCTAAAGCAGCAGTAATGAAGCAGTCCCAAGGTGGAATGCATCCTGCTGTCATACTGCAGTATTACTGAGCAGGCTGATGACAGGAAGGATGGATGGAAAGATGGAAGGAATCCACTATACAAAAGATAAATGGGAACAGAAAGGTAACTCCAAGCCTTGCAAGGATCTCCAAGGTCTCAAGTGCTGTGGACACTTGGTACAAGTGGTGTGCAAAGCCAGAACAGAGCCTGCCACAGGAACTGCTGGTCTTTCACAGAAGGGAAACTCACTGCCACTGCACATGGGAGTGCCCACCAGAAAAATAAACCATCCAGAATTGCTGGACTAAATGATGAGAAAGGCAAGTAGATGACCTTTATGTTTTTAAGAAAAATTAATCAAATTGTTATGATTTAAACAAGGCTGTGTCTTCAGTGTGATTTTTAACCTAAACTATAGTGGACAATGTACAAAAAAACTATAGCAAGGACAGAAGAACTCACATTCTAAACATATTTTTAAAACATTTTTGTTCGGGTAAGAGTTAATGTCCACATACAGAACATGATAATTTTTGTGTTTGGTATCACTTCTACCTCCATTCTAAACTTCTAACCTTTCAAAGCCAGAGTAGGCATATCCAGCAGGCAGGGAATGCCAAATTATTCAGAAACACATTTTAGAAAGATCTGCTTTTATTACAGCACTCACTTATACTGACTGGTGATAAATAAAAAAGCCAAAATTTTCAATTTTCCATTAATTAAAAGCCTGAAAGGAAAGGGCATTTCTGGGGATAGGAGGAGAGACTTGAGCAAACCTTTGAAAGTTGCTTTGGGAAATACTGTGTTAACTGGGGAGTTTCTGTAGATTGAGTAGGACTTTGGCAAGACAGAAGGGTCTCTAGAGCACAGAGTAGAATCAGAGAGTCCTAAAATGGTTTGGGTTGGAAGAGTTGGGCTAAAGCTCATCTTGTTCCATCCTCCTGCCATGGGAAGGGACACTTCCCACTAGACCAAGGTGCTCCAAGCCCTGTCCAACCTGGCCTTGAACATTTCCAGGGATGGGGCAACCTGTGCCAGGGCCTCTCCACCCTCAGAGGGAAGAATTTCTTCCTACTATCTGATCTAAATCCACTTTCTTTCAGTTTGGATCCATTCCCCTTTGTCCTGTCAGCACACAGCCTTTGAAGGACCCTAAGATTTAGCGATTAATTTCTGATAAAAAGGAGATAGACTATTACAAACAATACTAAAGAACAAATCAGCGAGAGAGAGAAAACAGAGAGAGAGGCAGAGCAGATCAGTGTGTGCCCTTGCAGGCAGCACTGCCGGCCAGCAGGGGTGAGGGCAGGCTCACCTTTTGGCATTGTCCAGCAGGATGAGCATGCTGGCGCCCTCATCATCCTGGAAGCTCTCGTAGTGGTGCCGGTCGGCGTTGCCGATCAGGTAGTCAAAGATGGCCGTGTCGATGATGTCCAGCAGGCGCGGGCCCGAGTCGTACGGGGACGTTTTCTTCACGGCGTCGCAGTAGCTCTCGTCATACTCCCACCTGCAGCCAGAGGGAACCAAGCAGCTTCAGGGAACCGCCCTGCACAGCAGCAGCGGCTACAGCTGCCCTGGGGCACTGCGAGTGCACCAAGAAAGGGCAGCAGCCCAGGCTGGACCAAGAAGGGAGAGCTGGACAAAAGTGTTTAGGAGAGGAGTAAAGCCTGCAGTGACATCCCAGCCTATGGAGCAAACTTCAGTTCAAAGATACACAAAGATCATCTTCCAATGGAAAACAAAGTCAGGGTTTGCTTCCTCACACCTCCACAGTGACTGGGCTATGTTAGGGGAAGATTACTGCATGCCTTGTCTTCCTCAGCTTCCCAAGGAACACTTCAGTTCTGTGTCACTTTCCATTGCCTTGAGCTGTTTCCATCCTCTTCCTTTTTTCTTTCTAATGGGCCCCTCTGCCCCCAGAAGGGCTTCACAGTGGTCACTGTCCCTCACTCACAGCTGTCTCTTTCCTCCCCTCCTCTCACCTTCTTCTCCACTGACATGATTTCAGGCTTCCCTCTTATCTCCTTCTCCAGGTAATCTCGTAACATGGATGTCATGTCTCAATTCTCCAATGCTAGGATTTTAAATTTCCTCATTTTCTTCTTTACAGCTTTCAAAGCTATTCAACACCACCACCAAAAGAGCCAAATCTCTGGTGTATATCCTTTCCATCTGTCCACCTAAATAACAAGGACATCTTCTATGTAAGGACTAAAACAATCCTTCACAAAATAGCAGTTAAATTGGAAATGCCTTAAACCATCTGTGATTTGGAAACAGAGATGGAAGAAACACAAGCTGGAGAGACTTTCTGACATGCTCAAAACTGCAGATATTCATAAAAGTAGGAAGATCAGAATTTACTGACTACAAAAGCCACATATCCCACTTCATCTTTTAGTGGTCTGGAACCAGAGATCCCAATATCCCACCTTTCTTCCAGGTATCCAAATCAGAGAGCTTAAAAATTTATCTTTTCAATGTGCTTAATAACAGATCACCATGTTCCTCAAACACTGTGCCTAAATCCCCCTAGGAAGAGGGATCTTTGCACCAAGGTCCAGCTCACACTCAAGGTGTAGCACAAATCCACACAACAACAGTCTCAGAACCTCTTCTCCTTGCTGCATCCCACTCTCCCTCAAGTGTTTCTTTTTCTCTCACTTTACTTCAGAGCAGTACTTAATCTCCTTGCCACAATTTTTCAGATATGCTATGCTCTCTCTCATTTGCCATGCAGTCTTTCAAGAGACACTTTCATCCAACACTCATTTCTGATAATTTACATTGTATTAGCACAGGCCTTGGAAGGTCAGGGATTTTGTCTATTACACCTCCATTAAAAATTACATACACTAATGTGCCTGTGTGAATTACGTTCAAAAGGTCAACTCAAAACAGCAGCTAGAGCAGGAAAAAATTCTTAGAGAGTTATTTTTTCACAATTACCAGGCACAGAAAAAGGAGAGCATGACACCAAGAACCTTTAATTCTGATCTCTCAAAGTGAAATGTGCAGCATGACATGGTGAAAAACACCAGAACCTTGTAACCTCATCTGCAGGAGGCAAGTGTGAGTTTAAATACACCAAATATCAAATCAGCACAGGAATCAAGGTAAACCCCTGTGTAAGCAGGCAGGGTGTGATGAAAAGGAGCCTCTCAACAGGAGGAACACCTCCAAGAAATTCATCCTGTTCATCACTGCAATGTATCATGTACTGAACACAGCTGATTTTCACCTGCTGGGAAAGAAAAAACATCTGCTGCTCAAAATTCAATCTGTGCATTTTATACCCTAAAACAATCCAACAGAGCTTTTGGATGAGATTCCTTCTGAGAACAATCACACTGGAAATCAATGGATACTTTAGATAAAGGACTGAAAATCTCTTCTAATCACTTTCAAGTTCAAGACAGAGTCAGAAAAATTTACTAAGCTCAAATTCATTTGTTCAAGTCATGGCAAAAACATCCCCACCTCAGGAACTCAGATGTGTTACATCTATTATAGAATGCTGCTTACAGAAGGACAAATGTGGGATTTAGCATTCTTTACATGCTGAGCATGGTCACCAAATACTGCTGGCATTCAAAGTAAAGGAATTTCCAGGGTGTGTTGATGTGGCACTGCCTGATTTTTGGTAACAGGGAAAGGCCACAGGTTTGGCTTCTGTGAGAAGCTGCTGGAAGCTTCCACCATGTCTGACAGAGCCAATCTGTGATGGCCAGCAGTGGAAGTAAGACAAGTGACTCCCCAGCACAGAACCTGGATGGGATTGACCTCTGGGCACTGTGGGATCTTGCAACAGTCTTTGAATTGGTGCAAGATGACAATGGTACCTACAAGCAGCAGTTTTTCTTCTAGTTGGAGAAGAGGAGGAAGTGAGGACATGTGAGGGAAAACAACATGGAGACACCAAGGTCAGTGGAAAAGAAAGAAGGGGAGGAGGTGCTCCAGGCATCAGAGCTACGATTCCTCTGCAGGCTGTGGTGAGGACTTTGATAAAACAAACTGTTCCCTTGTAATGCATGAAGTCCATGGGGATGCAGAGATCCATGCACAGCCCATGGGAAAAGTGCTCATGGCAGAGTGGGTGGTGCCAGAGAAAGCTGTGGTCCAGTGAGAGACCTGAAGAGAGAAACAGGGCCCCTGCTTCCAGAGAAAGAAAGAGCAAGCTTGCTCTCTCCTTGCTCCCAGACTGGAGCAGCCTACCCTCATGGACAAGTGACCCACGCCACAAGGGTTTTATGACAACTGTTTGGTGGGAGGGATCCCATGGCATAGCAGAGAAAAGACTCCTCTCCCTGAGTGAGCAGGAAAAGATCTCCAATGATGAACTGACCAAACTCCCACACCCTGCCTTCCTGTGCTATTGGTGGGAAGGAAGGAGGGGTTGGGGGAAAAAAGGTGTTTTAAAGGCTTATTCTACTTCTCATTATCCTCCTCTGACTCTGTTAATAACAAATCTACTTTATAAATTTGGACCTGTTTTGCCCTTAGAGTGTTTTTTTTTTTTTGTCCTAGTTGTTATCTCAACTCATGAGCCCTTTGTTAATTTTCTTCCCTCTCCTCTGCCCAACTGTAACAGAAGAGGGTCAATGAACAACTTTTGTGAGTGCCTGGTGTTTGGCCAGTGTCAAACCACAACACAGGGCCTAGCTTAAGTTAAACCAGTTCCACAATTCTGAAAATGAACTACAAGGATCATGAAATTAGGTATGATACAGTGAAATTAGGTATGTGACAGTGCTGCCACATTTCAGGGGCCACAGCATCAACATGAGGTCCAGTGGCACAAGAGAAGAATCTCAGCTTGCCCACAGACAAGATTTTCAGAGCTTGGAGTGACTGCATTGTGGAGTTCTGTTCCAGCCAAGGTACAGGAAAAGGACAGTGCTTAGTATGTGGAAAACAATGAAGATTTTTTTTTCTTCCTCATTTTAATTTAAATTTTATTCTGGACTTCTCGGCTCCTACGGTTGTGCTAAGAAAGCTGTCAACACAATTAGTTTTGTGTTGTGTAGGTTTTGAAACCACTTAGAGCTCTTCAATTAACCAAGGGCCATTTTAGTGCTAATGATCATCTATAAGGAATAACTCTGCCATGTTCTCTCTCATACCTGGCAAGTTTTCCCTCACGGTAGGTCCTGCCCCAGGGGTGCCGGTGCTTCTGGAGGGGCCAAACGTCCGGCAGCCACAGGGTCACTGAGCCCTCCATGATGTCCCCATCTGCACAGGCTGGCTCTGTCTCCCGACAGTAGTAGCACTTCCCATAGAAGCAGGTGTTATTGCCTTAAAAAGAAAAAATTAGAGGTATCAAATGAAGAGGCATTAATCCAAGGAATCCAACTGAAATTCAGGAGCATGTTGTTACAGCAGAGGTTTCCCCATTACAGGATTTTACTGCACTTGTATTTGTGGTTCCTGTCTCTGAGAGGGAGAGGCTCAAAAGAGACTACACAGACATCCATTCATTCAGAGCCATTAAAGAATAATATGAAAAGGAGAGAGCAACTATATTTTCTAATGACTTTATCACTCTGAGAATTAATACATTAGAACCTCAACAAGTTTTTGTGATCCTTTCCTAGTCTTGAGGACCCTGACTTTGCAATGTTAACACTGCTCGTTTTTCACATTTCATACTTCATGTGTCAGATTTCCCACAGAGACACAGCAGAACTCAAAGGGATTTGGTGCCCTGAGACCTGCCACACATCTCAGCTACTTGAGCTGCCTCAGCAGAGGAGACAGAACCAAGTATCATTCTCACATGAGCCAGCAATGCAGATCTGTCAAAGCTTCATCAGTGTCTTCTGACAGGAGAGGAGCAACAAAACACTGCAGCCTTTAGTCCACTAACACTGATGCATCCTGGAGCATCAAGTAATCTGCAGCAGCCTGCATAAATATGTTTATGTAGTTTTAGTTTAACCTTTTCTATCTTCCCCTTCTTAACCCACCTTCGCTTGAACCTCGCCAAGTTAAATCCAGTTCCATGCTCATGGATGTTCTTCCAGAATATTCTTCAGGTATGTCTCACTTGGTTGTCATTACTCTGTCATTTCTTCCTTTGGTTCTACATGCAATATCCTCCCTAGAGCAGGCTCAGCTCTCCAAATGCCATATTCTTCCCCTTCCACCCTCACACATCCCTGCCTCTCAGCCCTCCATCCAGACCCTGTGCTCCCAGTATCCTGTCAGACAACCTGAGGATGTCACAGATCATCACCAACACAGAGCTTGCAGACCAGATCTCTTGTTTGTATGGAAAGCCTGCAAGTCTCTCTTCCCATCCAGGGGCTGCAGCAGGTCTAGCAAGAGACAGAATTCTTTGAGATTCTAGCTGTAACTCCAGTAAACCTGCACTGAGTATGAATGAATTCTCTCTTCTTCAAAACCTCAGGAACTTGGTCAAATTTGGCCTAACAAAAGATCGTAACCTCCTCCATAGATCCACTCATTTCTTTAGTTCCTGCTTTGCAGAACAGCAGTTCCAAGGAATCTAAGGAGCAGCAATGAACATTTCTGGAGCCTGACTTCTCAAGTCAGCACTGCTGCTAGCAAACAGCTTGGTTATCTTGGCTGAAATTGGAAAATGTAAAGCCTGCCTGAGGCAGGAAGCCCATGTGAATGCCAGGAGAGGCTGATGAGGCTGAGCTGAAACTTTCATCTGGAAGTTGTACCTTGTAAGTGGCAGTGTCAGGCAGCAGTTGAGACTGCCAGCAGTACTGCTAATAGGAACATTACCAGCAGCAAGGAACAATCATCTCTGGAGCCTTCTGATTAGGAAATGAAACAAACAAACAAAAGAGTAATAATTGGATGGTTTATGGAAGCCTCAGGGAGTTAAGGCTGCAGCATAAGTAATTTCTTGGTACTTAATGACCACCTGGTAGGAGTTCACATTAATAGCTTCCATTATGTGTCCTTCACAGCATTATTACTGTAAACAACACGGGGAAGTTCTGCCATTGGTTGTAAATGCTCTGCAGGCTCTGATGCAGCACAAACAACATCTAATACCAACCATTGTGTCAGCTCTATAAATTATCCCAAGTCACCACTCTCTTCACATTAAATACAACTTTATTCTTTTCTTTTCAGGTCTAATCACAGACTTTTCTAACCATTTTTGACAGCAGAGAGAAAACTCTTACTCAAAAAATAAAAATCCCATCTGTAGCAGCAGCATGAGGGAACACTATTTGAAGAAAACCAAGTCCTCCTTGGGGTTATCCAAGAGCTCTCCTGGCACAGAAAGAGCTTCCTGTATCATGGTTAACTGCTCTGCAGCTGTGTCAGGCTCCCACAGCTCTTTTCTCCCATGAAGGATTTTCCCTTCCCTGGGCAGCACAGCCCATGGAATGCACTTACCCACAGTCATGAAGGTGCCCAGGAGCTGCTCCGTGGCCACGGGTTTGATCTCGGTGCGCAGATTCACAAACCTGCCGACCACCAGCGGGGCTCGGCGGAAACCCAGGATTCTGATTGCGGGGAAAAAACACAGCCTGAGAATCTGCAACGTAGGCAGCAGTTCAAAAGTAAAGCAAAACATCCTCACAGTCTCTGTCAGAGATGATAGAGACCAAAGAGTAAAGCTGAAGCCCTGCAGCAACCTCCTCTCTTCTCTGAGGCAAAGTAAGGAAACTCATTTTTCTGATGTGCCTGGATGTTAATCTTACTTTATAGGCCATCAGTGACACTCCTTTATTAAAGCATTTGCAGCAGAGCAACAGAGGATGCACCATGCTCCAACTCTCAGAACTCAGACCTCACACCAGAAATATCCATCATGTGTCTGAAGCAGGCTGAAGCAGTAACTGGTCACCTGGAAAGATCATTTCTAATTTGTGGGAACCACTATTAAAATGTTATGCTTAAGCCAAATTCAATTACACTTGAAAGCAACCAATCCAAGAGTTGTTTTGTTTGGCACAAAGAAGGAGAAGGGAAGAGAGAATGGTAGAACAAAAGTGAATGCCTGAGAAGGGCCTGGAAAAGCAGAGGTGGGAAGAACAACCATAAAACTCGCAGTTACAAGATCCAGGTTCCACTCCCATGCCTGCCACAGCCTTTGCTCTGTGACCACAAATGACTTGGGTGTTTGTAATGGAATTTCAAAAGTGCTTAAAGTACAAACATCAAAGGAGTGTCAGCCCCAACTCTCTTAATGCACTTTTGACACCCTCTGGATAGTCTTTGCATCTCAGAAAAAGATTCTGAAAAGGTATTCCTGAAGAATAAAGAGGTGCAGAGCCACAGACAAAGACCAGAGAAAAGAAGCACAAGATCATGACCAAATGGACAGCAAAGAAGAGTTAAGTGAGATTTGGACACTTGAAAGAGGCTTTGATTGAATGTTCAATCATTACCTTTTCAGGGAACCTGAAGCCTGTATGCTCCTTGAAAGCACTAATGGACTGACATCTGGCTCCATTATCTTTTTATCTTCTTAATATACCCTGATTTTGGTCCACCAGCACAAGCTGGCTGTAGCAGCAATGGGTGTTACTCAACTAGTTACCATCCTAGATATTCTAATTCTTCCTAGAATTACTGATTTCTACTGCCTGTGCAATGAGTTCCACAGGTGAATCAGGACTAACAGACATCACTGTCACCACCTGTGACTTCAGTCACAGTGATAAGGCTCTTATCTATGTACTGAGAAACCTCAGTTTCAGTTTTTCTATCCTTTGTTATATTTGTCCCTCCTTATTCCTTTTCTCAAGATTTTATGTGTTTTCACCTCCAAATCTTCCTATGAGGAAACAGAGACTGTGCTCATCTATGTTATGTGAAATTGCAGCTCTAACAGCATTTCATAACTATTGACATTCAGTGTCTGGTGTTTTCTGTCCCATTCTTTGAACATCCTATAATTTTCATTTTTTCCTGTAATTGCACCTCCAGCACAGGTCCACAAAACCACCTGGGTACCCCAAGCACAATTAGGATATGAATAACTGGATTTCCTCTAGGATGCACTGATTCATATTTACTCTAGACTAAATTGTTAGTCTAGACATCACTCTTGACTTTTTACTGAACTGGACATGAACTTAGCACACACATTTAGTATTCCAGACTCTTCTACAGCATTTAGCTAAGCTCTTTCTCCCCTGTAATATTAACTAGAGTGGTTGCAGGGCTCATTCTCCTTCCCAAACTTTTTACAAGTATCTAAAATGTTACACTCTTGACCAGATCTTAAAAATGAAGTTTCACAGAGTAAGCTGATTCTTATTTTGGCTTCAATGTGGTAAACTGGCAGGTTAGAGGTAGCTCCCATAAAGAACCCCTTTTTTCTGGTACTTTACAAAGACAATAAAACCAGAGAAAGCAGTAATTCCATACCTATCCAAGTGAAAGGCTGCCACTTCTGCGTTGTGTCGGTCGTAGCCAGCGTAGGGCTCTCCTTCCACTATATAATCCCTGGCATATCTGGAATTGAAATAAGTCACATGAAGTGAGTCTATGTAGAATCCCTGTCAATTCTGCTGTTCAGAGGAACAATTTAATAGTTAAAGAGTCTCTGGGTCACTTTGCAAGTGACTGCCAATGGGAGAGTGGAAAAACATCAATGATATTAAAGTGTCCAGACTGTTGAAGTGGTAAATAAGGAGGAAAGGTCAGTGATGTACAGTGGTGTCCAGAGCCTGTGAAGCAGCTCACATCCCAACTAATAAATTTTAATCCAACCATATGCCAAGTCACATCTTAGAACAAAGAGCACAGACCCTGCTATGGAACAGGGGGCTATTTATCCTGGAAAGCAGCAATTCCATGGATGATTTTGGGGTTACAAAGAATTGTACATTAACAATTCTCAAATACAATCTTATATTGTGGAAGAGATGTCAAATGCAATCTTTAGTAGACAGAAAATCAGCAAGTGTGAACCTGAGGACAATAATGGATATAAACAGAGAGAGCCTTTAATCTGGCAAAGATATCATGAACAGCAAAAAATAGAAATTACACACTCATTGCAACAACAATGGTGTATTTTGGTGAGTGCAAGGCTTTTTGCTCCCCTTTTTATCTTTTAGTAGATGGTACTTAGTCAAGGCAAACACCAATTTCTCAGCTGCCTGCCATTTGGATCAGTGTAGATACTGCTCTAACACCACACTGCAGTTGAGTGTGAAACACCACAATCAATACCAAGCAAACTGGTGAAATGCAACATGTTTTCAAAGAAAATAAGGCCAAATTAGGTAATCTATTTTCTTACTTCCATCTACGTATCAAATTGTGTAAACTGGATTATTTCCAGCAGAATTTGTGTTCAAGCAGTAGCAACAACAGTGTAAGAGGAGGCACAAGAGCTGGACCTCAGTGTTTTAGCCCTGCTCAGGGAGGAAGTGGGGTGAGAAGACAGCCCACTTCCCCAGCCTGAGCAATGCTCCAGCTTCTCCGCAAGGCAGCTTAAAAGAGAATTCACCAGTGCAGGATTCCTGCCAAATGGGAGCTTTCACCAAACCAGCATCTTCTGCCCCATATACCACCAGATGTGATGACAGCAAGTATTATTTGTTAGTAAATTAGGCTGGATTTCAAATAAATTTGAAGTGAGCTCATCCTCAGAACATGTCCTTCAAGGCAGGTCTTTGGTAGGTACTTACAGCTGGCTTTTGGAAACAGGGTCACATTTTGAAAGCTGCAGAGCTAAAATTTATTAGGAAATCCTGACCAAACTCTTTGTTTCCATGCACAGTAAGCATCCAGTCCATTCCAGAGCAAAAGTAATGATGGAATTCCTTCTTCCCCTGCTGGTAAGTTTGCTCAGAACTGTTTTTAGCAGTAACTTTGGCAGAGCTTTCAGGTCCAAAGCTGGTTAAATAGACTCTCTTGCAGTGCCAGAACAGGACTCTGCTCACCAGCCTGGCTATTCAGCAGTCACAAACAAAACATGGGTCTACCAAGATGGCCAAGGCCACCCTCTCCAGTGCTCCTATAAACATTCCCAGCTGCATGTGTCCTTGCTGGAGCTCAGTGCCTGTGTCTGCCTGCACAGACAGGGCATTACAGAATGCAGTTTAACTCTCAGTTAATGCTTGACTGCACTCCCTGACACAGAAAGCCCTATGGGAATGCTGTGAATCCCCAGTTCTTTCACTGGAGGAGATCCCTCTAGTACCACCAGGAGTTTTTGTGCAAGGCTGACACTGCCTGGGCCTGCAGGGGAGCTCCACCCAGGGCAGGAATTGGCTGTACAGAGATTTTTTTCTCATTTTCTAATCATAGAATCACAGACTGGTTTGGGCTGGAAAAACATTTCATTTCAATCCTGCTGCCATGGGCAGGGACACCTTCCACTAGACCAGGCTGTTCCAAGCCCTGTCCAACCTGGCCTTTGGACACTTCCAGGGATCTTCTTCTGGACAACCCGTGCCAGGGCCTTACCACCCTCAGAGGGAAGAATTTCTTCCCACTATCCTATCTATCCCTGCCCTCTGTCAGTGTGAAGCCATTCCCCTTGGTCTTGTCACTGCAGGCCCCTGTCCCAAGTCCCTCTCCATCTCCCTTGAGTCCCTTCAGGCACAGGAAGGGGCTCTAAAGTCTCCCTGGAGTCTTCTGTTTTGCAGGTGAACAGCTCTAGCTCTCTCAGCCTGATTCCAAGCAGAGGTGCTCCCACCCTCAGAGCATTTTTGTGGCCTCTGCACTCGCTCATTAACAGGACAGGAAACCTTAATGCCTGCTTAGCCTAAAATCTTTTTCTGTGATTACACCTCTCATTTGCAGTGAAATCTCCTAAAACACACCCAGCGCTACTTTTTAACATCTTTCTTCTCTTTTTCCCCAAGGACACACAGTTCAAAAAGCTTTACAGCCAAGACTCTTCAGAAAATTCAACCATATCAGTTTTTTCTGAGGATCACTGTACACTGAGGCTATACCAAGGAAGTATCACTACCCTCCATTCTCCAGTACTCACTGCTGGCAGACAGGAGGCTCAGTGGCTCTCACTCTGACCGACCCAAACCATTTTACAGTCTACATTCAAGTACACCAGACAAAGAGATGTACTTTTGAGACCACTGCCAAGGTTCCTTCGTTCCCTGCTCCTGAACTGCACCCTCTCCTGACCGTCTGACACAACAAGGAGCCAAAGCTTATCTCCAAACTGCCAGAAGCAGCACTTCCAGAGTCAGGAAGATACTGCTCAGAAACACCAAGTGTAACCAACATCCTCTCAGGACCGAACACAGTGATTATTCTTTAATCTAAAGACAGGCTGTATCAAGGCTGTACAATGTTACTAGGGCACCAGCAAGGTTCTATTCTGTGGATGCCACGGGACAGAGAGAGAGAAATGGCAAGCGTTTCTCACAGCAGCTTGTGAGGAATTCTAGGGAGCTGGAAAGATGTGATAACCTGTTGACTATGAAGAATTTGCAGGTGCTGTTTTTCTACTTTATTTTTCTGTTCCTCTCAAGGACAGTGCGTGAGAAAGATGTTTCAGTTAGTCAGCCAATAGAATAGAATCTATCGTACCACTGTATAAAAACCACGCGGTTCTTTTGAATAAAGCCTTCTTTGCCTTTGCTACGATCCTGCCTCTCGCCTGTTCCTGCCCCGACCCTGGCACATGAGTGACACTCTTCTGTCTCAAAAATAACAGGATGGTCTTTCCAAATTCCTAACTTCAACACTAATGTGACAGCATGGAGAAGAATAGTATATGTAAATGAAGCAGTTGTTAATGCAGACATTGAAAGCAGCATTTACCTCTTGGGCTTGAAGACAACCTTCTGTCCTCCTTCAAGTATCAGCAAAGCTTTCAGCTGCGTCCCTTTGTAGCCCACATCAGCTTTGATGATCTTCTTGGTGCTCATGGCGTGCATGACGGCGCCCAGCTCGGGGGTGTCCTCGGGGTACACCTCGCGGGGCACCACCCACTGCGCAGCGATCTCCCAGGGCGACTGCAGCGTGTGCTCCAGGCGCGGCTCCAGCGCCACGCGCAGCCCCGACAGCATGCGCTGGAACGCGCGCTGGTCCTCGCGGTGGGCGGCCGACGTGTCCAGGTTGTCGATGAGGAAAACCTTGGTGAAGATGAAGATGACGAGGAGGATGGCCAAGAGCACGACTCGCTGCTTCAGCTTCATGGTGCCTTTCAGCCCTTCTCCCCTGACTCTTTCTTCCGAGCGCTACGGGAAGTCTGTTGGAGATCAGGGTGAGGAAGGGGGTGTTAGTTGATGAATTTCATGCCTAACTTGCATTGTAAAAGATGTCTCAGCACTGAAGCGTCTCCTGGTACCCCTAAAAATAAACAAAACACAAACTTACAATCCCACAGATCCCACCAAACTCAAAACCAAGTTTATGCTCGGAGCATAAGCCTGCACTGGTGGAAACCTGTATCCTAAAGCCTGAACACCTCTGTTAAAACACACTGGCTTTGCTGCCTTCCTGCAGCCTGTCTGTGATCTGCACAGAAGGGGAAATTGCCAGATAGCATCTCTGCACAGCTGAAATCATAGCAGCTGCAACCACCACAGGCAAGACTTTTGCAGGGAACTGTAGTTTAACATGATTGCTGCAATTTCACATGCACTCTTCTATTAGTGCAAGATCCCATGACTGCTGGTGTCCTAAAGAGCTATCCCTCAGAAAAGCTCCCAGGTAGATTTTAAGACAGCTCACAACAGTGAGAACAGCTGCTCAGCCTTCTTTCTTGAAGGTACAAGACATAAGGACAGAATAGACTCAATTGTTTATTGCCTTTCATTTGCTGCCATTATAATTTACTCAGCTTTTTTTCCATTCTTAAAAAAATATGAGCTGGGGGGGGATGACATCTTTACTTCCTCACAGCTAACCAAGTTCCCTCTGCGCTCAACTGTGAAACCCATAACCACAGAAAATATACAAAGTGTCTGCAATCTCAACCAAATTAACTAGAAAAAATACCCTAGAACACGTGCCTGTTCTCACATCCTCACCTACAACAGTTAAAACCACATCTGTTTCTATATTTACAGTGGGTTCCAAGACACATCTGGCCCCTCAAGAAGCCTTGGCAAGGGCAGTGTTTGCATGTAAGGACCAGAGAATGAACCATCAACAACTGTATTGGGTTATAAAGACAGAATTACCTTCCTAGTATTAGCTGAATGCAGTCAAAAGCCAAAGAGAAAGGGGACATGAGGCACACCTCTGAGGGGCACTGGAGCCAGCAGGAATTTCTCTTCACCAGGCACACTGATCATGTAAACCCCAAAGAGCACCCTGAGCTGGGGGAGGACTGACACAGAAAGCCTTCTCATGCAATTTAACAGTAAGAGTATAAATCAGCCATAAATAATCATGGCACTGGAAAAAATGAGCTGCCACAGGCTCCTTCACCAGCAGCCACCACAGGACAGCCAGGCCATGCCTGGTGAGGCACACACAGGTCACAGCCCTCAGTGCAGAATCAGGCTGGCATGGTGTAAGAGTATAGTATAAAAGTATAAAAGGACATGTATAAAAGGAGATGCAAAGGCACAGAGGACTCCACAGCACCCAGAACAAATTTACATGAGGTCTAGAGCAGAGCCATCCACGGCTCTCCCATAGCCCTGTTAGCACTCACAGCAGGACAGAGACCCCAGCAAGGGCAGGGGGTAGAAGCCTCTGGGATGCTTCAAACTAGAACCACAGTCTCCGTGTAATACTGATTTTAATCTGCTGGAAAATAAGTGCTTGTGCTCATACTGAAAGAGAACAAATCACATGTTTATATGGAAATTAGAGCATATTATTATTCTTCATCTAGTTTTGTTTTGGCAGGCTGTTCTTCTCCAGACAGCACTGCCACCTGCACATTACCC